>NC_086444.1:392383893-393056810 GCF_028390025.1 Pseudophryne corroboree | reverse complement strand
TGTAAACCTATCATCAGTTTCTAAGTGGGTTTATTAACTTGTTTCTTGCCACATACAGTAGTTGGAGACGGATTGCAAAGCAAATAACTAAGTAAATAAATAAAAAATTCCAATAGAAAAGATGAAAAAGTAGTGCTGGAAACAGATTGCAGCAGATGACCATATCTCTCATATGTTCCGCTTAGTGATGACCAAATCTGCATCAATTTTATGTACATTGTTTAAATATATGTGTACTATTTGGCTGTAATAAGTAGAATAATAGCATACACCAGCAGCATCCCTAGATGCACAAGATAGCCCAATCCTTAACCAGTACTTTGATTTATTGTATAGCAATCTGAGAGTACAACCATACTCACAGTTATATACAGCTACATATGGTACATATTCAATTGGGTGCAAAATAATAGGGTTTTTTCCCCATAGTTGGCTTGAATGCTGATTCATTTGATATGCGACACTTGTATATCTGCGGGTAATTTTTCCCTCTGCCTCAGGGTTTTTCCAATTCAATTGAAAGAGAGAATGACAAGGGCAAAAAAAATTGATAGCACAGGTTCATGCTGCTATCACAGTCCCTCTTTGTTCCGTAAAATCAACATTCCTTTGGTGAAATGGACTATGTGACCTACAGTATTTGCTCTAGGAAATTGATGGCTATGAAATGTGTTCACATATCTGGTATATAAAGTACATCTTGGGTTTTTCTGACTTTAGTTTTTGTCTTTATTTTTAAGTGGGTAGTGACTATCCCAATTTTTTTAGCTGTAATTATTTAATTACTAATTCCTTTGCTAGATGATCACATGTGGCTAATGTAGTGGACCAATCTTCATTGCAGCTGATATGCTTGGGAGCACCCAGGACAATATACTAATAGTCTTTCTGCGGCTGACTCATCTTTATTGTTGTACTTCTAATTCTCCATAACATTCCACTCTTCTGTTTACATTCCGATGCTTTGTGATTTATTTTGCAACCTATAAAACACTTGTACTTGAATTTTCTGGGCTACTCACTCTTAGGGGTAATTTATTAAAGCTTCTAAAAAGATAAATGGTGGTGTTGCCCATTTGCTACAAATCAGATTCTATAATTTTCTAGGATGCAATAGAGAAATTAAAGCTGCGGTAGAATCTCATTGGTTACTATGGGCAACACAATCTCTGATCTGTTCTAGAAGCTTAAGTAAACCTACCACTTAGTGTGTAATTTTGTTTTCTCAGTATTTAACTTAACTGGCAGATGTTCCTGGAACTATAGCAATTTCTGTGGTTAACTTACCTGTGTTTGCTGCTAAGGCCAATACCAGAAAGTTGAACTTAGGTATTAAACTCTGTAGCATTGCCCTAGTGATCACCTTATCATCTACCTGGTCTCTTACAGATGTTAACTGATTGGATATAGGCATCATCTTGTCAATGTAGACATTCATACTTGTATATTCACATAACTTGGTATTATTTATAATACATTCCTCAAATTAATCCTTGTAATCAGACCATATGCTTGCTGCAGTGCTGTCCACAAGTCTATTGCTGACACTTCCCAATGTATGATAGCATACACATGTTCTCAAAAATATCTCCCAACCCATCCCCTTCACTCTACACAAGATCTACGTCTCTCATCCACACTCATTACTTGCTCCTATGCATGATGGCAGGACTTTCTTTGGGCTACACCCACTCTGTGGAAAGCCCTACGACGTCCAATAAGACTCTACTTTAGTCTGAAAACCTTCAAGCGTTCCCTGAAAACTCACCTCTTAAGACAAGCTTATGAAATTCCAGAACCACTCGCATTACCTTCATAAGCTTTCCTATCCCATTATATCACCACCGTACAGTCCACACATATCTTCCACATATTTTCTCTTTCTTCACTTTCCCTTCCTCCTGACCCTGGTGTTAGGGTCTCCTGCCCTGTGCTGCCACGTCGTCATGGCAACCGGGAGACAAGTGCTAGCGGAGTGACCTGAGCGCAGCTGATACTCCGGTTCGGGTCTTTTGCTGTGCAGTGGTTATAGGCTCTGTGCATGGCAGGGGATCCAGTGCTGGTTTTTGTGCTCACAGTCTGTGAGGTCTGAGTGGGGCGTGGACAGCACCTGCTTTATAAGGCCTCTTCTCAGGGTAAGCAGATGCTGCTGAATCTTTGTTGGTTAGTCAGTTTCTGAAAGTTAGCCAGTACTGTGTAGCTTTGTATTTGTTTGTTGCTTACTGCAAATAGGCCTGGGGATTTGGTATTACACTCTGCCAATCCAGACCTAGCAGTAAGACTGGAGTCAGTCGTTAAGCTTGCTGGGGTTCTGTTACTACTCTGTGAACTTAGCAAGTTTGCGGCTGTATTCTAAGACTTGCCTGTCTAATCCTGTCTCACTGTGCTAGGTGTCAGGGGTCAGTTTAGTGGCAGTAAGCTGAACCTGTGCACTGCAAGTGAGAATTAGGATTGTGGAGACTCTCCTTGTGTCTATCATTCCATCTCTGACCAAGGAGTTTACTGCCACACCCGTTGGTAACCCTTTAGGGTTTTGCTGTTGCCCTTAGCAACAGCATTTCGGGTTCTCTACGTATTAAAACACAACATCTTGCTTTTCCCATCTGAGCAGTTCTAATACAAGGGAGATACCCAGTTCCTTAGCCTCTGGGCTTCTCTGTTCACTTTGTGTGTATTTTGTTAACCTATCACCTTCTGTGTACGTTATGTCATATTCCCCAGTCTGTCTGTAAGTCCATTTGTTTTGCATTACAGTTCAAACACCAGTACATTCCTGCAGGCACTGGAGTGCATAACAGTCCTGACACCAGTACTTTCCTGCAGGCACTGGTGTGCATAACACCTGGTTCATCATTGCTGTGTTATGATATCATGCAGCCCACCAAGAACCTTTGCAATCTGGTGGACAACTATGCAACAGATAGCACCTATCCTTGTGTATCAATGCCTATTTCTCCATAGATTGTAAGCTTGTGAGCAGGGCCTTCCTACCTCTGACTGTTTCTTATTACCCAGTTTTGTCTTATCATTGTGTCCAATTGTAAAGCTCAAAGGAATTTGCTGCGCTATATAAGAAACTGTTGTTAATAATAATAATAATAATAATAATAATAATAACAACATGTTGCTCAACACTTATAAGCCAATTGTACCCATGGTGCTTTTTATAGCATCTAGGTTTGGACTGTCACCATGATCAACTGTAACTTCCAATAATATTTTATGTACAGCTGTCCTGTACTTCATTATTTTCTGTACTATATTATGCTATGTATCTGTTAAGCGCCTTGAGTCCTATTGGAGAAAGAGCGCTATATAAATAAAATTATTAATTTTATTATTATTATGTTTAATTGCATTTCCAATGCAAATTTCCATGTGGTGTAATTTTCTGCACCTCTCAGTTTGATAAATCCCATAATCATTGTAGCTCCTGTGTTTATATTACACACAGACATAATTGTGACACTTCACTACTTATTGCTACTAATTAAACACACTGCACTAACACTCTGTGCTGGAAACACTCTATACTGGACAGTCTGTGCAGGGACAGGGCCAGCCCGCCCTGTGCAAGAATGTTTAGAGTGCTTACCCTAAAAGAAAAAAAAGCACACTTTGGTCCCTACATGGGAAAAAACACACATTGGCCCCCACAGAGGAATATAAATCAAACACACATTGGGCCTGTCAGGGGAAAAAAGCACGCACATTGGCCCGCGACAGTGGAGAAAAGTACACATTAACCACTATAGGGGAGCTCCGACAGGACACACATTGGCTCTGAGAGGACAAAAAAAAAACCACACATTGGACAAACAGGATAAAAAAAACACACATACATTAGTCACCACAGAATTAAACAACACACACATTGGCCTCAATAGGACAAAACAATCCACACTTTGGCCTCCACAGGATAATAAAATACACACATTGGCCCCAACAGGATAAAAAAAAAGACACATTTGGCACTACAGGATGAATAACACACACGTTGGCCCTTACAGGTCAACAAACAAAATAATAAAACACAAATTGGCCCTCACAGGATAAAATATACACCACTCTGATGTAATTCATTATAAATGCCCCCACAGGAATAACACTAGAACACATTGATGAAATGAATGAAACAAACAAACAAACAAACAAACAAACAAACAAACAAACAAATTTTGTCCTTTAATTGTATGTATTACTTGCTGTTCATGGAAAATATGTTAATCTTAATGTTTTCTCTATATTAAACCTGGTCTGGTCACATCTGTATTTCATCTTACAACACACACACACACACACACACACACACACACACACACACACACACACACACACACACACACACACACACACACCACCTGCTAACTGCAGTCACAGTCAGAGCCGGCCCTAACCAATATGATGCCCTAGGCAAGATTTTGGCTGGTGCCCCCTAGCACTGCCACTAATTCTGCAGGAGATTCCTGCCATGAGTCAGCTGGCAGCTCTGCTAACGTCGGGCACCTTTTTTTTAATGAAAATGCATCATATTATTTGCATTACTATGTGGCTAGGATGCACAAGCAGCTTCTGTTGATTAAATGATATGCAGCATTCCTATATTCTGTGTGCGACTGCGGCTGTATCTGCATATGAAATGCTACATTACAGTGATTTCCAGGAATACACTGCAACGTAGCATTTTGTATGCAGATACAGCTGCAGTCACACACAGAATATAGGCATGCCGCATATCATTTTAATCAGCAGAAGCTGCTGGTGCCCCTAAGCATACCAAATGCCCTAGGCATTTGCCTAGTTTGCCTATGCCTAAGGCCGGCTTTGGTCACAGTACTTCTCAGCCAGCCCCCCTCCACCCTCAGACTCAGCACCTGCTCACTGCAAGCAATCACAGTGCTCCTTACCTAGCCCCTCAGCCATTGTTCATCACCCTTCCTTCCCTCAAACTCCCCCTGTTCACTGTCTGCAATCATTACACCTCAGTCAGCACCTCTTCCCCTCAGCCACTGTTCACCCCCCAGACTCAGTCAGTCCCTGCTCACTCACTGTAATCATAACAGTTAGCCTGCCCTCCATCATCCACTGTTCACCCCCCACTTAGCCTCCGCAAATGCTCATGTTTCCTGTTAGTGATGAGCGGGTTCGGTTCGTCGGAATCCGAACCCCCCCGAACTTCACCCATTTTACACGGTTCCGAGGCAGATTCGAATCTTCCCGCCTTGCTCGGTTAACCAGAGCGCGCCCGAACGTCATCATCCCGCTGTCGGATTCTCGCGAGATTCGGATTCTATATAAGGAGCCACGCGTCGCCGCCATTTTTCACTCGTGCATTGGAAATGATAGTGAGAGGACGTGGCTGGCGTCCTCTCAGTTTTATTCAGGTGGCTGCAAATATCTGTGCTCACTGCTTTATTGTGGGGACTGGGGACCAGCAGTATTATATAGGAGGAGTACAGTGCAGAGTTTTGCTGACCAGTGACCACCAGTATTATGGGATCCGGACTGAAAGTCGACAGTAACTAGGTCGACAATGTTTAGGTCGACCACTATTGGTCGACAGTAACTAGGTCGACAGGGTGCCTAGGTCGACAGGGTCTTTATGTCGACATGTTCTAGGTCGACAGGTCAAAAGGTCGACATGAGTTTTTCACAATTGTTTTCTTTTTTTGAACCTTTTCATACTTAACGATCCACGTGGACTACGATTGGAACGGTAATCTGTGCCGAGCGAAGCGGCAGCGGAGCAAAGGCACCATGCCCGAAGCATGGCGAGCGAAGCGAGCCATGCGAGGGGACGCGGTGCACTATTTGGGGTTCCCGGTCACTCTACGAAGAAAACGACACCAAAATAACATTAAAAACTCATGTCGACCTTTTGACCTGTCGACCTAGAACATGTCGACCTAAAGACCCTGTCGACCTAGACACCCTGTCGACCTAGTTACTGTCGACCAATAGTGGTCGACCTAGACATTGTCGACCTAGTTACTGTCGACTTCCAATACCACACCCCAGTATTATACGTTCTCTGCCTGAAAAACGCTCCATATCTGTGCTCAGTGTGCTGCATATATCTGTGCTCACACTGCTAAATTGTGGGGACTGGGGACCAGCAGTATTATATAGGAGGAGTACAGTGCAGAGTTTTGCTGACCAGTGACCACCAGTATTATACGTTCTCTGCCTGAAAAACGCTCCATATCTGTGCTCAGTGTGCTGCATATATCTGTGCTCACACTGCTTTATTGTGGGGACTGGGGACGACCAGTATTATATAGGAGGAGTACAGTGCAGAGTTTTGCTGACCAGTGACCACCAGTATTATACGTTCTCTGCCTGAAAAACGCTCCATATCTGTGCTGCACTGTAGTATATAGTAGGAGTACAGTGCATAATTTTGCTGACCACCAGTATATAATATATAGCAGTAAGGTACAGTAGGCCACTGCTCTACCTACCTCTGTGTCGTCAAGTATACTATCCATCCATACCTGTGGTGCATTTCAGTTTTGCACAGTTTGCTGACCACCAGTATATACTATATAGCAGTACGGTACAGAAGGCCACTGCTCTACCTACCTCTGTGTCGTCAAGTATACTATCCATCCATACCTGTGGTGCATTTCAGTTTTGCACAGTTTGCTGACCACCAGTATATAATATATAGCAGTACTGTACAGTAGGCCACTGCTCTACCTACCTCTGTGTCGTCAAGTATACTATCCATCCATACCTGTGGTGCATTTCAGTTGTGCGCAGTGTATATAGTAGTAGGCCATTGCTATTGATACTGGCATATAATTCCACACATTAAAAAATGGAGAACAAAAATGTGGAGGGTAAAATAGGGAAAGATCAAGATCCACTTCCACCTCGTACTGAAGCTGCGGCCACTAGTCATGGCCGAGACAATGAAATGCCATCAACGTCGTCTGCCAAGGCCGATGCCCAATGTCATAGTAGAGAGCATGTAAAATCCAAAAAACAAAAGTTCAGTAAAATGACCCAAAAATCAAAATGAAAATCGTCTGAGGAGAAGCGTAAACTTGCCAATATGCCATTTACGACACGGAGTGGAAAGGAACGGCTGAGGCCCTGGCCTATGTTCATGGCTAGTGGTTCAGCTTCACATGAGGATGGAAGCACTCATCCTCTCGCTAGAAAACTGCTGTGCCACTCCTAGATGGGCCAGGTGTTTGTGTCGGCCACTTGGGTCGCTTAGCTTAGTCACACAGCTACCTCATTGCGCCTCTTTTTTTCTTTGCTTCATATGCTGTTTGGGGACTATTTTTTTGAAGTGCCATCCTGTCTGACACTGCAGTGCCACTCCTAGATGGGCCAGGTGTTTGTGTCGGCCACTTGGGTCGCTTAGCTTAGTCACACAGCTACCTCATTGCGCCTCTTGTTTTCTTTGCATCATGTGCTGTTTGGGGACTATTTTATTGAAGTGCCATCCTGTCTGACACTGCAGTGCCACTCCTAGATGGGCCAGGTGTTTGTGTCGGCCACTTGGGTCGCTGAGCTTAGTCACACAGCTACCTCATTGCGCCTCTTTTTTTCTTTGCATCATGTGCTGTTTGGGGACTATTTTTTTGAAGTGCCATCTTGTCTGACACTGCAGTGCCACTCCTAGATGGGCCAGGTGTTTGTGTCGGCCACTTGGGTCGCTTAGCTTAGTCATCCAGCGACCTCGGTGCAAATTTTGGGACTAAAAATAATATTGTGAGGTGTGAGGTGTTCAGAATAGACAGGAAATGAGTGGAAATTATGGTTATTGAGGTTAATAATACTATGGGATAAAAATGACCCCCAAATTCTATGATTTAAGCTGTTTTTGAGGGTTTTTGTAAAAACACACCCGAATCCAAAACACACCCGAATCCAACAAAAAATTTTCAGGGAGGTTTTGCCAAAACGCGTCCGAATCCAAAACACGGCCGCGGAACCGAATCCAAAACCAAAACACAAAACCCGAAAAATGTCCGGTGCACATCACTAGTTCCTGTAGTCCTGGTTGCAGATCAGCTGTCTTCCATATTAGTTCCAGCCCAGTTATCAGCAATACCAGTTCCAACCTGGTAAACCAGCTTAGCTGGTCACAACACGGTATCAATTCCATTCCGGTCTCCAGCGTCCACAGGTTCCAGACCAGCCTCTAATGTCAATATTAACCTGTCTGCAGTAATAATTACTAAGCGCTGTTTATACCATTTTATTGTGCTCGTTTACCATGGAGTGACTATCCAGTTTTTACAGCTGATTGGAGAACCACTAGTGGCACACCCTTTCTTTTTTTGTACCTCAGTCTCCAACGTCCACTTGCTCTAGCCCTGTCTCCAGCATCACAGGTTCCATCCTGGATATATAACCTCCCCGCCCCCCCCCCCCCCCCTCCCCCTAGCATATTCAGCATTGCCTCTACGTCAAAGTCTTCTCTAGTGAGTAGCTTCATTCGTGTTCTTAGCAGTACTCATATCAGCTCTCATCAATATAGCCTAGTGGTCCCAGTTCCTGTGCCCACACACATATCCAGATTCAGGCAATTATTGACATTGGGGGAATTACTGTTTGGTTATCTAGTTGATTAAAGCTAGGTGAAATCCAGGCTTGAAGTCAGCCAGCCACAGAACCTGTGTAATACATGAGTGTCCCGGTTTAAAGAGATAGTATGGTAAGACTATGGCCCTCAGTCCGAGTTGATCGCTCGCTAGCTATTTTTTGTAGAGCAGCGATCAGATAATCGCGCCTCTAGGGGAGTGTATTTTCGCTTTGCAAATGTGCGAACGCTTGTGCAGCCGAGCAGGACGAAAAAGTTTAATGCAGTTTCTGAGTAGCTCTGGACTTACTCAGCCCTTGCGATCACTTCAGCCTGTCTGGTCCCTGAATTAACGTTGGACACCCGCCCTGCAAACGCCTGGACACGCCTGCATTTTCCCTACCACTCCCAGAAAACGGTCAGTTGCCACCCATAAACGCCCTCTTCCTGTCAATCTCCTTGCGATCGGTTGTGCGAATGGATTCATCGCTAGAATCATTGCACAGCAGTCTGTACCCATACGACGTGCGTGCGCATTGCGGTGCATACGCATGCGCAGTAGTAACCTGATCGATGCGCTGCGAAAAACGGCAGCGAGCGATCAACTCGGAATGAGGGCCTATGTTCATTAACACTTGTGGTAGTGAAAGTGATAGCAAGGGATCTGGGACGTGGGGTGGGTGGTTTGACAGTTGCTTTTAAATCTGAAGATATTCTTCATATTTCTGCTACTTTGAGGTGTGAAGGATTTATTCCTCAAGAAACATTTTTATGTGTTTAATAAATTTAACAGTATTTATTTTAACTTACTGTATTTTCCTTTTTTTATTTTTTTTTATTTTAACATTTATATATATACATATTTAAACTGTCATGCATTGTTTTTCCCTCTGGGCATTCTTTATAGCCTGCATGCATTTTAAGCAGCCTATTTACTAAACAGGTGGAGTACAGAAGAAAAATGCTCCTTCTAGATGATTGAAAACAACATATAAAATATATAGTGTTACACAAAATCTTTATTTTTCCAGTATACTTGTACATTTTACAATACAGTGTTTAGCTAATGTTACCCCATGTCAACTCCCTGACATCTTAAATTAGGCATTTTAATGATATAATTGGAAGCAATTTTCTCAGTATAAGTAGAGAAATTGGCTCAGAATGCTAGAATTATTGTATTTCACAGCAACATTAGAAAGCTGTCATTTCAGATTAAAGAGTCAAGACCAAGTTCAGGGGATTGAATAGAGAAAGTGCAGCATATTATAGAAAAATAATACCACTTATGTTTGTCGCAATATAGTTGTTTACTTAAAATCAGCAAACAGTAAATCCACAGCATTTATCAAAAAAACTAATAAACTACCATAGCAATGTTGCCACTTCCTTAGCATGGTACACACCTTTGCGATCACTCGGCTGTTATACGCTTCCAATCAGCCAACTAGTGTGTATATAGGGGGTCATTCCGAGTTGATCACTCGCTGCGCAGCGATCAGGTAAAAAAATGGCAAAACTGTGCATGCGTCGGCACCGCAATGCGCACGCATGTCATACGGGTACAAACAACATCGTTGCTGTGCAATGCTTCTAGCGACAAATCCATTCTTACTGTACATCTGATCGCAAAGAGATTGACAGGAAGAGGGCGTTTATGGGTGTCAACTGACCGTTTTCTGGGAGTGGTTGGGAAAACACAGGCGTGACCAGTCGTTTGCAGGGCGGGTGTCCGATGTCAATTCCGGGACCTCCGTCGCTGGAATCATCGCACAGGATAAGTAACTACAGGGCTGGTCTTGTTTTGCACAAAATGTTCGCACACTTGCAAAGCGAAAATACACTACCCCGTGCGTTTGCACGGCTGCTAAAAGTAGCTAGCCAGCAATCAACTCGGAATGAGGGCCATAGTTTGGTCCCTGTACACACTGAGCTAGAGGTAGGGGATCTAGAGGTCGGCATCTAAAATGTTAAACAGCATATAAAATGTGACCTCCTAATCCAACCATTGCAGGAACATTGCAGGAAAGTTTTAACTAAGCCGCTAATGCTCCTGCATGCACACCTATACAATTGTCGGCTGTGGATCTTATTTCATGGCTTTATCTGTCGGAGAGCTAATGTTTTTGAAAGCTTGGCAATAGTAGCAAGGGAGCAGCTTAGAACCTGATTCAGCATTGCAAGCAACTGGGCCATAGATTCGGTTGCTTTGGGTTCTTGGAAATAAATTCAGGTCTTTCCTGTATGTTTTGCAGCTGCACCACCCTTATACAGATGTGTCCTCATAAGTTGTTGCTGTGTATGGTAGCATGGTGTGGAAGGGCAAAATGTACCCTGCCGCAGTGTGTGATCGCTCCATTACTCCCCGAGTGCAGGACTCATTAAAAAGGGTAGTAGGCGTATAGTTCCCCGCTAGCTGTCCTCATTAACTGCAGCCAGTTCCCCTAAAGTTTATAGGTAGCGGGACCAATGCAAACACACCACAAACACATCGCAGGCAACAATACAAGTGGACACATCTGCACATATGCTTATGAAAGTTGATTCCTTTCCCAACCTACCTCTCCCCATCTATCTTTCCATCTCTGTCTTCTTTTTCCCCTGTATCCTGCATCCTGACCATCCTCTGGTCCTTCCCTTTCACCATCCCCCTTGACTCTATCACCTCCCGCCTCCTACGCTCAGGACCATCTTAATAGCATTGTAGGCCCTGGACAAAGCAATGCACTGGGACCCTTACTCACATATTCACGGGAATGACTTTAAATAATAATAACTTACCCCTCCAGCTGTGTAACATTCTCTACCTGTCTCCCAAAAAGCTATGGAGGCACCAGCCCAGGGGGCAAATGCTCCTACTTGAAGGCTGCTTGAATTGTGGGGCTCTGGACAGCTACCCAGTGAGTGCATATGTTAAGATGACCCTGCCTCCGCTACCTCTCTCCTTCTGCCTGTTATCATCCTGCTTCCATTTTGACCACCTCTTCAATTTCTTCATATCAGGCACTGTCCGCTCCGCATTCAAACATGCCCTGGTTTCCCCCATTCTTATACTTGACTCCTCCCTTTCCATCAAACCACACATTCAACACCTGACGCAATACTCCCATTTCAAAAATAATTTCTGTGCTGCTACTTACATTCTCATGCTGAATGGATACAGGATATTCTAGTCCTAGTCAGCTGTTACTTTATATCTCTGTTCTGTTATGCTCAAATTAAGTAAGTGGCCTGTCTGTAGTTAACTTTTTTTTTTTTTTTACTTCTTGAGAATATTTATCAAAAACATAAAAAAATATATTGATGATCACTAATCTATATATATAAATGCGAAAGCCCTCACTGACTGACTGACTGACTGATCACTAATTCTCTTACTTCCTGATATGTTAGGAAGCTGAAATTCAACATAGATAATCTTTAGGTGGGAAATAGGAAAACTACGTAATTAGAATTTTAATAAACCTCCCACTAATTCTCTTTGGTTTACACCTCCAGTGTGCAGAATTTAATAAACTTCAAAAATGGTCCTGTCACTTTTTGCTGTATTTGCCACGGGTGCTCCTCTGGTAACGCCAAGAACCATGGATTACTATTTACTTACATTAACACGTCTCAAATGTACATCTCTATACATTTACCAAATTATTAACACTCATGCATATGTACAACCGTGAAAATCAGAAATTCCTGTGCGAAGAACCGGTAGAACAGCTGGTTTATTTTTAAGGAAAGATGAGAAATTATCTCTCTATTTGGTTTGTTTCTACTTAAGTAGACATGTTTTCTGGACGGGTGGTCTTCAGTATGCCAGCTGTTGGGATCCCGGAGCACAGTATACCGGCACCGGAATCCCGACAGTCAGCATACCGACACTTTTTCTCCCTCTTGGGGGTCCACGACCCCCCTGGAGGGAGGCGCCACCGTGCCCGCAAGGGGCTCATTTGCGCTCGCCCAGCTGTCAGTATGCCGGCGGTCGGGATTCCGGTGCCGGTATGCTGGTCGCCGGGAGCCCGGCCACCTGCATACCCTACTACACCCGTTCTGGACTTTTCATCCCACCTACTGTATCTTGTTACTGTATAGGTAGGAGCTAAACATAAACTGGTAAACGCATACCTATTGTACAAAATCCACTACAGCTGTCTCTGGAATGACTGGCTCGGAACTTCAGAGATTACATGAAGACAGACGTGCACATTTTATATATCAGCAAGCAATCTGTAAACCTCATGTGACAGATTAATTTACAGGCAAACCTTACAATTTTATCAGGTCTTTTAAACACTCACGCTAAAGGCACATTAGATAGAAGCGTTTTAAACAGACATCAACTTTCTGGTAACTTTTCAATCCCCTTTAGGAACCTTGTTAATGGCCAACTGTAGGGAAATCTGTCTTTATAAATTTACTTGTCCCTATAACTAAACCTAATTCGGCTAATTGGCCACTCGCACAACATGCTACAGCTGCTTTCTGTATAATCTGCTTGCTAGATGTAGCTCTTAAACACAATTATAAAGCAGCCACTGGCAATCTAGTATCAGTACTTGCTGCTTAAGTGCAGTTCAGGCCATTTGGCAGCTGTTTAAAAAAAGACCAAAACACACACAATGGAATTCATAAATGAATATTTTACATTTGCAAATGGACCTTGTGAAAGTAATCTGAATTACTTATTTTTGCATGCAACTTTTATTTCATTAATTTCACATTTGGAATCTTGAATCACTATCTGTGGCCACATGCATGTTAAAAGTAGTGATGAGCGGGTTCGGATCCTCGGGATCCGAACCCCCCCGAACTTCACCCATTTTACACGGGTTCGAGGTAGACTCGGATCCTCCCGCCTTGCTCGGTTAACCCGAGCGCGCCCGAACATCATCATCCCGTGGTCGGATTCTCGCGAGATTCGTATTCTATATAAGGAGCCGCGCGTCGCCGTCATTTTTCACTCGTGCATTGGAGATGATCGTGAGAGGACGTGGCTGGCGTCCTCTCAGTTTCTATGTTCAGTGGGCTGCAAATTGTGCTGCAAATATCTGTTCTCAGTGTGCTGAAAATATCTGTGCTCAGTGTGCTGCAAGTGCAAATATCTACGTTCTCTGCCTGAAAAACGCTCCATATCTGACTGTGCTCAGTGTGCTGCAAATATCTGTGCTCAGTGTGCTAATTGCTTTATTGTGGGGACTGGGGACCAGCAGTATTATATAGTAGGAGGACAGTGCAGAGTTTTGCTGACCAGTGACCACCAGTATTATACATTCTCTGCCTGAAAAACGCTCCATATCTGTGCTCAGTGTGCTGCAAATATCTGTGCTCAGTGTGCTAATTGCTTTATTGTGGGGAATGGGGACCAGCAGTATTATATAGTAGGCGGACAGTGCAGAGTTTTGCTGACCAGTGACCACCAGTATTATACGTTCTCTGCCTGAAAAACGCTCCATATCTGTGCTGCATTGTAGTATATAGTAGGAGGACAGTGCAGAGTTTTGCTGACCACCAGTATAACTATATATATAGCAGTACGGTACAGTAGTCCACTGCTCTACCTACCTCTGTGTCGTCAAGTATACTATCCATCCATACCTGTGGTGCATTTCAGTTTTGCACAGTTTGCTGACCACCAGTATATACTATATAGCAGTACGGTACAGAAGGCCACTGCTCTACCTACCTCTATGTTGTCAAGTATACTATCCATCCATACCTGTGGTGCATTTCAGTTTTGCACAGTTTGCTAACCACCAGAATAACTATATATATAGCAGTACGGTACAGTAGTCCACTGCTCTACCTGCCTCTGTGTCGTCAAGTATACTATCCATCCATACCTGTGGTGCATTTCAGTTTTGCACAGTTTGCTGACCACCAGTATATACTATATAGCAGTACGGTACATAATTCCACTGCTCTACCTATCTCTGTGTCATCAAGTATACTATCCATCCATACCTGTGGTGCATTTCAGTTTTGCACAGTTTGCTGACCACCAGTATAACTATATATATAGCAGTACGGTACAGTAGTCCACTGCTCTACCTACCTCTGTGTCGTCAAGTATACTATCCATCCATACCTGTGGTGCATTTCAGTTTTGCACAGTTTGCTGACCACCAGTGTATACTATATAGCAGTACGGTACAGTAGGCCACTGCTCTACCTACCTCTGTGTCGTCAAGTATACTATCCATCCATACCTGTGGTGCATTTCAGTTTTGCACAGTTTGCTGACCACCAGTATATAATATATAGAAGTACGGTACAGTAGGCCACTGCTCTACCTACCTCTGTGTCGTCAAGTATACTATCCATCCATACCTGTGGTGCATTTCAGTTTTGCACAGTTTGCTGACCACCAGTGTATACTATATAGCAGTACGGTACAGTAGGCCACTGCTCTACCTACCTCTGTGTCGTCAAGTATACTATCCATCCATACCTGTGGTGCATTTCAGTTTTGCACAGTTTGCTGACTACCAGTATATACTATATAGCAGTACGGTACAGTAGGCCACTGCTCTACCTACCTCTGTGTCGTCAAGTATACTATCCATCCATACCTGTGGTGCATTTCAGTTTTGCACAGTTTGCTGACCACCAGTATATAATATATAGCAGTACGGTACAGTAGGCCACTGCTCTACCTACCTCTGTGTCGTCAAGTATACTATCCATCCATACCTGTGGTGCATTTCAGTTGTGCGCAGTATATATAGTAGTAGGCCATTGCTATTGATATATTACTGGCATATAATTCCACACATTAAAAAATGGAGAACAAAAATGTAGAGGGTAAAATAGGGAAAGATCAAGGAACCACTTCCACCTCGTGCTGAAGCTGCTGCCACTAGTCATGGCCGAGACGATGAAATGCCATCAACGTCATCTGCCAAGGCCGATGCCCAATGTCATAGTAGAGAGCATGTAAAATCCAAAAAAATAAAGCTCAGTAAAATGACCCAAAAATCTAAATCAAAATCGTCTGAGGAGAAGCGTAAACTTGCCAATGTGCCATTTACGACACGGAGTGGCAAGGAACGGCTGTGGGCCTGGCCTATGTTCAAGGCTAGTGGTTCAGCTTCACATGAGGATGGAAGCACTCATCCTCCTGCTAGAAAACTTAAAAGAGTTAAGATGGCAAAAGCACAGCAAAGAACTGTGCGTTCTTCTAAATCACAAATCCCCAAGGAGAGTCCAATTGTGTCGGTTGCGAGGCCTTCACCTCTTTTTTCTTTCATTTTTCTTTGCATCATGTGCTGTTTGGGGACTATTTTTGGAAGTGCCATCCTGTCTGACACTGCAGTGCCCCTCCTAGATGGGCCAGGTGTTTGTTTCGGCCAATTGGGTCGCTTAGCTTAGCCATCCAGCGACCTTGGTGCACCTCTTTTTTTCTTTGCATCATGTGCTGTTTGGGGACTATTTTTTAAATCTGCCATCCTGTCTGACACTGCAGTGCCACTCCTAGATGGGCCAGGTGTTTGTGTTGGCCACTTGGGTTGCTTAGCTTAGACATCCAGCGACCTTGGTGCACCTCTTTTTTTCTTTGCATCATGTGCTGTTTGGGGACTATTTTTTAAATCTGCCATCCTGTCTGAGACTGCAGTGCCACTCCTAGATGGGCCAGGTGTTTGTGTCGGCCACTTGCGTCGCTTAGCTTAGCCATCCAGCGACCTTGGTGCACCTCTTTTTTTCTTTGCATCATGTGCTGTTTGGGGACTATTTTTTAAATCTGCCATCCTGTCTGACACTGTAGTGCCGCTCCTAGATGGGCCAGGTGTTTGTGTCGGCCACTTGGGTCGCTTAGCTTAGCCATCCAGCGACCTTGGTGCACCTCTTTTTTTCTTTGCATCATGTGCTGTTTGGGGACTATTTTTTAAATCTGCCATCCTGTCTGACACTGTAGTGCCGCTCCTAGATGGGCCAGGTGTTTGTGTCGGCCACTTGGGTCGCTTAGCTTAGCCATCCAGCGACCTTGGTGCACCTCTTTTTTTCTTTACATCATGTGCTGTTTGGGGACTATTTTTTAAATCTGCCATCCTGTCTGACACTGCAGTGCCAATCCTAGATGGGCCAGGTGTTTGTGTCGGCCACTTGGGTCGCTTAGCTTAGTCACACAGCTACCTCATTGCGCCTCTTTTTTTCTTTGCATCATGTGCTGTTTGGGGACTATTTTTTTAAAGTGCCATCCTATCTGACACTGCAGTGCCACTTCTAGATGGGCCAGGTTTTTGTGTCGGCCACTTGGGTCGCTTAGCTTAGTCATCCAGCGACCTCGGTGCAAATTTTAGAACTAAAAATAATATTGTGAGGTGTGAGGTGTTCAGAATAGACTGGAAATGAGTGGAAATTATGGTTATTGAGGTTAATAATACTATGGGATCAAAATGACCCCCAAATTCTATGATTTAAGCTGTTTTTGAGGGTTTTTTGTAAGAAAACACCCGAATCCAAAACACACCCAAATCCGACAAAAAATTTTCAGGGAGGTTTTGCCAAAACGCGTCCGAATTCAAAACACGGCAGCGGAACCGAATCCAAAACCAAAACACAAAACCCGAAAAATTTCCGGTGCACATCACTAGTTAAAAGTGATGCCTATAGCTGAGGAATTATTTTCTGTCTGCCTACCTTATATACATACTGTAGTCACCTGAAATGAAGCTACCACTTAAATGCAGCTTTCAGCTAACAGCTTGGTACAACATGGCTCTATCATAGGTCTTCAACCTGCCGCCCTCCAGCTGCTGTGGAACTACACATCCCAGCGTGCCCTGCCACAGTTTTGCTATTAAGGCACGCTAAAACTGAGGCAGGGAATGCTTAGATGTGTAGTTCCACAGCAGCTGGAGAGTCACAGGTTTAAGACCCGTGCTCTAACTGATGGAGGGGTGCCCTGTTAGTTTGCTATGCTGCTTAGTCATCATTCATTGTTGATATAATTTTCTTGTGAAGTGACGTCACGCTCACTTCAAGATGTCAATCCAATTATGTTTAGAACAGATCTTTTCTCGCTCCCCTGATCCCCCAGAATTATGTGGCCGTCTCTGACTGCTGACATCACTTCCAAGATTGTGCCCCAGTAGTGCATGCTCCGGGGAAGCACAGTGTAGGGAGGGCAACTTAGGGCCTGATTCAGGTTTGTTAGCAAAGCAACCCCCCACACACACAATTGGCAAAACCATGTTGCACTGCAGGTGGGGCAAATGTAACTTGTTGCTTTATTTTCACACTGCAATTCAGATTTCAGTTTGAACAGTGCTCGAAGTGGGCTGGTATACACCGATTTGGCATACCGGCACTTCGAGCACTGATGACCCCTGCCGCCGCTGCCTTTCAAATTCTGCGCTGTTTAAGCACTGGACCCAGCAGCCAATCAGGAGCGGCTGTGTGGCCACTCTTGATTGGCTGTCGATCCGCAGCAGATATCAAATGGTGGTGCCGCAGTCATAGGGACCGAAGGTCCACACCGCCGCTGCCCCGGACCTGCTCCTCTTCACCACCACTGCTGCTGCCCATGTCCTCCTCCGCACCACCACCCGCTGCCCAGGGCCTTCTCCTGGTTACCGCTGCCACCCAGAGCCTTCTCCTGGTCACCGCTGCCACCCAGGGCCTTCTCCTGGTCACCGCTGCCGCCCAGGGCCTTCTCCTGGTCACCGTTGCCACCCAAGGCCTTCTCCTGGTCACTGTTCTCGCCTAGGGCTTTCTCCTGGTCACTGCCGCTGCCCAGGGCCTGCTCCTGGTCACCGCCGCTGCCCAGGGCTTTCTCCTGGTCACTGCCACTGACTACAGCCTTTGCACTGCAGCCGACCACAGCTCCCTCCGCTGCTCATTAGGCAATGTTACCCTGCTTCCCTATGGCCCTCTGTCAGTCTTTCTGTCCCTCTGTCACTTCTGTTACTGTCCCTCTCCCTGCTGTCACTCTCCCTGTCCCTGCTGTCACTCTCTGTCCCTGCTGTCACTTTCTTGTCCCTGCTGTCACTCCCTCTGTCACTGTCCCTGCTGTCACTCTCACTGTCCCTGCTGTCACTCTCTCTGTCACTGACCCTGCCATCACTCTCTCTGTCACTGACCCTACTGTCACTCTCCCTGTCTCTGATTTTTGGCTCTTACTGTGTTGCATAATGTGAACTCATACTATGTGGCATAATGTGAATTTCGTCTCATACTGTGTGGTATAATGTGAATTTCGGTTTATACTGTGTGGTATAATGTGAATTCTGGCTAATACTGTGTTGCATAATGTGAATTTAGGATCATACTTTGAGGCGTAATGTGAATTTTGGATCCTACAATGTAGCGTAATGTGAAATTTGACTCATACTGTGTGGCATAATGTGAATTTTGGATCATACTGTGTTGCATAATGTGAATTGTGGATTATATTGTGTGGCATAATGTGAATTTTGGCTCATTCTATGTGGCGTAATGCGTAGGGGCACCAGTACTAGATAGTATAAGGGGTCCTACCATTGTGGTGCATAATATGTATAAGGGATATATGGTGTGGTACACTACATTTAAGGACATGCCCCCTTTTGGGTGGCCAGACACCCTTCACTTTTCCATACCCCCACTTCAAAATTTCCACTTCGGCCACTGTGTTTGAACACACCCCATCCTAATTAAACTCTCACTGCATGTTCCATATGGCCCACCTGCAGTGCAGCACGGTTTAGCCCAGTGCTTTTTTGCTTTGCTAATAAACCTGAATCAGGTCCTTAGTTCGGCTCTCTGCATAATTTGGCTGATCTCTGAATGTGCAGAGATCAGCTGCAACAGGGGGGACTGATCATCTGTGCCCCCTGACACACACTCCGCTGTGCTCTGTATGTGGGGAGCGGGAGTGGTAAATGCCAATGGGGGTGGGGGGTATCTCACTGGGGGTGGGGGAGGAGGAGAAGAAAGTTAAATTATGCAGGAGGGGGGAGGGGTTTAAGATAATTGTAAAATATATACATTGGCCACAGGGTAGTAGGGGGGGATCCGGTCTGAAGATTGACACTGTTTAGCTCGACAATGTTTAGGTTGATAGTCACTAGGTCGACAGGGTTGGAAGGTTGACAGGGTTTCAAGGTCGACATGTGTTAGGTCAACAGGTCAAAAGGTCGACATGAGTTTTCACATTTTTTTTTACTTTTTCATACTTAATGATCCACGTGGACTACGATTGGAACGTTTCCCGATGCATGGCGAGCGAAGCGAGCCATGCGAGGGGACGCGGTGCACTAATTGGGGTTCCCGGTCACTCTAAGAAGAAAATAACTCAACCCCCCAAAAAAAACCTCATGTCGACCTTTTGACCTGTCGACATAGCACATGTCGACCTTGAAACCCTGTCGACCTTCCAACCCTGTCGACCTAGTGACTGTCGACCTATAGTTGTCGACCTAAACATTGTCGACCTAGACAGGGTCGATCTAATGATCCACACCCGGTAGGGGCGGGTGTATATAAAAAAAAAAAAATTAATGGAAGGGGGGGGGGGGGTGGTGGGGTAGTAAAACATTTTCTTTTACTACTAAGGGGGTGTGGGGTGTACTATTGTAAGGATTTAAGACCACTGGGGGTTCTTTTCCAATGGAGGGTGGGAAGTTATTTTATAATGGGGGCCTATGAACATGGAGAGATGGGGAGGTGCAAAACACCCCTAGATTTATATATTTAAATAATATATTTTAATACTGTATATTATTTAAAATACTTTTTAAACTAATAAAAAAGCCCTGACTATTTCTGAGCGGTTTTGTGGGGGGAAAAAAAGTGGTTAATACTCGTATGCATCTTATTCATGTTCATGCTGTAGGTATTGCACCATGTCAATTAAAAATATTATCCAAGAGTGATGTCTATTTCTAGGTATGTATATATATCGACTTTCAGATTGTTAACATTCAGAATGTGGACGTGGTCCTATGTTGACCTTGTGAATGTTGGCAGTCACAGTGTCAACACTACAGGATTGTGTTTAGGGTTAAGCTATCTTTAGAGTTAACGTTAGGGCTCAAACACTAGAAAAACATTATGTAGACATGTCAACTGTTTACATTTAAAATGTTGACATTCTGACCATGTCAATATTGCGCATGCAGGCATGTAACATGTAGACATATAATGTCCATCTCAACAATCTGAAAGTCTATATTCGGACAGTGTCGATAATCTGTATGTTGACATATCATACCAAACCCGTGTTTCCGTGTGTGACTGTTTTTATAAAGATATTTTATCTGCCTTTTGGCAAAATAATGTAGTAAAAACCAGATATATCCTTCATACTGTAGCGTGTTAATTATAAAGTGTTGCTAAAGGTATTGTATCTTTCTTTAAATAGAATGTCAGGCTTTATTGATCGTCAGCTATAAGATATATGTTTCTTCTTTTAAAATTGTTGTACCCACTAATGAAGCTCTCCACTTGCCTGTGTGTTTTCATCCACAGTATGTTCCCTTTTCTATCTGTTACTATTAGCATGACGGTCTTATTTCAAGGTGCACACAAGGCTATTATTTTCAACTGCGCATGTGCAAAAATTTCAGAAAATCCCTAGGACGCATGTATTACGAAGTACACGCACAAAGGCGCTGTCACAATCAGGACAGACTGCATCGGAAATGGTGCATCAAAGTGATGGGAGCTTCTGGCTGTGACTGGGAGGTGGCTAGAAGTGAATACAAAGAAATTTAGTCTCATGGGGCCTGGCATATCTATAATGGGTGCAAGGTGTGCGGTGCACACAGGGCCCTGGGTCCAGGGGGTCCCACACACCCTGAATCCTTACCGTTCTGTCGGTCCAGAGACGGCTGCAGAGATGCTAAAATCACTGGGAAAATGGTTCAGCGCAATAGAGATGTCCCCGGGAACGCGTCACAGGATCCATGTTCCATGGGCGTGTTATGAGAGTGTTGCCTCTCGAGCATGTCAGTGAAAGCAACTGTATTCCCAGATGTAGAGCCGCAGCCACAGAGACCGTAGTCAGACAGAGAAACGGCAACTGCCATAGGGCTGGTACAAGTGTTGATGGTGCATGAAATGGTGAGCTGATGGTGGAGTGTCAAGAATCACAGTGTGTACAGAAAAGCTGTAAGTGGGCATCTCAGTGCTGACACACAGTCAGACACAGACAACTACACCAGGGATAGGCTGATAGTAGTATTTGCATAATATAGCAGCAGCGACTCTGGCAACAGATGCAGCAGCATTCACCCGAGTCTGAACCCAGCCCGAGGTCTCATTTGCATGGAGTCTAAAAGCTTCAGTGAAAGACCAAAACATTTAGCTATTATTTTTACAAACTACTGTAGTTCAAACATACAGAATTTAAGGTTGCTCAAGTTCAATGGATACAGTGCACCTGAAATTTTTCGGGTTTTGTGTTTTGGTTTTGGGTTCGGTTCCGCGGCCGTGTTTTGGGTTCGAACGCGTTTTGGCAAAACCTCACCAAAATTTTTTTTTGTCGGATTCGGTTGTGTTTTGGATTCGGGTGTTTTTTTCAAAAAACCCTAAAAAACAGCTTAAATCATTGAATTTGGGGATCATTTTGATCCCATAGTATTATTCACCTCAATTACCATAATTTCCACTCATTTCCAGTCTATTCTGAACACCTCACACCTCACAATATTATTTTTAGTCCTAAAACTTGCACCGAGGTCGCTGGATGGCTAAGCTAAGCGACACAAGTGGCCGACACAAACACCTGGCCCATCTAGGAGTGGCACTGCAGTGTCAGGCAGGATGGCCCTTCCAAAAAATACTCCCCAAACAGCACATGACGCAAAGAAAAAAAGAGGCGCAATGAGGTAGCTGTGTGAGTAAGCTAAGCGACCCTAGTGGCCGACACAAACACCTGGCCCATCTAGGAGTGGCACTGCAGTGTCAGGAAGGATGGCCCTTCCAAAAAATACTCCCCAAACAGCACATGACGCAAAGAAAAAAAGAGGCGCAATGAGGTAGCTGTGTGAGTAAGCTAAGCGACCCTAGTGGCCGACACAAACACCTGGCCCATCTAGGAGTGGCACTGCAGTGTCAGGCAGGATGGCCCTTCCAAAAAATACTCCCCAAACAGCACATGACGCAAAGAAAAAAAGAGGTGCAATGAGGTAGCTGTGTGAGTAAGCTAAGCGACCCTAGTGGCCGACACAAATACCTGGCCCATCTAGGAGTGGCACTGCAGTGTCAAGCAAGATGGCCCTTCCAAAAAATACTCCCCAAACAGCACATGACGCAAAGATAAAAAGAGGCGCATCGAGGTAGCTGTGTGAGTAAGCTAAGCGTCCCTAGTGGCCGACACAAACACCTGGCCCATCTAGGAGTGGCACTGCAGTGTCAGGCAGGATGGCCCTTCCAAAAAATACTCCCCAAACAGCACATGATGCAAAGAAAAATAGAGGTGCAATGAGGTACAGATGTAGCCAACTTTATCTTGACTGTTTCTCCGCCGAGACGGGCGTTTAGCCACGCTAAGGCGATAGCTGAGTTTAATCACAGGCAGGCGCGTTGAGACGATCTAGATACTCATCATGCATTACACATCTCCACCACTGTGTGGCTAATGCTCCACTAATCCAGTACTTTCGATCGTACAGTATAGCGGCGGATTGATCTACAGCTCTGGCAATACTGTAGGCGTAACGGGAAGCGGTGGAAAAAGTATGGAGTACAGTACTGTATGTGTATGGAGACGCAACTACAGTAATTGTGTAAAAGGAAGAATGTACAGTACAATGTATAAACACCGTGCTTTTAAAATATATGAGCGTCTGAGTTCGCTAATGCATAATGGGAATGGAGGACTAGCAGGAGGCGGAGGAAAACACCGTGCTTTACAAATGCGAGCGTCCGAGTCCTCTAAGGCATAAACCAACAGCAATGGGGCGAGGGCCGGGCGCTGTTTGCAGTACTTTCACACATGAAATTAGAAATCTCTCATGAGGCGTCGTGGGCTAGGGGTGAAGGCTCCCACCTCCCTCACGGGGGGTCCAGGGTTCGAGACATGATGTGCTTTCTTTCTTTTTTTTTTTTTTTTTTTTCTGTAATAATGCACTGTATTATTTTATTTACATTGTAAGACAGTCAATAGAAGGATGCACACAGGTTTCACATAAATCAAAGTACATCTGCAGGAGCGATTCTTTACGCTAAATGCACCCAAACAGCGTGAATGAAATGAGTGTATTCTGGCGCTACCAACTAAGCAAAACAGTACTGTAGATCTTCAGCGTTTGTGCATTGCACAGGACCTGAATTTCCTCCCTGTGCAGGCCCCCAGGGGGGAAGGGCGATGGGGGTAGGGGGGAGACGATGGAAAATACTGTGCCTTTGAAATGCAATTACATGAGCGTCCGAGTACACTACGGCATACTGTAAACCAACACCAATGGGAAGGAAGTGCCAACCTTATTTTTAATGTGTTCCCGTGACATTCACTTTAACATTTTTTTTTTTCTCTCCAATACAGTACATCCAATGGAAGGATGCACACAGGTTTCACATAAATCAAAGTACATCTGCAGGAGCGATTCTTTACGCTAAATGCAACCTACAGTACGGTACTGTAAGTGAGCAAAATAGTACTACAGTGGGCGTTTGTGTATTGCACATGACCTGCATTCCCTCCCTGTCTACTGCATGATCTGTGCAGGCTCCCATGGGGGAAGGGCAACAGGCTAGCAGGAGGCGGAGGAAAACACCGTGCTTTACAAATGCGAGCGTCCGAGTCCTCTAAGGCATAAACCAACAGCAATGGGGCGAGGGCCGGGCACTGTTTGCAGTACTTTCACACATGAAATTAGAAATCTCTCATGAGGCGTCGTGGGCTAGGGGTGAAGGCTCCCACCTCCCTCACTGGGGGTCCAGGGTTCGAGACATGATGTGCTTTCTTTCTTTTTTTTTTTTTTCTGTAATAATGCACTGTATTATTTTATTTACATTGTAAGACAGTCAATGGAAGGATGCACACAGGTTTCACATAAATCAAAGTACATCTGCAGGAGCGATTCTTTACGCTAAATGCACCCAAACAGCGTGAATGAAATGAGTGTATTCTGGCGCTACCAACTAAGCAAAACAGTACTGTAGATCTTCAGCGTTTGTGCATTGCACAGGACCTGAATTTCCTCCCTGTGCAGGCCCCCAGGGGGGAAGGGCGATGGGGGTAGGGGGGAGACGATGGAAAATACTGTGCCTTTGAAATGCAATTACATGAGCGTCCGAGTACACTACGGCATACTGTAAACCAACACCAATGGGAAGGAAGTGCCAACCTTATTTTTAATGTGTTCCCGTGACATTCACTTTAACATTTTTTTTTCTCTCCAATACAGTACATCCAATGGAAGGATGCACACAGGTTTCACATAAATCAAAGTACATCTGCAGGAGCGATTCTTTACGCTAAATGCAACCTACAGTACGGTACTGTAAGTGAGCAAAATAGTACTACAGTGGGCGTTTGTGTATTGCACATGACCTGCATTCCCTCCCTGTCTACTGCATGATCTGTGCAGGCTCCCATGGGGGAAGGGCAACAGGCTAGCAGGAGGCGGAGGAAAACACCGTGCTTTACAAATGCGAGCGTCCGAGTCCTCTAAGGCATAAACCAACAGCAATGGGGCGAGGGCCGGGCGCTGTTTGCAGTACTTTCACACATGAAATTAGAAATCTCTCATGAGGCGTCGTGGGCTAGGGGTGAAGGCTCCCACCTCCCTCACTGGGGGTCCAGGGTTCGAGACATGATGTGCTTTCTTTCTTTTTTTTTTTTTTTTTTCTGTAATAATGCACTGTATTATTTTATTTACATTGTAAGACAGTCAATGGAAGGATGCACACAGGTTTCACATAAATCAAAGTACATCTGCAGGAGCGATTCTTTACGCTAAATGCACCCAAACAGCGTGAATGAAATGAGTGTATTCTGGCGCTACCAACTAAGCAAAACAGTACTGTAGATCTTCAGCGTTTGTGCATTGCACAGGACCTGAATTATGCATTTTCAGATGTGTAAATTTTAGACTACAGTATTCACAAATGTTTTCTCTCCATACAGGAATTATAGTTGGACAACATGCCAGTAACTATCAACAAAACGATGAGCAAGATAATCGCCAACATGAAAAAAGAAAATAAAACCATCAAAGAGATCCATGCATGGCTCAAGGAAAGTGGCATTATAGTCACTTTAGAAACGGTGCGCTATCATGCATTCGAGAGAACAACGCCCAGATTTGTATTTCCTACAAAATGCACATGGTACGTACTGTACACTACTGTAATGTTTAAATGACTTGCTTTATACCATAAACAATTTTTTTGAAATAAAATAAAAACTTCATCAATTGTAACTGTGATTGTGCTGTTCATGAATTCATATTTTTCATACTGTATTGTACTGTAGGAGAGTGCAACAAATTGTGGAGGAACTAACTCGTGAGGATGATGAGCGTACTGCTCTGCAAATAAAACGAATTCTCCATTCCAAGTATGACCTGGACATATCGGCCACCAGCATCAGAAGGATGCGACGGAAAATGGGATGGACCTTTGGCGCAACAAGGTAAAATACTGAAAGCAGTATAAACCATACAGTAAATGCACTGTTAATAATCCCTTGATACGTGATATAATAATGCCATAAATCATTATACAGAGTGTGTACTTTATACTATATACAGTATGTGTGTGTGTATATACTGTATATACAGTATTCTATCCCAAAAGAGATACCTACTGTATAGGCACTCAGAGACAGCAATGAAGCATTGCCGGCTTATTGTGATGATTACATACTGTATACTGTGTGTGTGTGTTTGTGTGTATGTACAGTATGTATATATATATTACTCTGTATGTAACTTAATGTACTGTATGTACAGTTTAATGTATACAGTAGGTATATAATACAGTATACTGCACATACAGTCTACTGTATATACAGTAATCTGTAAATCTGTAATTTCATAACTGTATCTGATTTCATTATTTTTGGCTCTTCACAGGATATCTCCAATGATAAGAGATGTGAATAAAGAAAAGAGAGTGGAACAGGCACGGCGATGGATTGAGAGTGGTGAAACATTTGATGATGTCATTTTCACAGATGAATCGTCTGTTGCCCTTGAGCGGTTCTCCAGAATGTCATTCAGGAAACGTAACCATATCTCTTTAAAACCACGCCCAAAGCATCCATTGAAAATCCATGTATGGGGAGGCATATCACGATTAGGAGCTGGTCCCCTATTATTTTTCGAAGGTACAGTACAGTACTATACTTTATTCTGTGCCTGTGTTCTGTAAAAATACATGTTGTACTGTAGAGTACGTGTAACTGCACAATAAAAGGAGTTGCTTATTAATGAACAACATTTTTTGATTTCTGTAGGAATCATGGATAAGAAATATTTCCAAGAAACAATAGTAGAGAAATGTATGGTGCCATTTGTGAATAAATATTACCCAACTCACCATAGGATATTCCAAGACAATGATCCTAAACACTCCGCCTCAGCCAAATTTATGGAAGAGAAAGGTATGAATTGGGAACGCACACCACCAGAGTGAGTATTCTTTCAACAGTGTACAAGTAAAATTTTGGATAGCACTCTAGTACTGTAAAAAAATTTTTTGTTTAATAAACAGTACAATATTGTATGTTTAATTTTCTCTATTTACTGTAATGTACTGTAATTAATTTTTTCTATACGCTTTTTTTTTTTTTTTTTAATTAGATCACCAGACATGAACCCAATCGAATTAGTGTGGGCTCAATTGAAGAGGTACGTTAGGAGTGTTGCAAAGCCAACAACAAAACAGCAACTGGTGGATGGGATAAAGAAATTTTGGCTAGAAGTACTCACACCTGAACATTGTAATAATTATATAAATCACCTGTATAAAGTATTACCTGTTGTAGTTGAAAGAAATGGTCAAGCCACAAATATGTAGTTCTGTATTTTCTGTTTAAAATTTTAAATTGGTGCATTATTAAAAAAAATGATAAAATTGCCTTTGTCTGATTATTGCATAAACTAATGTAGAATATTATACAGTAGTAATGTTATTGATGTGTACTGTATGAACAGTTATTTTCAGTTTTATAAGTCCTGAATAAGAGTACTGTACATTTTGATCAGTGCAGTACATGGAATCGGATGTTGTAATACTTTATTTTTACATTAATATTGATGTTTTTCCAATAAATATTCAATTTTACAGTATGGTACGGTACAGTACATGAGGGTACCTGTACAGTATGATACGTCATTATGGGGGAGAAATACTGTATCCACTAAATGTACAGTAAAATGTTTTTTTCTTATTACAAACACACAAATGCATCTCAGATGGAAATATGCTATACACAGCAGACAGCTTATGGTGACAGAACTTCCCTACTGTATCCCCACCCATAGTCGTGGTATATTTTAGATTGCCTAATGAGACACTCCTGCAGCATTGCCAATGATTCATGTAAAACCTGTGTGCAAACAGTATCTGTATTGAATGCAAAGTACAGTAAGAGTACAGTATACAGTATTATCAGAGCCAAACCTGACCAACATGATGCCCTAGGCTAGATTTTGGCTGATGCCCTCTTGCACAGATGCTACGTAGTTCCGCCTCTAACCCTGCACCCCTTTCCCAGCACCATCACCCATTTTGGCGCTCCTACCCCCTATAATCTAAATAAGAACAATGTGCACATTTAGTGCCAGCCCAAAACAGTGTACAGTATGTTCTTGCTGGGAAGGGGCATGGTAACACAATAATACCCGAAGATGAAATGACACAACACAGTACTGCAACTTTATTCACATTATATCATGCAGTGGTGTCTCTTATTCTCATGACATCATATCATAGTACCACATTACTCCTAACAGTAATGCCCCTTATTCACATTACACCCCACCACATTCATCTTTATTTACATTAGACCACAGGTTCTCAAACTCAGTCCTCAGGACCCCACACAGTGCAGGTTTTGCAGGTCTCACAGAATCACAAGTGAAAAAATTAGCTCCACCTACTGTATGGACCTTCTAAAATGTGTCAGTTAGTAATGAATACATCTGTGCACTTGCTGGTTTACCTGCAAAACATGCACTGTGTGGGGTCCTGAGGACCAAGTTTGAGAACCACTGCATTAGACCATGCAGTAGTGCCCTTTCCTTATGTTACACCAGAAAATATTGTAGTACACCTTATACACATACAGTACAGTAATGCCACACATTAGTAATGCATTTCATATTTCAATTTTCTGATTTAATTTCATAGAGCCGCAGTCACTCACAGAATATAGGCATGTACTGTAGCATCTCATTTTATTCTGCAGAAGCTGATTATTCCCGTTTGGCTAGTTTGCCGCCTCTGTACAGTATATCACAATAGAAAAAAGTTATAGTGTCAGTGAAAAAAGCACCTCATGACAGATACTGTACACAAGCTCATGTCTAAATACTGTATACTGTAAGCAGTGACATTAAGGGGTACAGTACTGTATATGCAATTGCAGTCGAATTCCGGAAGGAATACGGAAAAAATGGACACGGGATCCCCCATCTTTTTAGAACCAGCACCGGGCTCTGCGCCTGGTCCTGGTGCAAAAAATAAGGGGGACAAAAAAAGCGTAGGGGTTCCCCATATTTTTTGAATCAGCACTGGGCTCCACTAGCTGGACAGATAATGCACAGCCGGGGGAGACTTTTATACAGGTCCCTGCGGCCATGGAATTAAATACCCAACTAGTCACACCTGGCCGGAGTACCCTGGAGGAGTGGGGGCCCCTTAAATCAAGGGGACCCCCCTCCAGCCACTCGATTATCTCTATCACCCCTGTGTATTGTAGCTAGGGGATTGTGACGCTCCTTCAGCATTGCCCCGTAGCCTGCAAAATCTGTGCTGTTATTTGCTCCATAGCTGAGTGCCTCCTAGGAGCTACTGTAGGAGTCACAGGCGGTAGCCATTTCAATTGAGTCTGCCCTGCTATAGAATTGTACAGGTATGTGTACATTACCGTACGGTGCATAGAACCTTTACAGTAGAAACTCTCCTGCAGCTTTGGCCTGCTTTACTGTATGTACTGTAAAACTTGTGTTTTGTCTGTTTGCTATGCGACCGAGCCCGGTGTAACGTACAGTACTGTAATGTGCATAGACCTCGCTTACAGTATCTCTGTGTATTTTGGCTAGGGGATTGTGACGCTCCTTCAGCATCGCCCCGTAGCCTGCACAGCTTATGCCATTTCTCATTCCATACCCAACTGCTGCCTGCCACGAGGTGGGGGTTCAGGAGGTGGGGGTTCATGGGTAGTGGTCGTTTTGACAGTGTGCTATGCGATTGAGTCCGGTGTACCGTAATACTGTATGCAATCCTACAGTAGCTTATCCCTCCCCTGTGTATTTTGGCTAGGGGATTGTGACGCTCCTTCAGCATTGCCCCATAACCTGCACAAGGGTTCAGGGGCGGCGGCCATTTTGCCAGTGTGCTACAGTATGTCATCGAGTCCGGTGTACCATAATATGCATACTGTGTATTTTAGCTAGGGGATTGTGACGCTCCTTCAGCATTGCCCCATAGTCTGTACAATCTGGACTATTACTTGCTCCGTAGCCTAGGGCCTCTGTGGGGCAAGGAGTCATAGGTGGTAGCCATTTCTATTCAGTCTGCCCAGCTACAGAATTGTATGTGTACTGTGTACGGAGCATAGTACCTTAACCTGCATAGAACCTGCACATTATGGTACACCGGACTCGATCGCATAGAACCGCTCATGCAGCTACTGTATGCCCTGGTTTACAGTATGTGAATAAAAAAAATAATAAAGTGTCTGAAAAAAACTACAGTAACATGCATTCGTACTTAAGGAATCGAACCCTGGACTCTGAGTATAGGAAGCGAAACACTTCACCACTTCGCCGCAGACAAATGTATAAATCCGTTGGTTTTGATTATGCTGTAATGGCTACGGGATTAGGACGATAACACTGTAGAAAATTCCTAATCTTGAGAGGCAATAGTGAACTTGTAACACACATCCATTTGCGACAGTGTACACTACTGGTTTTACAGTACTGTGTTTTGTCTGCGGGACTTGGACGCTCACATACAGTATTCATAAAGTATTGTAGATGGATCATATACTGTATGCTGTACTACTGTATTTGCGTCGGTGTCGTACTGTATATACTGTACAGTACTGTATTAAATAATGCAGCGTAATGAGTACAGTATTTGCTGTATGCAGCGTAATGAGACGCCTTAGTAAAGTAGTCCTTATTATGTATGTCAGTATTGTATTTTACGGGAGACCACACGCATGCGCAGTGGTGATTGTAAAAAGCGACATCTGGTGGCTGATCGCAGGTATTACACGTAAAGGTAACGCCAAACGTCAAATGTCTGTCTCCGTGCGATTAGATAGCCTCTCTGTGGCTAGGCGCGCCTCGCTACGCCACAGTACGCTGCGTATGGTCGAACGGGACAACCGCCGCGGCCACTCAAGATAAAGGTGGCTACATCTGTAGCTGTGTGAGTAAGCTAAGCGACCCTAGTGGCCGACACAAACACCTGGCCCATCTAGGAGTGGCACTGCAGTGTCACGCAGGATGGCCCTTCCAAAAAATACTCCCCAAACAGCACATGACGCAAAGAAAAAAAGAGGCGCAATGAGGTAGCTGTGTGAGTAAGCTAAGCGACCCTAGTGGCCGACACAAACACCTGGCCCATCTAGGAGTGGCACTGCAGTGTCACGCAGGATGGCCCTTCCAAAAAATACTCCAAAAACAGCACATGACGCAAAGAAAAAAAGAGGCGCAATGAGGTAGCTGTGTGAGTAAGCTAAGCGACCCTTGTGGTCGACACAAACACCTGGCCCATCTAGGAGTGGCACTGCAGTGTCACGCAGGATAGCCCTTCCAAAAAATACTCCAAAAACAGCACATGACGCAAAGAAAAATGAAAGAAAAAAGAGGTGCAAGATGGAATTGTCCTTGGGCCCTCCCACCCACCCTTATGTTGTATAAACAGGACATGCACACTTTAACCAACCCATCATTTCAGCGACAGGGTCTGCCACACGACTGTGACTGAAATGACTGGTTGGTTTGGGCCCCCACCAAAAAAGAAGCAATCTTTCCTTGCACAAACTGGCTCTACAGAGGCAAGATGTCCACCTCATCATCATCGTCCGATTCATCACCCCTTTCACTGTGTACATCCCCCTCCTCACAGATTATTAATTCGTCCCCACTGGAATCCACCATCTCAGGTCCCCGTGTACTTTCTGGAGGCAATTGCTGCTGGTGAATGTCTCCATGGAGGAATTGATTATAATTCATTTTAATGAACATCATCTTCTCCACATTTTCTGGAAGTAACTTCGTACGCCGATTGCTGACAAGGTGAGCGGCAGCACTAAACACTCTTTCGGAGTACACACTGGAGGGAGGGCAACTTAGGTAGAATAAAGCCAGTTTGTGCAAGGGCCTCCAAATTGCCTCTTTTTCCTGCCAGTATACGTACGGACTGTCTGACGTGCCTACTTGGATGCGGTCACTCATATAATCCTCCACCATTCTTTCAATGGTGAGAGAATCATATGCAGTGACAGTAGACGACATGTCAGTAATCATTGGCAGGTCCTTCAGTCCAGACCAGATGTCAGCATCAGCAGTCGCTCCAGACTGCCCTGCATCACCGCCAGCGGGTGGGCTCGGAATTCTGAGCCTTTTCCTCGCACCCCCAGTTGCGGGAGAATGTGAAGGAGGAGATGTTGACGGGTCGCGTTCCGCTTGACTTGACAATTTTCTCACCAGCAGTTCTTTGAACCTCTGCAGACTTGTGATCCAACGTAGGTTTTAAATCTAGGATCGAGCACGGTGGCCAAAATGTAGTGCTCTGATTTCAACAGATTGACCACCCGTGAATCCTGGTTAAGCGAATGAAGGGCTCCATCCACAAGTCCCACATGCCTAGCGGAATCGCTCTGTTTTAGCTCCTCCTTCAATGCCTCCAGCTTCTTCTGCAAAAGCCTGATGAGGGGAATGACCTGACTCAGGCTGGCAGTTTCTGAACTGACTTCACGTGTGGCAAGTTCAAAAGGTTGCAGAACCATGCACAACGTTGAAATCATTCTCCACTGCGCTTGAGACAGGTGCATTCCACCTCCTTTGCCTATATCGTGGTCAGATGTATAGGCTTGAATGGCCTTTTGCTGCTCCTCCATCCTCTGAAGCATATAGAGGGTTGAATTCCACCTCGTTACCACCTCTTGCTTCAGATGATGGCAGGGCAGGTTCAGGTGTTTTTGGTGGTGCTCCAGTCTTCTGTACGCGGTGCCTGTACGCCGAAAGTGGCCCGCAATTCTTCTGGCCACCGACAGCATCTCTTGCACGCCCCTGTCGTTTTTTAAATAATTCTGCGCCACCAAATTCAAGGTATGTGCAAAACATGGGACGTGCTGGAATTTGCCCAGATGTAATGCACGCACAATATTGCTGGCGTTGTCCGATGCCACAAATCCTCAGGAGAGTCCAATTGGGGTAAGCCATTCTGCGATGATCTTCCTCAGTTGCCGTAAGAGGTTTTCAGCTGTGTGCGTATTCTGGAAAGCGGTGATACAAAGCGTAGCCTGCCTAGGAACGAGTTGGCGTTTGCGAGATGCTGCTACTGGTGCCGCCGCTGCTGTTCTTGCAGCGGGAGGCAATACATCTACCCAGTGGGCTGTCACAGTCATGTAGTCCTGAGTCTGCCCTGCTCCACTTGTCCACATGTCCGTGGTTAAGTGGACATTGGGTACAACTGCATTTTTTAGGACACTGGTGAGTCTTTTACTGACGTCCGTGTATATTCTCGGTATCGCCTGCCTAGAGAAGTGGAACCTAGGTGGTTTTTGGTAACGGGGGCACACTACCTCAAGCAATTGTCTAGTTCCCTGTGAACTAACGGCGGATACTGGACGAACGTCTAATACCAACATAGTTGTCAAGGCCTCAGTTATCCGCCTTGCAACAGGATGACTGCTGTGATATTTCATCTTCCTCGCAAAGGACTGTTGGACAGTCAATTGCTTACTGGAAGTAGTACAAGTGGTCTTCCGACTTCCCCTCTGGGATGACGATCGACTCCCAGCAGCAACAACAGCAGCGCCAGCAGCAGTAGGCGTTACACTCAAGGATGCATCGGAGGAATCCCAGGCAGGAGAGGACTCGTCAGACTTGCCAGTGACATGGCCTGCAGGACTATTGGCTTTCCTGGGTAAGGAGGAAATTGACACTGAGGGAGTTGGTGGTGTGGTTTGCGCGAGCTTGGTTACAAGAGGAAGGGATTTACTGGTCAGTGGACTGCTTCCGCTATCACCCAAAGTTTTTGAACTTGTCACTGACTTATTATGAATGCGCTGCAGGTGACGTATAAGGGAGGATGTTCCGAGGTGGTTAACGTCCTTACCCCTACTTATTACAGCTTGACAAAGGCAACACACGGCTTGACACCTATTGTCCGCATTTCTGTTGAAATACTTCCACACTGAAGAGCTGATTTTTTGGGTATTTTCACCAGGCATGTCAATGGCCATATTCCTCCCACGGACAACAGGTGTCTCCCCGGGTGCCTGACTTAAACAAACCACCTCACCATCAGAATCCTCCTTGTCAATTTCCTCCCCAGCGCCAGCTACACCCATATCCTCATCCTGGTGTACTTCAACACTGACATCTTCAATTTCACTATCAGGAACTGGACTGCGGGTGCTCCTTTCAACACTTGCAGGGGGCGTGCAAATGGTGGAAGGCGCAAGCTCTTCCCGTCCAGTGTTGGGAAGGTCAGGCATCACAACCGACACAATTGGACTCTCCTTTGGGATTTGGGATTTCGAAGAACGCACAGTTCTTTGCTGTGCTTTTGCCGCAAGTCTTTTCTTTTTTCTCGTGAGAGGATGAGTGCTTCCATCCTCATGTGAAGCTGAACCACTAGCCATGAACATAGGCCAGGGCCTCAGCCGTTCCTTGCCACTCCGTGTCGTAAATGGCATATTGGCAAGTTTACGCTTCTCCTCAGACGCTTTTAATTTTGATTTTTGGGTAATTTTTTTACTGATCTTTTGTGTTTTGGATTTTACATGCTCTGTACTATGACATTGGGCATCGGCCTTGGCAGACGACGTTGATGGCATTTCATCGTCTCGGCCATGACTAGTGGCAGCAGCTTCAGCACGAGGTGGAAGTGGATCTTGATCTTTCCCTATTTTTTTAACCTCCACATTTTTGTTCTCCATATTTTGCGCACAACTAAAAGCCACCACAGGTATACAATGTAGATGGATGGATAGTATAGTATTACTTATGGACGACGAGTGCACTGACGACACAGAGGTAGGTACAGCCGTGGCCTACCGTACTGCTGCTTATATATATATAATATACTGTATAACGGACCTGGTGGACACTGTCAGCAGACTGCTAAACTAGTATGAAGAAAGAAAAAAAAAACACCACAGGTATACAATGTAGATGGGTGGATAGTATACTATTATTACTTATACTTATGGACGACGAGTGACGACACAGAGGTAGGTACAGCCATGGCCTACCGTACTGCTGCTTATATATATATATAATATACTGTATAACGGACCTGGTGGACACTGTCAGCAGACTGCTAAACTAGTATGAAGAAAGAAAAAACACCACAGGTATACAATGTAGATGGATGGGTAGAAGTATAGTATTACTTATACTTATGGACGACGAGTGCACTGACGACACAGAGGTAGGTACAGCCATGGCCTACCGTACTGCTGCTTATATATATATAATATACTGTATAACGGACCTGGTGGACACTGTCAGCAGACTGCTAAACTAGTATGAAGAAAGAAAAAAAAAAACACCACAGGTATACAATGTAGATGGATGAATAGTATAGTATTACTTATACTTATGGACGACGAGTGCACTGACGACACAGAGGTAGGTACAGCCGTGGCCTACCGTACTGCTGCTTATATATATATAATATACTGTATAACGGACCTGGTGGACACTGTCAGCAGACTGCTAAACTAGTATGAAGAAAGAAAAAAAAAACACCACAGGTATACAATGTAGATGGATGGATAGTATAGTATTACTTATACTTATGGACGACGAGTGCACTGACGACACAGAGGTAGGTACAGCCGTGGCCTACCGTACTGCTGCTTATATATATATAATATACTGTATAACGGACCTGGTGGACACTGTCAGCAGACTGCTAAACTAGTATGAAGAAAGAAAAAAAAAACACCACAGGTATACATTGTAGATGGATGGATAGTATAGTATTACTTATACTTATGGACGACGAGTGCACTGACGACACAGAGGTAGGTACAGCCGTGGCCTACCGTACTGCTGCTTATATATATATATAATATACTGTATAACGGACCTGGTGGACACTGTCAGCAGACTGCTAAACTAGTATGAAGAAAGAAAAAAAAACCCACCACAGGTATACAATGTAGATGGAGGGATAGGATAGTATTATATTACTTATGGACGATGAGTGCACTGACGACACAGAGGTAGGTACAGCCGTGGCCTACCGTACTGCTGCTTATATATATATAATATACTGTATAACGGACCTGGTGGACACTGTCAGCAGACTGCTAAACTAGTATGAAGAAAGAAAAAAAAAACACCACAGGTATACAATGTAGATGGATGGATAGGATAGTATTATATTACTTATGGACGACGAGTGCACTGACGACACAGAGGTAGGTACAGCCGTGGCCTACCGTACTGCTGCTTATATATATAATATACTGTATAACGGACCTGGTGGACACTGTCAGCAGACTGCTAAACAAACTAGCATGAAGAAAGAAAAAAAAAACACCACAGTGTTTTTCAGGCAAACAAACGTATACTGGACTGGTGGTCACTGTCAGCAAAACTGTGCACTGTACTCCTGCTATAACTGCTCCCCAGTCCCCACAATTAGGCAGTGTGAGCAGAGCAGTGCACTCAGCACAGATATATCATGCAGCAGTGCAGCACACTCAGGGCTGTCTTTCCGTATGGGCTCAATGGGCTCTTGCCCAAGGGTCCCAGGAGTATAAGGGCCCTAGGCTGATAGCTGAGGGTCCCCTCTTTCCAGGGGTACCAGATTTTTTAAAATCGCCCATGGGGAACCGGAGATATCCGACCCCAAAGTAGTGGTCCCCATCCAAGCCTGTTAATTGCTCTTCCCAGCCAGATATCTCGGGTTCTGGCTGACTTAGAGTTTTTCTGAGGGTATAATCCAAAAGCTGCGACTCTCTCCTTTTGGTGGATATTGGCAGCTTGTTTCAACTATGCCCAGAACCAGAAATATCAGCCTTCAAGCAGCTGGTCCCTGCTTCAGCTCCACACGCCTAATATGCAGTTTTAGGTTTTCATTGGTGAATTGCTCTGGCACCTGAACTCTGAGCCCTAATTCCCCAGTACCTTGTGAAAAGTGGGACTCTCTAGTTTGTTATCCCGTTCAAAGCTAAGAAATATATTTTCAGGAACTTGAGGTACCTGCAGTCAAGCAAGCTGCCCTCCCACCAGAAAATTATAAATATTAAGCCCACTCCACTATCCACCCCTCCCCTACGTATTAAACACCCCCTACCACCCTAAAAGTCATGTACCAGGGCTTCTTCATTCAGCCCAATGCCCCCTTCTACAATTTAGCCCCATTTGTGCAGTAAAGGAGTAATTAGCAGAAATGACTGCTCCAGGTCCTACATGCTTAGCAGAAGATAGAACACCCCCTACCACCCGCGGGACTTCAAAGCTGCCACTGATAGCACCCCCCACCCCTACCACTGGAGGATGGGTAGGGGGCCCAGTGCATTGCTGTGCCCAGGGGCCTACACTGTTGTTAATACAGCCCTGAGCACACTGAGTGAGCACAGATATGGTGGTCGGAGCGTTTTTTTCAGGCAGAGAAACAAAGGATTAAACTCACTGGTGGTATAATCAAAACCCTGCACTGTACTCCCTAACAGCTGCTCCCCGTCCCCAATCCTCCCCACAATTAAAAACAATGTCACTCTTAGATTCAGTCTTTTCTATTACGGAGAGGACGCCAGCCACGTCCTCTCCCTATCAATCTCAATGCACGTGTGAAAATGGCGGCGACGCGCGGCTCCTTATATAGAATCCGAGTCTCGCGAGAATCCGACAGCGGGATGATGACGTTCGGGCGCGCTCGGGTTAACCGAGCAAGGCGGGAGGATCCGAGTCGCTCGGACCCGTGTAAAAAAAAGGTGAAGTTAGGGCGGGTCGGATTCCGAGGATCCGAACCCGCTCATCACTAATGGATACATTACTGTATTAAAACTTGGAAGTTTGAATTTAAACACAATAGTGTTTGCTGCTCAAATTAAAATACAGAAGTTAAAATATAGCTATTTAAACATATACCACACAATTGTGAGTCTGAGGTTCACTCTTTGAGGTCAGATTCAGATGTGATTAGAGGTGTTACATACCCTCCAACTGTACCTTTTTGGCAGGTACAGTACCTTTTTTCTGTGGTCTGTACCGATTTTTGACTCTCCATTTTTCCATTGAAAGGATAGGAAAAAGGACGTGGCCATGCCCCCTTTACCAGTGACCACGCCCCCTTTCCAAATTTGTACCGATTTTTATGTGTAAAATGTTGGAGGGTATAGTGTTATCGCTAGTGCTTACATGGAAGCAGCAGCAATAGCACTAATGTGGTAAAAGCCAATTACATATGGACAGATTGAAGATCAAAACCTTGTTTTAGTACAATTGCCTGGTTTGGCCCAGCTTGCTTCTCATAGCAGCACTGCCCTCTGGCCCTCATTCAGGTGCGGTTAGAGGTGCGCCCTGTGCAAAGTACCACTGTTCAGTACTTTGCACATGTGTAGGACCCTTAGTCGCAGCTCAGATCAGTAATGCTGCAGGAAGCATCACACAAGCGTCCTGCACATGCCCAGGGCCGGATTAACATTGGGGCAGGTGGAGCTGCAGCTCCAGGCCCCCCATTGAAAATAGGCCCACAGCAGGAGACTGACAGCCCTGACAGGATAGAACTTTATCCTGTCACACAGACTGCCAGCAGCTATTCTCCCAGGCCCTGCTTACTCAAGCTCCAGCACTCTCACCTGACAGTGTGATCAGTAGCCACAGAGCCGTGCAGGCAGTGCACTGGCCGCCCCTCCCCTCTCCTCCAAAGTCCATTCCCTCCTCAATCGGGTCCTGACTGAGCCCGACACAAACAATCTCCGTCCCCCAGACTGTACTGCGTGAGGATGGAGCTGCTGCTGATATTGCTGCACGGTGCCTGGTAAATTTTATAATAGCTCCATGATGAGCAGAATCGATTTATGATGTGTGTTTGTTAGGTGTGTATGGGGGTGTGAGGTGTGTGTATGGGGTGTGAGGTGTGTGTATGGGGGTGTGAGGTGTGTATGGGGTGTAAGGTGTGTGTATGGGGGTGTGAGGTGTGTATGGGGTGCAGTGGCGGATCCAGGGGGGGGGGCACTCGGGCCCGTGGCCCCCCTGTCATTTGTGGCCTCCGTCCCCCGTCCCCTTCCGGCGCCGCTCAGGGAGATGACGGGCTCCCGCTGAGGTTGTGTTACCAGCGGGCGCCCATCTCCCTGCACAGCCGCAGCCGGAGGCAGGAGCTCAGTACTGAGCTCCGGCTTCTGGCGCTGTCACTGTGCGGCGTGCGCTATGGGAGAGATGTCAGTCATGACGTCTCTCTCATAGTGCTGACTGAGGAGCGGACGCCAAGAGGAGGACTGCAGCGGTCTGGAAGCGGGAATGGGGCTCGGTAAGCATGATGTTTTTTTCTTCCTTAGTGCAGCAAGGGCATCTACTGGGGGCAAACTACGGGGGGACATTACTACTGGGGGGGCATCAACAAGGGGCATTACTACTGGGGGCAAACTACTGGGGGCATTAAAACTGGGTGGCATCTACTGGGGGCATTACTACTGGGGGTCATCTATTGGGGGCATTACTATTGAGGGCAGCTACTGGGGGACATTTTTACTGGGGGCCATCTACTGGGGGCATTATTACTGGGGGGCATCTACTGGGGACATTACTACTGGGGGGTCATCTATTGGGGGCAAACTCCTAGGGGGCATTACTACTGGGGGCAAACTACTGGAGGACATTATTACTGGGGGGCATCTACTGGTGGCAAACTACTGGGGGACATTATTACTGGGGGCCAACTACAAAGGGGCTAACTACTGGGGGCATACTACAGGAGGGCATTACTAATGGTGGTGTAACTACAAGGGCATTACTTCTGGCGGCTTAACTACAGGGGCATTACTACTTGGGGGCTAAACTACAGGGGGGACAAACTACTGGGGGCATAACTACAGGGGCCAAACCACTTGGGGATAACTACAGGGGCCAAACTACTGGGGGTATTACTACTGGTGGTTAAACTACAAGGGGAGCATAATTACAGGGGCTAAACTACAATGGGGCAAACTACAGGGGGCATTACTACTGGTGGCTAAACTACAAGCAGGCAAACTACTGGGGGCATTACCACTGGGAGGCTAAACTAAAGGGGGCGGGGGTAAACTACTGGGGTCATTACTGCAGGGGCATTACCACTGGGGGCATAACTACTAGGGCGCTAAATCACTGGGGGCATTACTACAGGCAACATTACTACTGGGGGCAATACGGGCATTGCATAAGGGGCACCACTACTATGGGGTCTATATAAAGGGCACTACCAGTACAGTGGACATTGCATAATGAGCGCTACAACTGTGGGCATTGTATAAGAAGCGCCACCTCACATGCACCGAAGCCGCACGCAAATGTACTTGCCCCTTCCATGGTGCCCCCCTATCATTTTCTTCTGGATCCGCCCCTAATGGGGTGTGAAGTGTGTGTATGGGGGTGTGAGGTGTGTGTGTGTGTGTGGTGTGTGTGTATGGGGGTGTGAGGTGCGTGTGTGGGGGTGTGAAGGGTGGGAGGTGAGTGTATGTGTGTGTGAGGTATGTGTATGGGGGTGTGAAGTGTGTGCATCTGTATAGGGGTGAATGTGTTAATGGGCATTGGAATGTAGAAATTGTTGGGCTACTGAGTGCTAGGTGGAGGTGAAGTTAATGGGGGCTGTGTGAGCATAGTATGGGTGCTGTGTAGTATGGGTGCCGCTGTATGAGCGTAGTATGGGTGCCGCTGTGTGAGCGTAGTATGGGTGCTGCTGTGGGAGCGTAGTATGGGTGCTGCTGTGTGAGCGTAGTATGGGTGCTGCTGCGTGAGCGTAGTATGGGTGCTGTGTAGTATGGGTGCTGTGTAGTATGGGTGCTGCTGTGTGAGCGTAGTATGGGTGCTATGTGAGAGAAGTATGGGTGTTGTGTGAGAGTAGTATGGGTGCTGTGTAGTATGGGTGCCACTGTGTGAGTGTAGTATGGGTGCCACTGTGTGAGAGTAGTATGGGTGCTGTGTAGTATGGGTGCCGCTGTGTGAGAGTAGTATGGGTGCCACCGTGTGAGAGTAGTATAGGTGCCGCTGTGTGAGAGTAGTATCGGTGCCGCTGTGTGAGAGTAGTATGGGTGCTGCTGTGTGAGCGTAGTATGGGTGCTGCTGTGTGAGCGTAGTTTGGGTGTCGCTGTGTGAGTGTAGTATTGGTGCCGCTGTGTGAGCGTAGTATGAGTGCCGCTGTGTGAGAGTAGTATGGGTGCTGCTGTGTGAGCGTAGTATGGGTGCTGCTGTGTGAGCGTAGTATGGGTGTAATGCTATTTATCTTCTCTTGCAGGTAAGACCGACTAATGGACTACTACCAAGTATTCGATAATTCGCTTTATTTGCCACTCTGATAGATACGGATGTACTTGACCACAATGGACTTTGACAGTAGTAATATCACAACTAATTAGTTCAAAGCTTCTGATAATACAATTATACAGATAACAATAAAAATGAAGTTTATTATACTGCCACCGCCAATTCCTGTGACTCTCCGTTCTTCTTGTGGGAAAAGAGTATTAGTTTGGTATCGGCAGTTTCAATAAATCACAAATCATTCGGTTACATTCACCATATATGCAATTTAAATTAAATATACCTTGGACGGCACACTAACCCAGAACAATTCTAAATTTTATCTAGACTTAAGTTTATATCCCACACCTTTACTTCCTCTCTGAAAGTCTAAATTGTACCATTTCTATACTACAAAGTACTCAATGGCCATATCGTTGGTGCACATGAAGTCCGTGATAGCTATCAGTATTAATGGTGCTAGATATGTGTAATAGGTTCAGCTCAGTCGACTCCTTTTAATTGTATTGAAATTAACCAGAAGTTACTTCCTTTTATGTTTTATATTCCACGATATTCTATCTAATGGATCTGCTTTCGGTGTAAACTTCAACACTCACTAAGAGACCTCCTATCAGGAATATTCTCTGATTGGTTGTTAACCACTGTTCTGACTTCACTGTCTTGGAATCCTATTAAGTTTTACTTCGCTGTTAATTATTAGATGTTACGTAGGACCGTCTTGTTTTATATCCCTGCTTCTCTCTGTTGTCCCTTTATGGTTTACAAACCAAGACTTTCCAGGAGTTAGATATTAGAAACTGATAAATTACCGGGATAATCTTGAATAAAATCTGTCACGGCTCCTGCTTTACGAAGAAAAAGGAGTGTTTTCTATGTATTTCTCCACCTAGGATACTTAGCTGTCTATTTGTATCCACTCTGTACACTAAGTGTTAATTTCTTTAGACTTGGGTAAGTTTATGGGATGTTAAAATAAATTCCCTTCACTACAAGGCCTTAACTGGTAAAGAGCTGCTGAAGTCCTGTGCTAATTTCACTTCAGTGTAGAGTCGCTGCAGAGGATTCTCTCAAATAACACTGTGTTAGTTTCCCTTCAGGGTTATGCCGCAGTATCACTACTCTTACTGAGGGTGGTGTTAAACTCCCTTCTGTGAAAAGCCCTTTTCTGTCCAGTCTAAATGAGTTCACTCCCTTTTTTCTTTGTATGGGCTATATGTCACTGCCTCCTTCCTCCCAGAGTATCCGCCTTTACTCACAGTTACAGTGGGGTTAGTCACCTCCCCGTAGGGTGTATCTAGGCCGTTGCTTTTCCACAGCGCCGCCCAGCCAGAACTCCTACTTCTGTGTGACACTATCACCATGGCCGCCTCTTCAGGCGGTGTCCGGCACCGGGTTTCTCCGCTTTCCGGGATCCGATCACTAGCCTGGTCTCCACTCTTATGCTGGTGAGTGTCTCTGAGGGAGTGTAGACTTACGGGACCCGATCAGCCGCTCGGCACCGTCCTTCTCTGCGCAGCTCTCCCCGTCCTCCGTCTCCTCTCAGCCGTTGCTGCCGCTCGCCTCGCGCTCCTCTTCCCGCTCTCCGCACGCGATCACTCTCCTTCAGGCAGTCTCGCGGTCTAGTCTCTGGGCCACGCGCCCATATTATTGCTGGGCTACCAACCGCTCCTCCTCTCCTATTTACCCTCTATGAAGGATTTGTAAATAAAAAAAACATTTCCCCTCTGTGAGGGCAATATCATTATAAGAACCACGACTGTATATAAATATATACATTACAGTCTTTACTAATACCAGGGTATTACATATACATTACAGTCTTTACTAATACCAGGGTATTACATGGGTGCCGCTGTGTGAGAGTAGTATGGGTGCCGCTGTGTGAGAGTAGTATGGGTGCTGCTGTGTGAGTGTAGTATGGGTGCCGCTGTGTGAGCGTAGTATGAGTGCCGCTGTGTGAGAGTAGTATGGGTGCTGCTGTGTGAGCGTAGTATGGGTGCTGCTGTGTGAGCGTAGTATGGGTGCTGCTGTGTGAGCGTAGTATGGGTGCCGCTGTGTGAGAGTAGTATAGGTGCTGTGTGAGCGTAGTATGGGTGCCACTGTGAGCGTAGTATGGGTCCCACTGTGTGAGCATAGTATGGGTGCCACTGTGTGAGAGTAGTATGGGTGCTGTGTAGTATGGGTGCTGTGTGAGCGTAGTATGGGTGCCGCTGTGTGAGAGTAGTATGGGTGCTGTGTAGTATGGGTGCCACTGTGTGAGTGTAGTATGGGTGCCACTGTGTGAGTGTAGTATTGGTGCTGTGTAGTATGGGTGTCACTGTGTGAGTGTAGTATGGGTGCCGCTGTGTGAGCATAGTATGGGTGCCGCTGTGTGAGCGTAGTATGGGTGCTGCTGTGTGAGTGTAGTATGGGTGCCACTAAGTGATAGTATGGGTGCTGTCTAGTATGGATGCTGCTCTGTGAGCGTAGTATGGGTGCTATGTAGTATGGGTGCTGTGTGAGCGTAGTATGGGTGCAGTGTAGTATGGGTGCCAATGTGTGAGAGTAGTATGGGTGATGTGTAGTATGGTTGCCACTGTGTGAGAGTAGTATGGGTGCTGCTGTGTGAGCATAGTATGGGTGCCGCTGTGTGAGCGTAGTATGGGTGCTGTGTAGTATGGGTGCCACTGTGTGAGAGTAGTATGGGTGCTGTGTAGTATGGGCGCCGCTGTGTGAGCGTAGTATGGGTGCCGCTGTGTGAGCATAGTATTGGTGCTGCTGTGTGAGCGTAGTATGGGTGCAGCTGTGTGAGCGTAGTATGGGTGCTGTGTAGTATGGGTGCTGTGTAAACGTAGTATGGGTGCCGCTGTGTGAAAGTAGTATGGGTGTTGTGTGAGCATAGTTTGGGTGCCGCTGTGCGAGCGTAGTATGGGTGCTGCTGTGTGAGCGTAGTATGGGTGCTATGTAGTATGGGTGCTGTGTGAGCATAGTTTGGGTCCTGTGTGAGTGTAGTATGGGTGCTGTGTGAGCGTAGTATGGGTGCTGCTGTGTGGAAGTAGTATGGGTGCTGTGTGAGCATAGTTTGGGTGCTGTGTGAGCATAGTATGGGTGCCGCTGTGTGAGCGCAGTATGGGTGTTGCTGTGTGAGCGTAGCATGGGTGCCACTGTGTGAGCGTAGTATGGGTGCTGTGTAGTATGGGTGCTGTGTGAGCGCAGTATGGGTGCCGCTGTGTGAAAGTAGTATGGGTGTTGTGTGAGCATAGTTTGGGTGCCGCTGTGCGAGCGTAGTATGGGTGCTGCTGTGTGAGCGTAGTATTGGTGCTATGTAGTATGGGTGCTGTATGAGCATAGTTTGGGTCCTGTGTGAGCATAGTATGGGTGCTGTGTGAGCGTAGTATGGGTGCCGCTGTGTGAAAGTAGTATGGGTAATGTGTGAGCATAGTTTGGGTGCTGTGTAAGCATAGTATGGATGCCGCTGTGTGAGCATAGTATGGGTGCTGTGTGAGTGTAGTATGGGTGCCACTGTGTGAGCGTAGTATGGTTGCCGCTGTGTGAGCGTAGTATGGGTGCCGCTGTGTGAGCGTAGTATGAATACTGCTGTGTGAGTGTAGTATGGGTGCCGCTGTGTTCAGGTGCGGTCAAGGGAAAAATACCGGGTCGAGCAACCCAATATTTCAACCCTGGTAACGAGCAGGGTTGAACTTGTGTTCAACCCGGCTCGCTGTGCGGTGTGAACGGGAGCTGGGTTGATGCGACCCGTTTACAGTGTGTGTACGGGCGGAGCTTGGAGATCATGTGATCTCCGAGCACCGCCCCGCCACGTCACCGCTGATGTCACCAAGCCGGTAATATGCCAGGTTGCAGAGAGCGGCAGCGGGGCGCCTGAGGGGGTCGCACCCTGGGAGATCCCGTATCAGGCTCCTGGGTGTGACCCATCTCAAATTGTGTGAAAAGGGTATTAGTGACCCATAATCTCTTTAGTAGAGAGGTTTCAAATTCATATAATCACTAAGCGCCATTTTTCCTTTTTTGTCAGGTTAAAAAGTATGGTTTCTTTTTGTTTGTAGACTTTCATATTGCACTGTTGATACAGATGTAGCCAAGCTCATCCATCCTGCAGCTCAGCCGCACGGGCACACAGGGCGCTCTGAGCTGTGACTTAATACGCTGCTCATGTATTCCTATGGGTGCTTGTACTTAGAAGCACAAGCAGAGGCGTCACCGGGTGTGGTGACACCCGGTGCGCGCCCCTGATCTCCTGCCGCGATCGCGGCGAGAAAGGGGCGTGGCCTTGTACTTAGGGGGCGTGGCTTCACGGGGATCCCGAAATCGTCACTCTGGGGGCGTGCCCAGCATCTCCGGAGATGCTGGGCTTCCCCCAGAGCCAGTCTCCGTCCGCTGTCGGCTCCTCTTCTGTGACAGGAGCCGTATGCTGTAGGAGACTTTCTCACTGCAGCACCTGGTTCCTGTCAGTGCGGAGGAGCTGACATTTGGTGTCACTCTCCTCCAGGCGTCACACCCGGGTGTGGGCCGCACCCCCCGCACCCGCCTTGTGACGCCACTGCGCACAAGTGCGTCCTAGTCATAGGCACACTTGATTGCCGCAAATATGCCAAGCTGCAGGATGGATGACCATGGCTACAGCTGTATAAGTAAAGTGTGTAGGGGGCGGGGCAATTGAAGGAAGGCTCTTGATACAACTATAATGCAGGCCACACCTCCACACCACTGGTCATGCCCCCCACATCACTAGTCACATTCCCTGCGGCAGTACACAATAGGCCTTTTATAAATTTCAGCTCCAGGCCCATGTGAACCTTAATCTGGCACTGCACATGCCCAAAGTACCGTACACTGGTACTTTGTGCATCAGGGCGCCCCTCCAACCACATCTGTATAAGGGCCAGAGAGCAATGCTACTGAGGGAAGCAAGCAATGCCAAACAAGCTAATTGTACTAAAACAAGTTTAAGGTCTTCAATTTGTCCATATATGATTGACTTTTGACTCATATAGGTGGTTATTCTTTTAGCCCCAATGCAATTTTGGCCATTGAAAATGGACAGATATCGCGATTAATGACTGATGGTCGTTATCACGGTATCCAATCAGAGGCCATTTCTACCAGCCAAAATTGGACCCACGATCGCACAATAAACATGGGATGGGGGATAAGTTCCAATCCCATGTGTTTTCGCAGCTTCGGCAGCTGCTTATGTGATACCCCCAAAATGGGGCATACCTTAATGGAGTCGACACAAGGAGAGAGATGGTACTCAGAGGGGGCACATAACCTTATATAACAGCTAACAATAAATACATTATAAAATTATTTTTGATGACTCCTGTGATTCGAACTGTCAGAAAGAGGGGTGACATGATACAGCTCTGTGTGATTTACTGTCAGATAAAGATGGGCGGAGTGATTTATCGCTCGGTTATTTGCCCCTGACAAAAAAAAGGGGGCGGAGTGAGACACAGGAGAGCACTGTGGTGATTTCTGTCAGAGAGAAGGCACGGCAGCTGTGCTGCGAGCCACGCTGCTGAGGGACGAAGTATGTGCCAGAGTCTGCGCCAGTATTTGTAGCCAGGTAGCGTCATAGACGAGGGAGGTCCCAGAGCTGAGGTAGAGACAGAGCCAAGGTCAGCTACCAGATTTATGCATCTGGTGGAGAATTAACAGCTATAGAATTTGCCTCATTGACTGCCCCTTACCTCTCACAGAGTCACACTGAACAGCTATTAGTGATGGACCTCTAGCACAGTATTGCTACTGATGAGATGAATTTATTGAATACTAGAACAATCCTGCCAGCTGTAGAAACAGTTTTACAACAACTGGTGTACAGAAACTTAACTGCAAGAGTCATAAACTATGTGTACCAAGGAGGTATTTGGCAAGATTAGGTAACTATATATACAATTATATGGTACTGGAAACTGACTATATATTAAAATTGTTATGATGTGTTTGTATGCTGGGAATTTAGTATAAACTTTATCCTTATATATCTTTAAATATTATTGATTAACCATTTTTCTAGAGGTGGTACTTTGGTTTATAAGGTAGAGTAAGATATTAAAGTTAGAAGTACATGTATCAGAACAATGGATGGTTGTAAAAATGACAACAAGGTTTTGACAATCATATGTATATTGTTGTTAATGTCTATGGGGTCTATTCATTTGATCCGACAAGTCAGAAAAACTGCTTTTACAAACTTTTTTAGGTCGTATTGACCTATTCAAGTAATTTTCCGTTTTTCCGACTTGTCGGTAATTCCGACTTGTCGGAATACACGTGGATCGGGGGATTAGCCACGGATCCACATATATTGTCAAATTTGTGGGCATTTTCAATAGGTTTTTGGCCCGTTTTCGACAATGCCAATTTGATTTTTTTAAAAGTCAGATCGGCATTGTCAAAAACGGGCTAAACCTGTCGATAATGCCCGCAAATTGAATAGTACAGTGTCGGATCCTCTCCGTCGGAGAGGATCCAACACCAATTGAATAGACACCTATGTGTTAAGTTGATGTGATTAAGAAAATTGCTATAAGAAAAATATGCTAACTATACGAATTGCACGAAGATCAAATTCCAGATAAATAATATAAGTTTTGCTGAGTAACTGGTATAATTATTGTGTCTGGAGTCGAGGTGCATACGCTTCTCTCTTCCAGGGAAGAAACTGGAAGCTTGCCTGTTGTAACTGAAGAAACATGAAGAGACAATGTCAACATTACATCCATGTCAATTTTTTTAATATCAACATTTAGACCATGTTGATATTATCAATGTCCACAATGTCAACAATTGATGCACATCCCTTCTGCTAATCCATTGTCTTGTTCTCTGCAATTCATGCTTAGAGAAGAAGGTAATATCGGTGTTCCCTCACAGTAGAATTTAATTTTGTGCCCTAGAATTTAAGCTTGCACACACAGCATTTTAAGGTTTAAAATGCCTTCCTGTGTCAATGATCCCATAGCCAGGGCCGGCAACAGTGATCTTGGGGCCTCATACATTAATATCTCTGGGGGCCCAATACCTCCTCAACTCCCCACCTCGATCTGTACTATATAGATACCTCCTACGTTTCAGGACTGTACCCACCAGGGATAGGATACAATGATACAAAGTAACATTTATAGATATTAATACAAAGACATAATTACCTGATACAGTGCAGCTGGGATCTTCCGCGGGCAGACAGTCTCTGAGACATGCCGGCTGGCAACCCTATCCTACTTCCTGTGGCATCATCAGGTCACGTCCTCCAGCGGTATCTGTCAGGAAAGACAATGACAGGTTCAGTCCTGAAATGTAAGAGGAATATTGTTTGATGTATTGGAGGTATATCTGTACACCTCAGTCACTGGAAATTATTATTTGTGCGAACAAACTTTAATAAATTTTCTTTATTAAACTGTATCTTTGGGTCACAGTTATCTTGATCTTCACAGAGAGAGGAGATTAAATGATACTCAATAGCCCAGGATTTTATACAGAATTGCAAGAAAAGATTTACTCTTTCTTTTATGTATCTCACAGGGTTCACAAACACTTCACTGAATACTAGCTAATAGTAACTTTACTCTTAAATCAATTAATTAAGTAATCTGTCTCAACACAAACAATCACTGTACACAGGTTGAATAAATATCATTTATTTTTCAGCGACTGATGATCTCAGCAGGTCTTCTCTGGGATAAAAATGAGTTAGTAGATGAGCATAAGACTATCAATTAAGCACAATTACCACATGACTACCACCTAAATACTCTAGACTAGTATTAAAAGTAACTGTATATAATATAAGACTTTTACTAATCACTGTTATCCTATACTAAGAATAATAACAATATATGTCAGCTTCCCCTTAATGTCTTTACTGTACAGTAAGTAGGGCCCGTTGCGTTGGTGCACATGAAGTCTCTCTTTCTTTATAAATTCCTTATGGATGCAATATAGTTAGTTAGCGCCCTTCTCTATCCTTGCACTTGGTCTTGGTCACTGTATATATATATATTAGGAGCTGTTGCGGTGCTATTGGTATAGCAGAAGAAAATTTAGTAAATCCCAATACAAGGGAAGGTTGGGTCATTGGAATATATCCTGTATTACTTTCTGCTTATCTGTCGTTAGCCTTGCTATATAATGTCATTAAGATGCTCCTCATTTTTTTTTTGTGTGAAATTAATGTGAATTATTTCTTCTGTTTCTTCCCTGACTATAGCTGACGGAGGCGTTGTTCTGGATAATATTCAGGTTGCGCAGATGAGGACGATGTGAGCAACTTTTATGCCTACTTCTGAGCACTATTTCTGTGTGGTAACTGAGGTAAGTCTGACTCCGAACGTAGTGAAAATAATAACTCTTTTTAACTAATTGTTTCCTTTAAGAAAAAAATAATACAGTCTCTTTTTAATATTGACTGTTTGTTTTATAACTAGAACTCCTCAGATATACTCTGTAAGTACAGTAATACCTCAAGTATGCAATGTTCCTTTATATATCCCCTTCAGTGTGAGGCCGCAGCTCAGTTATATAGTCTCTAATGAAATGCTGCGCTAGTCTCCCTTCAGTGTGAGGCCTTTACTGTTCAGACTACATGTAAGTCTGCCCTCACCATGTATGGGTTACCGGGACCGCCTACCGCCCCTTTACTTTGCGGGTATTGTCACTCACTGTTACGGAGCCTGTCCTGCTCCAATCGGGTCGGTGAAGCTGTACTCTGACAACGCCTGAGGGTGTCATCGGGGATGGGTCTTTCCGTACTCTGTGACCGCCCACTATCTCAAGTAATGTCACTCCTCTACAAGTCTACCGGAGCTGCGTGGATATCACCGGAGGCAAGAATCAGGTAAGCCGTCAGCCGCGGTAGTCTTTCTCTCGCCGCTCGACGTAGCCCACCGGCAGGGCCGTCCTTCTTCTTCAACCGCTCGCCTCAGACTGTCCAACCGTCCACCGCTCCTCTCTCTTCAAACCTTCCCCCAGGTACCCCGATCAGTCCCGCTCTCCTCACGCTCTGGCTCCCACTCTTTTAGTCGCACATAACACTCCTACAATCCGGCCAATAGAGAAGTCCTGGAGCCACGAGCCCATCGGCCTCTTGAGCTATTAACTGTTTTGCCCAACCTATTTACTCTCCATGAGGGTGATATTCTTTCCACACAAATCTTTGCCCTCTATGAGGGTATGATCTATTTCAGCAACTTTTACCACTAAGTGGCATTTTAATATATAAACCCTATTAACTACACCTTAATGGCTACTACCAAATTAACATATAGATAGTAGATAACTACCTATCATCACTGTACCGGCACAGGGTATTACATATCACCCTATGGATGGCACCAGAACAAGTTATCCCTTTTTTGTACAGATCGATCGATCGATCTATCTATCTATCTATCTATCTATCTATCTATCTATCTATCTATCTATCTATCTATCTATCTATCTAACTATTTATTTGGAACCCCCCAACCTCCTACAAATAAATAAATAAATATTATATACATGCCAAAATCATCTGCACCTGATGATGGACGCCGTCCTCTGATTGAAACACAACTGCTGCCAAGTGTCTGCCTGTATCTCCACTCGGCCCTCTTGCGGTCTCTGTCTCAAAAAAAAAAAAATACACTTGGGCCCATCATCGGGTGTTTCTGCATACTCGGAAACCCTCTGCATGTGCCACTGCCTGGCGCTTGTGTTGGTAATTATTTATCTTTTAATTCATTTGTGGGCAGCCCAGAGCATAAGGCATGCACAGCATTCTTATGCGCTGCGGACCCAATTTTTGTGCCCCTGATGCTGGTATAGGTGTCTGCTTTGATCCAACCTGTCGCCGGGCTTGCCCATAGCAGGTAACTAAATTCTCTTTTGATTGTGGACACTATGCTATGCTCCTTTCAGTGTTCCAACAGAGGAGGTGGAAGAAGGAAACAGATCCAAGAGGAGTGTGTTTGAAAGCTGTATCGGGACTGGTAGCTCAGATAGCAATGATGGAGCACCAGTAGTTATACTTAACCTACTGTACTGTATGTCAGTAGTGGTCGCTGCATTGACCTCTATTTGTTTTGAAAACTGTAATACTAATACTGTTATTCAGGGCAGCCATCAGGGGGGGACTGTTGGGACTGATGTCCCCGGACCTTACAGAGAGGGGGGCCCACCCTTGGCTCCTTACACCAATACCTGGAGTGCTGCACCAAGCTGTGAAATAACAGTGGGCTGATGCACTGAGAGGACTAATTAAAACAAGCCTTTAACTACACATGAGCTCTGTGTGAACCGTTCCTGTATGTCCACAACACTCCACCTATATGTAGTACCACAGTGTATGACATCACATATGTGTGGAGTGGTACGGCAGAATCTTTTTTTTGGGGGGGAGGGTTGTGGAAGGACCCCGTTCGTTTTGTCAGTCCCGGGCCCCACAATTTCTGATGGCAGTCCTGCTGTTATTTATCCTCTTTGAGATAGGTCTGGTTCCCCTAAAAATGAAAAGGCTGCTGGCCCTTCTAATACTTCTCTTACCCTTATGTACTCCCTCAAACAGCTCAATTTATGCGATTCTTGGCGACATAAACATTCTTTGCTTAGGGACTATACCCATTTCTGTGCTCCACATCAACATTATTCTCGTATAGGCGTGATCCACATTTCTCAGCCGATCACATCCCTAGTTAATGACACGGGTTTATGTGGACCGATCATGCAGAAATTTATATATAGGGTCTCCCATGTTTCACGTAAGTGCAGGCCTGGTGCAACCCGCTCAACAAAGGGATGCAGTGCAGGGAGGGGCCTGACTGGGGAGGGGCGCTCTCCCTGCTCTGCATCCCTGTGGGAGAGAGAGAGGACCAGGCTTCAGCAATCCCCCTAGTGAAATGCAGCAAGCTGAGGTTCTGTCCCATCTAGCTCCGCAGTACCTCATATTGATATTGCTGCTGCAGCCTCCCCTTCCTCCCCCCCCTTCTCCCACATGGTCGCCTGCTCCCTCCACCCTGCTCCTGCACGGCCGCTCGCTCCCTCCATCCTTCTCCTGTGCGGCCGCCCACTTCCTCCACCCTGCTCATGCGCAGCCACCCGCTCCCTCCACCCTGCTCCTGAGCACCCGCCAGAAAGGTCTCCTTACAGCAGTGGGTGTCACTGCAGAGACAGGCAGCGCCGGAGCGAAAAACTGTGACTCGCGATATTGCAGATACCCGGAAGTCTTTCTATAGCCAGCAGTCACTACGGTTACTGTGGTAGTCGGCCTGTGCAGACACAATTAACTTGAAGCAACAGCAGTGGAGAGTTGGACACAGGAGAGGGACCCATTTTATTCTGGGAGGTGAGGTCACAAGGGGCTTATAGGTAATCAGGACGGGGAAGGGAGTGGGGGGGTGGATAGCTGGCACTCTGTGATACAGTGAGTTCTTTCTTTGTTGCCCCCACCCCATGTTCTGTCCCAGTCATTGCCCCCCGCCCCCCTCCTGTGTTCTGTCCCAGCCATTGTCACCCCGCTGTGTTCTGTCCTAGTCACTATGTCACCCCCCCATCTGTGCTCTGTCAGTGTGTGTGTGTCCCGTATTCTGTCCCAGGCATTGTCACTCCCCCTGTGTTCTGTCCCAGCCATTGTCACCCCCCCTGTATTCTGTCCCAGCCATTGTCACCCCTGATGTGTTCTGTCACAGCCATTGTCACCCCTCCTCTCTGTTCTGTCACTGTGTACCCCCCCCCCCCGTGTTCTGTCCCAGACACTGTGTCAATGGGATCGGTATGGTATCCCACCGCATGGGATGCCAAAGGTCAGTTTACCGACATCGGCAACCCGAGTGGTGGAATGTCGGCAGGGGGTTGAGAGCAACAAAGCCCCTTGCAGGATCAGGTTCTATTCTCCCTCTATGGGTGTCATCGACACCCATAGAGTGTGAATCACCTACCTTACCGGTGTACCGGCAGTGGTATGGTGCCCCAGTCGGGATCCTGGCATCAGTATTGTGACAGCCGGTATCCCGACGATTGGTATGCTGACCGCATACCGTGTCATCACCCCTGTGTTCTGTCCCAGTCACTGTATCACCCCCTCTGTGTTCTCTCACTGTGTCACCCCCCCTGTGTTCTGTCCCCATCACCGTGTCACCCCCCATCGGTGTTCTGTCCCAGTCATTGTGTCTCACACACACACACACACACACACACACACACACACACACACACACACACACTTTTTGTTTTGTCCCAGTCATTGTGTCACCTCCCCCCAGCCGTCTTGGAGCTTAAGCACCTGTGACTAATCAGGAGCGTCTGCATTGGCTCACAACTGGCGCCAGATGTGGCATAATGTGTAAAGAGCATTACTGTGTATGGCATAATGTGTAAAGGGCATTCCATAATTTGTAAGTGCCACTGTGTGTGGATAATGTGTAAAGAGCATCCAGAATGTGTTAGGGGCATTACTATCTCTTTTATAATGTGCAAGGGGTATTACTGAGTGAGGCATAATGTGTAAGGGGCATTACTGTGTGTGACATAAGGTGTAAGGGGCATTACTGTGTGGCATAATGTGTTCAAATGGGCATTACTGTGTGCATAATGTGTTCAAAGGGGCATTACTGTGTGACTAAATGTGTATAGGGGACACTACTGCGGCATACTTTTAACTGGTTGTACTATTGTGTGTCACACCCCTTCCTTGTGAGACCACACTCTTTTTTGCAACACTGTCCCTTTGTGAAGTATGGGATGGAGGGCGCAAATTTATAGTTTGCAGGAGGGCGCCGAATACCCTAGCACTGGCCCTGCGTAAGTGGCAACTTGATGATTCCATTTGCTATATTTCTCGACTCTTTCATAGACTAAAGTAGCTTTACTACACTATTTTGAGGTAAATGCTTCTCCTGATTTCTCTCCCAGAATTGTATGTGAGGCCCATAAAGCCACCACTCAAGGCCACCTTATGTCTAAAGCCACAATAGAGAAATAACAGGCATTTCTTTAAAACATAGACACACACACAATCAGACTCCTCCTCCCATTTTTGGTTGCTAGACCCAAAAAGTGGAAATGTAAGACTAGAAGGAATAGGAGAACAAGAGGAGAATGTTTCACAATATAGTAAATATATAAATCAACAATATACATTGACGTTTACCGGTAAATAAAACTGCAGATAATAGAAACTATTATACAAAAATAATTTAATATCTATAGCACTGAAGCACTTGTTACTGTGTCCCTGGGGACTTTTATGGTCCTAGACAACTAAGCTCTCTAAGAGCCTCTTTCGCGTTTAGTTGGCACAAACAAAAAAGTACATAGGCATCTTCCTTACACACAGTCACCATCAGCTATTCCAAGCGAATTTCCCTGTATTTAGATCAAATGAAATCAGACTTGTATTCTTGGTCTAGTAACTTTATTTCATAGTTAGGCAGCGTGAACTCTGTGAAGATGAATGTGCTCCCTCGGCTTCTATACTTTTCCAGACCCTCACAATATTTGTTCCTCCTTTCGTCTTTAAATTTCTATAGATTCACACCTCACAATTTGTGTGGACAAACAGACATCCTTGAATATGCTTGAAGTTTTTGCAATGCCCTACACACAGTGGTGGATTGCGTATTCTGTTTTTAAAAATTATTATTAGGATGCACAACTTGCTCACTGTGTACAATGATGTAATCCTGATACACAGAAGGTCTGGGCTGCTACTGAGGCTGATAAATTGAGCCTTTCCATGGTTTCCTCTGTTCTCTGGCTCCCGAGTGATGCTGTACTAGAAATGTTACTGCCAGTAGTGGAAGTAGAATTTTTTTCTTAGTGGTACGGATAGTAAAAATGGGCGTAGTCACATGTCATGAGGGGGAGTGGTCACACAAAACTAGGGGAGTGGCTACATGACAATAGGGGCATGGCCACATTATGCCACACACACACAGTAATGCCCATTACACATTATGCCACACACCATAATATTTATTACACATTATGCCATACACCGTAATGTTTATTACACATTATGCCACACACTGTAATGCCCATTACACATTATGCCAGACACCGTAACACCCATTACACATTATGCCACACACCGTAATGCCTATTACACATTATGCCACACACCGTAATGCCTTTCATATTATACCACACACCGTAATGCCTATTATATATTATGCCACACACAGTTATGCCAGTGACACCATTTTATGTCCCACACACAAAAATGGCCCTTATAAATTATGCCCCAGCGGTGGGCTGGTGGTACTCTGTACCACCCCGTACCACCCTATTTTCAGCACTGGTTGCTGCTCATCCGATAGTTTCCCGCTCTCTGTCTATTTGGGGTTATGCTAATAGAAGATTTGTATTAGGCCCCGGTCCTTCTCCAGTTATTCCAATTTTTCACAATTCCGACTTTCCTCCGGGTAAGGACAATATCTTTTTCTTCATGGAAAGAAAGAGACATTCTCTATTGAAATGATATTACTTGGGACACAAGTTTTCCTCAATTCTCCCAGATTTAAGCAGATTCAGCACTTCCTTCTGGGAACTTTTAACAATTTTTCAGCTTCAACATTTTCATTCTACTGTGAAACACCTTCTGACTAGTAGGCTCCTCTCAACTTTTGAAGCTGTATGGCTATGTTCCTTGACCAGAAACTTATTTTCCTTCTTGTATACCCTGCTTATTGAGGAGGCTTCCCTCATACGTGATTCTCATGAAAACACTTGGGAGGTGGATTTGGGTGCTGCTTAGAGGACAAGGATTGGGCCGAGATCTAGGATAAACGCTGCCACTGGCTCAACTTGGGTTAGAATCAAGGAGAATACATATAAGTTATTATATAGATGGTACTATGTGCCTTTTCAATTGAGTAGAATATATTCCGGCACATCAGATTGATGCTGGGGAGAATGATCCACTGAGGGCACCTTTCTCCACATATGATGGTCCTGTCCTAAAATAGAAATCTTTGGCAGGAAGTCATTGACCTTCTGACACATTTTTCTTAATATTCTCATTCCATGTGACCCTAAATTTGTTTTACTCCTTTTAAGCCTACCTACATTGACTAGACATCAAAACACATTAATGTGTCATATAGTTAGTGCCACGACGTGCCAAATATTGGTGGATTGGAAATAAATCGCTCTTCCTTCTATGCCTTCGATTTTATCTTGCATCTGGTACATCTATCGCATAAAATACATGACTAGCATTATTAATTATTCCTCCAAATCATTTGATAATATATGGGGCCCATGGTTGACCTCTTAAGACATCCCTACCCCTTTCGCCTTGTAAAAGCCAATGATGCATGCTGACTTATTCCCCATTTTTATCCTTCGAACCCAACCCAGGGGTTTTCTCTTTGCTTTCTTTTTGTTTTCTCTTTTCTTTCTCTCCATTTTTCTCTTCACTTTGTTTTCTTCTTTCTCTCTCTATAGCCTACCTCTATGCTGTGTATGCTAGAGTTTCTCTCTGTTTGTAACCTTTGTTATTACTCAAAAATGGATCACGTTCATGTTTGTTCTTGTATGGACCTGACCTTTAATTTTTTTTCCATTTCTGTTACTGAGATTTTAAGTGTAATGTCTCTATTCTTCACAGTGATGTATCTAATAAAATGTTTCTTTTAAAAATTAACAAAAAAATGAAGAAGTATTGAAATGTGTTTTTGGAACTAATGGGTTCCATTTTCAGACCTATTTATCAGCATTATACTAGTGGCAACATGCAACAACAATGAGTGCATTTGATATATATATATATATATAATATATAATACCGGTGGTAGGGATGCTGGCGGTGACATGACTGACAGCGACATCCCGACACTGAAGATCCCGACACAAGATGGGGTAAGTATTTTTACCCTCCCCACTTCCCTACCCTAACCCTCTTGGGTGGCATCTATGGCTATCCCCCCCTTGTGCCTATCCCTACCCCCCCCCCTTCCCGCGCCCTAATCCTAACCCGTACCACGAGGCTTACCTTCAGGATGGGGGCTCTCTGTGTTCTGGCGTCTGTCTCCTGAGTGGTGTCAAATCACATGACCACCGGCATCCTGACATTTGACATCAGTGGGTATTACAGCTTAGATTGGCTCTCTAATCATTTTACATGAGAAAATATATATGTTAATTCAAAATATGTAATACAGGTTGAGTATCCCATATCCAAATATTCCGAAATACAGAATTCCAAAATACGGAATTTTTTGAGTGAGAGTGAGATAGTGAAACCTTTCTTTTCTGATGGCTCAATGTACACAAACTTTGTTTAATACACAAAGTTATTAAAAATATTGTATTAAATGACCTTCAGGCTGTGTGTTTAAGGTGTATATGAAACATAAATGAATTGTGTGAATGTACACAAACTTTGTTTAATGCACAAAGTTATTAAAAATATTGACTAAAATTACCTTCAGGCTTTGTGTATAAGGTGTATATGAAACATAAATGCATTCTGTGATTAGACTTAGGTCCCATCGCCCTGATATCTCATTATGGTATGCAATTATTCCAAAATACGGAAAAATTTGATATCCAAAATACTTCTGGTCACAAACATTTTGGATAAGGGATACTCAACCTGTACTGTATTATCAGTAGTATACATAAACCTTTGGTATCGGACTGGGGCATAAAGGGCCCAACAGGGGAATACAATGGCAGAGGATCATGATTAAGGGTGTAGCCAGTCTCCAGAGTGGGTATAAAGGCTTTGCTAGCCAATAGGGTGCATGGTCTTGGCCCCTATATATATAGTAAATACTGCTAGTTCATGCATGATAATGCACCAGATTAATAACAGCATTGCACTGTGGAAAATACACCATTAGTCCTGTGCAGTACACTTTAACATATGTATAATGTATAATTCAAGTGCACAGTCTGGAACCTGATCCCTACAGGAGGGAGTGGGTCCTCCGGCAATGCTGCCCATCTGGGTTTTCCCCTGTACCCCTGTGGGTCAGTCCAACCCTGTCAACCTGTAAATATGCCACGAGTAAACTGTAATTCAACTATCACACCAGATACCAGGTTTATAAAGGGAAAGCCATGGCTGTAGCACAGATATTATCTAACTACAAAGACTACAAAGATTTTTCTTAGAATTAATTACAGGCCCTCATACTCTGCGACACAGTGTAACCCAAATTATGTTCTGTCATCAAGAACAGGATATATAGCTCATACCGTTAAAAGATGTTTTCTAATTTTACAATTTAGCACAAATACAGGCTGCTATGTGAAACAGATCGGAATTAGAACTCTGAATGCTTCCTGCCGTTTAATTGATTCTTTTTTATATAATTTTACGCTGACACGGAATTAGAAACAGTGTGATTTCTTAATTAAAGCCACACTTTATTGCAAATACTGTGATTTAAATGCTGTACACACCATAAGAGACATCTTAGAACATCCTAAATTATCAGTAAGCCATTTCATGCTTTTCTGAAAAGCAAATTAGAGAAATGCTTTTATGCTATTTTATGTTGAAATCATTATTAACACTTTGTATATATTGAAATGTGGTTGCAACAGATGCTCGGCTTTCATAGCAGTTTTGGAACCTAAGGGTAGAAAGTATATTTTCTTGCTGGATAATCTTCTGTTTGCTTTCTTCTTGGCTACATGTTAACACTACAAAAGCATTTTCAACACAGCTCATTAAACTGGGCCAGACAATCATTTAAGAAACATGTCCTATTATATCAACAAGTCTAGCATTGATTGTAATTGTTGGTTGGCTACAGTTCTTTTCAGAAGGTAAAATGATCTTCATTGAAACACTTTTGAAACCAATAAATAACTATCAGGGAATACATACAAAGCAACAGCTCAGTAATGACTTGGATCAAATAGGTTTCACATCTTCACAACAGCAAATTATTGCCCAACCAATATTGTTGTCATATGTCTTATAGAATGTAATTGTCTGCGAGGATGGCTGCTCAATATTTAATGGTTGTGCACCTTGTTTAGCTATACAAATAAAATTATAAAATGTTCTTACTGAACACACACACACACACACACACACACACACACACACACACACACACACACACACACACACACACACACACACACGCACACACACATTGAAAACAGCTATAAACTATACATGTCAGGTTTAATTAAACAATGGTTCAGTTAGAAATATGAAATATTAAAAAATGATCCCCAGGCAAGAGTCTGCTTGCACAGTTCTGCAGTAAATAAGATTTTCACTGCTCTCTCTTCTCACCTCCTCCCTTTGGAATAAATTGTTCTGTAGGATCTTATAATCATGGGCTACAGGAATGACTGATGATTGTAATGTCTTCGCTGCTCATCCACCCTAAGCCCCGTTGCGTAGGAGGGTTTCAGGTGAGGGGAGCAAAGGGTAAAAACAGATGCCAACCATATGGCAATAAGCACCAAATGTATAGCAATATGTGTCGCTGAATTGCAAAAGAGTATTGTGTGTACTGATACAGCCGTGACAGTGCAATGTGGGCTCATATTTCAGGAGCAAGGTATGCAGTCATGTAACTGATGCTTTCTATGTAAACATACATAATACCGACCCAGAATGTCAATTGTTTTGATGTCGACTTTGTTAAAATGTCAACATCTGGAAAATGTTGACAGTACCATCATGCTTAGAGTAGGGGTTAGCGTTAGGATTAGGGATACTGTAGAAATAGATTGTCAACATTGTGATCATGTCGACATTTCATCAGTGTTGATATGGTGAATATCGACATGGAAAATATATCAACATGTTTACTGTTGACATTATGACCACGTTGTCATTCTTGTTAATATATGTTTACTATTTGTGGTAAACACACAAGGGCATCGGTGGGGGGGGGGGGTACTAATGGGCCTGCGCTTGCTGAAGGGGCCTGAAAGGTGCCTTAGACTGCCCCCCTCCTTCCTCATCTGCCAGCCGGCAGCACCATCTCTCTCTCCCCAGTAGCCAGCACATGCTGAGAGCGATACGATCAAACTGCCCCCCCATCCCCCCATGGATATCCTCCTGTGCAGGTTGCCGTCTCGCAAAGTGGCTTATTCAGTGTTATTTGTTAGTAGGTTTCTTAGGGATGTGACCACACCTTCCATGATTAGGCCACACCCTCTACATTACCAAGCTGTGCCTGTCATCTCTACACTCTCTACGCTACTGTATACACAAGTTGGATAATAGAAGATGCCAGCGGAATCAGCAAATTAAGTGGGTCACGCGGTGAGACTTGACCAGGGTTTCAAGTTTATTGCAGTGTCCAGATGTACAGCCATACTCATAGTAACAATAACAGGTAGCAGACCATCCAGTCATGTATATGCAGGAAGATACAGGATAACACAAAGTCTCCTAGAGCTGACCCAGGTAAGTTGATGTACTCAAGACAGTTGTGTTTCAGGAAGTGTTACGTAGGAAAGACGGTTTTGTCTTACTGCACTGGTCTTATATCATGAAATATATGTTTATCAATACTTTTTAAGCTCCTTGTTGTTCATATGTGATAAATATACAATAGTTACACAGAGTCGTGGTGCTCCCACAGAGTAATGTAAGATACAATGGAAAAGAAGTTAGCACTCAATAAAGAGTGCTATAAGGACTCTGGGGTGGTAGAGCACTCTTGTGGTAGTATAGCGATCAGTAAGAGTAAAAGTAAAATTTAGCTGGAAATAAATCACATACTGTAGAAGGGGAACCAAAGTTCCATATGAAGGCAAAATACTAACAAAAAACAATACAACACATATAGATAAAATAGATAAAATTTAAAAAGCACACAGATTCACTAGTACCGTATATACTCGAGTATAAGTCGACCCGAATATAAGCCGAGGCACCTAATTTTACCACAAAAAACTGGGAAAACTTATTGACTCGAGTATAAGCCTAGGGTGGGAAATGCAGATCTAGCCGTACACATCCATTCGCACAGCGAGCACGTTGATGCGCAAGAAAAGATTTATATATATATTAGTGATGAGCGGGTTCGGTTTCCGAGAAACCGAACCCACCCGAGCTTTACCTTTTTTACACGGGTCCGAGCAGACTCGGATCTTCCCGCCTTGCTCGGCTAACCCGAATGCGCCCGAACGTCATCATCCCGTTGTCGGATTCTCGCGAGATTCGGATTCTATATAAGCAGCCGCGCGTCGCCGCCATTTTCCACACGTGCATTGAGATTGATAGGGAGAGGACGTGGCTGGCGTCCTCTCCGTTTCTATATACAAGTTATATACTACACAGTACACAGTTGATCTGATTGCTTAGCTTATTGTGGGGAGGATTGGGGAGCAGCTGTTAGGAGGAGTACAGTGCAGAGTTTTGCTAATAGTGACCACCAGTTTTTTATCCGTTCTCTGCCTGAAAAAAACGCTCCATACCATATCTGTGCTCAGTGTGCAGTGCTGCATGATATATCTGTACTGAGTGCTCACTGCTCACACTGCTTAATTGTGGGGACTGGGGAGCAGCTATAGCAGGAGTACAGTGCACAGTTTTGCTGACAGTGACCACCAGTATACGTTTGTCTGCCTGAAAAACACTCCTGTGGTGTCTTTTTTTTTATACTATAAACGCAGTCTGCTGACAGTGTCCACCAGGTCCATTATACTGTATATAGCAGTACGGTAGGCCACTGCTGTACTTACCTCTGTGTCGTCACTCGTCGTCCATAAGTATACTAGTATCCAATCCATCCATCTACATTGTATACCTGTGGTGTCTTTTTTTTATATACTATAAACGCGGTCTGCTGACAGTGTCCACCAGGTCCATTATACTGTTTATAGCAGTACGGTAGGCCACTGCTGTACCTACCTCTGTGTCGTCACTCGTCGTCCATAAGTATACTAGTATCCAATCCATCCATCTACATTGTATACCTGTGGTGTCTTTTTTTTAATACTATAAACGCAGTCTGTTGACAGTGTCCACCAGGTCCATTATACTGTATATAGCAGTACGGTAGGCCACTGCTGTACCTACCTCTGTGTCATCACTCGTCGTCCATAAGTATACTAAGTATCCATCCATCTACATTGTATACCTGTGGTGTCTTTTTTTCTTTATACTATAAACGCAGTCTGCTGACAGTGTCCACCAGGTCCATTATACTGTATATAGCAGTACGGTAGGCCACTGCTGTACCTACCTCTGTGTCGTCACTCGTCGTCTATAAGTATACTAACTAAGTATCCATCCATCTACATTGTATACCTGTGGTGTGTTTTTTTCTTTATACTATAAACGCAGTCTGCTGACAGTGTCCACCAGGTCCATTATACTGTATATAGCAGTACGGTAGGCCACTGCTGTACCTACCTCTGTGTCGTCACTCGTCGTCCATAAGTATATTACTAAGTATCCATCCATCTACATTGTATACCTGTGGTGTCTTTTTTTCTTTATACTAAGTATAAACGCAGTCTGCTGACAGTGTCCACCAGGTCCATTATACTGTATATAGCAGTACGGTAGGCGACTGCTGTACCTACCTCTGTGTCGTCACTCGTCGTCCATAAGTATACTAAGTATCCATCCATCTACATTGTATACCTGTGGTGTCTTTTTTTCTTTATACTATAAACGCAGTCTGCTGACAGTGTCCACCAGGTCCATTATACTGTATATAGCAGTACGGTAGGCCACTGCTGTACCTACCTCTGTGTCGTCACTCGTCGTCCATAAGTATATTACTAAGTATCCATCCATCTACATTGTATACCTGTGGTGTCTTTTTTTCTTTATACTATAAACGCAGTCTGCTGACAGTGTCCACCAGGTCCATTATACTGTATATAGCAGTACAGTAGGCCACTGCTGTACCTACCTCTGTGTCGTCACTCGTCGTCCATAAGTATACTAAGTATCCATCCATCTACATTGTATACCTGTGGTGTCTTTTTTTCTTTATACTATAAACGCAGTCTGCTGACAGTGTCCACCAGGTCCATTATACTGTATATAACAGTACGGTAGGCCACTACTGTACCTACCTCTGTGTCGTCACTCGTAATCCATAAGTATACTAACTAAGTATCCATCCATCTACATTGTATACCTGTGGTGTCTTTTTTTCTTTATACTATAAACGCAGTCTGCTGACAGTGTCCACCAGGTCCATTATACTGTATATAGCAGTACGGTAGGCCACTGCTGTACCTACCTCTGTGTCGTCACTCGTCGTCCATAAGTATACTAAGTATCCATCCATCTACATTGTATACCTGTGGTGTCTTTTTTTCTTTATACTAAGTATAAACACAGTCTGCTGACAGTGTCCACCAGGTCCATTATACTGTGTATAGCAGTACGGTAGGCCACTGCTGTACCTACCTCTGTGTCGTCACTCGTCGTCCATAAGTATATTACTAAGTATCCATCCATCTACATTGTATACCTGTGGTGTCTTTTTTTCTTTATACTAAGTATAAACGCAGTCTGCTGACAGTGTCCACCAGGTCCATTATACTGTATATAGCAGTACGGTAGGCCACTGCTGTACCTACCTCTGTGTCGTCACTCATCGTCCATAAGTATATTACTAAGTATCCATCCATCTACATTGTATACCTGTGGTGTCTTTTTTTCTTTATACTATAAACGCAGTCTGCTGACAGTGTCCACCAGGTCCATTATACTGTATATAGCAGTACGGTAGGCCACTGCTGTACCTACCTCTGTGTCGTCACTCGTCGTCCATAAGTATATTACTAAGTATCCATCCATCTACATTGTATACCTGTGGTGTCTTTTTTTCTTTATACTATAAACGCAGTCTGCTGACAGTGTCCACCAGGTCCATTATACTGTATATAGCAGTACAGTAGGCCACTGCTGTACCTACCTCTGTGTCGTCACTCGTCGTCCATAAGTATACTAAGTATCCATCCATCTACATTGTATACCTGTGGTGTCTTTTTTTCTTTATACTATAAACGCAGTCTGCTGACAGTGTCCACCAGGTCCATTATACTGTATATAGCAGTACGGTAGGCCACTACTGTACCTACCTCTGTGTCGTCACTCGTAATCCATAAGTATACTAACTAAGTATCCATCCATCTACATTGTATACCTGTGGTGTCTTTTTTTCTTTATACTATAAACGCAGTCTGCTGACAGTGTCCACCAGGTCCATTATACTGTATATAGCAGTACGGTAGGCCACTGCTGTACCTACCTCGGTGTCGTCACTCATCGTCCATAAGTATACTAAGTATCCATCCATCTACATTGTATACCTGTGGTGTCTTTTTTTCTTTATACTAAGTATAAACGCAGTCTGCTGACAGTGTCCACCAGGTCCATTATACTGTATATAGCAGTACGGTAGGCCACTGCTGTACCTACCTCTGTGTCGTCACTCGTCGTCCATAAGTATATTACTAAGTATCCATCCATCTACATTGTATACCTGTGGTGTCTTTTTTTCTTTATACTAAGTATAAACGCAGTCTGCTGACAGTGTCCACCAGGTCCATTATACTGTATATAGCAGTACGGTAGGCCACTGCTGTACCTACCTCTGTGTCGTCACTCGTCGTCCATAAGTATACTAGTATCCATCCATCTACATTGTATACCTGTGGTGCCTTTTAGTTGTGCGCATTAAAATATGGAGAACAAAAATGTGGAGGTTAAAAAAATAGGGAAAGATCAAGATCCACTTCCACCTAGTGCTGAAGCTGCTGCCACTAGTCATGGCCGAGACGATGAAATGCCATCAACGTCGTCTGCCAAGGCCGATGCCCAATGTCATAGTACAGAGCATGTAAAATCCAAAACACAAAAGATCAGTAAAATGACCCAAAAATCAAAATTAAAAGCATCTGAGGAGAAGCGTAAACTTGCCAATATGCCATTTACGACACGGAGTGGCAAGGAACGGCTGAGGCCCTGGCCTATGTTCATGGCTAGTGGTTCAGCTTCACATGAGGATGGAAGCACTCATTCTCTCGCTAGAGAAAAGAAAAGACTTAAGCTGGCAAAAGCACAGCAAAGAACTGTGCATTCTTCGAAATCACAAATCCCCAAGGAGAGTCCAATTGTGTCGGTTGCGATGCCTGACCTTCCCAACACTGGACGGGAAGAGCTTGCGCCTTCCACCATTTGCACGCCCCCTGCAAGTGCTGGAAGGAGCACCCGCAGTCCAATTCCTGATAGTCAAATTGAAGATGTCAGTGTTGAAGTACACCAGGATGAGGATATGGGTGTTGCTGGCGCTGGGGAGGAAATTGACAAGGAGGATTCTGATGGTGAGGTGGTTTGTTTAAGTCAGGCACCAGGGGAGACGCCTGTTGTCCGTGGGAGGAATATGGCCATTGACATGCCTGGTCAAAATTTAAAAAAAAATCAGCTCTTCGGTGTGGAATTATTTCAATACAAATGCGGACAACAGATGTCAAGCCGTGTGTTGCCTTTGTCAAGCTGTAATAAGTAGGGATAAGGACGTTAACCACCTCGGAACATCCTCCCTTATACGTCACCTGCAGCGCATTCATCATAAGTCAGTGACAAGTTCAAAAACTTTGGGCGACAGCGGAAGCAGTCCACTGACCAGTAAATCCCTTCCTCTTGTAACCAAGCTCCTGCAAACCACACCACCAACTCCCTCAGTGTCAATTTCCTCCTTACCCAGGAAAGCCAATAGACCTGCAGGCCATGTCACTGGCAAGTCTGACGAGTCCTCTCCTGCCTGGGATTCCTCCGATGCATCCTTGAGTGTAACGCCTACTGCTGCTGGCGCTGCTGTTGTTGCTGCAGGGAGTCGATCGTCATCCCAGAGGGGAAGTCGGAAGACCACTTGTACTACTTCCAGTAAGCAATTGACTGTCCAACAGTCCTTTGCGAGGAAGATGAAATATCACAGCAGTCATCCTGCTGCAAAGCGGATAACTGAGGCCTTGGCAGCCTGGGCGGTGAGAAATGTGGTTCTGGTATCCATCGTTAATTCAGAGCCAACTATAGACTTGATTGAGGTACTGTATCCCCGGTACCAATACCATCTAGGTTCCATTTCTCTAGGCAGGCGATACCGAAAATGTACACAGACCTCATAAAAAGACTCACCAGTTTCCTAAAAAATGCAGTTGTACCCAATGTCCACTTAACCACGGACATGTGGACAAGTGGAGCAGGGCAGACTCAGGACTATATGACTGTTACAACCCACTGGGTAGATGTATTGCCTCCCGCTGCAAGAACAGCAGCGGCGGCACCAGTAGCAGCATCTCGCAAACGCCAACTCATTCCTTTGCAGGCTACGCTTTGTATCACCGCTTTCCAGAATACGCACACAGCTGAAAACCTCTTACGGCAACTGAGGAAGATCATCGCAGAATGGCTTACCCCAATTGGACTCTCCTGGGGATTTGTGACATCGGACAACGCCAGCAATATTGTGCGTGCATTACATCTAGGCAAATTCCAGCACGTCCCATGTTTTGCACATACCTTGAATTTGGTGGTGCAGAATTATTTAAAAACGACAGGGGCGTGCAAGAGATGCTGTCAGTGGCCTGAAGAATTGCGGGCCACTTTCGGCGTTCAGGCACCGCGTACAGAAGACTGGAGCACCACCAAACACACCTGAACCTGCCCTGCCATCATCTGAAGCAGGAGGTGGTAACGAGGTGGAATTCAACCCTCTATATGCTTCAGAGGATGGAGGAGCAGCAAAAGGCCATTCAAGCCTATACATCTGGCCACGATATAGGCAAAGGAGGTGGAATGCACCTGTTCCAAGCGCAGTGGAGAATGATTTCAACGTTGTGCAAGGTTCTGCAACCCTTTGAACTTGCCACACGTGAAGTCAGTTCAGACACTGCCAGCCTGAGTCAGGTCATTCCCCTCATCAGGCTTTTGCAGAAGAAGCTGGAGACATTGAAGGAGGAGCTAAAACAGAGCGATTCCGCTAGGCATGTGGGACTTGTGGATGGAGCCCTTCATTCGCTTAACCAGGATTCACGGGTGGTCAATCTGTTGAAATCAGAGCACTACATTTTAGCCACCGTGCTCGATCCTAGATTTAAAACCTACGTTGTATCTCTCTTTCCGGCAGACACAAGTCTGCAGGGGTTCAAAGACCTGCTGGTGAGAAAATTGTCAAGTCAAGCGGAACGTGACCCGTCAACAGCTCCTCCTTTACATTCTCCCGCAACTGGGGGTGCGAGGAAAAGGCTAAGAATTCCGAGCCCACCCGCTGGCGGTGATGCAGGGCAGTCTGGAGCGAGTGCTGACATCTGGTCCGGACTGAAGGACCTGCCAACGATTACTGACATGTCGTCTACTGTCACTGCATATGATTCTCTCACCATTGAAAGAATGGTGGAGGATTATATGAGTGACCGCATCCAAGCAGGCACGTCAGACAGTCCGTACGTATACTGGCAGGAAAAAGAGGCAATTTGGAGGCCCTTGCAGAAACTGGCTTTATTCTACCTAAGTTGCCCTCCCTCCAGTGTGTACTCCGAAAGAGTGTTTAGTGCAGCCGCTCACCTTGTCAGCAATCGGCGTACGAGGTTACTTCCATAAAATGTGGAGAAGATGATGTTCATTAAAATGAATTATAATCAATTCCTCCGTGGAGACATTCACCAGCAGCAATTGCCTCCAGAAAGTACACGGGCACCTGAGATGGTGGATTCCAGTGGGGACGAATTAATAATCTGTGAGGAGGGGGATGTACACAGTGAAAGGAGTGATGAATCGGACGATGAGGAGGAGGTGGACATCTTGCCTCTGTAGAGCCAGTTTGTGCAAGGAGAGATTGATTGCTTCTTTTTTGGTGGGGGCCCAAACCAACCAGTCATTTCAGTCACAGTCGTGTGGCAGACCCTGTCACGGAAATGATGGGTTCGTTAAAGTGTGCATGTCCTGTTTATACAACATAAGGGTGGGTGGGAGGGCCCAAGGACAATTCCATCTTGCACCTCTTTTTTCTTTCATTTTTCTTTGCATCATGTGCTGTTTGGGGAGTATTTCTTTGAAGGGCCATCCTGCGTGACACTGCAGTGCCACTCCTAGATGGGCCAGATGTTTGTGTCGGCCACTTGGGTCGCTTATCTTAGTCACACAGCTACCTCATTGCGCCTCTTTTTTTCTTTGCATCATGTGCTGTTTGGGGAGTATTTTTTTGAAGGGCCATCCTGCGTGACACTGCAGTGCCACTCCTAGATGGCCCAGATGTTTGTGTCGGCCACTTGGGTCACTTATCTTAGTCACACAGCTACCTCATTGCGCCTCTTTTTTTCTTTGCATCATGTGCTGTTTGGGGAGTATTTTTTTGAAGGGCCATCCTGCGTGACACTGCAGTGCCACTCCTAGATGGGCCAGGTGTTTGTGTCGGCCACTTGTGTCGCTTAGCTTAGTCACACAGCGACCTTGGTGCGCCTCTTTTTTTCTTTGCATCATGTGCTGTTTGGGGAGTATTTTTTTGAAGTGCCATCCTGTCTGACACTGCAGTGCCACTCCTAGATGGGCCAGGTGTTTGTGTCGGCCACTTGGGTCGCTTAGCTTAGTCACACAGCTACCTCATTGCGCCTCTTTTTTTCTTTGCATCATGTGCTGTTTGGGGAGTATTTTTTTGAAGGGCCATCCTGCGTGACACTGCAGTGCCACTCCTAGATGGGCCAGGTGTTTGTGTCGGCCACTAGGGTCGCTTAGCTTAGTCACACAGCTACCTCATTGTGCCTCTTTTTTTCTTTGCGTCATGTGCTGTTTTGGGAGTATTTTTTTGAAGGGCCATCCTGCGTGACACTGCAGTGCCACTCCTAGATGGGCCAGGTGTTTGTGTCGGCCACTTGTGTCGCTTAGCTTAGTCACACAGCGACCTTGGTGCGCCTCTTTTTTTCTTTGCATCATGTGCTGTTTGGGGAGTATTTTTTTGAAGTGCCATCCTGTCTGACACTGCAGTGCCACTCCTAGATGGGCCAGGTGTTTGTGTCGGCCACTTGGGTCGCTTAGCTTAGTCACACAGCTACCTCATTGCGCCTCTTTTTTTCTTTGCATCATGTGCTGTTTGGGGAAATTTTTTTTGAAGGGCCATCCTGTCTGACACTGCAGTGCCACTCCTAGATGGGCCAGGTGTTTGTGTCGACCACTTGGGTCGCCTAGCTTAGTCACACAGCTACCTCATTGCGCCTCTTTTTTTCTTTGCATCATGTGCTGTTTGGGGACAATTTTTTTGAAGGTCCATCCTGTCTGACACTGCAGTGCCACTCCTAGATGGGCCAGGTGTTTGTGTCGGCCACTTGGGTCGCTTAGCTTAGCCATCCAGCGACCTCGGTGCAAGTTTTAGGACTAAAAATAATAATGTGAGATGTGAGGTGTTCAGAATAGACTGAAAATGAGTGGAAATTATGGTTATTGAGGTTAATAATACTATGGGATCAAAATGACCCCCAAACTCTATGATTTAAGCTGTTTTTTAGGGTTTTTTGAAAAAAACACCCGAATCCAAAACACACCCTAATCCGACAAAAACATTTCGGTGAGGTTTTGCCAAAACGCGTCCGAACCCAAAACACGGCCGCGGAACCGAACCCAAAACCAAAACACAAAACCCGAAAAATTTCCAGTGCACATCACTAGTATATATACACGTACACAGACACACATATAATATGCACACACACACATGTAACTGCATGTATACAGTATTTGGCGGCTCCAGCATCTGATACAACACTACATACACATGTACAATTGCAACCCTGTTTGAGGAGTAACTTGCCGCCCACTGTGCCCCAGGCATGGAGGGGTCTAACATACATGCCAGCAGCCCCCGGCCAGGGCACATCAACTCTTTGCTGCTTGTACATTATTCAGGACACTACCAAATTGCATAGATAAACTGGTGGTACCTGAAACACAGCACAGGATCCCAAACGACACTCAGCATGGTCCTAACATCCGGGAGTCGGGAGGACGTTCTTTTTACTTCTAGTGGTTGTTCAGCCTCAGCGGTGCCAGCCGCTGATTGGATGGTTCCGCCATCAGCCATCAAAAAGTGAGAGGGCTGTATTTGGGGCGGCTGTTTGGCTGCAGCTGCTGTCATTCAGGCCAGCTGGGAGGGAGGAACGACTATTGGTGCTGCTGTCCTGCAGAGCTATCAGCCGTCACTGGGAAGTTAAGCAGCTGGGCCATGAGATACTGCACTGTCGCTGCTGATGCTCACCGCAGCCGCACTTTACATGCACAGATCGGGAAAGGCTGAGCTGTGTGCCTTTGAAGCTGTGTGTGTTAGCAGCAACGGAGGTGAGGTCCGGCCGGGTGACTGTTCAGCAAGAGCAGCAGCGGCGGCAGTGCAGCGCGTATCTCACTTGCTGAACAGTCACCCGGCCGGACCTCACCGCCGTTGCTGCTAACACACACAGCTTCAAAGTCACACAGCTCAGCCTTTCCTGATCTGTGCATGTAAAGTGCGGCTGCGGTGATGTCACTGAGAACGGGCCGTGGCTGCTAATAAGAAAGGGGTCCTGTCCAGCAAGAGTCCAGCCCAATACACCGCTGGCGGGTGGCATGCGACCCGGGCCCTCCACTCGCTGTCAGAGAGGCCGGGCCCGGGACAGTTGTGGCCCCAGCACCCCCTTGACGGCGGCCCTGGCCGCTCACCCGGGAGCAGGTACTTTTCATTGTGGTCCTGGAGCATCACTCGAGTATAAGCCGAGGGGGGGCTTTTTCAGCACAAAAAATGTGCTGAAAAACTCGGCTTATACTCGAGTATATACGGTATTAGTGAGTACAGTTATGCTGAATAATATCTATATTATGCTTTGTACAATTTAGGAGTCCATAGAATTTTGTAGATAATATGAAATAGATAGTAGACAGGACTACCAAAGCATCGTCAGAATTCTGCTCTTTCATTTGCTAGGCAGTGAATAAAAAGATGAGAGATTCTTGCTAGTGCCAGTCAGGGCAGCCATCAGGGGGGACTGTGGGGACTAGTGTACAGTGCCCTTACAGAGAGGGGTGCCTACTCCTGGCTCCTCCCACCATTGCCACCAATACCTATCGAGCTGCATCAGTCCGTGAATCAACAGCAGGACTTCTTAAAACAAGCCTTCCCTGTGCATCAGCTCTCTGTGAACCATTCCTGTAGGCCCGCAACACTCCACCTATATGTAATATCACAATGCATGACATCACATAGGGGTGGAGCAGTGTCTTTTTTGGGAGGAAGGGGCCCAGTTTATTTTGTCAGTCCCGGGCCCCACAATTTCTGATGGCAGCCCTGGTGCCAGTCCTTAGAAATAAATGTAATATCAAGAATTCCGGTAACCTTTCTTTTCTGCTTTTGGCTGTTGTGTACCGGGACACAGCGCAGCCAATAATAGAAATACTAAGTTATCCTCATCGATGATAGAAGACATACGAAAATGGAGAGAGTGTTAGAGGACATCAATGTGGCTTGTGTAGCAGACTGACAATTTCTAGTAATATAGATAACTGAATAAATTGAATGGCAGATAGTAGACTTACATACATGCATAAATCACATCCTCTCAATATGGAAATAATTGCTGTTTGCCCGCACAAAATATCCACTGCACAACAAGAGTGCTCTACCACCCCAGAGTCCTTTTAGCACTGTTTATTGAGTGCTTCCGTCTTTTACAGTTGTCCTTCACACTGAAAGTGTTCAAAGTTGGATCATGAAGAAAGCACCAAGCATGCAAGTGTGAGATAATCCAAGTTTAAAGAATGTCATCAAAGTACAGAAAGATTGACTGCTACACTACATGTGGAAGGCAGTGATGTGTGATGAGGTCAATGGCTCGGGAGGCATTGGCTAGCATCAGAGCACACACATACTGTATGCATTATACAAAGGTGCAGCAGATTATACTTTGTTACCCTATACTGTCCATACAGCTCCAGGCAGTTACTGACTATCACAGAGGGGGATCTGAGCTCATAGAAGCCTTATCTCTGGTCTTTCCCTGACAGTCCCTGCAAATTTGGAGAGTTTTTGACTATAAAAATGATTAGAATAATGCAAAGATGATAGTTATAAGTTATAAGTATATTATTTGTATTATTCTAATCAGTAGCGGCTGTAGAGGTGGGGCTGCATCTACTGCCACTCCAAACACTGCCGGCAGGGACTCACTGGCAGTTGCTCCCTATTTGAATTTTGGACTGCGCTGCAGTCCCACTTCTGGAGCCGCCACTGATTCTATTAATTTTTATAGACTCTAGAGTATACTGGAGTATGAGGGTAATTCATACCTGATTGCTCCTCTGCGAATTTGCAGAGGTTTGCGATCAGATAGTCGCCACCCAGACAGAGTGAAAACCCTTCCCATGTAAGTCTGCATACGTCTTGCAAAAATCTCTGCAAACGCCGGTCAGCTGCAAATCCGTTTGCAACTCACCATCAAATGATTTTTCCAGTCTGTGCGCAGCCCAGGACTTACTCCTACAGTGCGAAAGAAACAGGCTGATCGGGCCAGAGTTGACGTTACACACCCTCCCTGAAAATGCCTCGGCACGCCTGCGTTTTTACTTACACTCCCAGAAAACAGCCAGTTACCACCCCCCAAACGCCGGCTTCCTGTCAATCAACTTGCGTACGCCTAGCGATCAAAAAGTTGCTGGATTTTTTAGCAGTTTGGCCTCACGTATGCGCACTACAATCCATATACATGTGCAGTCAATCAATAATCAGCTGTCTTACGAATTCACACAACAACAATCAGGTCTGAATCAGGCCCTATGACAGGTGAGGCTCTGCCTCCCTTGCCCTCCCCGATCACACATCACAGATGGAAAGTACACTAAGAATTCATAGATTTTGGGACATATATCTATCTATCTATCTATCTATCTATCTATCTATCTATCTATCTATCTATCTATCTATCTATCTATATCTATCAGAGAGGGGAGAACTGAGCACTGGGTTTTTCTGTTTGTGTTTTGCTGTGACTATTACAGTACAAGAAGGAGTGTGCCCTGTAAGGGTTAACCAGTGTGGGTAATAGAGTTCTATAAAGTGCAGGATTGATAATATGTATTTGTTAGGCTAAGATTTACTACTGTCCCACTGGTTACACCATTAACTATGCCTTATCATTGCTTTACACTGTTTTGTTGCATAGGATCTAGTACAAAGCACATGGTATGAGGTCAGGGTTTGATTTCAACCTGGCCCTTATCTGGAAGGGGTTTATATGTTCTATCCACCTTAGAGCCCTAGTGTGGGTTTCCTGCATGTATTCTGCCCCCCCCCCCCCCCCCCCCCCATTACTCTATAAACATACTGTTAGGTTAGTTGGCTTCTGACAAAATAACTTTTGCATTTGTGTGTATGTGTGTGTGAGTTGCATATGCATGTACAGTATATATAGTCACTGAAGTAGCTGCATAATATATAAGCGCAATATACATTATTGTTAATAATATTAGTGGAAGCTAGATTATTTCGCTGGTGTATGGGGTTTTTATGGTTTAAATAGAACTTACTTGATAAAAAAAAACGTAATCCGTATAAATTTTATGTAAGATAATGGATGCTGACAAAGAGATATGAAAAAAATTGCTATACAGATCTAAAGAAGGAAACTAAAGAAAGAACAAGTCCTGTGATTTATAAATCTTTTAGTGGAACTATACCTGACCGGAATTATAAATTCTTTATTTGCTCATTATTCTCAGATTCACAATGCACATTTTTCCTCTACAATCACCAGGGGCCTAATTTAATCCTAAGTGAAATATTGCCATCAAAGTTTAATGAAATCTCATGCATATTTCACCTAGAATCTCACTTTATAAATTAGCACAATTAAGAAGCTGGACAGTTCCTAGGGGGGTCTATCTTTTTCTGTTCCCCTAGCAAATGCAGTATTTGGCTACTCTGCATTACGTTTGATAAATAGCAATAATTAACAATCAGTGTCCCAAAAAGGTTTTCTTTACCTTCCTCAGTTTAGGAGGACTCGTGCTGGGAACACCGCTAGCAATCAGTATTAGACTTTTATCCTGAGTGTTGGGTTTGCCAGGAATGGGAAATGTGTGGCACTTTAGCTATTTCTGAACTGCAGTAGAAGACAATTTAGTTAATTAACAGATGAACTAATGGATGTTGCCTATTCCATTTATAATTTCTCTGACTAATTATAATAAGTAAAACAGCGCACGTTAGGCATTAGGTCAAAAACATTAAAGTATAAATGTAATTTTTGCAGATACGGTGCATAAAAAAACTACTCTGTATTAGTGATGAGCGGGTTCGGTTTCCGAGAAACCGAACCCACCCAAGCTTTACATTTTTTACACGGGTCCGAGCAGACTCGGATCCTCCCGCCTTGCTCAGCTAACCCGAGCGCGCCCGAACGCCATCATCCCGCTGTCGGATTCTCGTGAGATTCGGATTCTATATAAGCAGCCGCGCGTCGCTGCCATTTTCACACGTGCATTGAGATTGATAGGAAGAGGACGTGGCTGGCGTCCTCTCCGTTTATATAGTTAATTATTAATAGTATACTACACAGTTGATCTGATTGCTTAGCTTATTGTGGGGAGGATTGGGGACTGGGGAGCAGCTGTTAGGAGGAGTACAGTGCAGAGTTTTGCTAGTTTTTTATCCGTTCTCTGCCTGAAAAAAACGCTCCATACCATATCTGTGCTCAGTGTGCTGCATGATATATATCTGTGCTGAGTGCTCACACTGCCTAATTGTGGGGACTGGGGAGCAGTTATAGCAGGAGTACAGTGCACAGTTTTGCTGACAGTGACCACCAGTATACGTTTGTCTGCCTGAAGAACACTCCTGTGGTGGCTTTTTTTTATACTAGTTTAGCAGTCTGCTGACAGTGTCCACCAGGTCCATTATACTGTATATAGCAGTACGGTAGGCCACTGCTGTACCTACCTCTGTGTCGTCACTCGTCGTCCATAAGTATACTATAGTATCCATCCATCTACATTGTATACCTGTGGTGTCTTTTTTTTAATACTAGTTTAGCAGTCTGCTGACAGTGTCCACCAGGTCCATTATACTGTATATAGCAGTACGGTAGGCCACTGCTGTACCTACCTCTGTGTCGTCACTCGTCGTCCATAAGTATACTATAGTATCCATCCATCTACATTGTATACCTGTGGTGTCTTTTTTTTTTATACTATAAACGCAGTCTGCAGACAGTGTCCACCAGGTCCATTATACTGTATATAGCAGTACGGTAGGCCACTGCTGTACCTACCTCTGTGTCATCACTCGTCGTCCATAAGTATACTATAGTATCCATCCATCTACATTGTTTACCTGTGGTGTCTTTTTTTTTATACTATAAACGCAGTCTGCTGACAGTGTCCACCAGGTCCATTATACTGTATATAGCAGTACGGTAGGCTACTGCTGTACCTACCTCTGTGTCGTCACTCGTCGTCCATAAGTATACTATAGTATCCATCCATCTACATTGTATACCTGTGGTTTCTTTTTTCTTTATACTATAAACGCAGTCTGCTGACAGTGTCCACCAGGTCCATTATACTGTATATAGCAGTACGGTAGGCCACTGCTGTACCTACCTCTGTGTTGTCACTCGTCGTCCATAAGTATACTATAGTATCCATCCATCTACATTGTATACCTGTGGTGTCTTTTTTTTAATACTATAAACGCAGTCTGCTGACAGTGTCCACCAGGTCCATTATACTGTATATAGCAGTACGGTAGGCCACTGCTGTACCTATCTCTGTGTCGTCACTCGTCGTCCATAAGTATACTATAGTATCCATCCATCTACATTGTATACCTGTGGTGTCTTTTTTTTATACTATAAACACAGTTTGCTGACAGTGTCCACCAGGTCCATTATACTGTATATAGCAGTACGGTAGGCCACTGCTGTACCTACCTCTGTGTCGTCACTCGTCGTCCATAAGTATACTATAGTATCCATCCATCTACATTGTATACCTGTGGTGTCTTTTTTTTTTTACTATAAACGCAGTCTGCTGACAGTGTCCACCAGGTCCATTATACTGTATATAGCAGTACGGTAGGCCACTGCTGTACCTACCTCTGTGTCGTCACTCGTCATCCATAAGTATACTATAGTATCCATCCATCTACATTGTATACCTGTGGTGTCTTTTTTTTATACTAGTTTAGCAGTCTGCTGACAGTGTCCACCAGGTCCATTATACTGTATATAGCAGTACGGTAGGCCACTGCTGTACCTACCTCTGTGTCGTCACTCGTCGTCCATAAGTATACTATAGTATCCATCCATCTACATTGTATACCTGTGGTGTCTTTTTTTTATACTATAAACGCAGTCTGCTGACAGTGTCCACCAGGTCCATTATACTGTATATAGCAGTACGGTAGGCCACTGCTGTACCTACCTCTGTGTCGTCACTCGTCGTCCATAAGTATACTATAGTATCCATCCATCTACATTGTATACCTGTGGTGTCTTTTTTTTTTTACTAGTTTAGCAGTCTGCCGACAGTGTCCACCAGGTCCGTTATACTGTATATAGTAGTACGGTAGGCCACTGCTGTACCTACCTCTGTGTCGTCACTCGTCGTCCATAAGTATACTATAGTATCCATCCATCTACATTGTATACCTGTGGTGTCTTTTTTTTTATACTATAAACGCAGTCTGCTGACAGTGTCCACCAGTTCCATTATACTGTATATAGCAGTACGGTAGGCCACTGCTGTACCTACCTCTGTGTTGTCACTCGTCGTCCATAAGTATACTATAGTATCCATCCATCTACATTGTATACCTGTGGTGTCTTTTTTTTTATACTAGTTTAGCAGTCTGCTGACAGTGTCCACCAGGTCCATTATACTGTATATAGCAGTACGGTAGGCCACTGCTGTACCTACCTCTGTGTCGTCACTCGTCGTCCATAAGTATACTATAGTATCCATCCATCTACATTGTATACCTGTGGTGTCTTTTTTTTTATACTATAAACGCAGTCTGCTGACAGTGTCCACCAGGTCCATTATACTGTATATAGCAGTACGGTAGGCCACTGCTGTACCTACCTCTGTGTCGTCACTCGTCGTCCATAAGTATACTATAGTATCCATCCATCTACATTGTATACCTGTGGTGTCTTTTTTTATACTATAAACGCAGTCTGCTGACAGTGTCCACCAGGTCCATTATACTGTATATAGCAGTACGGTAGGCCACTGCTGTACCTACCTCTGTGTCGTCACTTGTCATCCATAAGTATACTATAGTATCCATCCATCTACATTTTATACCTGTGGTGCCTTTTAGTTGTGCGCATTAAAATATGGAGAACAAAAATGTGGAGGTTAAAAAAATAGGGAAAGATCAAGATCCACTTCCACCTCGTGCTGAAGCTGCTGCCACTAGTCATGGCCGAGACGATGAAATGCCATCAACGTAGTCTGCCAAGGCCGATGCCCAATGTCATAGTACAGAGCATGTAAAATCCAAAACACAAAAGATCAGTAAAATGACCCAAAAATCAAAATTAAAAGCGTCTGAGGAGAAACGTAAACTTGCCAAAATGCCATTTACGACACGGAGTGGCAAGGAACGGCTGAGGCCCTGGCCTATGTTCATGGCTAGTGGTTCAGCTTCACATGAGGATGGAAGCACTCATCCTCTCGTTAGAAAAAAGAAAAGACTTAAGCTGGCAAAAGCACAGCAAAGAACTGTGCATTCTTCTAAATCACAAATCCCCAAGGAGAGTCCAATTGTGTCGGTTGCGATGCCTGACCTTCCCAACACTGGACCGGAAGAGCTTGCGCCTTCCACCATTTGCACGCCCCCTGCAAGTGCTGGAAGGAGCACCCACAGTCCAGTTCCTGATAGTCAAATTGAAGATGTCACTGTTGAAGTACACCAGGATGAGGATATGGGTGTTGCTGGCGCTGGGGAGGAAATTGACAAGGAGGATTCTGATGGTGAGGTGGTTTGTTTAAGTCAGGCACCCGGGGAGACACCTGTTGTCTGTGGGAGGAATATGGCCATTGACATGCCTGGTCAAAATACAAAAAAAATCAGCTCTTCGGTGTGGAATTATTTCAACACAAATGCGGACAACAGGTGTCAAGCCGTGTGTTGCCTTTGTCAAGCTGTAATAAGTAGGGGTAAGGACATTAACCACCTCGGAACATCCTCCCTTATACGTCACCTGCAGCGCATTCATCATAAGTCAGTGACAAGTTCAAAAACTTTGGGCGACAGCGGAAGCAGTCCACTGACCAGTAAATCCCTTCCTCTTGTAACCAAGCTATTGCAAACCACACCACCAACTCCCTCAGTGTCAATTTCCACCTTACCCAGGAATGCCAATAGTCCTGCAGGCCATGTCACTGGCAAGTCTGACGAGTCCTCTCCTGCCTGGGATTCCTCCGATGCATCCTTGAGTGTAACGCCTACTGCTGCTGGTGCTGCTGTTGTTGCTGCTGGGAGTCGATCGTCATCCCAGAGGGGAAGTCGGAAGACCACTTGTACTACTTCCAGTAAGCAATTGACTATCCAACAGTCCTTTGCGAGGAAAATGAAATATCACAGCAGTCATCCTGCTGCAAAGCGGATAACTGAGGCCTTGGCAGCCTGGGCGGTGAGAAACGTGGTTCCGGTATCCATCGTTACTTCAGAGCCAACTAGAGACTTGATTGAGGTACTGTGTCCCCGGTACCAAATACCATCTAGGTTCCATTTCTCTAGGCAGGCGATACCGAAAATGTACACAGACCTCAGAAAAAGACTCACCAGTGTCCTAAAAAATGCAGTTGTACCCAATGTCCACTTATCCACGGACATGTGGACAAGTGGAGCAGGGCAGACTCAGGACTACATGACTGTGACAGCCCACTGGGTAGATGTATTGCCTCCCGCTGCAAGAACAGCAGCGGCGGCACCAGTAGCAGCATCTCGCAAACGCCAACTCATTCCTAGGCAGGCTACGCTTTGTATCACCGCTTTCCAGAATACGCACACAGCTGAAAACCTCTTACGGCAACTGAGGAAGATCATCGCAGAATGGCTTACCCCAATTGGACTCTCCTGGGGATTTGTGGCATTGGACAACGCCAGCAATATTGTGCGTGCATTACATCTGGGCAAATTCCAGCACGTCCCATGTTTTGCACATACCTTGAATTTGGTGGTGCAGAATTATTTAAAAAACGACAGGGGCGTGCAAGAGATGCTGTCGGTGGCCCGAAGAATTGCGGGCCACTTTCGGAGTACAGGCACCGCGTACAGAAGACTGGAGCACCACCAAAACACCTGAACCTGCCCTGCCATCATCTGAAGCAAGAGGTGGTAACGAGGTGGAATTCAACCCTCTATATGCTTCAGAGGATGGAGGAGCAGCAAAAGGCCATTCAAGCCTATACATCTGGCCACGATATAGGCAAAGGAGGTGGAATGCACCTGACTCAAGCGCAGTGGAGAATGATTTCAACGTTGTGCAAGGTTCTGCAACCTTTTGAACTTGCCACACGTGAAGTCAGTTCAGACACTGCCAGCCTGAGTCAGGTCATTCCCCTCATCAGGCTTTTGCAGAAGAAGCTGGAGACATTGAAGGAGGAGCTAAAACAGAGCGATTCCGCTAGGCATGTGGGACTTGTGAATGGAGCCCTTCATTCGCTTAACCAGGATTCACGGGTGGTCAATCTGTTGAAATCAGAGCACTACATTTTGGCCACCGTGCTCGATCCTAGATTTAAAACCTACGTTGTATCTCTCTTTCCGGCAGACACAAGTCTGCAGAGGTTCAAAGACCTGCTGGTGAGAAAATTGTCAAGTCAAGCGGAACGTGACCCGTCAACATCTCCTCCTTCACATTCTCCCGCAACTGGGGGTGCGAGGAAAAGGCTACGAATTCCGAGCCCACCCGCTGGCGGTGATGCAGGGCAGTCTGGAGCGAGTGCTGACATCTGGTCCGGACTGAAGGACCTGCCAACGATTACTGACATGTCGTCTACTGTCACTGCATATGATTCTCTCACCATTAAAAGAATGGTGGAGGATTATATGAGTGACCGCATCCAAGTAGGCACGTCAGACAGTCCGTACGTATACTGGCAGGAAAAAGAGGCAATTTGGAGGCCCTTGCAGAAACTGGCTTTATTCTACCTAAGTTGCCCTCCCTCCAGTGTGTACTCCAAAAGAGTGTTTAGTGCCGCCGCTCACCTTGTCAACAATCGGCGTACGAGGTTAGTTCCAGAAAATGTGGACAAGATGATGTTCATTAAAATGAATTATAATCAATTCCTCCGTGGAGACATTCACCAGCAGCAATTGCCTCCAGAAAGTACACGGGGACCTGAGATGGTGGATTCCAGTGGGGACGAATTAATAATTTGTGAGGAGGGGGATGTACACAGTGAAAGGGGTGATAAATCGGACGATGATGATGAGGTGGACATCTTGCCTCTGTAGAGCCAGTTTGTGCAAGGAGAGATTGATTGCTTCTTTTTTGGTGGGGGCCCAAACCAACCAGTCATTTCAGTCACAGTCGTGTGGCAGACCCTGTCGCTGAAATGATGGGTTCGTTAAAGTGTGCATGTCCTGTTTATACAACATAAGGGTGGGTGGGAGGGCCCAAGGACAATTCCATCTTGCACCTCTTTTTTCTTTCATTTTTCTTTGCATCATGTGCTGTTTGGGGAGTATTTTTTTCAAGTGCCATCCTGTCTGACACTGCAGTGCCACTCCTAGATGGGCCAGGTGTTTGTGTCGGCCACTTGGGTCGCTTAGCTTAGTCACACAGCTACCTCGGTGCACATTTTAGGACTAAAAATAATATTGTGAGGTGTGAGGTGTTCAGAATAGACTGAAAATGAGTGGAAATTATGGTTATTGATGTTAATAATACTTTGGGATCAAAATGACCCCCAAATTCTATGATTTAAGCTTTTTTTTAGGGTTTTTTGAAAAAAACACCCTAATCCAAAACACACCCGAATCCGACAAAAATTTTTCGGTGAGGTTTTGCCAAAACGCGTCCGAATCCAAAACACGGCCGCGGAACCGAACCCAAAACCAAAACACAAAACCCGAAAAATGTCAGGTGCACATCACTACTCTGTATAAACATTATAAAAATACTAATCATATAAAGCTAAGATCATTTCTTTAGCAATACATTAATGTCAGCACTTAAGGCCTGATTTGGGTCATGACACTGTAGCGATTCATGTTGCAAAGTACCAATGTTCAGTACTTTGAGCATGCTCCGGACCTGTACTGAGCATGTGCAGTACGGGTCTGCAATGTCGGTCGCACTATGGCATCAGACTCAGTGATCGAGAGTCTGATATCATTTGGGAGCGGTGAGGGGACAACGGGTTCACTACGGTATGCCGGCGGTCGGGCTCCCGGCGACCAGCATACCGGCGCAGGGAGCCTGACCGCCGGCTTACCGACAGTGTGGCGAGTGCAAATGATCCCCTTGCGGGCTCGGTGGCACGCGTTATTCTCCCTCCAGGGGGGTCGTGGACCCCCACGAGGGAGAATAAGTGTCGGTATGCCGGCTGTCGGGATCCCGGTGCCGGTATACTGTGCGCCGGGATCCCGTCAGTCGGCATACTGAAGACCACCCAGGACAACGATGGCATCCATTTCTCAAAAAGGAAGCATGTTGCCACCATTGTTGGGGAGGGACAAGGCCAGGATCTCCATGAGCGGATGAAGATTTCCTGGCTTTTTGCTCAGACCTGCAGCGGCCGGCTTGCATAACCCCATGGGTCACATAATGGTGTTGCAGTTGTTCCAATGCTGCATCCTGGGACCCAGCTCAGATCAGTAATTCATGCAGGAGACATGACATGTCCTGCTGCATTAACATGTAAGCAGCAGCAATAGCAACTCCAACCACATCTGAATCAGGACCACATTGTATGAAAAGGCCTTTAAAAATATATATACAGGGTGATTCAATAGTCACAGTACACTCTTGTTTCAAAAACTGTGCAGGAAATGGGAAAACTGAATACTCCAGTAAGGTATGGCTGCTACAGACGAGACAACCTCAACAATGGTTTTAGCTCTTCACGAAGGATGCCAAAACCATCATTGAGGTTGTCTCGTCAGTAGCACTTTTTGGACAACCACTCCGTGACTTGTCAGCCACAGTCCCAGTTTCTCAGAATTTGGAAATTAGGCACCTGACAGTGTTATGTGAAATTGGAGGTCTTTCTGGGTGCCGGTTGTTAAAATCGGCAGCTATGACACGGAAACTTCATTCTCCAGACATCAAAATTACCTCAATTCTTTCCTCTTTTGTCAAAGCCATCTTTCAGTTACCTGCAACAAAAAAAGTGTTGTAACTTTTCAATAATCACTGCTATTTCAAATCTGTTTGCAGCAATAAACTTTCCAGCAAATTCTGATGTTGTTTGATATGTTACAGGACCAACTTTCCATTTGAAAAAACTGACTTTGCTTCAAAATGGCTGATTTCAAGATGGTACCCATGTTCGGTACATACCCTAAAAGATAGCCCACCTCACTCTGAATACTTACTGAAGCATTCAGTTTTTCCATTTCTTGCACAGTTTTTGAAACAAAAGGGTGTACTGCGACTTTTGAATCACCCTGTAGTACTGAGTCAGCAGATTGATCGTCAGTCAATAGGAGTTCCTTATCCTCCAATTAGTATGTTGATATTGATATTGCCAGTTCTGTGAAGGTGTAAATGGAGTTCACGGAACTTATAATATCATTAACTTAAAGCTGGAAACTCTTGATTATTTAAAGAGCCATATATTCAAATCTGAAGCCATTATTAACAAACTAATTGGAGGATAACTGTAGACACCAGTGAATGTCACCTAGAATGAATTTAGGAAAAGATAAGACAATAGACAGACAAGGTGGTGATGCAGAGGATCTCGATGGTACATTATGCTAATGTTGGGCAGTGATTTCACATTTATGAATCCAACTGTTTTGTATCAACCTGTTATTAAATATTAAATATTGTATGTGTATGACAACAAATTCTAGTCCATGTCAATATGGATGGCAATGTAAGCAATAAGGATTAGATTGAAGAAGTCTTTAGGAAAATTGTAAGTTACATGTAATTAAATTGGAGCTCATTTAAGTGTGTTTGTTGTTTTGATATGGTTAAAGTCCAATGATTATATATATATAAATATATATATATATATATATATATATATATATATATATATATATAATAGTGCAGTGTTTCCCACTAACCATGGAAATGATAGCTCTCTCCAGACAGAAATCAATTTAGCCAAAAATATTTTCACTGAAAAAGTCAACAGTTCCAGATATAAACAATAGTTTCTCACCAACGTTTCGGTCCCCTTCCGGGACCTTTTTCAAGGTATCACAACAATCCAGCATGTGTCAAAGGGTCAGATGCAATATAGAGAAGTGGAACAGGCCTCTGTTAAATACCTAACCAAATTAAGACAAAGGGCGCCAAACATCTCCTGTGGCTTATTGTTACGTTCCAACGGCCGGAAGTGACATCACTTCCAGTCCCGGATCAGCATAGGTGAAACTAAGTAATCATAATAACCAGAACTAGTAACCTAATGCAGGCCCAAGGTCTAATGTAAAGTTAGAGATGTTTGATAGGAGCATGTAGTTAATAGCCACCATACTATTACATTGGGATGCAGAGCGCGTCCTAAGTGTGCGCTGCATTACCATAGAAACCGCTGGGCTACCAGTCCGTCACTTCCGGGTACGCGCATGCATCAATTGTGGTGCGTTCCCATGGTAACGAAGACCAGCGCTGCATCGAGAAATAATATGTACATAAGAGCATCCCTACCAACTAGTGGATAAACAAATCCATAGGGTGCGATGCTCATTAATTAACATATGCTATACAAGGCAGGAAAGGCATCGTTATGGGGACTGGTGTTCTTATTGACATGAGCAGATTGCAGAGGCAACATTCTCTTAACCAGGGCTGAAAACCCCACGGCATCTAATATAGGCATAACAGAGGCCTGGGAGTAGTACAGCACATAGATATCTAATAAATATGATATACATTTTACATCAACCTAAACTTATGTGTTATAAATGAGACTGAGGTAAGGTATCAGTCTAACTGACTACTAATTCTACCTGATGATCTATGTATCCTTATTTACAAATCTTACTGTTTTACTTTTTACTTATTTATTTGCTATTTTATAATTCTATATTTTATATTTTTATGAGTTTTTATATTTTTATTTTTTTACTTTTATTTTTTATTATTTTTTCACGTAATGTGAATACACAGAGGCTATGGTATGAAAGACGACTGATCACACTACCTAATCTACATCAGAAAATAAACTTCCAATACCAATAGTTTTATCTGAGAAAAATAGAAAAAGGGTTATATTAATTCATGCCTTTTGGGTCAATAGTGTCCAATCGGTGAATCCAATAACTTTCTTTCTTGCGCAAAGAGAGTTTATGATCACCACCATGTACAGGTGGTGGAATCCAATCTAGAAGCTTACATCGGAGATTAGATACTTGGTGGCGTTGGTTCAAGAAGAAGACATGGTACCAGTTGTTCTGCTGTGCCAGATTCAATTGCCTGATGTATTGATGTATCGTGGTGTGGTGGTTCGTCATCCGATTGTGAAAGCGTCTTGTGGTCATAACCACATAATATAAGTGACATGGGCAAGTCAAGATGTAGATGACAAAGTCCATAGTGCGATGTGTCATGACTAAGGTTTTGTGAACCCGGTGTTAGTGAAGTCTGTGCGGGCGACTGGAGGATTATATGAATACTACCACTGACCTGGTTTGGGACTGTTGTGGACTCTGGGTTTCTTCCGGTGACTGGGAAGAGGAACCGCAGCAGAGATGGCCGAATCTAGGTTCTCCTCATGCAGGATTAGGTCGGCAGACAGGAGGCATGCTGAAGGTCTCCTGAAAGACAGAACTGGAAAGGCACTGATGAATCAGTGAAGAATACCAGGTATAATTGTGCTAAAGGGCACGGGGTGCTTGGAGACACTGAGGTGCTTGCGGACACTGAGGTGCTTGCGGACACTGAGGTGCTTGCGGACACTGAGGTGCTTGCGGACACTGAGGTGCTTGGAGACACTGAGGTGCTTGGAGACACTGAGGTGCTTGGAGACACTGAGATGCTTGGAGACACTGAGGTACGTGGAGGCACTGAGGTGCGTGGAGGCACTGAGGTGCTTGGAGACACTGAGGTACGTGGAGGCACTGAGGTGCATGGAGGCACTGGGGTGCGTAGGGGTGCTGAGGCACGGAGGTGCTGGAAGCACGTAGATGCTGAGGCACGGAGGTACTGAGGCACGGAGGTGCTGAGTCACGGAGATACTGAGGTGCTGGAAGCACGGAGGTACTGAGGCACGGAGGTACTGAGGCACGGAGGTGCTGTGGCACGGAGGTACTGAGGCATGGAGGTACTGAGGCACGGAGGTACTGAGGCACGGAGGTACGGAGGCACGGAGGTGCTGAGGCACTGAGGCACGGAGATGCTGAGGCACTGAGGTGCTGAGGCACGGAGATGCTGAGTCACGGAGATACTGAGGTGCTGGAAGCATGGAGGTGCTGAGGCACGGAGGTACTGAGGCACAGAGATGCTGGAAGCACGGAGATGCTGAGGCACGAGGTACTGAGCCCTGGAGATCCCAACTACAACAGTAGTAAAACTGAAACACGACAGCTATGGTTTTCAGTGGAGAACACGGAATTCAGTACTGTGCCTTTAAGACGAAACATTGCAGCTGTACCTTTACATTGAGACTCAGGGAAATGGTGAAATCAAATGGCAACACACAAATAAACCAAACGGTAACAAGGGAACAGAGTTTCCACAGGAACTTAGGTACAAAGGTTACCTTTAGGGAGCTCAGCTTAAGACCCACACAAAGCTATATGTGACACAAGGAACTGGCCCAGATTCCAACTCAGCCTCCTGATTTATACTTCCTGGTCCTTGATGATTGGTGGGCAGGATTAGGTGATGTCACTGTCATGTGACTACTCTAGCCAAGGCTGTGATGTAGAATGAGGCCTAGCAGGCCAAGAGAACACTGAAGCCTGGACTTCTGCAAAACACAGGATGCTTGCTTTTAGATTACTGAATTCAGCCTCACACAGGAGATCACCACAGGTGGAGCTGATTACCTCTCAGGCAGAGAACTCAGGAAAACTCATAGTGCTGACAAGCTGTTTAACTCCGTGAGTGAAAAGACACAGGATCCAGGACAGATGGCAGGGGTAAGTCACCAAATATAAACCTACAGTCAGGATTGTGACAGTATCCCCCTCTTCAAGGGTGGACTCCAGACACCCATCTTGAATCTTAGAGGAACTTGATGAATAACTTGTACACAAAGCTTCTAAAAAGTGGAAACCAGAGGGTCCAGAACAAAACTTAAGCTGGATTCTTTAGAAGTCTTCCTGATCTTCATCTTCAGAACAGGTAGACCATCCATCATAGACAAGACTGGAATTTTCTTCATCCGAAAGGACTGAGGAATAAACTGTAGAAGGTTCCTCTCCACAGAGACCTGTAGAGCTTTTTGGTGATTCTGGAACCTCTTCATGCATGGAAGCATAACAGGAAGGAACAGCACCTCCCAGGAAAGGAGTAGCATCATAAACTGGATCAAATTCAGAGTCTGAGTCCAAGTCTAACGGAAAATACGAATCTCCTTTAGATACACAGTTTGAAAATGACCTAGAAGTGCACTGTAACTTTAAATTCTTTGGCGGAGAACTTAGTATTGAGCTAGGAGAGACTCCTACATGACCAACCTGAATGGTCGGATTCCTACGGAAGGAGATACTTGGACTATCTTTGGCAGGCTTAGAGGATGAAACTGAAGAAAGCTTTGGCTGTACGAGTAGGACTGGATTGGATCTGAGGATACTTGAATTGGCTGGAGCCAAAGGAGACGGACCAGGCTGGTCCTGGAGTATTGCTGGACCGGCTGTAACCGGGACGGACTGACCAGGCAGAACCTGGAGTATTGCTGGACCGGCTGGAACCGGGACGGACTGACCAGGCGGAGCCTGGAGTATTGCTGGACCGGCTGGAACCGGGACGGACTGACCAGGCTGGGCCTGGAGTATTGCTGGACCGGCTGGAACCGGGACGGGCTGAGCCCTTTCTTCACAGGGCTGGGCTGAGGCAAGAGCCCCCACTTCACGGGGCTGGGCTGAGGCAAGAGCCCCCTCTTCACGGGGCTGGGCTGAGGCAAGAGCCCCCTCTTCACGGGGCTGGGCAGCACTCTGTAGAATCTCTGGCTGGGCAGCACTCTGTAGAATCTCTGGCTGGGCAGCACTCTGTAGAATCTCTGGCTGGGCAGCACTCTGTAGAATCTCTGGCTGGGCAGCACTCTGTAGAATCTCTGGCTGGGCAGCACTCTGTAGAATCTCTGGCTGGGCAGCACTCTGTAAACTCTCTGGCTGGGCAGCACTCTGTAGACTCTCTGGCTGGGCAGCACTCTGTAGACTCTCTGGCTGGGCAGCACTCTGTAGACTCTCTGGCTGGGCAGCACTCTGAAGACTCACTGGCTGGGCAGCACTCTGAAGACTCTCTGGGGCTGGACGCTCTGAAGACGCCCCTCCTGGGGCTGGACGCTCTGAAGACGCCCCTCCTGGGGCTGGACGCTCTGAAGACGCCCCTCCTGGGGCTGGACGCTCTGAAAACGCCCCTCCTGGGGCTGGACGCTCTGAAGACGCCCCTCCTGGGTCTGTGGACACGGACTCCTCTGTGACTGTAAATGGCTTGAACATTCTTCTCTGGACACCCAACTTGGGATAAGGTCTTTTAACCACCGGACCCCAGTCATAAATTTGAGTCTCTCTCAGAAGAGTAGCCTTCTTGATACCCCCGTCAGCAGCAGAAGGATCGGATACTGTGGATGACTTGTAGACATGAGCACTATGATACTGAGATTTGTCACTATTACCTGGCTTGCGAAGAATGCAGTCTTTAACAAAATGACCAGAATTTCCACAGTAAAGACAGAGATGTAGCTCCTTACGCCGCTGACGTTCAGCTTCAGAGAGCTTGGGCCGTGGATAGCTCTGATGAAAAACTTTCCCTTGCGCAGAGGAAGAGACTCTATTAACTGGATGGGACAAAACAGGATCAACAACGTTGGTAGTATTCCTGAGGAGATCAGGCATCACAGAGAGAATACTAGGCAAAAGTTCTTGTAACTGTAGTAACATCTGGTAGAAAATCTGCAGTTGGTCAGGAGTCTTAGAGCAGAAGGTCATAGAATCTCTGGAGGACGAATTCCGCTGCAGACACTGTGCCAATCGATGCTGAGTCGACTCCAGACCTTCCAAGCGTCCTGCAATATTGCTTAGGAGGTCATGCGTCAGACTAACACTTTCGGCAGGGTCCATGTGGCCAGTTCCTACTGTCATAACTAAGGTTTTGTGAACCCGGTGTTAGTGAAGTCTGTGCGGGCGACTGGAGGATTATATGAATACTACCACTGACCTGGTTTGGGACTGTTGTGGACTCTGGGTTTCTTCCGGTGACTGGGAAGAGGAACCGCAGCAGAGATGGCCGAATCTAGGTTCTCCTCATGCAGGATTAGGTCGGCAGACAGGAGGCATGCTGAAGGTCTCCTGAAAGACAGAACTGGAAAGGCACTGATGAATTAGTGAAGAATACCAGGTATAATTGTGCTAAAGGGCACGGGGTGCTTGGAGACACTGAGGTGCTTGCGGACACTGAGGTGCTTGCGGACACTGAGGTGCTTGCGGACACTGAGGTGCTTGCGGACACTGAGGTGCTTGGAGACACTGAGGTGCTTGGAGACACTGAGGTGCTTGGAGACACTGAGATGCTTGGAGACACTGAGGTGCGTGGAGGCACTGAGGTGCTTGGAGACACTGAGGTACGTGGAGGCACTGAGGTGCGTGGAGGCACTGGGGTGCGTAGGGGTGCTGAGGCACGGAGGTGCTGGAAGCACGTAGATGCTGAGGCACGGAGGTGCTGAGTCACGGAGATACTGAGGTGCTGGAAGCACGGAGGTACTGAGGCACGGAGGTACTGAGGCACGGAGGTGCTGAGGCACGGAGGTGCTGTGGCACGGAGGTACTGAGGCACGGAGGTACTGAGGCACGGAGGTACTGATGCACGGAGGTGCTGGAAGCACGGAGGTGCTGAGGCACTGAGGCACGGAGATGCTGAGGCACTGAGGTGCTGAGGCACGGAGATGCTGAGTCACGGAGATACTGAGGTGCTGGAAGCACGGAGGTGCTGAGGCACGGAGGTACTGAGGCACAGAGATGCTGGAAGCACGGAGATGCTGAGGCACGAGGTACTGAGCCCTGGAGATCCCAACTACAACAGTAGTAAAACTGAAACACGACAGCTATGGTTTTCAGTGGAGAACACGGAATTCAGTACTGTGCCTTTAAGACGAAACATTGCAGCTGTACCTTTACATTGAGACTCAGGGAAATGGTGAAATCAAATGGCAACACACAAATAAACCAAACGGTAACAAGGGAACAGAGTTTCCACAGGAACTTAGGTACAAAGGTTACCTTTAGGGAGCTCAGCTTAAGACCCACACAAAGCTATATGTGACACAAGGAACTGGCCCAGATTCCAACTCAGCCTCCTGATTTATACTTCCTGGTCCTTGATGATTGGTGGGCAGGATTAGGTGATGTCACTGTCATGTGACTACTCTAGCCAAGGCTGTGATGTAGAATGAGGCCTAGCAGGCCAAGAGAACACTGAAGCCTGGACTTCTGCAAAACACAGGATGCTTGCTTTTAGATTACTGAATTCAGCCTCACACAGGAGATCACCACAGGTGGAGCTGATTACCTCTCAGGCAGAGAACTCAGGAAAACTCATAGTGCTGACAAGCTGTTTAACTCCGTGAGTGAAAAGACACAGGATCCAGGACAGATGGCAGGGGTAAGTCACCAAATATAAACCTACAGTCAGGATTGTGACACGATGGAGTTTAAATTTGATGTTAATGGGCCGTCCAGAGTGGGGATGTGGAAATGTGGATCCTGTAAGCATGCTCCTACAAGTGACACAACCGGTACACTTAAAACAACCAGTTTTCCTCTCGTGTAACCAAGTGGTTGAGATGGATTTCTTGGGGTCGGCAGGTGGTCTTAAGAACAGTTGTTTGAGATTAGGTGCCCTCCTACAGGCCATCAATGGAGGTCTTGTGGTTTTTAATTTAAGGTGTACATCTGTGATGAGGATCAGCCAGTGTTTGCGGATGGAGCCCTAAACTTGTTGGAAAAATTATCAAAAGTGGATGCAAAGACCATGCGGTCAGCTGGCCCAGGTTGCCTCACACCTTGAGCTGAATGTATCAGCGGTATCTTTCCATATCAGGAACACATAATCAATAAAGCATTTATAAAAGGAAATCTTCGGACCATATACCGGAAAGATATGTGTTTGTTCAAAGGCTGTCATAAAGATATTCGCGTATGAGGGTGCCAAGTTTGAACCCATCGCCATCCCTGAATGCTGTATAAAATAATCAACTTGCTACATGAAATGGTTACGTTTTAATACAAGTTCTGCAAATTCAAGTAGAAATTCTCCGGGTAGTCCATTCAGTGGGAACTGATTCAGGGCATTCTCAAGTGACTGCAGTCCCTGGTCATGAAGAATCACAGTGTACAGGGAGCACACGTCCATGGTGGCCAACAAAATCCTGTCCTGTGCGAGCTGAGAGTTGGAGAGTTTTTGTAAAAAGTCAGATGAGTCCCTATGTATCTATCAATCTGGTGTACTATGGTTTTCAAAAATTAATCCATATATATTGCCAGCGGTTGCAATAGTGAGTTCCTGGCTGATATTATCGGCCTGTCTGGTGGGTGAGAGAGGGTTTTATGTATCTTAGGGAGGGTGTAAATAATTGGGAAAACCGGGTAGTCGACTGTCAGAAAATCAAAAGTGTTCTTATCGATCCATTTGCAATCTAGGCCCCTTTGTAAGGTACAATCCATAATAGATTTGAAACCTCCAATAGGGTTGATCTTTTGGCTAGTATAGGTGGTATTGTCGGAGAGTTGACTCTGCATGGTAATCAGTCCAATCTTGGACCACCACTGCTCCACCTTTGTCAGCTGGTCTGATAACAATACTGGTATCTTGTTTCAATGTAAAAAGGGCCTGTCTCTCTGCTTTGGTCAAATTGTCAAACCATGTATTGGGTGTGCCCATGTGCATGTCGTGCTCAACCAAACGGATAAAGGTGTTAATGCTAGGGTTGGAGGAGATTGGATTGAACTGAGAAGGTTTACAAAAGGTGGCCACCGTGTCCTGAATGTCAGAACTAAAGTGTTAATGTCAATGGCATGCACCCTTCTGCCCCGTGATCAATCAGGCAGAGGTGGTCGCGGCCCTGCTTTTAGCATCTCACTGGGCTCCCAGGGTGCGTGTACGTACTCCACAAAAGGATTCAGACTGCGATCGCTGCTGCTACAGCGATCCAGTCTGAATTAGCCCCATTGTTACTATGATCCCTAGGTCAAAATACCTGCATCCATTAAAAAAAGAATAATTTTTCTGGAAATTGTTACATCCACTCGCCTCTTCAATTATCTTTAATATTACAACCCTGCATTAACTTTTCAGAATTAGTATTTTTATCCTTTCAGCTGCCAATGCTGTTAACTTTTTTATCATTGTCAAGAATGGTTTGACTACGTCACCAATACCAGTTAACTCAATGCTTTGACTAAATGCTGCTGTGGTTGGTGTCACTAAGAAAAGATACACTATGTGACTATATTCTAGTCTTCTAAATGTTACTAATGCTCTTAAGGTTTTTAAAGCTATTGTTGCACAGGTCAGCTTGCTGCTCAGTACATGTGTGTCTAATTTCAACATGACTATGGGGGTGATTCAGACCTGATCGCAGTGCTGCTAATTTAGCGATCAGATAGTCGCCGCCCAAGGAGAGTGTAAATTCACCCTGTGCAAGTGTGTATGTATGTGTAGGCCATGCGAAAATGTCCCTCAGTCCCATTCACACCTCATTCACCATCTAATGATTTTTCCATTCTGTGCAGTTTGTGCGTAGCCCAGGACTTACTCCTACAGTGCGAAAAGAACAGGCTGATCGGGCCGGAGCTGACATCACACACCGTCCCAGAAAACACTTGGGAATGCCTGCGTTTTCCCTGACACTCCCATAAAACGGTTGCACCAGCTAGTCGCTGTTTGGCGATGCCTGTTGTTGTTTGGTGAAACGTGTGTGCATTGCGGTGCATCCGCATGCGCAGCCAATCGATAATCGCCTGCTTTGTGTGAAAATGCACAGCAGCAATTGGGTTTGAATTGGGCCTTGTATTCCTCATTTACCTCAACAGGGCTAGATGCAGTGGCAAACACAGGATTTCTAGAGGGGGGTTTCCAAATGCAGTACACAATCTCCCATTCTGCGGAACATAGCAGCAAGTACAGGCGTCTGGGGAGCGGTAGAAGAACCTGGTAACGACCTGGACTTTAATGTAAACATTGGTCATTTTATGCACTGGATGGAATACAATATTAATATTTAACACTATAGTATAGGCTGCAGCAAACATTTAAATAATATAAATAAGTGGTCATGAATAGATTAAATATACCATAAAAAATACACAAAGATAATAGAACCATTACTACACTCTCTAAGCACACATTCTCCCACCTCATGGTAAGACTCCTCTCTCTTCTTTGTGGTAGCTACTCTCTGGTCCAGTGAACTGATTGAGGGCTCAGATCTACATATACATCAAACTTGGTAGAAGAAGCTGCTACAACTGGGCACGTGCAGTAGCTCTGCTCTTTCCTTTAAACTGCATGTTATGTTGGCAACACTAGTAATCATATTATTTATATACCATTGCCATTTTCATAATTTGAGCCATTTGCCAAGAGGAGGGGGGTTTCTGCTGTGACTATTGAAAGTACCAGTACAGCAGCTGCATACCCTTGAGTTTAATTGATTCAAGTTTATTCAGTGACTTTTATTAACAGCCATATTTTTTTGCGAGACACCTTTCAAACAGACGGCCCAACCCAGCAATATGCCGGGTTGGTGATGTCACTGCCGACACATGTAGAGGCGGCGCTTGGAGATCAAATGACCTCCAAGTGCCGCCTCTTTTCTATGCAGTGAACGCAAGCTAGCAGGGTTGATTCCCGGATAACTAGACCCAGATAAATCCTTTTACACTGAGCTGCCCCCGGGTTCTTACGACAATAACCCAGGTTTTTAGCGGTGGTGGAAAAGGGGTATGAAATGCACACACTCTAATGCTGCTTTCACATCGCAAAACCTGCTTTTGAAATGGTATTTGAAACGGTTCTTAAAACGGGTCTGAGCAGTTAAACCCCTTTCACATCTCATGTTGTAACCAGTAAATTACCATTTCATTCCCGTTTTGGTACCTTTCACACTGAACCCGTTTCACCCATAGAAAACAGTGGTTGTCATTATAAATGGACTTTTCTGGCCCACACATTATTATTAATCACTAATTAATTCATTATTAATAATTTGGATAGTCGTACGATGGAACCCAGCAGCTTGAAGCATATCTATTTTTATTAGATGGGATTAGGTACTTGGTTTGTCTTTTTTGGAGGCACAAGTATTATTTATATATTTTTTTAAAATTATTATTATTTTTTTTAGATGGAATGGTTAAATACAGGAAAAAAATGGCGTGGGGTCCCCCCTCCAAAGCATAACCAGCCTCGGGCTCTTCGAGCTGGTCCTGGTTCTAAAAATGCGGGGGAAAAATTGACAGGGGATCCCCCGTATTTTTTAAAACCAGCACCGGGCTCTGCGCCTGGTGCTGGTGCAAAAAATACGGGGGACAAAACGAGTAGGGGTCCCCCGTATTTTTCACACCAGCATCGGGCTCCACTAGCTGGACAGATAATGCCACAGCCGGGGGTCACTTTTATGCCGTGCCCTGCGGCCGTGGCATTAAATATCCAACTAGTCACCCCTGGCCAGGGTACCCTGGGGGAGTGGGGACCCCTTCAATCAAGGGGTCCCCCCCCCCAGCCACCCAAGGGCCAGGGGTGAAGCCCGAGGCTGTCCCCCCCATCCAATGGGCTGCGGATGGGGGGGCTGATAGCCTTTGTTGTAAATGAAAAGATATTGGTTTTTCCAGTAGTACTACAAGTCCCAGCAAGCCTCCCCCGCAAGCTGGTACTTGGAGAACCACAAGTACCAGCATGCGGGAGAAAAACGGGCCCGCTGGTACCTGTAGTTCTACTGGAAAAAAAATACCCAAATAAAAACAGTACACACACACCTTGATAGTAAAACTTTATTTCATACGTCGACACACACATACTTACCTATGTTCACACGCCGACATCGGTCCTCTTCTCCATGTAGAATCCAGGGGTACCTGAAAATAAAAGATCAATATACTCACCTCAACCAGGCTCCAGAGATAAATCCACGTACTTGGAGAAAAAAACAAACCGGACAACCGACCACACGGACTGAAAGGGGTCCCATGCTGACACATCAGACCCCTTTCCACGAATGAGACCTGTCAGTGACAGCTGTCACAGAAAGGTCTCTTAAGCCAATCAGGAAGCGCTACTTCCGTGGCGCTCACCTGATTGGCTGTGCGCTGGCTGTGCTGTGACAGCGCATCGCACAGCTTCGTCCATTATATTCAATGGTGGGAACTTAGCGGCTAGCGGTGAGGTCACCCGCCGGTCAGCGGCTGACCGCGGGTGACCCCACCGCTAGCCGCAAAGTTCCCACCATTGAAAGTAATGGAGCGGCTTTGCGATGCGCTGTCTGACAGCTCAGACAGTGCACAGCCAATCAGATGAGCGCCACGGAAGTAGCGCTTCCTGATTGGCTGAAGGGACTTCAGTGACAGGAGTCACGTGATGTCCCGGCATTCGGGGAGAGGGGTCTCATGTGTCAGCATGGGACCCCTTTCGGTCCGCAGGTCCGGGTGTTCGTTTTCTTTTTTTGCCAAGTCCGTGGATTTATCTCTGGACCATGGCTGAGGTGAGTATATTGAACTTTTATTTTCAGGTACCCCTGGATTCTACATGGAGAAGAGGACCGATGTCGGCGTGTGAACATAGGTAAGTATGTGTGTGTCGGCAGTGTGTAATAAAGTTTTACTGTCGACGGTGTCTGTGTACTGTTTTTATTTGGGTATTTTTTTTCCATTAGAACTACAGGTACCAGCGGGCCCGTTTTTCTCCCGCATGCTGGTACTTGTGGTTCTCCAAGTACCAGCTTGCGGGGGAGGCTTGCTGGGACTTGTAGTACTACTGGAAAAAACAATATCTTTTCATTTACAACAAAGGCTATCAGCCCCCCCATCCGCAGCCCATTGGATGGGGGGGGACAGCCTCGGGCTTCACCCCTGGCCCTTGGGTGGCTGGGGGGGGGACCCCTTGATTGAAGGGGTCCCCACTCCCCCAGGGTACCCCGGCCAGGGGTGACTAGTTGGATATTTAATGCCACGGCCGCAGGGCACGGCATAAAAGTGACCCCCGGCTGTGGCATTATCTGTCCAGCTAGTGGAGCCTGATGCTGGTGTGAAAAATACGGGGGACCCCTACTCGTTTTGTCCCCCGTATTTTTTGCACCAGCACCAGGCGCAGAGCCTGGTGCTGGTTTTAAAAATACGGGGGATCCCCTGTCAATTTTTCCCCCGCATTTTTAGAACCAGGACCAGCTCGAAGAGCCCGAGGCTGGTTATGCTTTGGAGGGGGGACCCCACACCATTTTTTCCCGTGTTTTTCACATTTAAACGTGTATAAAGCCACTCTCTCATGTGTCTCCTATGTTTTCCAAGCTGTTTCCTGGTTGTGGCTGGTGACATCACACATGGAGACAGCCTATCATCTTCTGGGGCTTGCAAATACTGTTTCAGACCCTTTCACACTGCACAGTGAAATGGGACTGAAACGGGTAGGACCCTGCTTTTTTACCGTTTCAAAATACCGGTATTTTGAAAACGGTAAATTGAAGGGGACCCTTTCACATCGCAGCTTGACCCGTTTAGGAAGCCAGTTAAAACGGCAAAATACCGGGTATAAGCTGCGGTGTGAAAGGGGTATAAGGCAGTGAATCTAGCCACCAAGTTGAAAATACAATTTTCCTGGAAATGTGTGCATGTGTAGTACTGGTGTCACAGAGAGAGTAGTGGACACGCACAGAGGCTGTCACATGGGCACCATCCTCTCTTAATTTGACCTTGAGCAGAGCTTCCATTTATACGTTTATAAGACAATTAATATTAGTAACACCCAACCACATTAGCTACTAATCAGTGGGGGGAAAAATATCCAGCACTAGTAGTTTTAAGTATGGTATTGCAAATTAAGATGAATTGCATGAGTTCCAGGCAATATATTATACGTGTAATGCTTTGCTATGCTACTACTCTTCTTACTCCTACCTCAAGCTCAGCACAGAACAGAATCAACTGACCATTTGCATCCCAGATCTATTTATACACTTTCATTTCAGCTCTGTATTTTTGGAAATGATGTGTGTGCATTTGTTGATATTGCATTTACAGATGTAGCCATGCTCATATTACTGTGATGCGGCATGCTGCATCACGGCGTGCTTCATGGCGTGCCAGGCTGCTACTATAGGAATTAATGAAGCGATCACCAGCTGCGAATAGTCATAACCTGGCACGCCATGCAGCAAGCCGTGTTTCAGCATGCTGCATCGCAGCAAAGAAGAGAATGGCTACATCTGTATATTGGCACAAACCAGCAAACGACTCATGCTTTTAACAGCCCAGTTACATAACCAGTGGTGTTGGTTTATTGATATGTGCAGCTGTTCTCACTGTTACATATACACTGGTGATGGAACATGCACGATTTCATATAGCTCAGCAGCAAATGAGTGTATGTAGGTACTGGATACTGGTGCATTGTGCATTGCAGGTAATTACAAGTCTCTATAGAGCTAAGCAGATTACTTCTATCTCCCACCATGTTACTCTATATACTTACACATAGTAAAAGACAAGACAGCCCCTGCACATGCTCAGTAGAGATCTCAGTGGCCTTCAGATAGGACATGAAGACTCTCTGGAAAACAGGAAGACAAGTCTGGTCCTCAATTTAACATGTATGACATTACAAATGTAGGGCCTGATACAAAGCTGAATTGAAATCATCCATGTGCTCCCACATTACATGCATGGAAAAAAAAATACATATTTTTAGAGTTGTACGCATCTTTCAATGCACCTGCCCTCAATACTATAGACAATTTGCACCTTTTCAATTGTACATATAGATGCAATTGACATGCAAATGACTCTGCATCACCTGTACTTGTGTATGCTCAGTTCTACCTTCCCATGCAAGATCCATAGGGCCTTATTTAGGATTGGAACAAATACAGATTTCAGCAATGTGCATGCATACCAAAATGCAGTAGCATTTAGACTTGCAACAACTTGCAGATTTAGAATTGTCAGGGGTGTACATATGTAAATTGATTACAGTGAAAGCAGAAATGTGCAATTTAAACCATCCTTCAGCGATGCATTTGAGTAAAGGAATGGAAAATTATTAATGGTGTTCTTTACTTTGTTGAAGGGTGCATAGTCATTTCCACTCAAAAACTATGTAATTGAAAAAACAAAAACAATACAAAAAAACCCTAGGAAATTTCCACTCACAACTGCAAAAGTTTGACTAAAGTAGAGATGTGCACCGGAAATTTTTCGGGTTTTGGGTTTTGGTTTTGGATTCGGTTCCGTGGCCGTGTTTTGGATTCGGACGCATTTTGGCAAAATATCCCTTCAAATTTTTTGTCGGATTTGGGTGTGTTTTGGATTCGGATGTTTTTTTCAAAACCCCCTCAAAAACAGCTTAAATCATAGAATTTGGGGGTAATTTTGATCCTATAGTATTATTAACCTCAATAACCATAATTTTCACTCATTTCCAGTCTATTCTGAACACCTCACAATATTATTTTTTGTCCTAAAATTTGCACTGAGGTTGCTGGATGACTAAGCTAAGCGACCCAAGTGGGCGGCACAAAGACCTGGCCCATCTAGGAGTGGCACTGCAATGTCAGACAGGATGGCACTTAAAAAAATTAGCCCCAAACATCACATGATGCAAACATAAATAAAAAAAAAGATGTCAAGATGGAATTATCCTTGGGCCCTCCCACCGACCCTTATGTTGTATAAATAGGACATGCACACTTTAACAAACCCATCATTTCAGCGACAGGATCTGCCACACGACTTTGGCTGAAATGACTGGTTGGTTTGGAGCCCCACCAAAAAAAGAAGCAATCAATCTCTCCTTGCTCAAACTGGCTCTACAGAGGCAAGATGTCCACCTCATCATCATCCTCCGATTCCTCACCCCTTTCACTGTGTACATCCCCCTCCTCACAGAGTATTAATTTGTCCCCACTGGAATCCACCATCACAGATCCCTGTGTACTTTCTGGAGGCAATTGCTGGTAAATGTCTCCACGGAGTAATTGATTATAATTCATTTTGATGAACATCATCTTCTCCACATTTTGTGGAAGCAACCTCGTACGCCGATCGCTGATGATAGTGTAGGAGCTTCCGCAGTATAGCAAATATATATTGATTCACGCTTTTTTGCATTTATTAAAATATTTACTGTTAATCACAATATGAGTTCATGTGCCCTTAAGAAAAATGTGCAGACCTGGTCAGAATACTATATTTGCTGAATAATCTTGTTTTAAGGCATGACTTGTACAAGACAAATGTAACATTAAATGTATCTAAGGCGAACAAAGCAACACCAGATATATCCAAGGCTAATTGAGAAGAATAAAGAAAGAATTCTAAAGAGTTTATGTCCGAAAGACTGATAAACGAAACAATAACCATTTTCAAGGCTGTTCTAGTTGCCACTTGAAACATTGTATGACAATCGATGTATTTCAAGACATACATGGTGTATTCTGATTGGCTAAATGTATTGGCAAGCATAAACCCTTTGTATTCAAGCTATAAATAATAAAGCTATGATGGCCCCTAGCAGGTCATTTATGATTTGATTAAGGTTACACATGCACTTGTGTCCTTTTTTCATTCACTGATCTCCAACCGGTTGCAAAAGAAACAGAATTCTGACTGATGACTGCAGAGAGTTTATAGACCAGACCTGAATAGGTTAACATACCCTATCACTGACAAGGTGACCGGCTGCACTAAACACTCTTTCGGAGTACACACTGGGGGGGGGGGGGGGGGGGGGGCAACTAAGGTAAAATAAAGCCAGTTTGGGCAAGGGCCTCCAAATTGCCTCTTTTTCCTGCCAGTATATGTACGGACTGTCTGACTTGCCTACTTGGATGCTGTCACTCATATAATCCTCCACCATTCTTTCAATGGTGACAGAATCATATGCAGTGACAGTAGACGACATGTCAGTAATCGTTGGCAGGTGCTTCAGTCCGGACCAGATGTCAGTTTTCGCTCCTGACTGCCCTACATCACCGCCAGCGGGTGGTTTTGGAAATCTGATCCTTTTCCTGGCAGCTCCAGTGGTGGTAGAAAATGAAGGAGGAGCTGTTGGCGGGTCACGTTCCGCTTGACTTGACAATTGTCTCACCAGCAGGTCTTTGAACATCTGCAGACTTGTGTCTGCCGGAAAGAGAGATACAATGTAGGCTTTAAACCTAGGATCGAGCACGATGGCCAAAATGTAGTGCTCTGATTACAACAGTGAATCCTGGTTAAGCGAATTAAGGGCTCCATCCACAAGTCCCACATGCCTAGCGGAATCGCTCCGTTTTAGCTCCTCTTTCAATCTCTCCAGCTGCTACTGCAAAAGCCTGATGAGGGGAATGACCTGACTCAGGCTGGCAGTGTCTGAACTGACTTCATGTGTGGCAAGTTCAAAGAGTTGCAGAACCTTGCACAACGTTGAAATCATTCTCCACTGCGCTTGAGTCAGGTGCATTCCCCCTCCTTTGTCTATATTGTAAGCAGATGTATAGGCTTGAATGGCCTTTTGCTGCTCCTCCATCCTCTGAAGCATATAGAGTGTTGAATTCCACCTCGTTACCACCTCTTGCTTCAGCTGATGGTGGAGCATGTTCAGGAGTGTTTGCTGGTGCTCCAGTCTTTGGCACGCGGTGGCTGAATGCCGAAAGTGGCCCGCAATTCTTCGGGCCACCGACAGCATCTCTTGCACGCCCCTGTCATTTTTTTTTAAATTCTGCACCACCAAATTCATTGTATGTGCAAAACATGGGACGTGCTGGAATTTGCCCACATGTAATGCACGCACAATATTGGTGGCGTTGTCTGATATCACAAATCACCAGGAGAGTCCAATTGGGGTAAGCCAATCTGCGATGATGTTCCTCAGTTTCCGTAAGAGGTTGTCAGCTGTGTGCCTCTTATGGAAAGCGGTGATACAAAGCGTATCCTGCCTAGGAACGAGTTGGCATTTGCGAGATGCTGCTACTGATGCCACCGCTACTGTTGTTGCTGCAGGAGGCAATACATCTACCCAGTGGGCTGTCACAGTCATATAGTCCTGAGTCTGCCCTGCTCCACTTGCCCACATGTCCGTGGTTAAGTGGACATTGGGTACAACTGCATTTTTTAGGACACTGGTGACTCTTTTTCTGACGTCTGTGTACATTCTCGGTATCGCCTGCCTAGAGAAGTGGAACCTAGATGGCATTTGGTACCGGGGACACACTACCTCAAGAAATTCTCTAAGTCCCTGTGAACTAACGGTGGATACCGGACGCTCGTCTAACACCAACACAGCTGCCAAGGCCTGAGTTATCCGCTTAACAACAGGATGACTGCTGTGATATTTCATCTTCCTCGCAAAGGACTGTTGGACAGTCAATTGCTTACTGGAAGTAGTACAAGTGGTCTTCCGACTTCCCCTCTGGGATGACGATCGACTCCAAGCAGCAACAACAGCAGCGCCAGCAGCAGTAGGTATTACACTCAAGGATCCATCGGAGGAATCCCAGTCAGGAGAGTACTCGTCAGACTTGCCAGTGACATGGCCTGCAGGACTATTGGCGTTCCTGTCTAAGGAGGAAATTGACACTGAGGGAGTTGGTGGTGTGATTTGCAGGAGCTTGGGTACAAGAGGAAGAAGGGATTTAGTTGTCAGGGGACTGCTTCCGCTGTCACCCAAAGTTTTTGAAACTGTCAATGACTTCTGATGAATGCGCTCCAGGTGACGTATAAGGGAGGATGTTCCTAGGTGGTTAACATCCTTACCCCTACTTATTACAGCTTGACAAAGGCAACACACGCTTGACACCTGTTGTCCGCATTTCTGTTAAAATAATTCCACACCGAAGAGGTGATTTTTGTTTTTGTTTTGACCAGGCATGTCAATGGCCATATTCATCCCACGGACAACAGGTGTCTCCCCGGGTGCCTGACTTAAACAAACTACCTCACCATCAGAATCCTCCTTGTCAATTACCTCCTCAGCGCCAGCAACACCCATATCCTCATCCTGGTGTACTTCAACAGTGACATCTTCAATTTGACTATCAGGAACTGGACTGTGGGTGCTCCTTCCAGCACTTGCAGGGGGCGTGCAAACGGTGGAAGGAGCCACCTCTTCCCGTCCAGTGTTGGGAAGGTCAGGCATCGCAACTGACACAAATTGGACTCTTCTTGGGGATTTGTGATTTAGAAGAATGCATAGTTCTTTGCTGTGCTTTTGCCAGCTTAACTATTTTAATATTTCTAGCGGCAGGATGAGTGCTTCCATCCTCATGTGAAGCTGAACCACTAGCCATGAACATAGGGGGTAATTCCAAGTTGATCGCAGCAGGATTTTTGTTAGCAATTGGGCAAAACCATGTGCACTGCAGTGGAGGCAGATATAACATGTGCAGAGAGAGTTAGATTTGGGTGGGGTGTGTTCAATCTGCAATCTAATTTGCAGTGTAAAATTAAAGCAGCCAGTATTTACCCTGCACAGAAATAAAATAACCCACCCAAATCTATCTCTTTCTGCACATGTTTTATCTGCCTCCCCTGCAATGCACATGGTTTTGCCCAATTGCTATCAAAAATCCTGCTGCGATCAATTTGGAATTACCCCCCCATAGGCCCGGGCCTCAGCCGTTCCTTGCCACTCTGTGTCGTAAATGGCATATTGGCAAGTTTACACTTTTCCTCAGACGCTTTTAATTTCGATTTTTGGGTCATTTTACTGAACTTTTGTTTTTTGGATTTTACATGCTCTCGACTATGACATTGGGCATCGGCCTTGGCAGATGACGTTGATGGCATTGAATCGTCTCTGCCATGACTAGTTGCAGCAGCTTCAGCACTAGGTGGAAGTGTATCTTTTTTAATGTGTGGAATTATATGCCAGTGATATTATTATATCAATAGCAATGACCTACTGTACTGTACTACTATACTACCAAAATGCTGCACTGTACTAATATATACTGCTCACAAGAATGCAGCACAGATATGGATACTAGAAGTGACACAGAGCTGCAAGATACAGCAATGGCCTACTGTACTGTACTACTATATATACTGGTGGTCACCAAAATGCTGCACTGTACTACTATATACTGCTCACAACAATGCAGCACAGATATGGATACTAGAAGTGACACAGAGCTGCACGATACAGCAATGACCAACTGTACTGTACTACTATATATACTGGTGGTCACCAAAATGCTGCACTGTACTACTATGTACTGCTCAGAACAATGCAGCACAGATATGGATACTAGAAGTGACACAGAGCTGCAAGATACAGCAATGGCCTACTGTACTACTATATATACTGGTGGTCATCAAAATGCTGCACTGTACTACTATATATTGCTCACAACAATGCAGCACAGATATGGATACTAGTGACACTGAGCTGCAAGATACAGCAATGGCCTACTGTACTGTACTACTATATATACTGGTGGTCACCAAAATGCTACACTGTACTACTATATACTGTTCACAACAATGCAGCACAGATATGGATACTAGAAGTGACACAGAGCTGCAAGATACAGCAATGGCCTACTGTACTGTACTACTATATATACTGGTGGTCACCAAAATGCTGCACTGTACTACTATATACTGCTCACAACAATGCAGCACAGATATGGATACTAGAAGTGACACAGAGCTGCACGATAAAGCAATGACCAACTGTACTGTACTACTATATATATTGGTGGTTACCAAAATGCTGCGCTGTACTACTATATACTGCTCACAACAATGCAGCACAGATATGGATACTAGAAGTGACACAGAGCTGCAAGATACAGCATGACCTACTGTACTGTACTCCCATGTATACTGGTGGTCACCAAAATGCTGCACTGTACTACTATATACTGTTCACAACAATGCAGCACAGATATGGATACTAGAAGTGACACAGAGCTGCAAGATACAGCAATGGCCTACTGTACTGTACTACTATATATACTGGTGGTCACCAAAATGCTGCACTGTACTACTATATACTGCTCACAACAATGCAGCACAGATATGGATACTAGAAGTGACACAGAGCTGCAAGATACAGCAATGGCCTACTGTACTGTACTACTATATATACTGGTGGTCACCAAAATGCTGCACTGTACTACTTTATACTGCTCACAACAATGCAGCACAGATATGGATACTAGAAGTGACACAGAGCTGCAAGATACAGCAATGGCCTACTGTACTGTACTACTATACAGGCCCGGCACTACCCGCTCAGCAAAGGCATGCAAAGCAGGTAGGCGCCGGTTAGGAGGGGCGCTCTGCCTGCTTTGAATCCCTGCGCTGCACCTGGGACCCTGTGCAGCAGGCACGGCGGAACACACCAAGCAAATCCTGGAGAGGTGCTCTCCCTGCTGTGTGCTATTTCTGCCGGCTGCTGCTGCACCAGTCACACTGACAGCACAGCGGCGCCAGCAGCATGAAGAGTGGCCGCCGCCCCCTCCCTCCCTCCCTCCCTCCCTCCCTCCCTCTCTACCGGAGCCAGCACTGTCCCCACAGTCTCTTCCTGTCTGTCGCAGCCACTCTCCCTTATCACACTCACCCCGCTCCCCCGTGTCCTGCGGCCACTAAGGAAGAGGAGGAAACGGGCCACCTGGTGCACTACCAGCCTTGCCCTGCACCCCAGAGCCCAGCACTGCAGCATAAATGTGTAAAGTGAGTCGTGGTGGTGACTGGTGAGTCGTGGTGCCCCCCCACCCCCGTTGGTCTCCCCCCCTCCCCTAGTAGCAGTAACCAGGTGTCATTCAGCAGATTAGTTTAGCGAAAGGAGACATATTCAAATAAGCAAAAGCGGTGTGCATCTATGCTTTTGCTTATTTGAATACATCTTCTTTTGGTCACTTAATCCACTGAGTGATGCCTGGGTACTGCTACTAGTGGAGGGGAGGACTCACCAATCACACCCTAGGGAACGCCTGGTTGCATGTACTGTGTGTGTGTGTATGTGTATATATACATATATATATATATATATAAACACAGATGGCCGGCACTCTGTTAAGATATAAAGAATGGTGCCCAGGTGCCTTCCATTGTCCACAATGCAGGGTGCAGGGGACAATATGCAGGTAGACTTGTATAGTGGCACTCATGGGTCTTGGTAGTACATGATCAAAATCAGGCTACCAGCACCATAAACATGCTGCTTATGGTGCTAGTTGCCTGATTTTGACCATTTACTACCAAGACCCGTGAGTGCCGCTATACAAATCTACATATACTGTATATATATTTAATGTTTACCCTTTGAATAGACGAGGACAGCACAGTGCAAGAGAAGGCCACGAGACCAACCGTCTGTGTCTGCTCAACCCCACCCCGTGTGCCTGTAACTGTCCCCCTCCCCCTTCTTTTACCACTTTATGCCCAATATGTGCTACTCTCTGTTGCCCATGTGTGCATTTGCCTTTACCCATGTGTGACTCTGGTCATATCTGTTGGCCGTTCATTGGCCAATGTTTCAATGTTTTGGCCTTGTCCCCCGAGATAAAATATGCCAGTCATCCTCTTCACCAAAGAGTGCTGAGCTTGGTATGCTCCCCCACTCCTGCCTGCATGTATTTGTTGTCCGACGGCTCCCGCTAAGCACCTAATCCCAGCCAGCAGGGGCTGCCAGGGAATTCATACTCAAAGGTGCTGAATGCAGGTGGGGGAACGCAGTGCGGGATGTCTTGGCAAGATCCTGTGTGCACATGTGCCTGGCCCCCACATGTGCCTGGACCACCCACCTCATTGCACACTCTCTTTCTATTTCTCCAGCCCCTCCCCTTCCCGACTCAAGCGACACTGCTACTGTGGGCACTACTGTGTGGTATAACGTATATAAGGGGTACAGCTGTGTAGCGTAATATGAATAAGGTAGACTATGTGGTGTAATGTGAGTAAGACTGTGCTACTGTGTCGTGAAATATGAAATGCGGGTACTATTGTGTGGCCACACCCCTTTCTCTTGAGACTACATCCCCTTTTTTGCTGTTCCTTTTTAAAGTATGGGAGTGAGGGCGCAAATTTATAGTTTGCAGGAGGGCGCCAAACACCCTAGCACCGGCCCTGCTACTATATATACTTGTGGTCACCGAAATGCTGCACTGTACTACTATATACTGCTCACAACAATGCAGCACAGATATGGATACTAGAAGTGACACAGAGCTGCAAGATACAGCAATGGCCTACTGTACTGTACTACTATATATACTGGTGGTCACCAAAATGCTGCACTGTACTACTATATACTGCTCACAACAATGCAGCACAGATAGGGATACTAGAAGTGACACAGAGCTGCAAGATACAGCAATGGCCTACTGTACTGTACTATTATATATACTGGTGGTCACCAAAATTCTGCACTGTACTACTATATACTGCTCACAACAAAGCAGCACAGATATGGATACTAGAAGTGACACAGAGCTGCAAGATACAGCAATGGCCTACTGTACTGTAATACTATATATACTGGTGGTCACCAAAATGCAGCACTGTACTACTATAGTATATACTAGTCACACAACAATGCAGCAGATATTGAGCACTGATCAGGATTCTAGAACTGAGCCTGAGACGGAGCTGCAAAATACAGCAATGGCCTACTGTACTGTACTACTATAATATACTGGTGGTCACCACAATGCAGCACACTGAGCACAGATATTGAGCTTTTCAGGCAGAGAACATAGCCACGTCCTCTCCGCTCAATCTACAATGCACGAGTGAAAATGGCGGCGACGCGCGGCTCTTTATATGGAATACGAATCTCGCGAGAATCAGACAACGGGATGATGACGTTCGGCCTCATTCGGGTTAACCGAGCAAGGCGGGAAGATCCGAAGCTGCCTCGGACCCGTGTAAAACACGTGAAGTTCGGGGGGTTCGGATCTCGACGAACCGAACCCGCTCATCTCTAAACCAAAGTATTAATTTGTGTTAATTTAGAATGCAATTTTCTTCCTATCAATCTAATCCAGTCCTATATACAGCACATTTGATCTTAATACTGAATTATACAGTAGAAAAATACAACCCCCATTTTTACAAAACTGTCAAAAATCATAAATGTTTAATAAAAGTTTTAAATTAGGCTGAAACTTCATTTATTATGATACATCAATAGCCGAGTATAAAATGAACAGCCCCAAGCATCTTATTTTCTGTCATTTCCACAATTTATGTCAAACAGTTTTCCCTTATTTCATCCATGTTATATTTATACAGTCTTCAGCTTACTATCAGGTTTAATTCAAAATAAAGAGCATCCAGAAGGCCAGAATATTAAATAACGAATAGGCTGTCTCTTTGTGTCAAGGCTTTTCAAACCAGCTAAATGGAACATTTATTTAATGTGTGCAAACAGGGAAGCTATGATTCTAAACTGCAACCACTGAAAAGGGAGCATTCTGATTGCCTATTTACATGTAAACACACAGTTCTGATTTGATCTTTTTAAATATAGGAATATGGAAACTGACAGCAAACAAGAAATTCTTGGCTTACACTTCTTTTTTTTCCTTTCTCCAAGAATTAAAGAACTAATAAATCTAAATTAAAATGATCTTCTTTCTTTGTAAATTTTGTAAAATGTTTTACATGTCCTCTTCTCCCCATAATTGTTTTTACTAATAGCCATCCTTATATGTAATTGATCAATCATGCAATACAGATGAGTTGCAGGTTGTTGTTTTTTGGTCGCAACATGCACTTTTTTGTTTGCATATGCACCTCTTTGCACAGAGGTAGTCATTCCGAGTTGTTCGCTCGCTAGCAGTTTTTAGCAGCCGTGCAAACGCTATGCCGCCTCCCACTGGGAGTGTATTTTAGCTTAGCAGAAGTGCGAACGAAAGGATCGCAGAGCGGCTACAAAGTTTTTTTGTGCAGTTTTAGAGTAGCTCAAAACCTACTCCTCGCTTGCGATCACTTCAGACTGTTCAGTTCCTGTTTTGACATCATAAACACACCCTGCATTTGCCCAGCCACGCCTGCGTTTTTCCTGGCACGCCTGCATTTTTTCGAACATTCCCTGAAAACGGTCAGTTGACACCCAGAAACGCACACTTCATGTCAATCACTGTGCGGCTAGCAGTGCGACTGAAAAGCTTCGCTAGATCCTGTGTGAAACTACATCATTTATTGTAATAGTACGTCGCGCGTGCACATTGTGCCACATACGCATGCGCAGAAGTGCCGTTTTTTGCCTCATCGCTGCACAGCGAACGAATGCAGCTAGCGATCAACTCGGAATGACCACCAGAGTCTTTTTCCGGTCATGCAGCTTTGTATGACTAGGAGCCAGAAAAGGTAGCGGTATGTGTTACCAGCAGAAGGTGGCATAATGTCTGTCAGAATCCCGGAAGCGAGGCTGCAAGTCCCCTCGCTTTGCGAGTCCCCACTGTCAGAATACCAGCTGTGAGTCCCCTCTCCATGCATCGGACCTGGTGACGTGCTTCGCTCTCCGTAGTTTATATCTCACTCGTTTGATGGCGTGGATCCGCCAACTGAGTGGGACTAACCTGCGGGTGTCGGGATTCTTTTTGGCGGCATTTATGCGGCTGTCGGGATTCCGGCGTTGGTCTCCTGAACGCCGGGATCCCGACAGCAGATATTTTAACTGCATCCCCCAGAAGGGAAATGTAGACACCACCAAAGTACAGTTAGGGCCTAATTCAGATCTGAATGTGTTAGCAAATGGGCAAAACGATGGGGCTATTTCAGACCTGATCGCTGCTGTGCAGCAGCAATCAGGTCTGAACTGCGCATGGCCAGCGCCGCAGTGCGCTGGCGCATTCCAGACAGCCGCCGGCTGTCTTAGCCCTGAGATCGCCTCTGCCTGATTGACAGTCAGAGGTGGTTGCTAGGTGGGAGGGGGCGTTTGGCCGCTGTTTAGGGAGCGCGGTCCGGGCAACGCAGGCTTGCCCGGACCATTGGGGGGGCGGGCCGCAGCGGCTGCGTGACGTCACATGCAGCTGCTGCAACCTGTGCAGTGACGAGTAGCTCCCTGCCAGCGTGCAGGAGCTGCGCTGGTGGGGAGCTACTCTACCAGTACAAAAGCATCGCTGCTGTGCGATGCCTTTGTACTTGTGCAGCGGGGTAGGGCCTGACATGCGGGGCGGACTAGTCCTGTGCTGGGTGTCCCCCCGCATGTCAGGGAAGCTGATCGTAGATGTGCTAAATTTAGCACATCTACGATCAGGTCTGAACTACCCCCAATGTGCACTGCAGGAGGAGCAGATATAACATGTGCAGAGAGAGTTAGATATGGATGGGTTGTATTCAAACTGAAATCTAAATTGCAGCGTAAAAATAAAGCAGCCTGTATTTACCCTGCACAGAAACAAATATAACCCACCCAAATCTAACTCTCTTTGCACTTTATATCTGCCCCCCCCCCCCCTTCAGTGCACATGGTTTTGGCCATTTGCTAACAAATTACTGCTGTGATCAGATCTGAATTAGGGCCCTTAGTGTGGGTGTTCAGCCTCGAATTGTGAATAAAATGATTATTAAACAAACACAATCATGTTTGCGTAGATGGGCCTGACTTCTTCAGTTTAAGTTGCACACAGATTTTTTCAAATACATTTAAACTGCTGTGTTTTAATGAGATGCAGTCATTAGCTTGATTATAACAAATATACACTAGATGCAAATAGCGCCAATGGTAAATAAGGATGTGCTGGCTTGGTTGCTAGGAAACTGAGCCCACCCCTTTAATGGTGCACAGTCACACTGGTGCTGAGCATGTAATTGCCTGCAGTGCAGCCCAGTACAGCATTAATTCATGGTGCACACTGGTGGATTTTTTGTTGTTGTCTCTACCTAGTGCCTACTAGAGATGAGCGGGTTCGGTTCCTCGGAAACCGAACCCGCCCGAACTTCAGTTTTTTTTACACGGGGCCGAGCGAATCGGATCTTCCCGCCTTGCTCGGTTAACCCGAGCGCGCCCGAACGTCATCATCCCGCTGTCGGATTCTCGCGAGGCTCGGATTCTATCGCGAGACTCGGATTCTATATAAGGAGCCGCGCGTCGCCGCCATTTTCACACGTGCATTGAGATTGATAGGGAGAGGACGTGGCTGGCGTCCTCTCCGTTTATAGAGAGTGAGACTACTAGAGTAGAGAGAGACACAGTATTATTTACTTTAGTAATTTTGGGGAGCATTAGGAGGAGTACTACTACTTGCTGAAGTGATAGTGTGACTGTATATCTGACTTGTGGGGGAGACAGTGTGGAGCAGTTAGAGTCTGAGAGCAGGAGTACATATTTTAACGTACAGTGCACACTTTTGCTGGCACTCTGCTGCCAGAGTGCCACACTGCCATTGTGACCACACTGACCACCAGTATATATTGTGATTGTCTGCTTAGGAGTACTACTTGCAAGTTGCTGATAGTGTGACCAGTGACCTGACCACCAGTTTAATTAATCACCACCAGTTTAATATATCTATATATATATATATATATATATATATATATATAATTGTATATAATATATATATAATTGTATATGTATACCACCTACCCGTGTTTTTTTTTTTTTTCTTTCTTCTTGATACATACTACTATAGTAGCTTACTGTAGCAGTCTGCGGTGCTGCTGAGCTGACAGTGTCCAGCAGGTCCGTCATCAGTCATTACATAATAAATATATATACCTGTCCGGCTGCAGTACTAGTGATATTATATATATATTAATTTCATCTCATTATCATCCAGTCTATATTAGCAGCAGACACAGTACGGTAGTCCACGGCTGTAGCTACCTCTGTGTCGGCAGTCGCTGGTCCATCCATAATTGTATACCACCTACCCGTGTTTTTTTTTTTTTCTCTTTCTTCTTGATACATACTACTATAGTAGCTTACTGTAGCAGTCTGCGGTGCTGCTGAGCTGACAGTGTCCAGCAGGTCCGTCATCAGTCATTACATAATAAATATATATACCTGTCCGGCTGCAGTACTAGTGATATTATATATATATATATATATATATTAATTTCATCTCATTATCATCCAGTCTATATTAGCAGCAGACACAGTACGGTAGTCCACGGCTGTAGCTACCTCTGTGTCGGCAGTCGCTGGTCCATCCATAATTGTATACCACCTACCCGTGGTTTTTTTTTTTCTCTTTCTTCTTGATACATACTACTATAGTAGCTTACTGTAGCAGTCTGCGGTGCTGCTGAGCTGACAGTGTCCAGCAGGTCCGTCATCAGTCATTACATAATAAATATATATACCTGTCCGGCTGCAGTACTAGTGATATTATATATATATATATATATATATATATATTAATTTCATCTCATTATCATCCAGTCTATATTAGCAGCAGACACAGTACGGTAGTCCACGACTGTAGCTACCTCTGTGTCGGCACTGCAGTCGCTGGTCCATCCATAATTGTATACCACCTACCCGTGGTTTTTTTTTTCTCTTTCTTCTTGATACATACTACTATAGTAGCTTACTGTAGCAGTCTGCGGTGCTGCTGAGCTGACAGTGTCCAGCAGGTCCGTCATCAGTCATTACATAATAAATATATATACCTGTCCGGCTGCAGTACTAGTGATATTATATATATATATATATATTAATTTCATCTCATTATCATCCAGTCTATATTAGCAGCAGACACAGTACGGTAGTCCACGGCTGTAGCTACCTCTGTGTCGGCAGTCGCTGGTCCATCCATAAGTATACTAGTATCCATCCATCTCCATTGTTTACCTGAGGTGCCTTTTAGTTGTGCCTATTAAAATATGGAGAACAAAAATGTTGAGGTTCCAAAATTAGGGAAAGATCAAGATCCACTTCCACCTCGTGCTGAAGCTGCTGCCACTAGTCATGGCCGAGACGATGAAATGCCAGCAACGTCGTCTGCCAAGGCCGATGCCCAATGTCATAGTACAGAGCATGTAAAATCCAAAACACCAAATATCAGTAAAAAAAGGACTCCAAAATCTAAAATAAAATTGTCGGAGGAGAAGCGTAAACTTGCCAATATGCCATTTACCACACGGAGTGGCAAGGAACGGCTGAGGCCCTGGCCTATGTTCATGGCTAGTGGTTCAGCTTCACATGAGGATGGAAGCACTCAGCCTCTCACTAGAAAAATGAAAAGACTCAAGCTGGCAAAAGCACCGCAAAGAACTGTGCGTTCTTCAAAATCCCAAATCCACAAGGAGAGTCCAATTGTGTCGGTTGCGATGCCTGACCTTCCCAACACTGGACGTGAAGAGCATGCGCCTTCCACCATTTGCACGCCCCCTGCAAGTGCTGGAAGGAGCACCCGCAGTCCAGTTCCTGATAGTCAGATTGAAGATGTCAGTGTTGAAGTACACCAGGATGAGGAGGATATGGGTGTTGCTGGCGCTGGGGAGGAAATTGACAAGGAGGATTCTGATGGTGAGGTGGTTTGTTTAAGTCAGGCACCCGGGGAGACACCTGTTGTCCGTGGGAGGAATAGGGCCGTTGACATGCCTGGTGAAAATACCAAAAAAATCAGCTCTTCGGTGTGGAATTATTTCACCAGAAATGCGGACAACATTTTTCAAGCCGTGTGTTGCCTTTGTCAAGCTGTAATAAGTAGGGGTAAGGACGTTAACCACCTCGGAACATCCTCCCTTATACGTCACCTGCAGCGCATTCATAATAAGTCAGTGACAAGTTCAAAAACTTTGGGCGACAGCGGAAGCAGTCCACTGACCAGTAAATCCCTTCCTCTTGTAACCAAGCTCACGCAAACCACCCCACCAACTCCCTCAGTGTCAATTTCCTCCTTCCCCAGGAATGCCAATAGTCCTGCAGGCCATGTCACTGGCAATTCTGACGAGTCCTCTCCTGCCTGGGATTCCTCCGATGCATCCTTGCGTGTAACGCCTACTGCTGCTGGTGCTGCTGTTGTTGCTGCTGGGAGTCGATGGTCATCCCAGAGGGGAAGTCGTAAGCCCACTTTTACTACTTCCACCAAGCAATTGACTGTCCAACAGTCCTTTGCGAGGAAGATGAAATATCACAGCAGTCATCCTGCTGCAAAGCGGATAACTGAGGCCTTGGCATCCTGGGTGGTTCCGGTATCCATCATTACTGCAGAGCCAACTAGAGACTTGTTGGAGGTACTGTGTCCCCGGTACCAAATACCATCTAGGTTCCATTTCTCTAGGCAGGCGATACCGAAAATGTACACAGACCTCAGAAAAAGAGTCACCAGTGTCCTAAAAAATGCAGCTGTACCCAATGTCCACTTAACCACGGACATGTGGACAAGTGGAGCAGGGCAGGGTCAGGACTATATGACTGTGACAGCCCACTGGGTAGATGTATGGACTCCCGCCGCAAGAACAGCAGCGGCGGCACCAGTAGCAGCATCTCGCAAACGCCAACTCTTTCCTAGGCAGGCTACGCTTTGTATCACCGGTTTCCAGAATACGCACACAGCTGAAAACCTCTTACGGCAACTGAGGAAGATCATCGCGGAATGGCTTACCCCAATTGGACTCTCCTGTGGATTTGTGGCATCGGACAACGCCAGCAATATTGTGTGTGCATTAAATATGGGCAAATTCCAGCACGTCCCATGTTTTGCACATACCTTGAATTTGGTGGTGCAGAATTTTTTTAAAAACGACAGGGGCGTGCAAGAGATGCTGTCGGTGGCCAGAAGAATTGCGGGACACTTTCGGCGTACAGGCACCACGTACAGAAGACTGGAGCACCACCAAAAACGCCTGAACCTGCCCTGCCATCATCTGAAGCAAGAAGTGGTAACGAGGTGGAATTAAACCCTATATATGCTTCAGAGGTTGGAGGAGCAGCAAAAGGCCATTCAAGCCTATACAATTGAGCACGATATAGGAGGTGGAATGTACCTGTCTCAAGCGCAGTGGAGAATGATTTCAACGTTGTGCAAGGTTCTGCAACCTTTTGAACTTGCCACACGTGAAGTCAGTTCAGACACTGCCAGCCTGAGTCAGGTCATTCCCCTCATCAGGCTTTTGCAGAAGAAGCTGGAGGCATTGAAGGAGGAGCTAAAAGGGAGCAATTCCGCTAGGCATGTGGGACTTGTGGATGGAGCCCTTAATTCGCTTAACAAGGATTCACGGGTGGTCAATCTGTTGAAATCAGAGCACTACATTTTGGCCACCGTGCTCGATCCTAGATTTAAAACCTACCTTGGATCTCTCTTTCCGGCAGACACAAGTCTGCTGGGGTTCAAAGACCTGCTGGTGACAAAATTGTCAAGTCAAGCGGAACGCGACCTGTCAACATCTCCTCCTTCACATTCTCCCGCAACTGGGGGTGCGAGGAAAAGGCTCAGAATTCCGAGCCCACCCGCTGGCGGTGATGCAGGGCAGTCTGGAGCGACTGCTGATGCTGACATCTGGTCCGGACTGAAGGACCTGACAACGATTACGGACATGTCGTCTACTGTCACTGCATATGATTCTCTCCCCATTGAAAGAATGGTGGAGGATTATATGAGTGACCGCATCCAAGTAGGCACGTCAGACAGTCCGTACTTATACTGGCAGGAAAAAGAGGCAATTTGGAGGCCCTTGCACAAACTGGCTTTATTCTACCTAAGTTGCCCTCCCACAAGTGTGTACTCCGAAAGAGTGTTTAGTGCCGCCGCTCACCTTGTCAGCAATCGGCGTACGAGGTTACTTCCAGAAAATGTGGAGAAGATGATGTTCATTAAAATGAATTATAATCAATTCCTCCGTGGAGACATTGACCAGCAGCAATTGCCTCCACAAAGTACACAGGGAGCTGAGATGGTGGATTCCAGTGGGGACGAATTGATAATCTGTGGAGAGCGGGATGTACACAGTGATATATCGGAGGATGATGATGAGGTGGACATCTTGCCTCTGTAGAGCCAGTTTGTGCAAGGAGAGATTAATTGCTTCTTTTTCGGTGGGGGTCCAAACCAACCCGTCATTTCAGTCACAGTCGTGTGGCAGACCCTGTCACTGAAATGATGGGTTGGTTAAAGTGTGCATGTCCTGTTTATACAACATAAGGGTGGGTGGGAGGGCCCAAGGACAATTCCATCTTGCACCTCTTTTTTCTTTCATTTTTATTTGCGTCATGTGCTGTTTGGGGAGTGTTTTTTGGAAGGGCCATCCTGCGTGACACTGCAGTGCCACTCCTAGATGGGCCAGGTGTTTGTGTCGGCCACTAGGGTCGCTTAGCTTACTCACACAGCTACCTCATTGCGCCTCTTTTTTTCTTCTTTGCGTCATGTGCTGTTTGGGGAGTGTTTTTTGGAAGGGCCATCCTGCGTGACACTGCAGTGCCACTCCTAGATGGGCCAGGTGTTTGTGTCGGCCACTAGGGTCGCTTAGCTTACTCACACAGCTACCTCATTGCGCCTCTTTTTTTCTTCTTTGCGTCATGTGCTGTTTGGGGAGTGTTTTTTGGAAGGGCCATCCTGCGTGACACTGCAGTGCCACTCCTAGATGGGCCAGGTGTTTGTGTCGGCCACTAGGGTCGCTTAGCTTACTCACACAGCTACCTCATTGCGCCTCTTTTTTTCTTCTTTGCGTCATGTGCTGTTTGGGGAGTGTTTTTTGGAAGGGCCATCCTGCGTGACACTGCAGTGCCACTCCTAGATGGGCCAGGTGTTTGTGTCGGCCACTAGGGTCGCTTATCTTACTCACACAGCTACCTCATTGCGCCTCTTTTTTTCTTCTTTGCGTCATGTGCTGTTTGGGGAGTGTTTTTTGGAAGGGCCATCCTGCGTGACACTGCAGTGCCACTCCTAGATGGGCCAGGTGTTTGTGTCGTCCACTAGGGTCGCTTAGCTTAGTCATCCAGCGACCTCGGTGCAAATTTTAGGACTAAAAATAATATTGTGAGGTGTGAGGTATTCAGAATAGACTGAAAATGAGTGGAAATTATGGTTTGTGAGGTTAATAATACTTTGGGATCAAAATGACCCCCAAATTCTATGATTTAAGCTGTTTTTTAGGGTTTTTTGAAAAAAACACCCGAATCCAAAACACACCCGAATCCGACAAAAAAAATTCGGTGAGGTTTTGCCAAAACGCGGTCGAACCCAAAACACGGCCGCGGAACCGAACCCAAAACCAAAACACAAAACCCGAAAAATTTCAAGTGCACATCTCTAGTGCCTACATAACAGTCCAGAGCTCCTAGTATTGGGGCAGCATTAAACCCTTTATTGATGCATAATGCACATTGGTGCCCACAAAAGTTTTTGGAGGAGTTGTCATTTGTGAAAAAAAAGAAAAAGTTATTTATTTTGTACAACTTGTCAGCGTTCAATAAAGCTCATAGTCCATCAACACTGCCTACTACTCAGAATTAGATCCAAAGTGCTCTGCGGTGACACAGATTTAATGTGTCAACAAATCAGAATGTAGCCATAGGGAGTTGGGGGGGGGGAGGGGGTTTGTGCATCGTCCCCTAATGTCTGGCACCCCTAACATGCAGGGCCAACCGTTGGGATTTTTGTCCCGGGAAGTCCCGGGCCCTGACCGACAAGGGGGCCAGGGTGGCATTTAAAATGCAGCATCGGTCGCCAGGCACTTGGAACTCACGTACCAGCAGCGACAGGTCTTGATTGGCTACCGGACCGCAGTTTCTGATTGGCCAGAGGCCGGCACCGCATTTCTGTTGCCACTGGAGAGCCTGCCACTCTCACTACTGCGTTTCCCATCATGGCTGCTTGCCCTGTCTGACTACCGCAGTGAGGATGCAGCGCTTGGCCTCACTGTCCGCTGGCTCAGGTGAGGGAGGCTAGCAGGGAACAGAGAGGAAAAAGGGAGGATACTGAGAAACACAGAAAGGGAGAAGGAAGATGCAGGCTAAAAGAGTAAATGGTGGATGCTGAGAGACAGTGAAGGGGGGGGGGGCAGGCTGATAGGCACAGAGTAAAGAGGGAGCAGGCTGAGACTCACAGAGTGAAGGGGGAGTAGACTGATAGGCACAGAGTAAAGGGTGGGAGGCTGAGAAACAGAGTGAAGGGAGAGCCATGCTGAGAGGCACAGAGTGAAGAGGGAGCAGGCTGAGAGGGACAAAGTGAAGGGTGGGAGGCCGAGAGTCACAGAGTGAAGGGGGAGCAGGCTGAGAAGTACAGAGTGAAGGGGGAGCAGGCTGAGAAGCAGAGTGTAGGGGGATCAGGCTGAGAAGCAGAGAGTGAAGGGTGGGAGGCTGAGAGGAACAGAGTGAATGGGAGCAGGCTGAGAGACACAGAGCAAAGAGTGGGAAGCTGAGGGAAAGAGTAAAGGGTGGGAGGTTTAGAGGCACAGAGTGAAGGGCGGGGCAGGCAGGGATGTTTCTTGTTAATAATTTTCCCAATGCAACAGGAGGTGGTCAGGGCCAAGCAAACAATGTCTACGCATGTCTATGCGTAATCAGACGCCAAACTGGGTTGGGGTCTGGCGGGCACCCCAAGTGCTTGCATGGCTTGCCAATTCCTAAAAAGAGCCATGGGGGCAGGCTGAGAGAATCAAATGACTGCCAATGACTGCATCCTATTCAGTGCTCCCCCTTATTATTGTATTCTTATGCTTCCCCACTTGCACTAATTGGATGTGACTAGCCTAATAGATTATGATATTACCCAATAGGTGGTGCTAGACACACCCAATAGGCAGTGACAGCCACGCCCCTCCGGTGGTGCACACCCTAATAAAATGTGTTGCGCATGCCTATGAAGGCAGCTGTTGCATCCTGATTTGCTGCCAGACTGCCTGTAATACTCACTGCTGGGGTCACTCTCTTAAGTAGGGTCCCGAGTACAGGCTGCCAAGCCAGTACTCAGGACCCATGCTCCATCTTCCCTCCTCTCACTAGTTTTTATCGGAGGATGAAAAAATAATAGAATTGTTAAAATCTGATAGAAAATAATTGAATGCATCAGACAGCCTCCTTGAATGCATCAGCCTACTGGGAAAAGTTCCAGTAAAGTCTATGGTCAATCCACATCTGCTGCCAGGCTATGCTGTTGCTTGAAGTTCCATAAACTCCAGAATGCTCTGCCAGTTTCCAAGGAAGCATCATCATTTCTAATCTGTAAAAAGGTGTCTGAACCACCATAGAGATGCATTTTGCACATTTATGCTACACTTTGGTTGCAAAGCACATTTTTGTAAGCAATCTAAGCCAATTAAGAAAAAAAGCTTTATACAGGATCTTTATGTTTCAGTGTACAGTATTCTCAGTATCTATGAAGCTAAACCAATGAGTATACATTTAAATGAAAATGGTGGTTCTAATCAGGGGTGGCTCAAGGCACAGGCTGATTGAGCTGTTGCACTGAATTCCTTGAAGGGAATCCCTCTCTGCACCTCTGTCTGGTGCAACTGAAAGGCGGTAGAGTTGAGTGTTACTCTGAAGTCAGAGATAGCAGGCTTTACAGGCAATGATCTCAGTAGTGCAGAATTATGTGGAAACCAGATAACATGTAGCACTACACTCTGGAGCCAGGAACAGCAGATTAGCTTGCTGCAAGCAAGAGCTTGGATATCATTCAAGCATGAGACTTGTTGTATAATGGCTATGGAGGCCTTACATAGGAATTGCAGGTCTCTTATTGGTTGCTGGTGTCAGCTGAGGTAAGGCGCACTCTAACTGGAGGAATTCAGTCAGCTGACTTGCTCCAACAAGGCGATGTCTGTGCATCTGTTCTCAAACAAGCACAAGCAGATACCTGACCTGTAGGATAGGTGGCAAAGCTAAATCCCATGCCAAGTAATTAGAGCATGAGTATTGGAAGTCAGGGTAAAAAACTCCCTGGTAAGAGATCAATTCCACTGTCATACAGGCAATGAAGCAGCAGGACATCAGCAGATTCTTACTGAAAGCATCTTTAAATTCCATAGAATGGCCTTGTATTCTTGCAACATTGGATAACAAAACTCTAATAGGAAGAGTTAAACAAGACTTTCTATAGTTAGAACTACACTGAGAGATCTGTCCTATCTCCCAATCAATTAACATAGTAACATAGTATCTAAGGTTGAAAAAAGACAATTGTCCATCGGGGTCACCTATGCACGATTATTTTGTATAAAATTTTGACTGAAGTTGCTGACTGCCGTTCCGATTAACCCCTCTTTATTATAATAACCATAGTGCGTGACTATGCTCCGTAACCCTGGATATCCTTATCCATTAGGAATTTATCTAACCCATTCTTAAAGGTGTTGACTGAGTTGGCCATTACAACTCCCTCAGGCAGGGAATTCCAAACATGTATCGTCCTTACCGTAAAGAAGCCTTTACGCTGTATTGTGTGGAATCTCCTCTCCTCTAACCTGAGCGAGTGTCCACGAGTTCTCTGTGTTGATCTAACCAAAAACAGGTCCTGCGCAAGATCTGTATATTGTCCCCTTATATATTTGTAAATGTTGATCATGTCCCCTCTTAATCTCCTCTTTTCCAGTGTAAACATGCCTAGTCGTGCAAGCCTTTCCTCGTATTCCAGCGTCTCCATACCCTTAATCAGTTTGGTCGCCCGCCTTTGAACCTTTTCTAGCTCCAGGATATCCTTTTGTAGTAAGGTGCCCAGAATTGTACACAGTATTCAAGGTGTGGCCTCACAAGTGATTTATATAACGGGAGTATAATACTCTCGTCCCTAGCATCAATTCCCCGTTTTATGCATGCTAATATCTTGTTAGCCTTCTTTGCTGCAGTCCTACTTTGGGTACTACTGCTTAGTTTGCTATATATGAGGACACCTAAGTCCTTTTCCAGTACAGAATCCCCTAATTTTACCCCATTTAGTAGGTAGGTGTTATTTTTGTTCTTGTTACCACAGTGCATTACCTTACACTTGTCTGTATTGAAACGCATTCTCCATTTCGTTACCCAAGCTTCTAATTTAACTAAGTCATTCTGAAGTGACTCAGCATCCCCCTCCGCATTTATAACTTTACACAATTTGGTATCATCTGCAAAAATTTACACCATGCTCTCTAGACCTTCTGTTTGGTCGCTAATGAAAATATTGAACAATAGCGGTCCTAATACTGAGCCTTGCCGCACACCACTTAGCACTTCAGTCCAAGTTGAAAAAGATCCATTAAACACAACGCGCTGCTCCCTATTATCTAACCAGTTTTTGACCCAAGTGCATATTGTGCTTCCTAGCCCTGATTCTTGTAGCTTGTAGATAAGTCTCATGTGTGGTACAGTATCGAACGCTTTGGCAAAATCTAAAAAGATTACATCCACCTCTTTACCCTGATCTAGGTTTGCGCTTACTGTTTCATAAAAGCCAAGTAAGTTGGTTTGACAGGATCTGTCCTTCATAAACCCATGTTGATTCCTTTTAATGAACTTATTGACTTCAAGGAACTTCTGAATACTATCTCTTAGAATACCTTCCAATACTTTCCCCACTATAGATGTAAGAATAACTGGTCTATAATTACCTGGTTCAGCTTTACTTTCCTTTTTGAATATAGGCACTACTTCCGCTATACGCCAGTCTTTGGGAACAATACCTGATATTACTGAATCCTTAAAGATCAAAAATAGCGGCTTTGCAAGTTCAGAATGAAGCTCCATTAGAACCCTTGGGTGAATACCATCGGGACCTGGTGACTTATTAATCTTTAAATGTTTTAATCGGTCACAGACTACTTCCTCACTTAAATAAGTACCTATCAGTGGGATATTCTCATTATTGAGATTATATGTTAGTCCCTGAATTGGGTCCTCTCTAGTAAATACTGTTGAAAAAAACTCATTTAGTGTGTCCGCTATGTCATTATAATTTTTGCTTATGACTCCCAACTTGTCTTTTGAAGGGCCTATACTCTCCTTCTTTAATCTCTTGCTATTAATGTATGTAAAGATTTTTTTGGGATTCGCTTTGCTTTCCTTTGCTACTAGTTTTTCATTTTCTACTTTAGCCGCTTTTATTTCCTTTTTGCATATTTTGTTACATTCCTTATAGTGCTAAAATTACTCTGCTTCCCCGTCAGATTTGTATTTTTTAAATGCTCACCTTTTCTTGCCCATAAGTTCCTTAATCTTTTTGTTACGCCACATCGGTTTATGATTTTTATTCCTTTTTTTGCTGCTCGTAGGAATAAATTTGAGTGTATTTTTAGCTAGCAGGAATTTTACTACCTCCCATTTCTCCATAATATTTTTTCCTAAAAACAAACCTTCCCATTCAATATCCCTGAAAAATACCCTTATCTTTTCAAAATTTGCTTTGCTAAAGTTTAGAGTCCTAGTTGAGCCAGTATAGGGCTGTTTATGGAAACTGATATTGAATGTGACCATATTGTGGTCGCTGTTTCCTATGGGTTCCCCTAGTATAATACCTGATACCAAATCCCCATTGTTTGTTAATACCAGGTCTAAGATTGCATTGTACCTAGTTGGTTCCTCAATTAGTTGAACTAAGTAGTTATCATTAAGTGTGTTTAAAAACATATTGCCCCTAGCAGTATAACATGAATCGTTTTTCCAGTTTATCTCTGGATAGTTAAAATATCCCATCACTACTATGTCTCCTACTCCTGCTGCTCTTTCAATTTGCTTTAGTAACAATTCCTCATCAGATGCGTTGATACCAGGCGGCCTATAGCATACACCCAATACTAACTTTTTTATTCCTTTTTCCCCCGCATGCAATTTCTACCCATAATGTCTCGACAGTGTCTACAGCCCCCTCCTGAATATCTTCCCGTATATCAGGTTTTAAAAACGGCTTTACATAAAGACACACCCCTCCACCCTTTTTATTTAGTCTGTCTCTCCTAAACAGTGTATAGCCCTCTAGATTGACTGTCCAATCATGAGATTCGTCCCACCAAGTTTCAGTAATGCCTATAATATCATACTGTTTGCTTGCTGCAAGTATTTCTAGTTCACCCTTTATACCAGTAATGCTTCTAGCGTTTACATAAATACTACTAAGATAAGTATTTTCCCTTGCGTTAGGGACATCTTTCACCTTATGTAGCAATGATGACCTGTAATCGTCATTGGTTAGTGCTTTGGTAAAATCTCCTTTAGTACCCATGTTAGTAACCTTGCCGCCTGCTCTTACCCTCCCCCCAACTTCTCCCCCATTTCGTTTACTACCGCCATCCCCACTATTCTCACTGCACGCCCCGTAGTTTCTAGCTAAACCCTCCCCCAAGAGAGGATTATGGGTACGCAACCATGGATACCATAAAATTACTAGAAAAAATGTAGAGTCAATATTAAAAAAAATGCTCTTTATGCAGACATCTCACAGACATCTGAACTGGGACTGTCATAGAGGTAATGTTTCTTCCTGACAGCAAATGTCCATACATTCCAGTAACAGAATTGGTGTTTTTATAGGTTGGATCAACAGTTTAACATTTTTGACCACTAATTTGTCAATAAAATTCCTTGCTGCTCCACTATCAATCAAATAACCCAAATAAGCAGAAGTACTGAATGTATGCAGTACCATCATAACATTTAGGGAATTCACCATATTTTTACTCTGAGCGCATAGGAAGCACTCTCCACCACTACCTAGGCTTTTGAAGTTTCCCATCTTCTTAGGGCACTTACTGTAAATCTGCAGTGGCCTTTAACACTGCAATGGACAGAGTCATAAACTTTGTCTCTTGCTCTTCCCCTCCACAGGTAATCATGCTACTCCAAACTTCATGGATTCCTCCTGACCTTTAGAGATGATTATTTGGGTAAAGGGTGACAAATCAACTACTGATCCACTCTCCAGACTACGATTTCTAAAATGTAGATAAATCCTAATAGACAGAGCCATCAATGTATCCAGTGACTCGACCACAGAATACTGTAAGAGGGCATCCTTAACGGAATTAGCAAACACCTAAACTGGATTCTCAAGGCTGAAACTTAATAGCCTATTCTTCAACTAAATAGTCGACACATATACAAATATTGACATAATTAGAATATTAACAATCTGTAATGTCTGACCTTAACCCCACAATCCTGCACATGTTGACATTGTGAACATGTGATGTTGTCATCATAATTGTCAACATTGTGTTATGACTGTCGACATTGTGATTTTCAACATTGTGATTGTATCCGTAGCAAGCTGTAGGCTTGAACACAATATTACTACCAAATATTGTAATATTTTCCCCTGATAGAAAGAATGACCATGCCTCCTAAGCTAAATGTTATAAATGTACAGATGTGTCCCCTTACACCTACCCTTAATACGCCATGTGGTGCAAGATGCCTGGGGTGAGTGATCAATGCAAGCGGTGAGGTGGTGCCTATTTCTTTAAATCTGCTTGTTATTTTCATTGCAGACACAGCTGAACACCCCTCAATCTGTACCAGAGGCACCGGGCTGCACTGTAGTGCACATGAGTTAGATTTAAATGTGTACAAAGTTGCAGATGGCACAATGGAACTTGGCATTAAAAAAGCTGAGGCCACTGTATCATAGCACTTTGTATACAGATTTGCACACATCTGTACAAGTGTTACATGTGATGTTAGTGTATTAGAATTCTTAATATTTGTAGACACTCCCTAAGTAATATGTATAAGCCTGAATCTTCAGTGATGGTCCCTGGGACCAGGGGGATGCTGGGAGTGGGTGGTCCAGTGTGTAGTGTGCCTGGAGTTGGTGAGGGAATAAACAGCACAGCAGTGAACTCACATGTCTCTGTGCCCTTATGACTGGATTTACAAACATTTGAACAAAACATGGTGTCAGAAGAAGTTTAACTTGGACTGCTAGTGCTCTCAGAGTGTGAAAGAATCCTGCAGAATTCTGTAAGGCTGTCATACTCAGTGTCTGCAAAGCCTGCCGTGTGCTCCTCTCTTCAAACAGTGAGTAACCATGGATAAACTGGCTCCTCCAACTGGCATGCTGATGTCTGGTAACTTATCTGAAAACTGGAAAAGATTTAAGCAAAGGTTTAATATATATCTTGCTGCATGTGGAGCTGATACAGAGGCTGACAAAACTAAGGCATCCATTTTCCTCCATGTGATAGGAGAGGATGTGCTGGACATTTATAATAGATTTCAGTTTGCTGAGGGGCAGAATATGGTGCTATCTTCTATAATGCAAAAGTTTGAAGATTACTTTGTGCCAAGGAAAAATGTGACATATGAAAGATATAAGTTTTTCACATGTGATCAGAAGTCTGGAGATGGATTTGATCAGTATGTTACAGAGCTGCAATAACTCATTAAAACCTGTGAGTTTGGTGATTTAAAGGATTCACTGTTTAGAGATCGTATTGTCTGTGGAATACCTGATAATGGACTCAGAGAGAGACTGCTGAGAGAGCAAGACCTAACACTAGAAAAGGCAGTGACTATGTGTAGATCTGCAGAAATAACTAGATTTCAAGCCAAAAAGTTACATAAGGACGCTGATGCTGCTGTATATGTAGAGCAGAAAACAGAGCCAAGCAAACCTCCATTCTCAAGAATGAAGCAGTCTAAGCCACAGTCTAATAAGTAAATGTGTAGTAGATGTGGAAATGCTCACAATCCTAAAATGTGCCCGGCTTATGGTAAAACCTGCATGAAATGTGGTAGACTAAATCACTTTGCCAAATGCTGTAAAATGAGAAGTGAAACAACCAACGTGCATGCTGTTAAACAAACAGAGGAATTCTTTGTGGATTGCATTGAACTTTGCAGTGCAGATAAGAAAGAATGGATTGTCCCTTTAACTGTGAACGAGATTGTCCTTCCATTTAAGCTTGATACTGGCGCGCAGGTGAATTTAATATCATTTCAAGACTATAAGACTTTTAGAGTAAAACCTAAAATTCATCCAGCCAAAGTGAAAGTTACAGCGTACACTGGGGAGGAAATTCCTGTGAAAGGTACATGCTTAGTGACACTGAAATATAAGGGACAACAGTTTAAAACACTGATTGTGGATAAAAATGTGCAACCGATTCTAGGATTAAGTTCCTGTGAGAAACTAAGCTTGCTAAAGAAAGTTTTTATGGTGACATCACAAGTAGAAGATGACTGCAAATTGATGTTTACAGAATACAGAGACTTGTTTGAAGGTTGTTTGCCTGGAGAGCATAAAATAAATATAGACACACAAGTTTCTTCAGTGATAAACCCCTGTAGAAAAGTGCCGTTTGCGCTGAGAGAAAACCTGAAACAAGAGTTAAATCGCATGGAAGCCTTGGGTGTGATGCAGAAAGTTGATGCGCCTACTGAATTGGTAAGCTCCTTAGTAATTGTTGAAAAGAAAAATGGACAACTCAGAATATGTTTAGACCCCAGAGATTTAAACAAAGCTATTAAACGAGAACATTTCAAACTACCAACCAGAGATGAAATCATGTCGCAATTTGCGGGAGCAAAATGGTTCAGTAAATTGGACGCATCTTCAGGATTCTGGCAAATGAAGCTAGATGAGGCCAGCTCAAAGCTTTGTACATTTTAAACACCAGAAGGTAGATACAGATTTCTTCGACTACCATATGGAATATTGTCTGCTCTAGAAGTATATCACAAAAAGATACACATGATTTTTAAACATATTCCAGGTGTTGAAACAATGATGGATGACATTATTGTCTGGGGATCTACAAAGGAAGAACATGATTCTAGATTGAGACAAGTAATGGAACTTGTCAAGAAAGGGAATCTAAAGCTAAACAAGGACAAATGTGAATTTGGCGTGAATACACTTACCTTTATGGGCGACATGGGGGTATATTTACTAAGGTCCCGATTTTGACCGAGATGCCGTTTTTTCTTCAAAGTGTCATTTCGGTAATTTACTAAGCAAAAATCTCGGCAGTGATGAGGGCATTCGTAATATTTTGGAAGTCCTAGGAAAAAATCACGAATCAATACACCATCGGTCAAATACGCCTTCAATTTGGTAGAAATCGGTAATTTACTAAAAAGTGCAAATCACAAACACTGCCGACAATAGCCAAACACTGCCGTGCAGAAATACAATTCGTGAAAAAGTGCTAAAAAAAACCAGACCTGCTTTTTTATCCCGTGTTTGGATAGGCATGCAGGGATCCATGAGATCCGTGCATGTTTATCAGTGGGAAGGGGATGGGAAAGTGTTTATTTTTCGAAAAAAAATTGCGTGGTGTCCCCCCTCCTAAGCAAAACCAGCCTCGGGCTCTTTGAGCCGGTCCTGGTTGTAAAAATATGGGGGAAAAATGATAGAGGTTCCTCCATATTTAAACAACCAGCACCGGGCTCTGCGCCTGGTCCTGGTTCCAAAAATACGGGGGACAAAAAGCGTAGGGGTCCCCCGTATTTCTGAAACCAGCACCGGGCTCCACTAGCCAGATACATAATGCCACAGCCGGGGGACACTTTTATATAGGTCCCAGCGGCCCTGGCATTACATAAGCAACTAGTCACCCCTGGCCGGGGTACCCTGGAGGAGTGGGGACCCCTTCAATCAAGGGGTCCCCCCCCTCCAGCCACCCAAGGACCAGGGGTGAAGCCCGAGGCTGTCCCCCCCATCCAAGGGCTGCGGATGGGAGGCTGATAGCCGTTTTGATAAAAAATGAATATTGTTTTTAGTAGCAGTACTACAAGTCCCAGCAGACCTCCCCCGCAAGCTGGTACTTGGAGAACCACAAGTACCAGCATGCAGAGGAAAACCGGTCCCGCTGGTACCTGTAGTACTACTACTAAAAAAATACCCCAATAAAAACATAAGACACACACCTTGAAAGTATAACTTTAATGCATACATCCACACCTCCATATACACATACTTACCTTATGTTCACACGAGGGTCGGTCCTCTTCTCCATGTAGAATCCATGGTTTACCTGTGGAAAAAATTATACTCACAAAATCCAGTGTAGAAGGCTCTTCTTCTTGTAATCCATTTGTAATCCAGGTACTTGTCAAAATAAAAAAACGGACACCCAACCTCGCACTGAAAGGGGCCCCATGTTTTCACATGGGACCCCTTTCCCCGAATGCCAGAAACCCCCTCTGACTTATGTCTAAGAGGGTTCCATCAGCCAATCAGGGAGCGCCACATTGTGGCACCCTCCTGATTAGCTGTGTGCTCCTGTAGTGTATGACAGGCAGCACACGGCAGTGTTACAATGTAGCGCCTATGCGCTCCATTATAACCAATGGTGGGAACTTTGTGGTCAGCTGTGAGGTTACTTTCAGTCAACCTCTGACCACAAAGTTCCCACCATTGGTTATAATGGAGCGCATAGGCGCTACATTGTAACACTGCCGTGTGCCGCCTGTCATACAGTACAGGAGCACACAGCCAATCAGGAGGGTGCCACAATGTGGCGCTCCCTGATTGGCTGATGGAACCCTCTTAGACATAAGTCAGAGGGGGTTTCTGGCATTCGGGGAAAGGGGTCCCATGTGAAAACATGGGGCCCCTTTCAGTGCGAGGTTGGGTGTCCGTTTTTTTATTTTGACAAGTACCTGGATTACAAATGGATTACAAGAAGAAGAGCCTTCTACACTGGATTTTGTGAGTATAATTTTTTCCACAGGTACACCATGGATTCTACATGGAGAAGAGGACCGACCCTCGTGTGAACATAAGGTAAGTATGTGTATATGGAGGTGTGTATGTATGCATTAAAGTTATACTTTCAAGGTGTGTGTCTTGTGTTTTTATTGGGGTATTTTTTTAGTAGTAGTACTACAGGTACCAGCGGGCCCGGTTTTCCTCCGCATGCTGGTACATGTGGTTCTCCAAGTACCAGCTTGCGGGGGAGGCTTGCTGGGACTTGTAGTACTGCTACTAAAAACAATATTCATTTTTTATCAAAACGGCTATCAGCCTCCCATCCGCAGCCCTTGGATGGGGGGACAGCCTCGGGCTTCACCCCTGGTCCTTGGGTGGCTGGAGGGGGGGGACCCCTTGATTGAAGGGGTCCTCACTCCTCCAGGGTACCCCGGCCAGGGGTGACTAGTTGGTTATGTAATGCCAGGGCCGCCGGGACCTATATAAAAGTGTCCCCCGGCTGTGGCATTATGTATCTGGCTAGTGGAGCCCGGTGCTGGTTTCAGAAATACGGGGGACCCCTACGCTTTTTGTCCCCCGTATTTTTGGAACCAGGACCAGGCGCAGAGCCCGGTGCTGGTTGTTTAAATATGGGGGAACCTCTATCATTTTTCCCCCCATATTTTTGCAACCAGGATCGGCTCAAAGAGCCCGAGGCTGGTTTGGCTTAGGAGGGGGGACCCCACGCAATTTTTTTTTTAATTTTAACACTTTTTTTTTTTAACAAGGTGCACAATGAAGCCCAGCACGGATCTCTCAGATCCGGCCGAGATTCATTGTATTAAAGTCGGCAGTGTTTTACAAGTCACTCACGTAAAACACTGCCTAAAAAAACGAATGACATCGACATCGGTAAAACCGAAAATGCAGAATACTGCAGCTTAGTAAATTAGTCGTACTAAATTCAAAAAGTTGCATATTTACACTTTCGATGTCATTCGTGATTGAACTTTGACCTCAAACGGGAAAATACGATTTTTAGTAAATATACCCCATGGTCTCAGATCAAGGTGTAAAACCAGACCCAAGGAAAATATCAGCCATAGTGAACATGGAACGTCCTAACAACAAAGACGAAGTCAGAAGATTCCTAGGGATGATTACTTACTTAGGAAAGTTTATTTCTCAACTCTCTGAACGAACAGCCTCTCTTAGATGGTTGTTGGACAAAGATAACGAGTGGATGTGGTCACATGAACAAGAAGAAAGTTGGCAAACCTTGAAACAGATCATTAAAGAGCAACCAGTGCTAAAGTTCTTTGATCCTGCAAAAAGAATAAGAATTTCAGCAGATGCTTCGCAATTTGGCCTAGGCTCAGTGCTCTTACAAGAACATGAGGATACTTGGCAACCAGTAATCTATGCATCAAGAGCACTGACAAGTGCTGAGACAAGGTATGCTCAGATAGAAAAAGAACTTCTAGCAATCACATATGCATGTGAGAGATTTCATCAGTTTGTGTATGGTCAAACATTTACAGTGGAAACTGACCACAAGCCATTGGTAGCTATCATGACTAAATCATTACATGACTGTCCCATGAGAATTCAATGAATGTTTATCAGACTACAGAAATATGATGTACACTTGCTGTACTGTCCCGGCAAATACATGTACATTGCTGATACACTTTCTCGTGCTGTGGACAAAAGTTAAGGTTCCAAAAGTCTGATGGATGAAGAGATAGAAGCCTATGTTAATTTGATCGTAGTTTCTCTACCAGTGTCTCTTGCAATACAAGAAAAGATTAGGAAAGAAACTGAGACAGATGACACAATGAAAGTGTTGAAAGATATCATTCTGAAAGGTTGGCCAGCAAAAAAACATGCGTGCCCGCTGTCTATCCATGATAATTGGATGTACCGCTGTGACCTTACAGTTGTCGATGGTATTATTTACAAAGGCAATAGGTTTGTCATACTTGCACGACTAAGAAAAACTATGCTGTGCAAGTTACATGAAGGCCACTTAGGAGAAGAAAAATGTAAGCGGAGAGCGCGTGAAGTTATGTATTGGCCAAGAATGAACCAAGACATAGCACAGACTACAGCTACATGTGAATTATGTCTTACGTATAGACTGAAACAACAAGTCGAGCCACTGAGTCCTCACGCAGTGCCAGAGAGACCGTACCAGAAAGTTGGCGCAGATTTGTTTGATTGTAATGGGAAAACGTACAATGTCATGACTGATTATTACTCTAACTACCCTGAGGTGAAGACACTACATACAACTACTAGTAAAGTCGTAATCAATTGCATGAAGTCAATCTTTGCAAGGCATGGTGTTCCTATGGAAGTGTTCACTGATAATGGTTCTCAGTTTTCCAGTGCTGAATTTAGACAATTTACTGATGAGTGTGAATTTGTCCGTACTACGTCAAGTCCCCACTATCCACGCTCAAATGGGTTGGTGGAATGTTCAGTAAAAACTGTAAAGAGTCTCATGAAAAAAGCTCAAGAAGGTAAAGAAGATTTCTACAAAAGTCTTTAAATCTAACGCAGTACACCTTTACAGAATGGACTTTCTCCTGCACAAATGCTGATGGGAAGGAGGATTGGAGCAAATCTCCCGATACATGATGAACAGCTTAATACACATAACTCAGCGTTGGTCAGACTGAGTAAAGGACGTCAACAGGCGAAACAGAAACTGTTCCATGACAGGCTAGCAAAAAGCTTATCTGATCTAAAATTGGGTGACCAAGTCCATCTCAGAGATCATGAGAAAGGTATTTGGGTGCAGAAAGGTATTGTGCAAGCACAAGTAGCACCAAGATCTTATACTATACGTACAGAGCATGGAACGGAAGTAAGAAGAAATCTGGTGGATTTAAGATCTCAACCTAACCATAATGAAGACAACATGACTGAAGAATACCCTTCATCTGACATGTATGATGATCCTCATAATGGTGAACAAACCACGATTCTAGAAAGGTCCAACATGGTAGATGAAACACAGACTGTGTATGAAAGACCCAAAAGGGAAATACGCAGACCTGAGAGACTCATTGAAACGTGTTAGATGATGTTCTTAATATGACATTGTTAATTGTTGCATTGAAGCGTACAGGGCTTATCTTTAATGAAAAGAGGATGTGATGTTAGTGTATTAGAATGCTTAATATTTGTAGACACTCCCTTAGTAATATGTGTAAGCCTGAATCTTCAGTGATGGTCCCTGGGACCATAGGGATGCTGGGAAGTGGGTGGTTAAGTGTGCAGTGTGCCTGGAGTTGGTGAGGGAATAAACAGCACAGCAGTGAACTCACATGTCTCTGTGTCCTTATGACTGGATTTACAAACATATGAACAAAACATTACATATCAAATTAATCAGTACAGCCTGTTAAAGCAGTTTTATCACATTACATTGTGACTAAAACACACATTCGAGTGAAAATGATGCATAAAAACACACTCAGCATAAGCAGTGGCGGTTCTAAGTGTGGGCAATCAGGGCTTCAGCAAGGGGCACTGCGACCTCAAGAGCAGCTGCAGTCACCCCGCCAGTGCCCACCCTCCTCACACTGATGATTGCCCATTGTAATATATAGTCCCAGCCCCACCCACTTACTATTCCTGCAGGTGGCAGAGGTCTCAGGGATCTGCAGGTGCCAGCTTGGACCTGGCTGTGCTGGCCATATTCAGTCAAGGCGCCTGAGAAAGTAGGGTACCATGGGATTTGTAGTTTATTTTTTACTGCTCAGACTCTGAGCAGTAAAATATAAAGTACAAATTATATGATGCATTGCACCCTCCAAAAATGGCCACCACTGGAGCAAGACACACAACAAATCAGAGAAGGAAGAGAGGGGTATCATGGGATTTGTAGTTACTTTTTTTCTGCTCAGACTCTGAGCAGTAAAAGATAAACTACAAATTCCATGATGCATTGCATCCTCTAAAGATGTCCGCCACAGCCACTGGAGCAAGACAGCATGCAGAGGAACCAGTCTGCTACTGCTGCCAGAGGGATCATCCTGTTGGTGCTGCTGCTGCTGCCAGAGGGTCCAGTCTGTTGGTGCTGCTTCTGCCGGAGGGTCCAGCCTGTTGGTGATGCTGCCGGAGGAACCAGCCTATTGGTGCTGCTGCCAGTGGGCGCAGATTGCTGGTGCTGCTGCCAGAGAGACCAGCCTGCTGCCTGCCAGCCAGAGACTTTCCAGCAATCTGCAACCCAATTAAGTGTGAGAATATAGCAGGGGTATAAATCCATGCAGTATGGATGGTGTAATGGTTAGCATTACTGCCTCACAGCACTAAGGTCATGAGTTTGATTCCCACCATGGCTCTGACTATGTGGAGTTTATATATTCTCCGCGAACTTGCGTGTGTTTCCTCCGGGTCCTCCGGTTTCCTCCTACAATCCAAACATATACCTATAGGTTAATTGGATCCCAACAAAATTAACCCTAGTGTGAATATGTGCTTGTGTGTGTGTGTGTGTGTGTGTGTGTGTGTACACATGTGATAGGGCATATAGATTGTAAGCTGTGAATGGCTAATATTCTCTCAGTAAAGTGCTGCAGAATATGTGTGCGCTTTATAAATAACTAAAAATAAATAAATGAAGGTGTACAGGAATATAGCAGAGATATACAGGTTTATTGGTAAATAGCAGAGGTATAAAGGTGTGTGGGTATATAGAGGGTTATAAGGTGTGCAGGTATATAATAGGTGTATGGGGAAATGTGTAAAAAAGGGTATCTACCTGGCGTAATGTGTATAAAAAAGGCTCTACCTAGTGTACCGTGTAAAAAAAGAGGCTTTACCTGGCATAATGTGCATAAAAGAGGGTTATATTATGCCAGGCTGTACCTGGTATATCGTGTATAAGGGGCTCTACCGTGCATAACGTGTATAAAAGGGAGTATACCTGGCGTAACATGTATAAAAGGGGCTCTACCTGGCGTAACATGTAAAAAAGTGGCTCTACCGGTGTAACGTGTACAAAAGGGGCTCTACCTGGAATAACATGTTAAAAAGTGGCTCTACCTGGTGTAACGTGTATAAGGGTCTCTGCTCTGCTGTGATGTAATGTGTGTAAGGGTCTATAACATGGCATAATGTGTGTAAGGGGTACTACTGTGTGGTATATGGTGACTGACGGACGCTACTGTGTGGTTTAAGAAACTTTCGCCCTGGGCACCACAAAGTCTAGAACTGGCCCTGGGAATAAGTCAAGTTGTACGGACCTGGTGTGCCGAGAAGGACTGTTTTTAATAGTGCATGAGGATACATCAGTATTTCTAGTTGTGTTCTTGCAACATGGAACTTTGGAGGAAACTATCTTTAACAATATACTGAAATGACAGCATGAGTTACCTTTCCTAACTCAGTAAAATAATTTTTTCCTGTTTTATAAAGCTAATTTTTGAAGATGAACTAGAGCCATAAGAAAGCTCTGATAGTTAATGATATGGATATTTATGTGTCAGCTTTCTTCAACAAAAATTAGATGACCTACAAACTATAAATTATACATTTCACATGAATATAATACCCAGCAATAATTACAAATTAAATTCAATATTAAATATAACTGCTCACAATCTTTAATAACAAAATTTATTTCTGTGAAAGAACATTATACATTATAAATAAAATTACATTTCAATGCCAGAATGAACTTTAACATATTGCACTGCAATGCATCCCGATCTACCCTGCAGCTAAAGGCTTAATAAAGTCTCATAGAAAATCATACATAGTAAAACTTGGCATATTCCTTTTAATAACTACATTAAACATGAAAAACTCGGCCCTCACTATAATGAAGAATAGTGCATCCCCACTGCAACAAAGAGGACTCTGACGGTCATTTAGCAATATAAAATATGCACAATAGCAAATAAAACAATGAAAATGCAATTTTTCCATGTTTTTCAGTGGTTGGGCTAAATCTTTATATTTTCTGATAGTGTGAGTTATGAAGCTAAGAACACAGGGCCTTAGATCTTCAGGTTGCTGGGTGCTGGAATCCCGAAAGCCGGCATACCAACACTTTTTCTCCCTCTTGGGGGTCCACGACCCCCCTGGAGGGAGAATAGATAGCGTGTCACCGTGCCTGCAGCGTGGCGAGCGCAGCGAGCCCGCAAGGGGATCATTTGCGCTTGCAACGCTGTCGGTATGCCAGCGGTCGGAATTCCGGCGTCGGTATGCTGGTCGCCGGGAGCCCGGCCGCCGGCATACCCTACTACACCCATATGGAAGGGTTGTGTGTTTGTGTAATTGTGACTTAGGTAGACCAGGAGCAGACGCATCCACACCTGTCAGGAGCTGTAGCTGTTGTGTATGCTGAAGTGCTGGCGCAAAGATAGAAAATGATGATTATTATGATCAACAGCAATATGTAGTTGATTCTGATTGGCAGACTGCAGATTGATCTCTCCAGCTGAGAGTACTTAATTAATTAGCAACTCGTCTATGTTATATGAAGTTGTTTCCGTCAATTCACATTTTGTAATTGAAATTTCCTTTTGACTATGGTAGGAAAGAACAGCATTTGATATTTAAAGGAGAAAACAACAGATGTTTGTATTGAATTTAAATTGTATTTGTCTTTCAGCACTTTGCAAATGGAACATCCAACTTTCTAATTTCATTTTGACACTGTCAAGATAATATTTCAACTTTGAGTGGTGCTGCTGTGACATTCAGTCTCTTAGTCTATAGGTGTGTACACACGGTAAGATTTTTTCTTATGATTTTGAATATATAGTCAAAATTGTAAGGAAAGTTAGTGCAGATTGCAAAGAAGCCTGTCCCGCGAGGCCGGTATTACAAGCCTAGATAGACTGGGCAGGCAAGTCAATTTTGACTATCTCGTATAAAAGATAGCCAAAATTGACACTTAGCCAAAATCGCACATAGTCAGTATCGCAAGCACACTCATTATATGTTTGCGATACAGACATTGGCGTTTCTCTCCTATGCTTACCTTTCCGGAGTCCATCGCTGACCGTGTGTAGGCCCCCACCTCTCCCGCAGCCATCGTGTTGTTGCTAGCGCACTGGTCACTAGAGACTCTGGCACAGTGCTAGAGTCTACAGCGCATGCGCAGGACTCCGAAAAAAATGGCGCAACGGCCATTTTTTGGAGTCCTGCGCAACAGCTATGGGAGAGGAGGGGGCCCACACACGGAGTCTGCACACGGGTCCCCTCCTCTCTAGAGACGCCCCTGGATACCGACCTAGTCCGAATCGCACAGTGAGAATCGGAGTTTAGCCCAAATCTCACCGTGTGTACACACCTTATCACTAATGCAGTGAAGCTGAAGGGGTGTATTTCATTTAAATCACCTAGCAAGATGTAATTGAATCAGTATTTTAGAACATGATGAATGAGGTGTACGCAGATCATGCACCACTGTGATTTCTCGTGGATTCTTAAGTACAAAAATATGCAAATGGCAGTTTTTACATTCCCCTTGTGCACTAAAGTGCAACAGACTTCGCAAAACTTGCGATGCCCACTGAGCAATGCTCAAGTGCACTGGTGGATCCAATCTTTCTACCATCAATGCACCATTGGTTGCAACATTGATTCCTCAAGCATTCCCTGACTGGGGCTGTATTATTTTTTTTCAGGACTATGTATTCGTGACACACAGGTTACTGTAGAATGATTGACATTAGCATGTATTTATATCTGATTCAAACAGCCCTGACAGACTAGCTCCAAGGCTCTTGCTGAATAATTCCTGGTACAGTGAGTGTTAAAATTAGAGGTATCAGTGTCTATAGTCAGAAGAGCATCTGTGTGCATAGTATACAACTGGATTGCCAGGATAAGTGTGAGAATTATACATGTATCATGAATTTATAGTACCTGGTGAAGTATACTTCACAACCGGGCAGCTTGTAAATTTGATATACAGTATAGTGTTAACTGGAAATAAAACAGCTTTGATTAAAATTCAGCTACCATACACAGTACTAAATACTGAGAGTGTGGGGAAATTACTGTGGAACAGAATTGTATAGCTCATTACTGTATAATACTGTATGTGATATCTTTATAGGACACATAGGAATTTGAATAAAGGACTCATTGACATGTCAGAGCCTGTTACACAGTCATACTGAGGCCGGAAAGTACTAATAGACATCGCTGGCCATCGCAGCGATGCTAATCACATATGTACTAACATATGAGATTATTACGCAATGCGATGCAGATGCCCCCTGCGAATATTGGTGATCTGGAGGAGAGGGTGTACTCTGTTACCTCCCAGCCCCAGGAGGTGATGTCTGAAGCCAATCCCGGGCTCCTCCTTCTCCTCCCTTCAGCCGGAAGGACATCTGGCTGTGTTGCTGGGGAATTAGGAGTTCGGGATTCAGGATCGAGATTGGAGGCTTTCTGCACTCAGGTATGGAGGGGTTGGCATGAGTGGCGCAGGGCGACGGAGACGACGTGATGCAGTAAGAAGCCCATAGGCTTCTTAAGGGTAATGCCATAAAAAGCTGGTGTTACCCTCCGCATCGATAAGCAAGCGGACCGGGGTTAGTATATTTGAAAATGTGGTAAAAACCCTGAAAACTTGTTTTTTTACAGCATTTTTCCTTTAGTACATGCTGCCCTAAAACACTAATGCCTGAACATTTTTTTCTTCAATATAGGCTTGTGCCAAAAGTAGGACTGCATTAAACATTTTCAATCATCAGCCATAACAGATCCCTTGTTTGTTTAGGATATATGTTTAAGCCAACTGCTAATACTTATCCTGCTGCACAAATAGCATATTTCCAGTAACAATAGATCTCACTCCCACACACGACTGCATTATTTTGTGGAATAAAAAGCACACAGAGATTAATTTAGCATTCACACAGAGAAATGTTGTGTAGACCTTGAAAAACAATTATATGAAAAAACGATTCTTCACGCATTGTGCATAAGTGCTTTGGGGGTGTGGTTAAAACACTTCACTGAAAGTAGAACTGGCAGAGCACTGTTGCTAAAATTGTCAGTGACATCTATGGTGCAGGAAACACAATTGGTAAGTCAATATTTGGCACAAGTCATTGATATTGTGTGTAATATGTAAAATAGCAGTACTAGCAATTTATAGGATATTTGTTTAATTCTTTACAAAGAAAAAAATTACAACTGACAATTATTGTGAAAGGAAAGAATTCACCATCTTTACATTAGGGATGAGCGGGTTCGGTTCCTCGGAATCCGAACCCGCCCGAACTTCATGTTTTTTTACACGGGGCCGAGCGACTCGGATCTTCCCGCCTTGCTCGGTTAACCCGAGCACGCCCGAACGTCATCATCCCGCTGTCGGATTCTCGCGAGGCTCGGATTCTATCGCGAGACTCGGATTCTATATAAGGAGCCGCGCGTCGCCGCCATTTTCACACGTGCATTGAGATTCATAGGGAGAGGACGTGGCTGGCGTCCTCTCCGTTTATAGAGAAGAGAGTGAGACAGTAGAGAGAGACACAGTAGTAATTTTGGGGAGCATTAGGAGGAGTACTAGTTACTTGCTGAAGTGATAGATAGTGTGACTGTATATTATCTGACTTGTGGGGGAGACACTGACAGTGGGGAGCAGTTAGAGTCTGAGAGCAGGACTCAGGAGTACATATAACGTACAGTGCACACTTTTGCTGCCAGAGTGCCACACTGCCATTGTGACCACACTGACCACCAGTATAATATATATTGTGATTGTCTGCTTAGGAGTACTACTTGCAGGTTGCTGATAGTGTGACCAGTGACCTGACCACCAGTCACCACCAGTTTAATATATATATATATATATATATAATTGTATATAATATATATATAATATTGTATACCACCTACCCGTGGTTTTTTTTTTTCTTTCTTCTTTATACATACTACTATAGTAGCTTACTGTAGCAGTCTGCGGTGCTGCTGAGCTGACTGTGTCCAGCAGGTCCGTCATCAGTCATTACATAATAAATATATATACCTGTCCGGCTGCAGTACTAGTGATATTATATATATATATATTGATTTCATCTCATTATCATCCAGTCTATATTAGCAGCAGACACAGTACGGTAGTCCACGGCTGTAGCTACCTCTGTGTCGGCAGTCGCTCGTCCATCCATAATTGTATACCACCTACCCGTGGTTTTTTTTTTTCTTTCTTCTTTATACATACTACTATAGTAGCTTACTGTAGCAGTCTGCGGTGCTGCTGAGCTGACAGTGTCCAGCAGGTCCGTCATCAGTCATTACATAATAAATATATATACCTGTCCGGCTGCAGTACTAGTGATATTATATATATATATATTGATTTCATCTCATTATCATCCAGTCTATATTAGCAGCAGACACAGTACGGTAGTCCACGGCTGTAGCTACCTCTGTGTCGGCAGTCGCTCGTCCATCCATAATTGTATACCACCTACCTGTGTTTTTTTTTCTTTTCTTTCTTCTTTATACATACTACTATAGTAGCTTACTGTAGCAGTCTGCGGTGCTGCTGAGCTGACAGTGTCCAGCAGGTCCGTCATCAGTCATTACATAATAAATATATCTACCTGTCCGGCTGCAGTACTAGTGTGATATAATATATATTGATTTCATCTCATTATCATCCAGTCTATATTAGCAGCAGACACAGTACGGTAGTCCACGGCTGTAGCTACCTCTGTGTCGGCAGTCGCTCTTCCATCCATAATTGTATACCACCTACCCGTGTTTTTTTCTTTTCTTTCTTCTTTATACATACTACTATAGTAGCTTACTGTAGCAGTCTGCGGTGCTGCTAAGCTGACAGTGTCCAGCAGGTCCGTCATCAGTCATTACATAATAAATATATATACCTGTCCGGCTGCAGTACTAGTGATATTATATATATATATATTGATTTCATCTCATTATCATCTAGTCTATATTAGCAGCAGACACAGTACGGTAGTCCACGGCTGTAGCTACCTCTGTGTCGGCAGTCGCTCGTCCATCCATAATTGTATACCACCTACCCGTGGTTTTTTTTTTCTTTCTTCTTTATACATACTACTATAGTAGCTTACTGTAGCAGTCTGCGGTGCTGCTGAGCTGACAGTGTCCAGCAGGTCCGTCATCAGTCATTACATAATAAATATATATACCTGTCCGGCTGCAGTACTAGTGATATTATATATATATATATTGATTTCATCTCATTATCATCAAGTCTATATTAGCAGCAGACACAGTACGGTAGTCCACGGCTGTAGCTACCTCTGTGTCGGCAGTCGCTCGTCCATCCATAAGTATACTAGTATCCATCCATCTCCATTGTTTACCTGAGGTGCCTTTTAGTTGTGCCTATTAAAATATGGAGAACAAAAATGTTGAGGTTCCAAAATTAGGGAAAGATCAAGATCCACTTCCACCTCGTGCTGAAGCTGCTGCCACTAGTCATGGCCGAGACGATGAAATGCCAGCAACGTCGTCTGCCAAGGCCGATGCCCAATGTCATAGTACAGAGCATGTCAAATCCAAAACACCAAATATCAGTAAAAAAAGGACTCCAAAATCTAAAATAAAATTGTCGGAGGAGAAGCGTAAACTTGCCAATATGCCATTTACCACACGGAGTGGCAAGGAACGGCTGAGGCCCTGGCCTATGTTCATGGCTAGTGGTTCAGCTTCACATGAGGATGGAAGCACTCAGCCTCTCGCTAGAAAACTGAAAAGACTCAAGCTGGCAAAAGCACCGCAAAGAACTGTGCGTTCTTCGAAATCCCAAATCCACAAGGAGAGTCCAATTGTGTCGGTTGCGATGCCTGACCTTCCCAACACTGGACGTGAAGAGCATGAGCCTTCCACCATTTGCACGCCCCCTGCAAGTGCTGGAAGGAGCACCCGCAGTCCAGTTCCTGATAGTCAGATTGAAGATGTCAGTGTTGAAGTACACCAGGATGAGGAGGATATGGGTGTTGCTGGCGCTGGGGAGGAAATTGACAAGGAGGATTCTGATGGTGAGGTGGTTTGTTTAAGTCAGGCACCCGGGGAGACACCTGTTGTCCGTGGGAGGAATAGGGCCGTTGACATGCCTGGTGAAAATACCAAAAAAATCAGCTCTTCGGTGTGGAAGTATTTCACCAGAAATGCGGACAACATTTGTCAAGCCGTGTGTTGCCTTTGTCAAGCTGTAATAAGTAGGGGTAAGGACGTTAACCACCTCGGAACATCCTCCCTTATACGTCACCTGCAGCGCATTCATAATAAGTCAGTGACAAGTTCAAAAACTTTGGGCGACAGCGGAAGCAGTCCACTGACCAGTAAATCCCTTCCTCTTGTAACCAAGCTTACGCAAACCACCCCACCAACTCCCTCAGTGTCAATTTCCTCCTTCCCCAGGAATGCCAATAGTCCTGCATGCCATGTCACTGGCAATTCTGACGAGTCCTCTCCTGCCTGGGATTCCTCCGATGCATCCTTGCGTGTAACGCCTACTGCTGCTGGCGCTGCTGTTGTTGCTGCTGGGAGTCGATGGTCATCCCAGAGGGGAAGTCGTAAGCCCACTTTTACTACTTCCACCAAGCAATTGACTGTCCAACAGTCCTTTGCGAGGAAGATGAAATATCACAGCAGTCATCCTGTTGCAAAGCGGATAACTGAGGCCTTGACAACTATGTTGGTGTTAGACGTGCGTCCGGTATCCGCCGTTAGTTCACAGGGAACTAGACAATTTATTGAGGCAGTGTGCCCCCGTTACCAAATACCATCTAGGTTCCACTTCTCTAGGCAGGCGATACCGAGAATGTACACGGACGTCAGAAAAAGACTCACCAGTGTCCTAAAAAATGCAGTTGTACCCAATGTCCACTTAACCACGGACATGTGGACAAGTGGAGCAGGGCAGGGTCAGGACTATATGACTGTGACAGCCCACTGGGTAGATGTATGGACTCCCGCCGCAAGAACAGCAGCGGCGGCACCAGTAGCAGCATCTCGCAAACGCCAACTCTTTCCTAGGCAGGCTACGCTTTGTATCACCGCTTTCCAGAATACGCACACAGCTGAAAACCTCTTACGGCAACTGAGGAAGATCATCGCGGAATGGCTTACCCCAATTGGACTCTCCTGTGGATTTGTGGCATCGGACAACGCCAGCAATATTGTGTGTGCATTAAATATGGGCAAATTCCAGCACGTCCCATGTTTTGCACATACCTTGAATTTGGTGGTGCAGAATTTTTTAAAAAACGACAGGGGCGTGCAAGAGATGCTGTCGGTGGCCAGAAGAATTGCGGGACACTTTCGGCGTACAGGCACCACGTACAGAAGACTGGAGCACCACCAAAAACGCCTGAACCTGCCCTGCCATCATCTGAAGCAAGAAGTGGTAACGAGGTGGAATTCAACCCTCTATATGCTTCAGAGGTTGGAGGAGCAGCAAAAGGCCATTCAAGCCTATACAATTGAGCACGATATAGGAGGTGGAATGTACCTGTCTCAAGCGCAGTGGAGAACGATTTCAACGTTGTGCAAGGTTCTGCAACCTTTTGAACTTGCCACACGTGAAGTCAGTTCAGACACTGCCAGCCTGAGTCAGGTCATTCCCCTCATCAGGCTTTTGCAGAAGAAGCTGGAGGCATTGAAGGAGGAGCTAAAAGGGAGCGATTCCGCTAGGCATGTGGGACTTGTGGATGGAGCCCTTAATTCGCTTAACAAGGATTCACGGGTGGTCAATCTGTTGAAATCAGAGCACTACATTTTGGCCACCGTGCTCGATCCTAGATTTAAAACCTACCTTGGATCTCTCTTTCCGGCAGACACAAGTCTGCTGGGGTTCAAAGACCTGCTGGTGACAAAATTGTCAAGTCAAGCGGAACGCGACCTGTCAACATCTCCTCCTTCACATTCTCCCGCAACTGGGGGTGCGAGGAAAAGGCTCAGAATTCCGAGCCCACCCGCTGGCGGTGATGCAGGGCAGTCTGGAGCGACTGCTGATGCTGACATCTGGTCCGGACTGAAGGACCTGACAACGATTACGGACATGTCGTCTACTGTCACTGCATATGATTCTCTCCCCATTGAAAGAATCGTGGAGGATTATATGAGTGACCGCATCCAAGTAGGCACGTCAGACAGTCCGTACTTATACTGGCAGGAAAAAGAGGCAATTTGGAGGCCCTTGCACAAACTGGCTTTATTCTACCTAAGTTGCCCTCCCACAAGTGTGTACTCCGAAAGAGTGTTTAGTGCCGCTGCTCACCTTGTCAGCAATCTGCGTACGAGGTTACTTCCAGAAAATGTGGAGAAGATGATGTTCATTAAAATTAATTATTATCAATTCCTCCGTGGAGACATTGACCAGCAGCAATTGCCTCCACAAAGTACACAGGGAGCTGAGATGGTGGATTCCAGTGGGGACGAATTGATAATCTGTGAGGAGCGGGATGTACACGGTGATATATCGGAGGATGATGATGAGGTGGACATCTTGCCTCTGTAGAGCCAGTTTGTGCAAGGAGAGATTAATTGCTTCTTTTTCGGTGGGGGTCCAAACCAACCCGTCATTTCAGTCACAGTCGTGTGGCAGACCCTGTCACTGAAATGATGGGTTGGTTAAAGTGTGCATGTCCTGTTTATACAACATAAGGGTGGGTGGGAGGGCCCAAGGACAATTCCATCTTGCACCTCTTTTTTCTTTCATTTTTATTTGCGTCATGTGCTGTTTGGGGAGTGTTTTTTGGAAGGGCCATCCTGCGTGACACTGCAGTGCCACTCCTAGATGGGCCAGGTGTTTGTGTCGGCCACTAGGGTCGCTTAGCTTACTCACACAGCTACCTCATTGCGCCTCTTTTTTTCTTCTTTGCGTCATGTGCTGTTTGGGGAGTGTTTTTTGGAAGGGCCATCCTGCGTGACACTGCAGTGCCACTCCTAGATGGGCCAGGTGTTTGTGTCGGCCACTAGGGTCGCTTAGCTTACTCACACAGCTACCTCATTGCGCCTCTTTTTTTCTTCTTTGCGTCATGTGCTGTTTGGGGAGTGTTTTTTGGAAGGGCCATCCTGCGTGACACTGCAGTGCCACTCCTAGATGGGCCAGGTGTTTGTGTCGGCCACTAGGGTCGCTTATCTTACTCACACAGCTACCTCATTGCGCCTCTTTTTTTCTTCTTTGCGTCATGTGCTGTTTGGGGAGTGTTTTTTGGAAGGGCCATCCTGCGTGACACTGCAGTGCCACTCCTAGATGGGCCAGGTGTTTGTGTCGGCCACTAGGGTCGCTTAGCTTACTCACACAGCTACCTCATTGCGCCTCTTTTTTTCTTCTTTGCGTCATGTGCTGTTTGGGGAGTGTTTTTTGGAAGGGCCATCCTGCGTGACACTGCAGTGACACTCCTAGATGGGCCAGGTGTTTGTGTCGGCCACTAGGGTCGCTTAGCTTAGTCATCCAGCGACCTCGGTGCAAATTTTAGGACTAAAAATAATATTGTGAGGTGTGAGGTATTCAGGATAGACTGAAAATGAGTGGAAATTATGGTTTTTGAGGTTAATAATACTTTGGGATCAAAATGACCCCCAAATTCTATGATTTAAGCTGTTTTTTAGGGTTTTTTGAAAAAAACACCCGAATCCAAAACACACCCGAATCCGACAAAAAAAATTCGGTGAGGTTTTGCCAAAACGCGGTCGAACCCAAAACACGGCCGCGGAACCGAACCCAAAACCAAAACACAAAACCCGAAAAATTTCAAGTGCACATCCCTACTTTACATAGCATACTGTGCTAATGATTGCGGTGTTCTTTGTTAATGAATTAAAGGACATTCTGCAAGTCTTTCCTACCTGTGTCCTATTTTAATAACTGAATGAATTAATAAAATATACAGTATTTTATTGTCATCAGCTTTTTAAGTAGACATATATTAAACCAACTGATACTATTTTTGCTTCTAATAGCGCAAACATGTAAATAGAACAATTTTGTCAATTAGCCATACAGTATTAAGTAGGTCAATGACTTGGCGGGGGAGTTATCAAATCTTGGGTCTAAATTTACTAAGATGGGAGTTCTATTTAAGATGGGATGTTGCCCATAGCAACCAATCAGATTCTACTTCTCATTTATCTAGCACCTTCTAGTAGATAATACCTGGAATCTGATTGGTTGCTATGGGCAACATCCCATCTTAAATAGAACTCCCATCTTAGTAAATTTACCCCCTGGAGAGAGATAAAGTGGAGAAAGATAATGTACCAACTGTCAAAGTCAGAAAAATATCACGATGCACACTACCATATTTGCACCTCATACAGGTCCGCGCTGCGCATGCGTGCGCTCTCCCGTGCGTGCGCATACCCGCTGTTACGTGCACTCGCAGGCGCATGGTATGCGCATTTACGGTAGAGTTTCTGTGTGCCCAGCGTGCGACTCAATCGTAACATATTTTAACTATATAAGGTATTTTGTAGATCATGGTCCCCTTGATAGATTCTGAAAGTTTAGTTAATATAGCATGTTCATGGACAAAGAGATCCCTCTTTGTTTGATACGAAGGGTCAGACAAGGGTCATACAGTGGTGTTTAGTATCCATCGGAAGAGTATTTAATTAGCAATATTCCGGTGTTGGTTTGAAGCGGATTAATCGCTCGTGCGAATAGTTATGGACATAAGAAGTTTATGTACATTTACTATTATTTGCACTTACTTATCCATGCGGCGGGAAACCTAGTTTCCCACCCACCTGAGCAGTTGGAAATGGTCTCAGCCCACCTGTATGAATCAACCTATGACCTTTTGTTATAATGCGAAGACGAATTCCTGTGTCCAATGAACAATGAGATTGTAGGGACCATTGAATTGTATTGTGTGTGGGGCATAAATAGACAAGCCGACCTGATCCAGCTCACTCTCTTCAACGGTTCTCATCACTGATAATCGGGAGCTGGATATTCAGAAAGGCGCATGCGATCGTTCCCTTTGTGCGTAAGTTTTCTACGCAATCATATTGTCTTTATTGTTATTGTGAGCCATATCTCTCTCTCTCTCTCTCTCTCTCTCTCTCTCCTCCTCTTTCTCTCTCATTTTCCCTTAAACGTAATTGTATTGTATTGTATTTCCTGTGTAGTTATCTGGTTAGTTAGTCAATGTTATATTGTAGTGTATGGCTTGTATTGTATTATTCTTTTTCAAGTATAACATTCATATAAGGCGTTAGACCCTAAGCCCGGTATTTGTGTATTTCTTATAGTGTTAAGTATTCTCAGAGCGTCGGAGACGCTCGAACAGCTTTTAAGTTAATAAGGTTACACTGTGTTGCATCTACACCCCACCACTACACTAAGGTTTTCCTGTATAATACATTGTTCATGGTTTACACATAAAGGTTTAACATTGTGAGCGTCAGCGCCGCTGGTGATCTCCTCGTGGTCCCGAGCGTCCGCTACGCTATAGCGAACCATTACGTTAGTCGGCAGCCAATAGCGTGCCTGCCTGTGATCTCTTGGCCGTGAGCGAACGTGACGCTTGAGCGTCTCGACTACGGCTAAGCGATTGCTACGCAACGTGCGTACCCTTACGGTACTCCATACGTCAATAGCGTACAGTGTTCTTAGACCTCTTAAAGGGTTTTAAATAAGATAAATATTTAGCTTTATCAATTGGCGGCTCGTCCGTCCTTCACATATCTCTGCTAGGTAATTTCAGCAGACATTATCCATCAGCAAAGGGCGGGAGATCATATTCCTCGTAGTGCTGTCTGGATAAGCGTCTGCTTCGCTTAGTAAAGGGTGCTGAGGGAATCCGGAACCGGAGGTAAGAACAACACGCTAGTGTCTTTTAAAACTGTTTATTTCTGTCTTGCGTACGCACACACGCATATCAGCATTTCTTTTTATTCGTGTATTTTCATATATCACTCTCCTGTTTGCCATTTTATAATTGATAAACGTGCTAAGAGAGATTTGCCGCTATTTCATAGTTAAAGTGTAAAAGTAATACATAAAGGGATAAATTGCAAAGCACGCACGCAGCTCTACCTAAAGATACAAGGAGGGATTGGTGTGGTGTTCGGTAGATGATCGAGGATCATCTACATTGATAAACGTGTAAATTGTGTTACGGTGGATATTTGCTTTGTGTACACGTGTCTCTAACAAAGGGCTGAGACTCGCGTACGCAACTCAAAGGCCGACGCACGCAGCGTATATTACGCAACGGAGCGTCCGGGTACGCCCACATAACTCAAATCACACACTAGTGTTATTTTAACAGGCGAAAAGGAGGCAACGCGATAAATAGCGCAAGTCTATTTTAGTGTCCGAAATTTAGACTAACAGATCCTTCTCCAAATTTACAACACATCTGGTCTAAAGGAAAGAAAATTTCTGCGCAGAAATAGAAATAGAAACAAAAGTGTACATGTGGTGAGTGAGTGTTTGCAATTATATAAGTTCTACAATTTTTGAGGTTGAACCACAAGAAGTCGAGTTCTCGTGAGGTACATGCATGTAAGTGACGTACATGGTGGCTAGGGAGGCATCCCTTGTTAAACATAAAATTTGAGCATTAGAGTGTAGCAGACCAGGAGGTCACACTGTAGCAGCAGACCAGGAGGTCTTATAACAAGACCAGGAGGTCCAGTTACAGCAGACTAAGAAGTCCGCTATAGAGACAAGTAGCACAACACCAGGAAGGGTTGGTGCGGAACCCATATAGGCCATAAAGCTCTGGCTGAAGGAATTCGCAGCCGTAATTTTCGATTCCACTGGTCGCTCCGCACATAAGATTAGTTGCTTATGTGCAGAACGATTGTACCGCACGTAATTGTGTGCATTAGTTAGTAATCTGACCCAGTGCCATTTGTGTACGAAAGGGGTCATAAACGCTATTTGTACATTCTAACGTGATTTGTGTAATTTTTTTTATTTTAAGGGAGGTTCGCCAGTCACTTGGGAACTATCCAGCAACCAATAGTTACTGGAAAGAGTAAGTGCTCTGCGGATCACCCTCACATGTTCCAGTAAATAGCGGTTCAGGTCGCAGGGGCCCTGGGTCGAGTACGCCAGCACTAGGACAGTGTGTAGGTCGTATTGGTCGGCGTGGGCGAGTGAGTGGGGTACTCGGTAAACCGCCACCGTCAGCCTATCTTGAACATTTTGGTTTTGTAAGGGTTCGCTGAAGAAAGCAACACCTACAGGTATGGGGGCCAATTGTTCAGGTAGGGGGCGATCAACCTCGGTTCGGGTTGATTCAGTGAACCGACCAATCGGGTCGGCAAGGTACGTAATGTGTGAAAAATACGGTTCACACACAGAAGTTTTATGTGATGAATGGGAGAGAATGACGGTACATGACGGGGAGAAGTTCCCAAGAGTAGGCAGCTTTAGCCCAGAAGTGTTACAAAATCTAAGGAGGAGGATATGTCTCATTAAATCAACAAAGAGACGGATCAAACATTATGATTATTTGCAGTTATGGCAACAGGAGGGTGAAATACAGAGAGGATTGGCTCAGGCGGCGGGATCTAACCCTATCAGGAAACTGATAGCCACGGCCCCGCCGCCACCATACATATCAGGAGAGAAATTGGTTGCCGAGAATGACGCACTAGGGTGTAACAAACAAACACTTAGCAACTGTGTAAATGTTAATAAGTTAACCAATGCAAGTATTAACCCATGCAAGTTGTACCCTGTTTTGAACTTTCCCCAGGAGTGTGATCAAGAGGACGAATCGGCAACAATATCGGCGCTCTCTCTAGCAGCCACCATATCAGAAACTACAGTAGGCACGGCCCAACCCTTAAGATTAGTAACAAAGGCCCCTAGCGGAGGGACAGGTGAGGTCGTATCTACGGGTAAGTACGGCACCATACACTATGCTGAAACCATTTCACCACAGGCTGTAGAATCTACACAGAATGATGTTGCTAGACTAAATCCTGTTAGGGTAATAGCAGTGCCAAATGGAAAAACTGACACTTCAGGAGTCACTCCTGTTAGGAACATTGCCATGTACAGCCCATTTTCCCGAATGGAATTAAGAACCATAGTGTCTGAATTCCCTGACCCTAGGAAAGACTTAGTTGCTAGCCAGAAATACATCAGAGACCTAGGGAACACTTTAGAGCCCAATAACAAAGACTGGCAGGTATTGCTGAGGGCTTGTTTACCCTCCAATGTCGACTCAGCTCAATTTTTAGCTGACTGTGGATTGGATCAGGATGTACCCCTTACAGATGTGTACAACAAAGACAACGTAAAAAGAATAAATTTACAGTTAAAGGAGTATTTTCCAGCTGTAGTTAAATGGAACAAGATTTTCTCCATTAAACAAAAAGAGTCAGAAACAGCTGCTGAGTATTTTCACCGGGCACTATTAGAAATGGCAAAATACACTGGCATAGAGGACATTAAAACCAACATAAACCATAGAGAAGTAGCAGTATCTGTGTTAATGGATGGTTTGAAAGAAGCATTAAAAACAAGGGTACAGACCACGCAACCATGTTGGCGAGGTCTGTCGGTGGCTACTTTGAGAGAGGCAGCTATTGATCACGATCGGAATATCACCAGACACAGGGAATTACAAGGTGATAAATTAATGGCCGTAAGTATACAGGCCCAGACCACAAGGCAGCCTTTGTATAAATCACCAAACCCTGTGGGTAAGTCAAATGTGGTAACTTGTTATTCTTGTCATAGACAGGGACACATGGCACGAGACTGTAGAGTGAAAAATTCACAAAAATCATACCAACCCCCTAGACCACGACATGACACACGAAATTGGGATCAGGGTCCACAAAGACGGAGTTATGAGCCACATGCAGGGGAAACAAAAAGATACCCCCCGAACAGAGACTGGCAAGCCTCTGCTAGTTCCCAGTTAACTCCTTCACAAGTAGTTGCTGCCAGCGGGATTCAGGGAGGTCACCATACCCAATAGGGGTGTGGCCATACCTGTAATCTGCAGCCAGTAAAATTGATTGCAAGTCTTGGAAGTGAACCCGAAATTGCAATTAATGTAGCTGGTAAATCATTAAACTTTCTTGTAGATACGGGGGCGGCCAAATCAGTGATAAATTCGACAGTGGGCATGAGAACCACTGGTAAGACAATTCCAGCCATGGGAGTAACGGGAGTAGTCCAGCATTACCCTGTTAGCAAACCAGCCGAGATTACAAGTAAATAGCGGTTCAGGTCTCAGGGGCCCTGGGTCGAGTACGCCAGCACTAGGACAGTGTGTAGGTCGTATTGGTCGGCGTGGGCGAGTGAGTGGGGTACTCGGTAAACCGCCACCGTCAGCCTATCTTGAACATTTTGGTTTTGTAAGGGTTCGCTGAAGAAAGCAACACCTACAGGTATGGGGGCCAATTGTTCAGGTAGGGGGCGATCAACCTCGGTTCGGGTTGATTCAGTGAACCGACCAATCGGGTCGGCAAGGTACGTAATGTGTGAAAAATACGGTTCACACACAGAAGTTTTATGTGATGAATGGGAGAGAATGACGGTACATGACGGGGAGAAGTTCCCAAGAGTAGGCAGCTTTAGCCCAGAAGTGTTACAAAATCTAAGGAGGAGGATATGTCTCATTAAATCAACAAAGAGACGGATCAAACATTATGATTATTTGCAGTTATGGCAACAGGAGGGTGAAATACAGAGAGGATTGGCTCAGGCGGCGGGATCTAACCCTATCAGGAAACTGATAGCCACGGCCCCGCCGCCACCATACATATCAGGAGAGAAATTGGTTGCCGAGAATGACGCACTAGGGTGTAACAAACAAACACTTAGCAACTGTGTAAATGTTAATAAGTTAACCAATGCAAGTATTAACCCGTGCAAGTTGTACCCTGTTTTGAACTTTCCCCAGGAGTGTGATCAAGAGGACGAATCGGCAACAATATCGGCGCTCTCTCTAGCAGCCACCATATCAGAAACTACAGTAGGCACGGCCCAACCCTTAAGATTAGTAACAAAGGCCCCTAGCGGAGGGACAGGTGAGGTCGTATCTACGGGTAAGTACGGCACCATACACTATGCTGAAACCATTTCACCACAGGCTGTAGAATCTACACAGAATGATGTTGCTAGACTAAATCCTGTTAGGGTAATAGCAGTGCCAAATGGAAAAACTGACACTTCAGGAGTCACTCCTGTTAGGAACATTGCCATGTACAGCCCATTTTCCCGAATGGAATTAAGAACCATAGTGTCTGAATTCCCTGACCCTAGGAAAGACTTAGTTGCTAGCCAGAAATACATCAGAGACCTAGGGAACACTTTAGAGCCCAATAACAAAGACTGGCAGGTATTGCTGAGGGCTTGTTTACCCTCCAATGTCGACTCAGCTCAATTTTTAGCTGACTGTGGATTGGATCAGGATGTACCCCTTACAGATGTGTACAACAAAGACAACGTAAAAAGAATAAATTTACAGTTAAAGGAGTATTTTCCAGCTGTAGTTAAATGGAACAAGATTTTCTCTATTAAACAAAAAGAGTCAGAAACAGCTGCTGAGTATTTTCACCGGGCACTATTAGAAATGGCAAAATACACTGGCATAGAGGACATTAAAACCAACATAAACCATAGAGAAGTAGCAGTATCTGTGTTAATGGATGGTTTGAAAGAAGCATTAAAAACAAGGGTACAGACCACGCAACCATGTTGGCGAGGTCTGTCGGTGGCTACTTTGAGAGAGGCAGCTATTGATCACGATCGGAATATCACCAGACACAGGGAATTACAAGGTGATAAATTAATGGCCGTAAGTATACAGGCCCAGACCACAAGGCAGCCTTTGTATAAATCACCAAACCCTGTGGGTAAGTCAAATGTGGTAACTTGTTATTCTTGTCATAGACAGGGACACATGGCACGAGACTGTAGAGTGAAAAATTCACAAAAATCATACCAACCCCCTAGACCACGACATGACACACGAAATTGGGATCAGGGTCCACAAAGACGGAGTTATGAGCCACATGCAGGGGAAACAAAAAGATACCCCCCGAACAGAGACTGGCAAGCCTCTGCTAGTTCCCAGTTAACTCCTTCACAAGTAGTTGCTGCCAGCGGGATTCAGGGAGGTCACCATACCCAATAGGGGTGTGGCCATACCTGTAATCTGCAGCCAGTAAAATTGATTGCAAGTCTTGGAAGTGAACCCGAAATTGCAATTAATGTAGCTGGTAAATCATTAAACTTTCCTGTAGATACGGGGGCGGCCAAATCAGTGATAAATTCGACAGTGGGCATGAGAACCACTGGTAAGACAATTCCAGCCATGGGAGTAACGGGAGTAGTCCAGCATTACCCTGTTAGCAAACCAGCCGAGATTACAATAGGGCCTTTACATACCAAGCATTCCTTTTTGCTGGCTGCATCGGCACCGACTAATCTCCTGGGAAGAGACTTATTGTGTAAAATGGGGTGCGTCATTTATTGCACTCCTGAAGGTGTATTCTTGGACATACCTGAGAATCACGCTCAGGAAGTGCGAGACATGTTAGACTCCCCATCAAAATTAATGACACATACCGTTATGACAAATAGGACTCCATCCCAAGTAGAAGAAATGACATCCCAGATACCAGAGTCACTTTGGACTAAAGATGGACAGGACACTGGATTAATGGCAAACGTAGCTCCGGTAGTTGTACAAGTAAAAGATGGTAGGATAGCTCCAAAAATCCCACAATACCCTCTGAAGCCAGAGGTGGAGTTAGGAGTGTACCCAGTAATAGAGCACTTGCTACAACAGGGCATTCTGGTAAGAACATCCAGCACAGCCAATAGTCCCATCTTCCCTGTGAAAAAGAGTGGGGGGAGGGGTTACCGGCTAGTGCAGGATCTAAGGGGGATTAACAAAATAGTTGAGAGTCAGTTCCCCGTAGTGCCAAATCCAGCTGTCATCCTTATGCAAATCCCTCCCACTGCGAAATTTTTCAATGTTATTGACCTCTGCTCCGCTTTCTTCTCGGTACCTCTGCACCCTGACAGCCAATATTTGTTTGCATTTACATACAGAGGAGTCCAATACACCTGGACTCGATTACCACAAGGTTTCATAGACAGTCCAAGTATATTTTCCCAGGCTTTGCATGATTGTTTACAGTCTTTCCAACCAGAGAGTGGATCAATATTGATACAGTACGTGGATGATTTACTACTGTGTTCAGATTCATTGGAAGCGTCCCTGAAGGATACGAAACAGCTCCTGTTTCATCTTTCAGACACAGGACACAAGGTTTCCAAAGACCTAATTACAATTATGCCAAACTAAAGTAAAATATTTGGGACACTGTCTAACACAAGGACTGAGACACCTGACCGCTGATAGAATTCAAGCAATTAGAGACATGACTCTGCCTCAAACCCAGCAACAGATCAGAACGTTTTTAGGAATGTGTGGGTATTGCCGTAACTGGATCCCAGGATTTTCCATTCTAGCGTTACCTTTGCAGGAGATGGTCTCCTCAAACAAAACCTGATCGGATTTCGCATACAGACGAGTCCGAAATGGCATTTGAGAGACTTAAACAGTGCCTAACGCAGGCGCCAGCATTAGGTATGCCAGACTATGGGAAACCCTTTGAGCTGTACGGAACAGAAAGTGCTGGTTGCGCGGCAGGCGTCCTAACCCAAAAGCATGGTGATGCCAGCAGGCCGGTAGCATACTACAGCGCTCAGCTAGATACGGTAGCGCGATCCCTCCCCACATGCTTGCGAAGCGTTGCTGCGATAGCATTGCTAGTAACAAAAAGCGAAGATGTAGTGCTAGGTCACAACCTCACAATTCATACACCACATGCAGTGTCAGCCTTGCTAAATTCTGCCCAAACCAGGCACGTCTCATCAGCGCGGTTTACAAGATGGGAATTGGCACTAATGGCCCCCGTAAACATCACCATAAGGAGATGCAGTGCATTAAATCCTGCAACATATCTCCCAGGTGTGCCTGGACAGGCACAAAGGGTGGAGAATGAGAGTGGTGGGGAAGGAGGATTTAATACAAAGGAGGACACACATGATTGTATGGAATATTTGACCCAAAATTTCACCGCAAGGCCTGACATCAGTGACAACCCACTGGAAGATGTAGATCTTACCTTCTACACGGATGGTAGTTGTCACAGACAGTCGGACTCGGGAGACTTGTGTACTGGATACGCAGTCGTAGATGACCAAGGCACCAAAGAAGCAGAACCGCTAGGCCCACCTCACTCAGCCCAGGTTGCTGAACTGGTCGCCCTAACCAGAGCATGTGAATTGGCTAAGGGCAAGTCAGCCAATATCTACACCGACTCTAGATACGCATTCGGGGTAGTCCATGATTTCGGAGCCCTATGGCGCCTCAGAAATTTCATGACGGCAGCTGGTACACCGGTAGCGCATGCAGCTCACATCAAAAGGCTTCTAACAGCGATACAGGAACCTGACAGAGTGGCTGTTATCAAGTGTAAAGCACACACATATAGCCAGGACCCAGTATCACTTGGTAACAACCGAGCAGACGAAGCTGCTAAGTTAGCAGCTGGTACACCCAGACAGACAGACACCACACAATTGATGGTATTTAATACCATCAACACACAGAAGTTGTGTGAAATGCAAAATTTGTGTTCCACACAGGAAAAGGCAGTCTGGAAGGCAAAGGGATATGGCCAGGAGTCCTCAGGACTCTGGACGGATGGACAAGGTAAACCAGTGGCCCCCAGAGCATATCTTCCATGTTTAGCTGAGGCAGCACACGGGCTGACTCATCTGGGCAAGGAGGGAATGTGCAAGTTGGTAAGAGCATATTGGTGCGCCCCAGGATTTTCATCTCATGCGAGTAAGAGAGCAATGTCATGCCTTACCTGCTTGAGAAAGAATATCGGAAAGGCAATACCAACAAAACCATCTCATATCCCACCTACAGGCGGCCCTTTTCAGGTAATACAGATTGACTTTATTCAATTACCCCCTTGTCGAAATTTGAAATATGTTCTTGTTTGTATAGATGTATTCTCAAATTGGGTTGAAGCATTTCCTGCGGCCACAAACACCGCTATGTTTACTGCTAAGAAAATTGTGCAGGAATTTGTATGTAGATATGGTATCCCTAGAATAATTGAAAGTGATAGGGGTACCCATTTTACAGGTGATGTCTTTCAAGGAATGTGTAAGTTGATGGGAATTGATAGCAAGCTGCACACTCCATACCGTCCCCAGGCGAGTGCGAAGGTGGAAAGAGTGAACAGCACTATTAAAAATAAACTGAGCAAAGTTATGGCAGAGACAGGATTGACATGGCCAGAAGCTTTACCCATTGTACTATACAGCATCAGAACCACTCCCAGGTCCCCTCTTAATCTGTCTCCCTTTGAAATCTTGTTTGGTCGACAACCGCATGTTATGATTAACCCTCAGGATGATTTGAAGTGTAACAATGAAGTGACTGTAAAGTACCTGGTTAACATGAGTAAACAGTTAAGGAAGCAAAATGATAATTTTAAGTTAATGATTCCTGAGTTACCAGATAGTAATTGTCATGACATTGAACCTGGGGATTATGTAATGATACGGAATTTTCTACGCTCAGGTTGCCTTATTGACAGATGGGAAGGACCATACCAAGTCTTATTGACTAGCACTACAGCATTGAAGGTTGCCGAGAGAGAGACTTGGGTTCATTCGTCCCATTGTAAGAAGGTTGCTGATCCAGAGAGGTCCCGTGATAAGGAACAGACGGTAGAGGAAGTTGTATCACTGGAGTGTCTGTTCCAGGATGACTGAGGCGGCACCTGAGCATTGAAGATCACAAGATCAAAAGCAGTTGTCGATTTCCTGTTCCCTTTTATTGTTTTTCTCCACTTCCCATCCCCTCTCCCTCAACTATTTTTTTCCCCCTTCTCATTCTTCTCCGTTTCCTCCTATAAGATGGACTTGCCCCAAGAGACTGTGATCCGGATTTTCCTGTTGACCATAATGTTGACCAGAGCAGTCTGTTCCGGCGAGAGTACCATGGAGGTCGAGAGAGGTTCTGGAATGGGTTCTGATGACAAAGATGGAGGCGTAGTTTTCCAAGAACAACTTAACCAACAAGTAAAGGCGAGTATCAGAAAACGATCCGATAGCATTGACAATAGAAGGAATTGTGAAGGATTGTTAGCTGAAGAAAACTGTATCTGTAGGCTCTGTGACAATGTAGTTGAGGATGGGTGCATCAAGAAATGCCAATCCAGTTTTAATATCCACATGGACCGGCATCCATTGAGTGACTATCACTCCTTAGTGGGTAGTGTGTTAAATCAAACAGATTGTTGGGTATGCTCTCAAGTACCTCAAGGTCATAGCAAATCAGGACTAGTACCATTCCCTTTAACGGTAGGAGAGGTACTTGAGCTAAAGGGTGGGAGACCGGTGGACAGGAGGTTTAATATCTCCAGTCCTCCTAGTTTGAAGCTCCACCAATATCATGTGGATAGATCCCTAATATGTTTTAACATTACCAATCCCCGAAAGCCGGGAAATTGGGAAGTGTCATGGAGTAACCAAACCATGACCTTTTCATATAGAGCAGATAGAATGCCTACAGATACAGAGCTTATACGCCACATAGCCAGTAGAGAAAAATCTTTCCGATATAGGTATACCCTAGGAAGTAGGATTACGAGAGTTGGAGAGGTATCACCAGGATACTGTGCACATATCGTACAAACGGATACGTGTACTAGACAGATGGGAGAATTAGGGGTAGGAGATTTCACATGGAAGATGTGTAATATGGTTATGTCCTACTCTGTCCCATATGTTCTCCCCGATGATGCATATTTCATATGCGGGAGGAAGGCGTATAAGTGGCTTGCCCCAAACTCTGAAGGATTGTGTTATATTGGAAAAGTACTGCCTGAAGTAATGACTGTATCACATGCCAAAATGAAAGATATACACCGTGGTGCCCAAGCTCCTTATACTCACACCCACTACGAGCACGTAGTTAAAAGGCAACTGACAGAAAGGACAGAGCATTCGGCCTCTGACATGATCCATGAATCCACCGGGATTCAGGTTCTACTTGCGCTAGATTTCACTCGCACCGCTAGAGGAGTGATGAACTATAGATACATATCTGCGCTTGCAAATTTGTTAGACAATATCACAGAAATGTATGATGACACTTTTAGGTATACTGGAAGAGAGCTTCAAGCTTATAAAACAGAACTGGTTCAGCATAGAATGGTTCTTAATTATCTCACAGCAGTGACAGGTGGATATTGTGTCACACTGGCAACGCAGTACGGCGTGAAATGCTGCACATATATTACGAATAGTACCGAGGACCCGGTCGAGGTCATAGACCAAAAGATGGACGACATTCTCCAATTAAAGTGGGAATTTCGCAGGAGACACAATCTCACCCTTGCTGCTGTGGGTAATGAGCTGACTGGTTGGGTGTCATGGTTGAACCCGCGAAATTGGTTCTCTGGTTTAGGAGAATGGGCTCAAGGAGTCATAATGGATGTAGGGAAGTTTCTCCTATGTATCTTGGGTGTCGTCATATCGATTGGCTTGATATTTAGATGCGGACAGGCTTTAATGAAGTGCAAACGTAGTACCAGGGTAATGAGTCTAAGGAGTGAGGAAATTGTAATTCCAATGGATTTGATTTATGACCCAACGGTAGAGACAATGATGTGATGAAAATGCGATTATACGGTCCGTTTCTTTCACCTGTTTTTCCGTTTTCTCCAAGGTAAAAAGACCCACTTGGACAAGGAATTTGATGATCCTGTATACAGACAACTGATGGATTAAAGAAGAAGTTTTGACAACCTTATACACAGATATTTGATGAACTATGCCATAGACCCCCAGTTTCCCTAGAAATTTTTAAATTACGCTAGCCCAACACCTTTGTAAGTCTATGGACATTGACAAAGCTTTTGCCCACACTTTTTGGCAAAAGCCCAAAGAAGACTGCATTCAACAGACACCGAACAAGACTTCAACCGACAAATGTTCATTAACCTGACATAGAATACCACTGCATTTACCATAATTGTTCTTTATCTTCATCTCTACAACCTTCAGGTAATGACACACATAGTCGATAGGGAATACAGGTACAGATATCAGCAATCACATATCCCCCCATTCATGTATCATCAACTAAAATGTGCTCCCCCATTTTGTTGCAACCAAAATCCGAAAAGAGCTCGGTAAAGTTTGACAGCCCATCCACAGACCCGCACCGCGGGATAAGAAGGAATTTAAATGTATACTTCGCAATACCTCGAAGCTTGATCTAAAACACGTACGGCACGATGATACATGACCCCCCAAACATGGATTCATACACACATGCTACTGCTATCTCACTAGGTCATACCCTTTTCACACCTTCTTCTCTCCTCCCTTACCCAATCATGGAAATGTATTTACACCTGACATATATTTTTCTCGTTTTGAAATGTTTTAGGAAGTGGCAGTTATTGTTGACTGCCAAAGGGTGGACTGTCAAAGTCAGAAAAATATCACGATGCACACTACCATATTTGCACCTCATACAGGTCCGCGCTGCGCATGCGTGCGCTCTCCCGTGCGTGCGCATACCCGCTGTTACGTGCACCCGCAGGCGCATGGTATGCGCATTTACGGTAGAGTTTCTGTGTGCCCAGCGTGCGACTCAATCGTAACATATTTTAACTATATAAGGTATTTTGTAGATCATGGTCCCCTTGATAGATTCTGAAAGTTTAGTTAATATAGCATGTTCATGGACAAAGAGATCCCTCTTTGTTTGATACGAAGGGTCAGACAAGGGTCATACAGTGGTGTTTAGTATCCATCGGAAGAGTATTTAATTAGCAATATTCCGGTGTTGGTTTGAAGCCGATTAATCGCTCGTGCGAATAGTTATGGACATAAGAAGTTTATGTACATTTACTATTATTTGCACTTACTTATCCATGCGGCGGGAAACCTAGTTTCCCACCCACCTGAGCAGTTGGAAATGGTCTCAGCCCACCTGTATGAATCAACCTATGACCTTTTGTTATAATGCGAAGACGAATTCCTGTGTCCAATGAACAATGAGATTGTAGGGACCATTGAATTGTATTGTGTGTGGGGCATAAATAGACAAGCCGACCTGATCCAGCTCACTCTCTTCAACGGTTCTCATCACTGATAATCGGGAGCTGGATATTCAGAAAGGCGCATGCGATCGTTCCCTTTGTGCGTAAGTTTTCTACGCAATCATATTGTCTTTATTGTTATTGTGAGCCATATCTCTCTCTCTCTCTCTCTCTCTCTCTCTCCTCCTCTTTCTCTCTCATTTTCCCTTAAACGTAATTGTATTGTATTTGGACTTCCTGTGTAGTTATCTGGTTAGTTAGTCAATGTTATATTGTAGTGTATGACTTGTATTGTATTATTCTTTTTCAAGTATAACATTCATATAAGGCGTTAGACCCTAAGCCCGGTATTTGTGTATTTCTTATAGTGTTAAGTATTCTCAGAGCGTCGGAGACGCTCGAACAGCTTTTAAGTTAATAAGGTTACACTGTGTTGCATCTACACCCCACCACTACACTAAGGTTTTCCTGTATAATACATTGTTCATGGTTTACACATAAAGGTTTAACATTGTGAGCGTCAGCGCCGCTGGTGATCTCCTCGTGGTCCCGAGCGTCCGCTACGCTATAGCGAACCATTACGTTAGTCGGCAGCCAATAGCGTGCCTGCCTGTGATCTCTTGGCCGTGAGCGAACGTGACGCTTGAGCGTCTCGACTACGGCTAAGCGATTGCTACGCAACGTGCGTACCCTTACGGTACTCCATACGTCAATAGCGTACAGTGTTCTTAGACCTCTTAAAGGGTTTTAAATAAGAAAAATATTTAGCTTTATCACAACCAATCAGCTTCTGTCATTTTGATAGTCAGTGTATAAAATGACAGATAAGAGCATATTAGTTGATACTTTGGGACTGATTTATGTTTGTAAAGGCAGGTACACACTAGGCAATTTTAAGAGTGGACCGGTATTAGACTCTTTTTTTGGGGAATGACCTGTCTATTTTGTCAGTCCCAGGCCAAATCATTTCTGATGACAGCCCTGATCACCAATAGTGAGCTGACATGCAGTTCAACCCGTCAATGTCCGAGAATGCTGGTGATGACATCACTGATCGTTATCGTTGAACGATAACGTTCAGTGTGTACGCACTATACCGTAGAGCGCTATATCGTTCAATGATATAGTTGTTCATCGCTGGCATTTAAGCATCGCCTAGTGTGTACTCGCCTTAAGTAAAGCAAAAAAACACACTTATGTACAAACCATGTTGCACTGCAAGTGGGGCAGATGTAGCATGTGAGATACATTTAAATTTGGGTGGGGTGTGTTCAACTGAAATCTAAATTGCAGTGTAAAAAAAAAAAGCTGTCTTACATGTGTGGGTTACATACTAATGCAGCCAGTATTTAACCTGCACAGAAAATATATAAATGTATTTGCTCCCATTGCACGGGAACATGGCTTGTTCCATGCACAAAGTTACTTGCTTTTTTGCTTTGCTTACAAACATTAATCAGGCCTTTTATCTCTCTACACTTTATCTATCCATAAGCTTTGATAAATCCCCCCTCCCCATAAACATAGAAAACTCCATCACCATGGTGACATGGTATGCCTTCTCCCTGTAGTGTTTGTACTGTGCAGAATTTACTGAAGTTAGATACTTTAAATAATCTCCTTGGAAAAGGCATCACGGTCCCACATAGGACACCCAAATATTTCATAAACCAAAGCTATACAGTACATTGGACCTAAATGACTATGGATGGTTACGTAAAGCTGGCCATGCACCTAAAGATTATCTTTCAACTATCCAACTTGTTTGATAATTGGATTTATAACCTTTAGGTGTATGGCCAGTTTAAAGACATTTTAAATCTTTCTTTTAGATGATGAACTATTATCAATTGTAGATTAATGTTTACTATATCATCAAAGTTGTGGTAAGATATATAGAGATGTGCGGCAGGCACACTTCGTGTTTTATGTTTTGGTTTTGGTTCTGGTTCCATGCTTGTGTTTTGGATCTGGATTGGTTTTTGCCAAAACCACCCTTTCGGGTTTGGGTTTTGGATCTGGATGATTTTTGAAAAAACCATGAAAATAGCTAAAATCACAGAATTTGGGGGTAATTTTGATTCTACGGTATTATTAGCCCCAATAACATTCATTTCCACTAATTTCCAGTCTATTCTGAACACCTCACACCTCACAATATTGTTTTTAGGCTAAAAGGTTGCACCGGGGTGGCTGGATGACTAAGCTAAGCGACACAACTGTGCGACACTGGCCCATCTAGGTGTGGCACTGCAGTGGCAGACAGGATGGCAGATTTAAAAAAATAGGACCCAAACAGCACATCATGCAAAGAAGAAAAAGAGGTGCAATGAGGTGGCTGTATGACTAAGCTAAGCGACACAAGTGTGCGGCACAAACACCTGGCCTATCTAGGAGTGGCACTGCAGTTGCAAACAGGATGGCACTTAAACAAACTAGGCCCCAAATAGCACATCATGCAAGGAAGAAAAAGAGGTGAATGAAATAGCTGTATGACTAAGCTAGGGGACACAAGTGTGCTGCACAAACAACATGGAACGTGCTGGAATTTGCCCAGATTTAATACACGCACAATGGGGGTCATTCCGAGTTGATCGCTAGCTGCGTAGCGATCAGTGAAAAAAAATGCTAATCTGCGCATGCGTATGCACTGCAATGTGCACGCGCGTCGTACAGGTACGAAGTCCTTTGTGGTTTAGCACTGGTTCTAGTGACGATTCCAATCGCACAGCCGAACGCATGGAGATTGACAGGAAGTGGGAGTTTCTGGGTGGCAACTGATCGATATCTGGGAGTGTTTGGAAAAACACAGGCGTGGCCGGGCATTTACTGGGTGGGTATCTGACGTCATTATCGTGTCACTCGTCGCAGCAATCAACGCACAGGATAAGTAACTACAGGGCTGGTCTTGTTTTGCACAAAATGTCTTTGCAGTCGCTCTGCTGCACAGGCGTTCGCACTCCTGCAAAGCGAAAAAACACTTTCCCATGGGTGGCGACTATGCGTTTGCACGGCTGCTAAAAACTGCTAGCGAGCGATCAACTCGGAATGACCCCCAATATTGATGGCACGGGAGAGCCTAAACCACACACACATGGCAAAGCCTGTAAAATTAATTTGGATAATAATAACCCTTTATATTTGGAGCTATTATAACAATATGCAGCACAGGCGAGCGTACCCCTACACCACACAGGGCAAACCCTGTAAAAATTATTTGGATAATAATATAAGTAATGTATTTAACCCTTTTATTTGGAGGAAATAATGGCCCTCATTCCGAGTTGATCGGTCGCAAGGCGAATTTAGCAGAGTTACACACGCTAAGGCTACGCCTACTGGGAGTGTATCTTAGCTTCTTAAAATTGCGACCGATGTAATCGCAATATTGCGATTACAAACTACTTAGCAGTTTCTGAGTAACTTCAACCTTACTCTGCCAGTGCGATCAGTTCAGTGCTTGTCGTTCCTGGTTTGACGTCACAAACACACCCAGCGTTCGCCCAGACACTCCCCCGTTTCTCCAGCCACTCCTGCGTTTTTTCCGGAAACGGTAGCGTTTTCAACCACACGCCCATAAAACGCCGTGTTTCCGCCCAGTAACACCCATTTCCTGTCAATCACATTACGATCGCCGGAGCGATGAAAAAGCCGTGAGTAAAAATACTATCTTCATTGTTAAATTACTTGGCGCAGTCGCAGTGCGAATATTGCGCATGCGTACTAAGCGGATTTTCATTGCGATGCGATGAAAAATACCGAGCGAACGACTCGGAATGAGGGCCAATATACAGCACAGAACACCACCACTGGACTTATGGCAGCACAAGACACCACCACTGGACTGATGAGCACAAGACAGCACCACTGGACAGGACTTATACGGCAGTACCCCTGGACTTGTACGACAGTGTCAGATAGGATGGCACTTTAAAAAACTAGTCCCCAAACAGCACATGATGCACAGAAGAAAAAGAGGTGCAAGATGGAATTGTCGTTGTGTTGTATAAACAGGACATGCACACTTTAGCAAACCAATCATTTCAGCGACAGGGTCTGAATTCCACCTCATTACCACCTCTTGCTTCAGATGATGGCAGGGCAGGTTCAGGAGTGTTTGCTGGTGCTCCAGTCTTCGGCACGCAGTGGCTAAATGCCAAAAGTGGCCTGCAATTTTTTGGGCCACAGACAGCATCTCCTGCACGCCCGTCATTTTTTTAAAAATTCTACGCCACCAAATTAATTGTTTGTGCAAAACATGGGACGTGCTGGAATTTGCCCAGATGTAATGCATGCACAATATTGTTGGCGTTGTCCGGTATCACAAATCCCCAGGAGAGTCTAATTGGGGAAAGCCATTGTGCGATGACGTCCCTCAGATTCCGTAAGAGGTTGTCAGCAATGTGCCTCTTACAGAAAGCAGTGATACATAGCGTAGCCTGCCTAGGAACGAGTTGACATTTGTGAGATGCTGCTACTGGTGCCACTGCTGTTGTTGCTGCGGGAGGCAATACATCTACCCAGTGGGCTGTCACAGTCATATAGTCCTTAGTCTGCCCTGTTCCACTTGTCTACATATCCGTGTTTAAGTGGACAGTGGGTACAATTGCATTTTTTAGGACACTGAGGACACTTTTTCTGATGTCTCTGTAAATTCTCGGTATCGCCTGCCTAGTAAAGTGGAACCTAGATGGGATTTGGTACCAGGGGGACACTACCTCCATCAATTCTCTAAGTCCCACTGAACTAATGGCGGATACCGGATGCACGTCTAACACCAACATTGCTGTCAAGGCCTCAGTTATCCGCTTTGCAACAGGATGACTGCTGTCATATTTCATCTTCCTCACAAAGGACTGTTGGACAGTCAATTGTTTACTGGAAGTAGTACAAGTGGTCTTCCGACTTCCCCTCTGGGATGATGATCGACTCCCAACAGCAGCAACAGCAGCAACAGCAGCAGTAGGCATACCACTCAAGGATCCTCCGGAGGAATCCCGGTTAGGAGAGGACTCCTCAGTCTTGCCTGTGACATGGCCTGCAGGACTACTGACGTTCCTGACTGAGCAGGAAGTTGACTTTGAGGGAGTTGGTGGAGTGGCTTGCAGGAGCTTGGGTACAAGAGAAAGAAGGGATTTAGGTGTCAGTGGACTGCTTATGCTCTTACGCAAAGTTTCAAAACTTGACACTGACTTCTGATGAATGCGCAGCAGGTGACGTACAGTATAAGGGAGGATGTTCCTAGGTGGTTAATATCCTTACCCCTACTTATTAGAGATTGACAGAGGCAACACACGGCTTAACACCTGTTGTCTGGATTTGTGGAGAAATAATTCCACACCGAAGAGGTGGCTTTTTTGGTAGTTTGCCCAGGCATCACAATGGGCTTATTCATCACATGGACAACAGGTGTTTCCCCCAGTGCCTGATTTAAACAAACCACATCATCATCAGAATTCTCATCATTAACCTCCTCCTCAGCTCCAGCAACACCCATATCCTCATCCTGGTGTACTTCAACAGTGACATCTTTAATTTGCATATCAGAAACTGGACTGTGGGTGCTACTTCCAGCACTTGTAGAGGGCGTGCGAATGGTGGAAAAAGCCACCACTTCCTGGTCAGTATTGGAAAGGTCAGGCATCACAACCGCCGACACACTTGGACTCTCCTTGGGGATTTGTGATACCATCTTAGAATGCACAGTTCTTTACTGTGCTTTTGCCAGCTTAACTCTTATCATTTTTCTAGCGGGAGGATGAGGGCTTATGTGAAGCTGAACCACTAGTCTTGAACATAGGCCAGGGCCTTAGCCGTTCGTTGCCACCCAGTGTCGTAAATGGCATATTGGCAAGTTTACGTTTCTCCTCAGACCATTTCAATTTCTTTTTTTGGGTCTTTTTACTGAACTTTTGCTTTTTGGATTTTACATGCCCTTTACTATCACATTGGGCGTCGGCCTTGGCAGACGACGTTGATGGCATTTCATATGTCATGACTAGTGGCAGCAGCTTCAGCACTAGGAGGAAGGGGTTCTTTATCTTTCCCTATTTTATCCTCCAAATTTTTGTTCTCCATTATTTTTCTGGCGTTATATAACAATATGCGATACAGGAGAGCATACCTCTACATCACACAGGGCAAATCCTGTGAAAATTATTTGGATTAAATATTAATAACCCCTTTATTTGGAGTAAATAATATACAGCACAGGACAGCACCACTGAAGTTATATGGCAGCACCACAGGACTGGACTTATACGGCAGTACCACAGGAATTATTTGGCAGTATCACTGGCATTATACGGCAGTATCACTGGAATTATACGGCAGTACCACTGGACACATATGGCAGTATCACTGGACTGGATTTATATGCCAGTACCACTGGATTTATACGACAGTACCACTGGACATATACGGCAGTATCACTGGATTTATACGGCAGTACAACTGGACATATACGGCAGAATCACTGTACTGGATTTATACACCAGTACCACTGGATTTATACGGCAGTCCCACTGGACATATACGGCAGTATCACTGGAATTATATGGCAGTACCACTGGACTTATACGGCAGTACCACTCGACTGGATTTATACGGCAGTATCACTAGACTTATATGCCAGTACCACTGTAATTATACGGCAGTATAACTAGAATTATACGGCAGTATCCCTGGAATTATACGGCAGTACCACTGGACTGGATTTATACACCAGTACCACTGGATTTATAAGCCAGTACCACTGGACATATACAGCAGTATCACTGGATTTATACGGCAGTTCCACTGGACATATACTGCAGTATCACTGGACTGGATTTATACGCCAGTACCACTGGATTTATACAGCAGTACCACTGGACATATACGGTAGTATCAATGGATTTATACGGCAGTACTGCTGGACATATACGGCAGTGTCACTGGACTGGATTTATACGCCATTATCACTGAATTTATATGGCAGTACCAGTGGACATATATGGCAGTATCACTGGACATATACAGCAGTATCAGTGGACATATACGGCAGTATCGCTGGATTTATACTGCAGTACTGCTGGACATTTACGGCAGTATCACTGGACATTTACAGCAATATCAGTGGACTGGATTTATACGGCAGTACCACTGGATTTATACGGCAGTACCACTGGACATCTACGACAGTATCACTGGATTTATACGGCAGTACCACTGGACATATACGGCAGTATTACTGGACTGCATTTATACACCAGTACCACTGGATTTATATGGCAGTACTAGTGGACATATACGGCAGTATCACAGGACATATACGTCGGTATCACTGTATTTGTACGGCAGTACTGCTGGACATATACGGCAGTATCACTGGACATACAGTATATGGCAATATCACTGGACTGGATTTATACTCCAGTACCACTGAACATATACAGCAGTACCACTATACATATACGGCAGTATCACTGGAATTATATGGCAGTACCACTGGACATATACGGCAGTATCACTGGACTGGATTTATACGCCAGTACCACTGGATTTATACGGCAGTACCACTGGACATATACTGCAGTATCACTGGAATTATACGACAGTACCACTGGACATACAGTATATGGAAGTATCACTGGACTGGATTTATATGCCAGTACCACTGGATTTATACGGCATCACCACTGAACATATATACGGCAGTATCACTGGAATTATATGGCAGTACCACTGGACATATATGGCAGTATCACTGTACTGGATTTTATATGCCAGTACCGCTGGAATTATACGCCAGTACTACTGGAATTATACAGCAGTATCACTAGACTTATACAGCAGTACCACTGGAATTATACGGCAGTATCACTGGACATATACAACAGTATCACTGGACTGAATTTATACGCCAGTAACGCTGGAATTATTTGCCACTACCGCTGGAATTATACGGCAATACCACTGGAATTATACAGCAGTACCACTGGACATATATGGCAGTATCACTGGACATATACTGCAGTATCACTGTACTGGAATAATACAGCAGTACCGCTGGACATATACAGCAGTATCACTGGACATATACGGCAGTACCACTAGACCTATACGGCAGTACCACTGGACATATACATCAGCAAAGGGATACCACCACTAGACTGAGGCAGGATAATACAGCTCCACTGCAATGGACTGGACTTATACAGCAGCGCTGGACATATGGCAACAGAGGACACCACCACTGTGACTGAACTGATGCAGCACAAGACACTACCACTGTACTGATGCAAGACAACACAGCACCACTGCAATGGACCGGACTTATACAGCAGCACTTGACATATGGCAGCAGAGGACACCACCATTGTGACTGGACTGATGCAGCACCATACACCACCACTGAACTGATGCAGCACAACACAGCACCACTGGACTGGACTTATACAGCAGCACTGGACATATGGCAGCAGAGGACACCACCACTGTGACTGGACTGATGCAGCACAATACACCTCCACTGAACTGATGCAGCACAACACAGCACCACTGGACTGGACTTGTACAGCAGCACTGGACATATGGCAGCAGAGGACACCACCACTGTGACTGGACTGATGCAGCACAAGACACCACCACTGGACTGATGCAGCACAGCACAGCATCACTGGACTTGACTTATACAGCAGCACTGGACATATGGCAGCAGAGGACACAACCACTGTGACTGGACTGATACAGCACAAGACACCACCACTGGACTGATGCAGCACAACACAGCACCACTGGACTGGACTTACACAGCAGCACTGGACATATGGCAGCAGAGGACACCACCACTGTGACTGGACTGATGCAGCACAACACACCACCACTGGACTGATGCAGCACAGCATCACTGGACTTGACTTATACAGCAGCACTGGACATATGGCAGCAGAGGACACAACCACTGTGACTGGACTGCTGCAGCACAAGACACTACCACTGAACTGATGCAGGACACTGAGGACAGAGACATGTCCTTTCTCTACACTCTTTAATGCAGGAGTGAAAATGGCGGCGACGTTCGGCTCCTTATATGGAATACAAACCCTGCAAGAATCCGACAGCGGAATGATGACGTTTTGCCTCGTTCTGGTTTCCAAGTCAGGCGGGAAACCCGAGCCTAACTCGTATCCAGGCTCAGGTAGCGAAGTTAGGAGGGGTTCGGTTCTCAGGGAACCAAACCCGCTCATCTCTAATATGTTAATAGTATTAATGTTGACATTGACCAGGTCAACTTTCATCATGTAGACAGTGATGAAATGATGATATGTTAAATTGTCCGATTAGCCAAGTTACCGGAGATGCGGGACTTTGTACGAGTCTGTCATTTTTTTAAAGCAACATTCATGTACAAGACAAAACCAAGTTGGTGTTGCCTTGTACAAGATAGCTGCTTTAAAAATGGGCAGACTCGCACAAAGTCCCTCATTTCCTGCAACCCGCAGGCTATTACATTCAGCCCATTGTTTCTATGCTTATATTAAAGTGGGAATTAAAGCCTACTGCTTTTCATACTGAACATAAAGGTATTAAATACAAACAAAACAAAAAAAAACACTCTTTAATACAAAAATGGAAAAGTAGTATAATTTTGTTGCAGGTGTAATGATTTTGAAATGTAACAGGTGTGAGCAACTAGTGTGAAATACTGTAAGCAAGTGAGACGCTTATTGGAGGTTATTCCAAGTTGATCGCAGCAGGATTTTTGTTAGCAGTGGGGCAAAACTATGGCCCTCATTCCGAGTTGATCGCTCGCAAGGCGAATTTAGCAGAGTTGCTCACGCTAAGCCTACGCCTACTGGGAGTGTATCTTAGCTTCTTAAAATTGCGACCGATGTATTCGCAATATTGCGATTACAAACTACTTAGCAGTTTCAGAGTAGCTTCAGACTTACTCAGTATCTGCGATCAGTTCAGTGCTTGTCGTTCCTGGTTTGACGTCATAAACACACCCAGCGTTCGCCCAGACACTCCCCCGTTTCTCCGGCCACTCCTGCGTTTTTTCCGGAAACGGTAGCGTTTTTATCCACACGCCCCTAAAACGCCGTGTTTCCGCCCAGTAACACCCATTTCCTGTCAATCACACTACGATCGCCGGAGCGAAGAAAAAGCCGTGAGTAAAATTACTTTCTACATAGCAAAGTTACTTGGCGCAGTCGCAGTGCGAACATTGCGCATGCGTACTAAGCGGATTTTCATTGCGATGCGATGAAAAATACCGAGCGAACAACTCGGAATGAGGGCCTTGGTTTTGCCCAATTGCTAACAAAAATCCTGCTGCGATCAACTTGGAATTACCCCCATTATTTGTTAATTTGCAACAGTTTTTGCTGTATGTTTTGTTTGACATGAATGAATGATTTAACTAGAAAATTGACAATTATAACTTTACTGGGATGTCTATTGTTTAAAATGTAGATAATAGGAAAAGATTTCACATCTATTTTATCTAAATCAAACCATATTGTTGTGTGTAAGCAGTAAAAATGTGAGATGGGGGTCAGACGTCAAAGGGCTGGATATAGAGCCGGATGGGTTTTTCTATTCTAAATATATATGTAAAAACGCAGTCTCAAAATACAGTAGCAGTGTCGTGTATAGTTTGAGTTGCATGTATCTCAGTGGTATTTCAGTGTCAGGCATATGCCAGGTATACAAATGCATTTCATAACAGTTCGACTATAGTAAAGACATACAACCTCACAGCATTTATTTAAAAAAAGAAATGTGTGGAGTTCCGAGGGATGCTCTCACACCCCTGGTTTGTACATTGTCAGCTATTGATGACGAGGTCCTTGATGCGCCCACTAGGCGATATATTGTTAGCATGTTTACACTTGCCAAAGTGTGTATTGCTAGGTTATGGATGGCTAAGGATGCCCCAACTTCGCATTCCTGGATCTCCTTGGTGAGAGAAACTGTCTCACATGAGAGATTTTTGTACTTAGCTAGAAAGGTGGAGAAAAAACATTTGGCTATCTGGACTAAATGGGTAGATCATACTTGCCTACCCGAACCTCTCCATGAGGGAGAAAATGCTCTGTTCCTGGACTTTCCTGGTAATGTATGATTGCCATCACCTGTGGTGAATAGAGATGAGCGCCGGAAATTTTTCGGGTTTTGTGTTTTGGTTTTGGGTTCGGTTCCGCGGCCGTGTTTTGGGTTCGACCGCGTTTTGGCAAAACCTCACCGAATTTTTTTTGTCGGATTCGGGTGTGTTTTGGATTCGGGTGTTTTTTTAAAAAAACCCTAAAAAACAGCTTAAATCATAGAATTTGGGGGTAATTTTGATCCCAAAGTATTATTAACCTCAAAAAACATAATTTACACTCATTTTCAGCCTATTCTGAACACATCACACCTCACAATATTATTTTTAGTCCTAAAATTTGCACCGAGGTCGCTGTGTGAGTAAGATAAGCGACCCTAGTGGCCGACACAAACACCGGGCCCATCTAGGAGTGGCACTGCAGTGTCACGCAGGATGGCCCTTCCAAAAAACCCTCCCCAAACAGCACATGACGCAAAGAAAAAAAGAGGCGCAATGAGGTAGCTGACTGTGTGAGTAAGATTAGCGACCCTAGTGGCCGACACAAACACCGGGCACATCTAGGAGTGGCACTGCAGTGTCACGCAGGATGTCCCTTCCAAAAAACCCTCCCCAAACAGCACATGACGCAAAGAAAAAAAGAGGCGCAATGAGGTAGCTGTGTGAGTAAGATTAGCGACCCTAGTGGCCGACACAAACACCGGGCCCATCTAGGAGTGGCACTGCAGTGTCACGCAGGATGTCCCTTCCAAAAAACCCTCCCCAATCAGCACATGATGCAAAGAAAAAGAAAAGAAAAAAGAGGTGCAAGATGGAATTATCCTTGGGCCCTCCCACCCACCCTTATGTTGTATAAACAAAACAGGACATGCACACTTTAACCAACCCATCATTTCAGTGACAGGGTCTGCCACACGACTGTGACTGATATGACGGGTTGGTTTGGACCCCCCCCAAAAAAGAAGCAATTAATCTCTCCTTGCACAAACTGGCTCTACAGAGGCAAGATGTCCACCTCATCTTCACCCTCCGATATATCACCGTGTACATCCCCCTCCTCACAGATTATCAATTCGTCCCCACTGGAATCCACCATCTCAGCTCCTTGTGTACTTTGTGGAGGCAATTGCTGCTGGTCAATGTCTCCGCGGAGGAATTGATTATAATTCATTTTAATGAACATCATCTTCTCCACATTTTCTGGATGTAACCTCGTACGCCGATTGCTGACAAGGTGAGCGGCGGCACTAAACACTCTTTCGGAGTACACACTTGTGGGAGGGCAACTTAGGTAGAATAAAGCCAGTTTGTGCAAGGGCCTCCAAATTGCCTCTTTTTCCTGCCAGTATAAGTACGGACTGTGTGACGTGCCTACTTGGATGCGGTCACTCATATAATCCTCCACCATTCTATCAATGTTGAGAGAATCATATGCAGTGACAGTAGACGACATGTCCGTAATCGTTGTCAGGTCCTTCAGTCCGGACCAGATGTCAGCATCAGCAGTCGCTCCAGACTGCCCTGCATCACCGCCAGCGGGTGGGCTCGGAATTCTGAGCCTTTTCCTCGCACCCCCAGTTGCGGGAGAATGTGAAGGAGGAGATGTTGACAGGTCGCGTTCCGCTTGACTTGACAATTTTGTCACCAGCAGGTCTTTCAACCCCAGCAGACCTGTGTCTGCCGGAAAGAGAGATCCAAGGTAGGCTTTAAATCTAGGATCGAGCACGGTGGCCAAAATGTAGTGCTCTGATTTCAACAGATTGACCACCCGTGAATCCTTGTTAAGCGAATTAAGGGCTGCATCCACAAGTCCCACATGCCTAGCGGAATCGCTCCGTGTTAGCTCCTTCTTCAATGCCTCCAGCTTCTTCTGCAAAAGCCTGATGAGGGGAATGACCTGACTCAGGCTGGCAGTGTCTGAACTGACTTCACGTGTGGCAAGTTCAAAGGGCATCAGAACCTTGCACAACGTTGAAATCATTCTCCACTGCACTTGAGACAGGTGCATTCCATCTCCTATATCGTGCTCAATTGTATAGGCTTGAATGGCCTTTTGCTGCTCCTCCAACCTCTGAAGCATATAGAGGGTTGAATTCCACCTCGTTACCACTTCTTGCTTCAGATGATGGCAGGGCAGGTTCAGTAGTTTTTGGTGGTGCTCCAGTCTTCTGTACGTGGTGCCTGTACGCCGAAAGTGTCCCGCAATTTTTCTGGCCACCGACAGCATCTCTTGCACGCCCCTGTCGTTTTTTAAAAAATTCTGCACCACCAAATTCAAGGTATGTGCAAAACATGGGACGTGCTGGAATTTGCCCATATTTAATGCACACACAATATTGCTGGCGTTGTCCGATGCCACAAATCCACAGGAGAGTCCAATTGGGGTAAGCCATTCCGCGATGATCTTCCTCAGTTGCCGTAAGAGGTTTTCAGCTGTGTGCGTATTCTGGAAAGCGGTGATACAAAGCGTAGCCTGCCTAGGAAAGAGTTGGCGTTTGCGAGATGCTGCTACTGGTGCCGCCGCTGCTGTTCTTGCGGCGGGAGTCCATACATCTACCCAGTGGGCTGTCACAGTCATATAGTCCTGACCCTGCCCTGCTCCACTTGTCCACATGTCCGTGGTTAAGTGGACATTGGGTACAACTGCATTTTTTAGGACACTGGTGAGTCTTTTTCTGACGTCCGTGTACATTCTCGGTATCGCCTGCCTAGAGAAGTGGAACCTAGATGGTATTTGGTAACGGGGGCACACTGCCTCAATAAATTGTCTAGTTCCCTGTGAACTAACGGCGGATACCGGACGCACGTCTAACACCAACATAGTTGTCAAGGACTCAGTTATCCGCTTTGCAGTAGGATGACTGCTGTGATATTTCATCTTCCTCGCAAAGGACTGTTGAACAGTCAATTGCTTGGTGGAAGTAGTACAAGTGGGCTTACGACTTCCCCTCTGGGATGACCATCGACTCCCAGCGGCAACAACAGCAGCGCCAGCAGCAGTAGGCGTTACACGCAAGGATGCATCGGAGGAATCCCAGGCAGGAGAGGACTCGTCAGACTTGCCAGTGACATGGCCTGCAGGACTATTGGCATTCCTGGGGAAGGAGGAAATTGACACTGAGGGAGTTGGTGGGGTGGTTTGCGTGAGCTTGGTTACAAGAGGAAGGGATTTACTGGTCAGTGGACTGCTTCCGCTGTCACCCAAAGTTTTTGAACTTGTCACTGACTTATTATGAATGCGCTGCAGGTGACGTATAAGGGAGGATGTTCCGAGGTGGTTAACGTCCTTACCCCTACTTATTACAGCTTGACAAAGGAAACACACGGCTTGACACCTGTTGTCCGCATTTCTGGTGAAATACCTCCACACCGAAGAGCTGATTTTTTTGGTATTTTCACCTGGCATGTCAACGGCCATATTCCTCCCACGGACAACAGGTGTCTCCCCGGGTGCCTGACTTAAACAAACCACCTCACCATCAGAATCCTCCTGGTCAATTTCCTCCCCAGCGCCAGCAACACCCATATCCTCCTCATCCTGGTGTACTTCAACACTGACATCTTCAATCTGACTATCAGGAACTGGACTGCGGGTGCTCCTTCCAGCACTTGCAGGGGGCATGCAAATAGTGGAAGGCGCATGCTCTTCACGTCCAGTGTTGGGAAGGTCAGGCATCGCAAACGACACAATTGGACTCTCCTTGTGGATTTGGGATTTCAAAGAACGCACAGTTCTTTGCGGTGCTTTTGCCAGCTTGAGTCTTTTCAGTTTTCTAGCGAGAGGCTGAGTGCTTCCATCCTCATGTGAAGCTGAACCACTAGCCATGAACATAGGCCAGGGCCTCAGCCGTTCCTTGCCACTCCGTGTGGTAAATGGCATATTGGCAAGTTTACGCTTCTCCTCCGACAATTTTATTTTAGGTTTTGGAGTCCTTTTTTTTCTGATATTTGGTGTTTTGGATTTGACATGCTCTGTACTATGACATTGGGCATCGGCCTTGGCAGACGACGTTGCTGGCATTTCATCGTCTCGGCCATGACTAGTGGCAGCAGCTTCAGCACGAGGTGGAAGTGGATCTTGATCTTTCCCTAATTTTGGAACCTCAACTTTTTTGTTCTCCATATTTTATAGGCAGAACTAAAAGGCACCTCAGGTAAACAATGGAGATGGATGGATTGGATACTAGTATACAATTATGGACGGACTGCCACGGTTAGGTGGTATAAAAAAACCACGGTTAGGTGGTATATATTATAATAATAATACAATTATGGATGGACGGACTGCCTGCCGACTGCCGACACAGAGGTAGCCACAGCCGTGAACTACCGCACTGTACACTGGTTGATAAAGAGATAGTAGTATACTCGTAACAACTAGTATGACACTATGACGACGGTATAAAGAATGAAAAAAAAACCACGGTTAGGTGGTATATATTATAATAATAATACAATTATGGATGGACGGACTGCCTGCCGACTGCCGACACAGAGGTAGCCACAGCCGTGAACTACCGCACTGTACACTGGTTGATAAAGAGATAGTAGTATACTCGTAACAACTAGTATGACACTATGACGACGGTATAAAGAATGCAAAAAAAACCACAGTTAGGTGGTATATATTATAATAATAATACAATTATGGATGGACGGACTGCCTGCCGACTGCCGACACAGAGGTAGCCACAGCCGTGAACTACCGCACTGTACACTGGTTGATAAAGAGATAGTAGTATACTCGTAACAACTAGTATGACACTATGACGGTATAAAGAATGAAAAAAAAACCACGGTTAGGTGGTATATATTATAATAATAATACAATTATGGATGGACGGACTGCCTGCCGACTGCCGACACAGAGGTAGCCACAGCCGTGAACTACCGCACTGTACACTGGTTGATAAAGAGATAGTAGTATACTCGTAACAATTAGGATGACACTATGACGGTATAAAGAATGAAAAAAAAACCACGGTTAGGTGGTAGGTATATAATAATAAATAATACAATTCTGGTCGGACGGACTGCCTGCCGTGTGCCGACACAGAGGTAGCCACAGCCGTGAACTACCGCACTGTACACTGGTTGATAAAGAGATAGTAGTATACTCGTAACAATTAGGATGACACTATGACGGTATAAAGAATGAAAAAAAAACCACGGTTAGGTGGTAGGTATATAATAATAAATAATACAATTCTGGTCGGACGGACTGCCTGCCGTGTGCCGACACAGAGGTAGCCACAGCCGTGAACTACCGCACTGTACACTGGTTGATAAAGAGATAGTAGTATACTCGTAACAATTAGGATGACACTATGACGGTATAAAGAATGAAAAAAAAACCACGGTTAGGTGGTAGGTATATAATAATAAATAATACAATTCTGGTCGGATGGACTGCCTGCCGTGTGCCGACACAGAGGTAGCCACAGCCGTGAACTACCGCACTGTACACTGGTTGATAAAGAGATAGTAGTATACTCGTAACAATTAGGATGACACTATGACGGTATAAAGAATGAAAAAAAAACCACGGTTAGGTGGTAGGTATATAATAATAAATAATACAATTCTGGTCGGACGGACTGCCTGCCGTGTGCCGACACAGAGGTAGCCACAGCCGTGAACTACCGCACTGTACACTGGTTGATAAAGAGATAGTAGTATACTCGTAACAATTAGGATGACACTATGACGGTATAAAGAATGAAAAAAAAACCACGGTTAGGTGGTAGGTATATAATAATAAATAATACAATTCTGGTCGGACGGACTGCCTGCCGTGTGCCGACACAGAGGTAGCCACAGCCGTGAACTACCGCACTGTACACTGGTTGATAAAGAGATAGTAGTATACTCGTAACAATTAGGATGACACTATGACGGTATAAAGAATGAAAAAAAAACCACGGTTAGGTGGTAGGTATATAATAATAAATAATACAATTCTGGTCGGACGGACTGCCTGCCGTGTGCCGACACAGAGGTAGCCACAGCCGTGAACTACCGCACTGTACTGTGTCTGCTGCTAATATAGACTGGTTGATATTTAAAGAGATATTAGTAGTATACAACAATACTATACTGGTGGTCAGGCACTGGTCACCACTCCTGCAGCAAAAGTGTGCACTGTTAATTAATATAATTCTACTCCTGGCTCCTGCTAACAACCTGCAGTGCTCCCCAGTCTCCCCCACAATTAATTATAAGCTTTTAATTTATACATTGATGACTGTGCAGCACACTGGGCTGAGCTGAGTGCACACAGACTGAGTCACACTGTGTGACTGACTGTGCTGTGTATCGTTTTTTTTTTCAGGCAGAGAACGGATATAGCAGAGAGAAGTGAACGGATATATTATATTAAATAAAAGTTAACTAGCAACTGCACTGGTCACTGACTGTGGTAAACTAACTCTGTCTGCGACTCTGCACAATCTCTCTCTATCTAATCTATCTATCTCTATTCTAATGGAGAGGACGCCAGACACGTCCTCTCCCTATCAATCTCAATGCACGAGTGAAAATGGCGGCGACGCGCGGCTCCTTATATAGAATCCGAGTCTCGCGATAGAATCCGAGCCTCGCGAGAATCCGACAGCGTCATGATGACGTTCGGGCGCGCTCGGGTTAACCGAGCAAGGCGGGAAGATCCGAGTCGCTCGGACCCGTGGAAAAAAAAGTGAAGTTCGTGCGGGTTCGGATTCAAAGAAACCGAACCCGCTCATCTCTAGTGGTGAAACACCTTTCTTATCAATTAACTAGCTCACCACAGGTGATGGCAATCATTCATTACCAGGAAAGTCCAGGAACAGAGCATTTTCTCCCTCATGGAGAGGGTCAGTTAGGCAAGTATGGGGTAGATACCTCTTACTCGGCTGGTCAATAGCATCTAAAATATCAGTGTAGACTAGTGGGTGTTGGGGTGATGTATTTGTAGGTATTACCTCCCTCCCGTCCTCTCTTATACTTACGGAGGGAACGTGCAGCCCACAGCCAGCCACGGTCTGTTTTCTTATGTTATATTTTGTACTGTGCCCTCATTATGACAGATGCACCGTCGGCACTCTATTGATGTTGTCTTCAAGACAGCAAACAACAATAATATACTGTGTTGATTTGCATGAGTGCTTTTGCTGTCTGTAATGTTTATTTTTGTTCAAACTGTTACAAAATTTAATAAAAATGACTGCATAAAATAAAAAGAAATGTGGTATTACCCTTATTGTAACTATATTGGGCTAGATTCAGAGCTACATGCAGCTGATGTTCATATAGCTGAGCTATTATTTGCAACTGAAAATGACTGAAAACCCCTACAAGGTATGCCTTACACAGAGTCCTTGCACAAAGGCAGAGGCAAAGGTGCCTCTGCCATCGAGCCATGTGGTATCAGAAATATTGTGGAACAGTGATGGGCATCCCTGGGCGGGGGCTGGGAGATGGCTACTAGTGCATTATAACAGGCATGTTAATGCAAGCGAATGCATTCCCAGACACACAGCCACAAGCATAGGAGGCTGTGGTCAGACAACGCTCACATAAGAATCACTTGGTTCATGCACATAAAGGTTTCTATAAAATCAGCGCACATTGTGGATAGTGACCATGGGATAATCCCCTTTTATAAAACATTACCCTCTAATCCCACTAAGGACTTCATTTTTTTCTTCAGGAGCATGAAACAAGGCGAAACCAGGAAAATCACAATATCTCATAATTAACAATAATTAAATGAAATAATCTATCTTTTTAAAACAAATTTAAAGGTAAAGGTTTAATATATGGACAATTAAAACATTCAGCTGTATAAACAACAGCATGTGCCACATAATATATATTAGACCCATGGAAATATGGCCTGATAATCAGTGTGAAAGTACCCGGGTACAGCCAAACCATGCTCCCACTGGTCATAATGAAAATGAACCTGAGGTGTATGTTGGTGACTGTATATATGTATGTGTACAATACATACCTCCCAACTTCTTCACAGCAAAAAGCGTGACCTTGTCGTGCGCGAAGCATGCGCCCACCCGAAAATGGGGCGTGGCCTATGTGAAATGGGGCATGGCCTCGCGGCAGAGCCGTGATCGCGAGTCATGCCCCCTTTTACTGTCACTGAGGGGGCATGGCCAGCGCTCTCTGAGCTGCTGCATGCCCCCTCTCCCTCTGTCACCTGCAAATAGACACTGTGTGCATGCGCACAGCGTCTAATCACCGCTGCTCTGCTAAGCTGAGCAGCAGTGACAGGAGCCTCCCAACTGCCCCCCCCCCCCCCCATCGCAGATCACTGTGTCCTGCGAGTGGGACAGCGGTACAGTCCCCAAAAAATGGGATTGTCCCATGACAATCGGGACAGTTGGGATGTATGATGTGTATATGTGTGTGACTGTATGTGTATGACTATGTATGTATGCATTCCCCTACCCCCTCAACTAGCACTGTTTTAGAGGGACAGTCCTTTTGTTTGGGTACTGTTTCACCTGTGGGCTGGAGGAAAGGACGGGAGGGAACTATGACCCAATCCCACTGTCCCAAATGTTGGTCTTTAGGGCCCCCAATCTGAAGTGCCCCAGGCCCACCAAAGCCTTAATCCAGCTCTGGTCACCTATTGGAGTTAAGAGAGGGGGGTTCTTGTCTACATACATACTGTACTGTATAGGAATTGTCATATATTACTTACTTCTTTATAAGTAAGTCGTTCATAACTTCCTCATTCACAATTGTACCATAACTTAGAATAATGTCTTCACAGTGTTATTAATACATACATTTTCTATTTGAAATGTAATAAATTACAAATTAGAATATTTTTCTGCTGTTGCCCAAATAGTTGTCTGAATAGTTGTGCAAATAACAAATAAGAACACTTAAAAAATTCTGCAATGTGACATCATATAACTATGTTGCTAATAAGTAACTTTAAGCTGGAGGGGTACTGTGAATATGCATGACATGTATCATCATTACATTGGGTTTCCAGTACCTACAAAAGATTTGTCTCCTCAGAAAAGTCTCAAGAGATACACCCAAGTCCTGTTACATACAGGAGGTCACATCTAAAGTGCGCATGCTACCGTTGAATTAACATGCCCTTACTGTACTCAATTTACTTTTTCCTGTGCCCAGTATGCCATTCTAAATAGAAAAAGCTAAAAGTCTAAGAAACACTAAAATCTGAATACAATTGAGGAGTCCCATGATTGGATTTATGTCCATCTCTAAGGGGTCTATTCATGTCCAAAACTAAAAATAAATTGTTACATATTATTACATTGCATTAGTTTGATGTGGTGTATAGCTTTGGTAAGTAGCAATTCATGTACAGTATACTCAGCTTTACCGCAATGTGATCTGGTATTCAGAGGTCCTGCCATTATGTCTTCAGCTGCGATCCCCTCTGCGATGATTGGAGTCAGCGGGAGGGTCCCTTCTGTGCATGCTGAGCTCCCGGGAGGCCACAGAGGCTTCTGGGAGGTGAGGGGGTGGAGCTAGCACCAGGTGATGGGCAAAGAGCAGGGAAGCATTGAGCTCAGTTTAGATTATGCCATTCTGCGATGGCAAATCTGAATTCCATGTAGAAGCTGAATGCAGGGCTTTCCGTACTTCATGAATTGATGCGATTCAGCTACGTAGCGGGATTACCGCTGGAGAAGTCAGAAACTTCTCCATGGTAATCTGCTCTGTGAATAGCCCAAAGCAGAGAAAAGCCCTGTTTTCCGCAAAACAGGGCTCTTCTCTGCTTTATGAATAGACCACTATATGAGGCCCTAAACACCTTGATTAGTAGGTGTTCACTCAAAATTAGATTATTTAAATAAAATAAATGACCTTGGTAAACAATAAGAAAATAGCATTCTGCAGTGTATGAAAGATTCACCAGCAACATAAGTGCAGATACATATAAATACATATAAATAAATAAATAAATAAATAAATAAATAAATACAGGAATTAAAATATTCTAAAATATTTTCAGCAAGAATCATGGCTTTGCCAGAAAGATGACTCTTTTATCTAACTGAGATACTATGTCATATACACTTTCTGTATATTACTACTGCCCTGGATTAAGGTTTATTAATTATGCTGAAATAGGGCAGTAGTCGATGTAATGAACAGTAACTGCACATTTAAAAATGTATTTAATTAAAAAACATTCATAAATTGATCACTTCTGAAACCCCTTTGGAATGCAAAGACTCCATAATAAGTTTATTTTAGTATCATTTGCCTTTTATAACTGTAGGGACTCAAGTTTGTTTTTCTCAATAATATATTAACATGTAAAATATACTACTTCATTGACACTCATACCGTTGCTTTAATTACACATTCCACAATCACACCACCTAATATACAAGTACATCTCCAAACTCATGTGCAGTAGATGCTCTTGATATAATCTTAATAATACTGGTGTTGCTACTAATAATAATATATTAATTCATGATAGCAGTAAAGATGACACAGCCCTAATTTCATGATGAAACACTCTAGACTTAAGACCTGATATTATAAGAGATTATTCTAAAATGAATGCTCTATGTACAACCTATGATTTACGTAAGATGAGGTTTAATTTGCAATCAGAAGACTCTTGAATCCTTTAGTCTAGAATCCAAGGTACTTCATTACATGCCTACTTACCTCTTAGATATTGCACACTGTACTCATTCATCTATTTTAAAACAACATATTTAGTCACTGACTTTGGCAGTAGTCTATGTTACTGTTAGATACTATATAACATTATTGCAAACCATATCGAGCAATGATCCATTTGTCCAGTACACGGAGACAATTCATTTGGCCAAACTACTGCAGAAACATCAAGTACTGTATCATAAGCTACAGTAATTGTGCCAGCTGGTATGTCTGACCCTGACGTACTGTAGTGTTGAGCTCAACAATGCTCACAGCTGTTTTCCTGTGTAATCCCTACATTCCGAGCAAGAATTACCCGGATGTGTTGTATCTCCAGGTGACATAATAGTCAGATCTCTTCGTGATTGGTTGCAATAGACATTTTACATTGTGTCATAAAACATCCTTGACTTTATAAAAATTGTGTGGAACGCCATAACTTTTCTTTTCTTTTATATTTCACAGCATCAAAACTGTGTTAAATGATATTATCAGATCATGCTGCAAATGTCAATTAATAACAATAATTAGTGAGGCACAAAGCTGTGAGAAATGAAAATATAAAATAGCTGAATAGCTTCCCTGAGATTAATTCATATACTTTCATGCCAGGATACAAATAAAAATGCTGGTCCGAATGCTGGCCCATTTCTTCAAAGCGTTACTCATACTATGCGCTATGTGAGACACATTCCTTAATAACCACCATTCCCACTTTGAAAAATGTAAGAATACTCTCATATTGCACATATAGTATTCCCTGGAATTGTTCTGGGAGAGAACAGTGCATCTCCGCTTATTTTTACTGACATACCAGGGGAGAAGTGAGGACTTGTGCTTGGTACACCCTGGTCAATATATCTTCCGTCAAATTGCATATGCATGTGTGCATCATCAATTCACTTTAATGAATCCCAGGATTGTATTTGCCATGGCAGCTATTTGACATTATATTCTGCTATTCAATTTTTGGTCAGTTAGTTTTCCAAAGAGCTACCCTCTCTGTTTTCCACAACTGTGTACCGTTTAATACATACAGTCAGTGTCGGACTGGGGTATGAAAGGCCCACCAGGGGAATACAGTGATAGGGGCCCATACTTAGGGGTGTGGACATTCTACAAAGGGGGTGTGGACAGCATCCACAGAGGCTTGAAATGCACAATAGTCTTGTGCAGTGTAATGCAACATATCTACCATGTATAATACAAGTGCACAGTCTGGAACCTGATCCCTAGAGGAAGGAGTGGGCCCTCAAGCAGTGGGGGCCACCGGTGGTTCCCCTGTACCCCTGTGGGCCAGTCGGACCCTGCATACAGTAGCATAGCAATTACAATGACCTCGATGGATTTCTTCACATTTATTAATATTACATTTCAAAGTGAAGTTTTCCATTTTATGTAAAATTTTCTGTAGCAAGTTACCATCCTGTACAGCCATGGCCAAAATCAGGAATACAAATTTTCACAAAGTCTGCTACCTCAGTTTTCAGGATGGCAATTTGCATATACTCCAGAATGTCATGAAGAGTGATCAGATGAATTGCAATTAATTGAAAAGACCCTCTTTGCCATAACTATGAATTTAGGGGGTAATTCAGAGTTGTTTGCAGCAGCAAATTTGTTAGCAGTTGGACAAAACCATGGCCCTCATTCCAAGTTGTTCGCTCGCTAGCTGCTTTTATCAGCATTGCACACGCTAAGCCGCCGCCCTCTGGGAGTGTATCTTAGCTTAGCAGAATTGCGAACGAAAGATTAGCAGAATTGCGAATAGAAATTTCTTAGCAGTTTCTGAGTAGCTCCAGACTTACTCCTACATTGCGTTCAGTTCAGTCAGTTTCGTTCCTGGTTTGACGTCACAAACACACCCAGCGTTCGCCCAGACACTCCCCCGTTTCTTCAGACACTCCCACGTTTCTTCAGACACTCCCGTGTTTTTCCCAGGAACGCCAGTGTTTTTTCGCACAGTCCCATAAAACGGGCAGTTTCCGCCCAGAAACACCCACTTCCTGTCAATCACACTACGATCACTAGAACGATGAAAAATCCTCATTATGCCGTGAGTAAAATACCTAACTTCTGTGTAAAATAATAAGTGCATGCGCTCTGCGAACCTTGCGCATGCGCAGTAAGCGACTAATCGCAGTATAGCGAAAATCGGCAACAAGCGAACAACTCGGAATGACCCCGCATGTGCACTGCAGGTGTGGTAGGTATAACATTTGCAGAGAGAGTTAGATTTGGGTGGGTTATTTTGTTTCTGTGCAGGGTAATTACTGGCTGCTTTATTTTTACACTGCAATTTAGATTTCAGTTTGAACACACCCCACCCAAATCTAACTCTCTCTGCACATGTTATATCTGCCCCCCCCCCTGCAGTGCACATGGTTTTGCCCAACTGCTAACAAATTTGCTGCTGCGATCAACTCTGAATTAGGCCCTTAATCCCCAAAACAACATTTCCACTACATTTCAGCCCTGCCACAAAAGGACCATGTCAGTGATTCTCTCGTTAACACAGGTGAGAGTGTTGACGAGGACAAGGCTGGAGATCACTCTGTCATGCTGTTTCAGTTAGAATAACAGACTGGAATCTTTAAAAGGAGGGTGCTGTTAGAAATCATTGTTCTTCCTCTGTTAACCATGGTTACCTGCAAGGAAACACATGCAGTCATCATTGCTTTGCACAAAAAAGGGCTTCATAGGCAAGGATATTGCTGCTAGTAAGATTGCACCTACATCAACCATTTATCGGATTATCATGAACTTCAAGGAGAGAAGTTCAATAGTTGTGACAGGCGCCCAAGAATGTCCTGCAAGCACCAGGACTGTCTCCTAAATGTATTTCATCTGCAGGATCAGGGAACCACCAGTGCACAGCTTGCTCGGGAATGGCAGCAGGCAGGTGTGAGTGCTCGCACAGTGAGGTGAAAACTTTTGGAGAATGGCCTGGTTTCAAGAAGGGTAGCAGAGAAGCCACTTCTCACCAGGAAAAACATCAGGGACAGACTGATATTCTGCAAAAGGTACAAGGATAGGACTGCTGAGGACTGTGGTAAAGTCATTTTCTCTTTCAGGAAAGGTGAGCACTACCATCAGCCCTGTGTCATGTAAAGCATCCTGAGACCATTCATGTGTGGGGTTGCTTCTCAGCCAAGGGAGTGGAATCACTCACAATTTTGCCTAAGAACACAGACACGAATAAAGAATGGCACCAAATATCCTCCAAGAGCAACTTCTCACAACCATCCAAGAACAGTTTGGTGATGAACAATGCCTTTTCCAGCATGATGGAGCACCTTGCCATAAGACAAAAGTGATAACTAAGTGCCTCGGAAAACAAAACATCAACATTTGGGTCCATGACCAGGAAACTCCCCGGAAATGAATCCCATTGGGAATTTGTGGTTAATCCTCAAGAGGCGGATGGACAAACAAAAACCCACAAATTCTGACACACTCCAAGTATTGATTAGGCAGGAATAGATGGCCATCAGTCATTATGTGGCACAGAAGTTGATTAACAGCATGCCAGGGCAAATGGCAGAGATCTTGAAAAAGAAGGGTCAACACTCAAATATTGACTCTGCATAAACTTAATGTAATTATCAATAAAAGCCTTTGACACTTATTAAAGGTCTTATAATTTTACTTCAGTATACCATAGCAACATCTAACAAAAAGGTCTAAAAACACTGAAGCAACAAACTTTGTGAAAACCAATACTTGTGTAATTCTCAAAACTTTTGGCCATGACTGTATAATAAAAATAACAACCCTAGACTGCTTAATATCATCTAGTTTCTGCATGTTTTTAGTAAGAAGCTGATTCATTATTAGGTGCCTGATGGCTACCTAATACTCAGCACACTCTGAAATATAAAAGTTTTCAGAGTTTGCCTGCAGGAATCAACGTCTTCTGGAGATGACGTTGGTTCCTGGAGCCCAGCTCCTACCTATTGAAAGGAGCACTGGGGTGTGAAGGGGATCTGATCAGATCCCTCCTCCCTTTACTGTGTGACCTCAGACAGTTCGCAGTTCATGCATGCGCACTAGCGCAGCTGCGTAACGTTTAGCTGCAAGTAATTAGCTAGGGAATTTGTTAGGGATTACAGGGATAGCTATTTTTTGGAGCAGCTGTCCCTGAGCTGGAGCAATCCCTGGTAATTTGGTAATGAATGTAGCAACTCACGGCAAGTCGCATACCAAACTATTGGGGCTCTTAAGGGGCATATTGATGAATACTGTATGTCCCTTGGACTTCTGTCTCATGTTGGCAGTCATTTATTTCAATTACATGTATGGCCCAAAACAGAGGACAACCTAGAAAAAATAGTATCAAGGGCACTGGCACCATTTCCCATAAATATGTGCATTCACGATAATGACATTACCAGGAAAGAGATAACGCACATATTTTCAGTACACACACCACTGAGAGGGGGAAGGGCCCTCACGGAGACTGCACATGGGCATGTCATCTGGTAAAACACCAATGATGGTACATTATGTTGTAATCTACACTATCACCCCACCTAACTTTCTGTGCAAACAAGACTTTTCTGTGTTACATTTGTCAGCATTAATGCAGTGCTAATGGCTCTCCTCACAGTGTCCTTTCATGGTAAAAAGAAGTTTAGTATGGCCTTTCACTGAAAAAAAAGAAATCTGTAAGTTGTTGAAAAAGATACGGGGGTATATTCAATATTACTCTCCGACGGAAAGGATCCGACACGTTCCTATTTAATGCTGACCGTATCCAAGCAGCTTTCAGACAAATGCAGATTCGACTTGATAACAAGTCGAATCTGCATCAGCTGTAAACTGTCAAAAACATCCGCGTTTTCAACAAAAATACATGGAACGACGAGTAACTCGTAACCCGTGTTTTCCGACAAGTGACGTTTTTTTCAACAGTCGAAAAAATGGCACTTTCATTGAATAGGTCAAATACATATTCGACTTAAAAACTGTTGAAAAGTGCATGTTTGACATGTAAATGGCGTAACTACGACTCTGCTGTTGTGTTCCCTGTGTGTGCATGTACTGTATGTGCGTCTTTGTGTATAATATGAATAATGTTACCCTGTGCTGAAAATTCCAAAGTGATTTCTGATGAGATTCCTGGCCACATGTAAGCATAATATGAAATGCCAATTGCTGTTATTCAGGTCACAAGAGTCTTTTGTAACAAAGTAACTTTTTTCTTTATATCACAGCAATTGTACATATTCCCTAGGAAGCTTCAGTTTCACTCCTGTTAGTGTGTTCTACCACCACTTACAGATACGTCACAAAACACTCTCACTGCCTACCATTTAAGGATACAGTACGTTTTTACTGGTGTGCCATAATTACATTGTAATCATAGCCTAGATAACAGGAGATAAGGTTACTTGCAGCATATATAAGGATATATTTTCTACGACTATGAATAAAATGATGATGCAAAGTGCTTTATGAGTAAAGCCACACTGACAATTTACCTGATCTGAGCAACTGGACATTGAAATGAGATGTCACTGAATCAATATCACAAAATAACATCTGTGGGCAGTATGACTGTAATAGTGGAAATGACTACTGCACTCTGCAAAGGACACATTAAGCAGTTTGCAAAAATCATGTCAGTAGTATGGTCGTGCCCTTGGAAAGCCAAGTGCATTTTAGTATACGTCTATTCAGTCCTGAGGGATAATAGTGCCTTTTACTGGTGTAAATGGAGCTGGCTAAATGCTTTTTCCAGCCACTTTTGTCTCTTGTGGCCTCCATCAAATGTTTTCTTTTATACTGTTAATCCCTCCATTTAGCAGCTCTCACAGAAATCTGCACTCTGCTTGGCATATATTAGTAAGCTTTTTCATTCTGCTGCAGAAACAATAAGCACATTTACATATTATATATTATACAATCAATTCTAAAGGAACCCTATAAAACCTTCAACTGTTTATATTTTACAAGCAGTTTTCTGCAAAAAACAGGAAACAATATTCACAAAGCTTGATTGCCACACAGTAGCAAGTAAATATGGAATCATTATAAGAATGCAATTTTATAAAAGATTAAGGGGTCTATTTACTAAGAATTGCACAGAGATAAAGTAACAGCCAATCAGCTCCTGTCATTTTTCAAACACAGCCTGTGGCAGTTAGGAGCTGATTGGTTGGTACTGTATCACTCTCCACTTTATCACTTTTCAAGGCTTAGTAAATACATCCCAAAGTTTCATTTCATTGTAAAGGTATGTGCTGGTGTCTACATGGTAGCTTCATCTCTGCTTAAAAAGGAGTTGAAAGGAAGTAATACTGTGTGGCCTGCAATTTATTTATATTTCACACTTAAATGATTACAAATCTTACATTTAAGAGACATTTAAATGGGACATAGGGGGTCATTCAGACCTGATCGCTCGCTAGGGAAGTGTATTTTCACTTTGCAAGTGTGCGATCGCATGTGCAACTGGCCGGTACAAAAAAGTTTTGTGCAGTTTCTGAGTAGCCTAGGATTTACTCAGCCGCTGCGAGCACTTCAGCCTATCCGGGGCCGAAAATTGACGTCAGACACCTGCTCTGCAAACGCTTGGACACGCCTGCGTTTTTCCACACACTCCCAGAAAATGGTCAGTTGTCACGCACAAACGCCCTCTTCCTGTCTATCTCCTTGCGATCGGCTGTGCGAACGGATTCTTCGTACAATCAATTACTGGGCAATGATTCGCTTTGTACTTGTATGATGTGCCTGCGCATTGCGGTGCATACGCATGCGCAGTTATGACCTGATCCCAGCGCAGCAAAAAAAAAACTAGCGTGCGATAAGGTGTGAATTACCCCCACAGTTTAGAAGGTTGTGAAGCAAGTTTAGAATAGTCAGAGAGCTTTCCTTTTACAACTAGATTGTAGCGAGTGGAGGCAGGATCTACTTGGTCACACCAGTGAGTGTAAATTACTGCCTAAGCATAGTGCATGTACTGTTATGGTGCACAGCCAAGGAAACCTGTCACTGACAACACAACCATTGGTGCACATCTGTTATTCTGTAAGAATGTGTTGGGTATGCATAACTACATCCTGTAAGAATATAGTAAATGAATAGAATCTTAGATTAGTCAATAGAAAATAACATACAATAGGTTCAAGGTTGGCTCCTTTAGTTCGCTAAGGAGGAGTTGTAGAGGTATGAACCTGTAAGGTTGGACAGACTTTTGTGAAGAAGGGAAGAAGTGACAGTGCTACTGAGGACAGAGCAAGGGTGGACACCCTGTACCCCATGCAACCAGGTGACATGATAATACCTGTGATGATATCTATCAGTTAATTCAGACTCCCACAAATACTATATGATACACTGTATAATAATAAACAGACAAACAAAATCAAGTAGTGTTTGTCAGGTTGGCAGCAGTCTGACCGCTTGCGTGTGTAGTAATGTTGAATGAGAAATACATTGTGTGATGAAACAATTGATTACACCTGGGGAATTACTGAAGTGAATGGATTGAATATTAACATTGGATAGTTTGTTAATGTAAAGCTCTGTTCCATTTTAATCTGAATTATTACTTACAACCAATGGGCGGTGTGTAGCTGTTCCCAATCCCTACTTTAGTTCTAAGAAATGAAAATATTGGTGTCTGTTAAAACTGAAGGGAAATATCAAGCAATCAGGGTATGTTTTGCCAAATCCTTAACATAATTCTGTCTCCATAAAATAATAACAGATCCAATCTGATCTACTCACATCTACTTTTAAGACCTCGTTCTTCAGAAATTAGCTTAGGAGGAACAGAAATGTTTATTGCTTGCTCAAAGTCTCTGAACTGAATTCATAGTGGAGGAATGTGAGCATAGTGGATTAAACTTTATTCCAAATTATGACTGTTATTAAAAATTACTTTAAGACTAACTTTAAAAAATATATGCTTTTTATTTTTCAGTAAGTAACAAACAGTAGGCTGTGTTGACAAAGGCAAATTCAGTTCATTACCTATACAGAGTAACATCCTTGTAGTGTGCATGGACATCTACGAGGCTGTTTGTCTTTCTATCAGGCTGTTTCCTTTTTTGGAAGAATCTGAGTTTGTTAGTAATTGTTAAAGATGTGCGCGGACCCACATGTTTTGTTCTAATTCATTGTGTTTTCGTTTTGGTTTAGGCAAAACCACCCTGAACTGTTTCGGTCTGGATTCGTTTTTTGGCTTCCATAAAAATCGATTAAAAAATTGATAATCATTAATAAATAAATCAATATAAATCGATAAAAACTGGTAAAATCATGGAATTTTTGCAATCCAAACCCCAAAATTTTGGATTTTAAATCCAAATTCTGAACCGCAGGAAGATCTGAACTGGTACTCAGTTCGGATCGGATCTCCTTGAGAGATCTGGACAAGGTTTTGTTTCGGTTTAGATCCACACAGTTCAGGTGAATTCGGATTTCTGGAGAACTTAACAGCACATCTCTAGTTATTGTTGGGTTGGTATTATTTATTAGCTAAATTGAAATGACAGATTTAGGGGTTGATAAAGACTTACCCATAACAGCATCCCAAAATCACAGTCACGTTTGTTAAATACGCTACTATCTAATGATGCTTTGGCAAAGTAGCATATACATCCAGTTTACACCAGGTACAGATGACATACATTAATGCCCCACTTGCACATATGTTTTTATCATATATTTTATTTTCAACAAAAATAACTTTTAAACATTAAGAAAACTGGTAAAATGTCTCTAATACAGCAGAAACACATTCACGTTTCTTGTTAAAACACTCGCAACTGTGCCTGAATGATAATGAAAGTAAGCAGAGCATTCACAAACAACCAAGCACAAGTGGTTCGCTAGTACTGCGAAATCTATCATCATCCACTATTTGAACCTGCCGCTCTCCAGCCCACAAATGAAGCATCTTTCTCAGGCATATATGCATCTGTACAGTGGTGGATTCAGGAGGGTAATACACACACCTTCTTCACGGGTACTAGGTGTCAGCGATCTCCCTTTCTGTATCGTAGAAGAGCACTCGGCTGGTTCTGCATCTGTGAGTGAGGAGGCATAGCCAGCTGAGAGCTTGTCCCCAGTGAATAGAGGGAGGAGGAGAGGAAGGTCATGGCCACTCGAATTGCCTATGAAGAAGATGTGTGTTATCGGGGCAATCCCCCTTGGATCTACCACTGTATCTGTACAAAACAGAAAGACAACTGTTGTTGTCACTTATCACCATCACTGCAAATCTGTGTGTATCTAACAAATAAAACCATTGGGATTTTGTGCATATTCTGCTGGCACCCAAAATTGCTGCCTCGCCTTTTGCATGCTCCTGATCATCTCCGTAAAACAGCTTAAATTCTCCACAACTGACCTATGAATCATCATAAATGCGGACATCTCATCATAACCAATGGATTGCATTCCTGTACTGAGATACACACTAGATTGAATCTTCTGCTACTCTCCACTGAGAAGTCCTTCAGTTTGGAATCTACTGTACTCTGCATTGGACATCCCAGACAAGGTACTGTGGACTACAAACTATATTTGGCTCCATCCAGCCCCTCACTTAGACATCATCCACCTCTGTTCTCTGAGCATCAAATATCTCTGACTTCTTGCATTTTTGAACTAATATCAGTATATTCAAGCTCTGAATGGCTGAAGGGTCACTGTTCATTTCAAATTGCAGGATCCCAGCCATTCCCTAGGACAAATGGTATCATTACCCCCACAAGAAATGTACTTCAAAGGCCTCTCACACTGAGACTTTTCACACCTACGCAATAATAATTGGATTCTAACACCTTTCCACAAGCCTGGTCTGTCCTGGAATAATTGACTAAATCAGCAACAGAAAAGGAAAGTTATTGTATTCATCACTTGTTTCAAATATACACATTGGATTATTGGAGCAGCAATAGGTTATAGCAATAACTCTGTTCATGAACCCATTATAATTTTTGGATCACATACCGAATTGGGGAAAAAAAATATATACAGCTTTCTTTCCCTCTCTCATCATCATATGCAACTCATACTTATAGTAATCTGTCATTGATGACCCAATGTATACATATTCCTGCAGCTTCATTCTTACACTCCGCCCACCACATTCCGCAGTTCCTATTACACCATCACAGGCTTCTATCCTCCAATCCCTTGGCATTTTAAAAAGAAAACACAGGCGCAGTCGTGGGCAGGCCGGAAACTTTTTTCCCTGGTAACCACCTAAGTCTTTTGCCCACCTGCTCACCCCCAGCTTCAAAGAACAATCAAATAGAAGTGATACACAAAAGACGGCACTGTGATTGGAAGAACAGAATTGTCAATTCTCGCTTTGTGACCCCCATACCCAGAGCACCTGCACTTAACATAAAGAAAACTGAAGGCCCTCTGGTATGCCCAATCAGGTCAGTCCTTTGTAATGCCAGATCTATAAGAAACAAAACTGCAACAATTGCTGACCTTATTGAATCTGCAGATCTAGCCTGTATTACAGAGACCTGGCTAGATGAAAATGCAGCACCTATATTGGAGGCTGCAGTCCCAACAAACTACTCTCTCATCCGCAACCCAAGAATGGACCACAGGGGTGGCGGGGTGGCTTTCTGCTTCAAAAAAGATCTTAAACTTAGGGTCCACCCTATTGAAATTACTCGCTCATTAAAGTGCATTGTTGCCCAGAGTTTGACAGGATTAGGCTTCTGAGTACTTCTCACTTTTTGGCCCCCTGGAGACAAAAAGATATTTCTACAAGAAATTGCAGACACTGGTCCTGGCCTGGTTCTGGAACATCAAAGATGGCTCATCCTCGGGGATTTCAATGCATGGGTGGATGATGAGCTCTCACGCCTTGGCCAAGACCTCCTGTGCACAATGAATGGTCTGGGCTTCACACAGGTCATTCCTTCTGCCACACATAAAAGTGGTCACATTATTGATCTTGTCTTTCAGATTGGATTAGAAGTCACTGACCTAAAAATAAACCCAGTCATCTGGTCAGACCACCACTCCCTTTGGTTCTCAGTTGCAACCCCTCAAATAAGATCTCTGCCCGTGGAGTTGACCAGGTATTGTCCAAGGAGGGGCATGACTCCCCAGGCTCTAGCAGCAAATCTGGATCTCTCTGCTATACTGGGTGCCTGTAAAGATCCCTGTTCCCTAGTCCGTTATTATAATAGGGATGTTATGGCTGCAATTGATATTATCGCCCCTGTGCGAATAAGACCTCGTAAACCACAACGTCGAGCCCCCTGGTTCGACAACAGTGTTAGTGAGCTCAAGAAAAGGGGGCGTAGACTGGAAAGATGATGGAGGAAGACTAACCTAGAGGATGACAAAATAAAACGAATAAATCATAACGAAGAATATCAATCGACAATAACCCGTAAGAAATCACAGTTCCTGTCAAATGAGATCACGGCAGCAAACAATAGGCCAGCTCAACTTTTCCGCACAGTAGAGATGCTTTGCAAGCCAGCATGCCTGCAGACTGATGAAACCCTCTCCCAGGCAAGATGCAACAAGTTTGCAAATTTCTTTGCAGATAAAATATCCACCATCCGGGCTGGAATCTCCACAGTGCCATCGAAGCAGTGCCAAACTACAAAGCCTGCCAATATAAGCAACCTGCCTTCATGGACCATCTTTAACCCAGTGGATGTAAAGGACATTGCTGAAATTGTTTGGATTTTGCGTCCCACCACCTGTGATCTGGACCCTGCCTCAACCAAGCTTCTAATAGGTTGTATGGATATAATTGGTCCTATCTTTGCAAAAAGTGTTCAATGCTCTTTGCAGACAGGCCTTTTTCCTAGACCTCTAAATGAAGCAATTGTTAAACCACTTCTTAAAAAACCTAATTTAGATACCGACTGCATGACTAACTACAGACCGTTATCAAACCTTCCTTTTCTAGGAAAGGTTATTGAGAAAGTGGTTGCAAATCATCTGGAAATCCGCCTGACAACCCATGATATCTATGATCCATTCCAATCAGGATTCAGGAGAAGACATAGCACTGAAACAGCCTTGGTGTGTGTGTTAAATGATCTTCTGATGGCAAGAAACAGAGGTGACTTCTGGATTTCTCTGCAGCATTTGATACCATGGACCATGGGTTTCTGATTGAGTGACTGATACATTTTTGTGGACTGGATGGCATAGTCCTAAGCTGGTTCAAATCATTTCTCACAGGCAGGTCACAGAGAGTATCGTCTGGAGTATACTCATCACCATCAGTGCCGTTGCCATGTGGTGTCCAACAACATTCTATACTATCACCCCTGCTTTTTGCTATATACACGCTCCAGCTGGGTGAAATAATCAGGCGACATGGGCTGGTCTACCACTGCTATGCAGATGATACACACACAACTGTACTTGTCCTTTGCTCCGGGCACTGATAACCCAATAGCAACCCTAAATGGCTGTCTAGCTCAGGTCCAGGAGTGGATGAGTGCCAGTTGGCTGTGACTGAACCCAGATAAAACAGAGGTCCGTATGATAGGACCGCAACATCAAAGGACAAGACTGCAGCATAGCCAACCAACTCTACTGACACTCAGGGATTCAGAATTACAAACCACTGATCGTGTGCGGAATCTTGGCGTTGTCCTGGATGGTGGCTAGACACTTAAACATCAGATATCAGCCAGAATCAAATCCTCATTCTTTCACCTGAGGAACATAGCCAGAATCAAGCACTTAATTCCCTCAGATGAGCTCCCAAACGAAATCCATGCATTTGTATCATCTCGATTAGACTACTGTAATGCCCTCTACCTTGGTCTCCCAGCAAAAGAATTGCACTGTTTACAGCTGGTGCAAAACACAGCTGCCAGGCTGTTGATCGACCAGCCTCATTCTAGCCACATAACATCCATACTCTAATCCCTTCACTGGCTGCCTGTAAGATGGTGAATTATCTTCAAGTTTGGCTTACTGAGTTTCAAAGCACTACATGACCAGGGCCCATGGTATCTGAAGCAGCTTTTGACCCCATAGTGCCCCATTCGATTACTGCAATCTGTAGATGAAGAACTTTTAGCAGTACCTAGAATCTCCCGTAATTCATCTGGGGGTCGAGCTTTTTAGTCATGCTGCTCTGACTCTATGGAACTCACTTCCCCGCACAGTGCGAGAGGTCCCAACTATAGAATCCTTCAAAAGTAGACTCAAGACTTTCCTGTTTACTCAAGCATTTCCATAATGTCCCTTTAGTATCTACTGTACATGCTTCTGTATTTTATGAAAAGCTATTCTGTTCTATATTATGCTATGTATCTGTTAAGAGCCTTGAGTCCTCTTGGAGAAAGAGCGCTATACAAATACAATTATTATTATTATTATTATTATTATTATTAATTATTATATTTTGATCAAAACATTTAAGCTTGTGTAATGGGGCATATGGCGAGCACCCCAAAAGCAGTGTAACATAGGCTTCTACAGGCTTAGCGGTATAGTAGAGAGGTAAGGGTTCCCCAGTGATGTGGAAAAGAAACAAGTGACACATGGTAAGGAAAACTGTATTAACTCATGGGTTTACAGTATTTTCTTTACCTGTAGCATGAGGTTTTAACCCCACAGCAAGAATCACTGTCAGTGTATGTGTATGTTTGTTACACACACTGCACACTCACACACTGGAAACAATACTAACCTAGAATGGCCAGGAGGCTCCCAAAAATCGGGTGTCTCTCCCGTCCTCTCGGAAAAGTAAGTATGTCTCCTGGCTGCAATGGGCAACTTCACTGGTCTGTTACTCCACTCTTTTCACTGCTTCATGAAATAGACCCCAAACTCAAACATTTGTGTTCAACTCTCTAAGGTTAGACATACCCAGACTAGCAGTGCCACATGTGCTAACAGGACATTGAGATGTACTAAGCAGTGGCAAAGTGGAGAAGTGAGCCAGTGGAGAAGTTGCCCATGCTAACCAATCAGCATTGACATGACATTTTTAATTTTCATACTATAAAAGTATACAGAGCAGCTGATTGGTTGCCATGGGCAACTTCTCCACAGGCTCACTTCTCCACTTTTATCACTGCTTAGTACATCTCCCCCTATAATTCTATTTCACTGACTGAGAAGAACGCACCCAACTAAGAAATAAATGACAACTAAACAGCTGTTCTTACAGCCATCACAACAAAACAGTGTCAACATCAAAAAGGTAAAGTGCCGATTTCCAGCAGGCAAGAGGAAGAATAACTGACAGTAATCACTAATATAACCCATTAAACATGTCCTAACCTATGATAGGCTGCCAGATTACAACCCATCACCCAATTAATATATAAAAGGAAAACCACTAACATCTTAAAGGGACCCGCTCTACAGTGTTGGACTCGGGCATGAAGGGCCCACAGGGGGGATGCAGTGGCAGAACCTCATGTTTAGATGTGTGGTCAGTCACTGGAGAGGCCACACTTGTTTGCCTAACCATCAGAGGGTGCATTGGCGGGGCCCCTGGTTAAATATATATAGTAAATACTGCTAGTGCATGAATGATAATGTACCAGGTTAATAACATCAATGCACTGTAGAAACTACACCACAGTCCTGTGCAGTATAATGTATAAATCAATTGCACAACCTAGAACCTTATCCCTAGAAGAAGAGGTGGGCCCCAATGAAACCCCATGGTTTTATTTTGCTCTGGCTTATTCAACCATATGCATCAATTGCATTGGTTTGTACTGTCGGTGACTGTATCATTTTGTGTATGAGCAAGAGAGGGGTGAGAGAATAAATCCAGACTTACTGTAGAAATTACATGCTTCATAAATTCCCTGTGGAATCATACTAAAAGCTTTTTGCAGAGCCTATACCAATGATCCAATACAACGGAGAGAACTAGTCATTTTCTATGGTAATTTTGTATAGTCAGATAAAGTCTATACAATGCAGATCCAAATCTCCTGTATTACAGAATGCAAACCTCAGATTCTAATCTGGTGGTTTCTATTCTACTGTATATAGGGGGTAATTCCAAGTTGATCGCAGCAGGACATTTTTTAGCAGTTGGGCAAAACCATGTGCACTGCAGGGGAGGCAGATATAACATGTGCAGAGAGAGATAGATTTGGGTGTGGTGAGTTCAATCTGCAATCTAAATTGCAGTGTAAAAATAAAGCAGCCAATATTTACCCTGTACAGAAACAAAATAACCCACCCAAATCTAACTCTCTCTGCAAATGTTATATCTGCCCCCCCCCCCTCTGCAGTGCACATGGTTTTGCCCAATTGCTAAAAAATTTCCTGCTGTGAATTACCCCCATAGAGCCCAATCTTCCACAACCTGATAACCACTAAGCAATGCAAACCCAAATCTAGTGTGAAGTAAGCATGCAGCAAAATATATATTTGTTAGTTTGTAAAGTCACTTCTGTATTTCATTTTTAACACAAGTCAAAGTGAAAACTGCGTGATTTGGAAATGTTGTCAGCGTGGCATGGATAAAATGTTGACAGTCAGGTTCATGGTAGGATCAGTTGCCAGGTTGCAAGGTTGCCAGGAAACAAAGCTGAGGACATTAAACCTGATCTAACAGATGGAAAGGCATTATAGGCTCCTTTTGTAGAAACATGTACTACAAACTAGATGACAGTTCCAAAAATACATATGAGCGTGTTAATTTTTCCTCTATAGTTGTTGGTCTTGCTGATGCTGATGAGGAATATGATTATGCTCATGTTGATCGTTATAGGACTGCAGCTGCACCTGAGGACAATTGTGAAGTGCAAACTTGCAAATTTCCCATTTATTGTAGCTTAATGATTGTAATAATACTGTACAGAAGGAAAATGTACAGCAGGACAGATTCTAAAGCATTCTCCATAAGTGCACACTTAGCAAAATGATAGCTTCAGGTATTACCTTTCCTTTTTGTTGAACCTGCGTTATTTGATAGCCACCATATTTTTTTCTTAATAATTTCTGAACTTACGGGTGTGATATGTTACTCTTACGTCCTAGAGGATACTGGGGTTCCATTTAGTACCATGGGTATAGACGAGTCCACTAGGAGCCATGGTCACTTTAAGAATTTGATAGTGTGGGCTGGCTCCTCCTACTATGCCCCTCCTACCAGACTCAGTTTAGAATATGTGCCCGGGGGAGCCTGTCACAGCTGGGGGAGCTCTCCTGAAGAGTTTTCTGCATTTATTTTTCTGCTTGTTATTTTAAGGCAGGACTGGTTGGCATCAGCCTGCCTGCTTCGTGGGACTTAGGCGGGGGGGGATCGTCCCAACCTCCCAAAGGGTTAATGGTCCCGTTCCCCGCTGACAGGACACTAGCTCCTGAGGGAACTACTCGCAAGCCCCACCACAGTGAGCGTACATTCCCGCAGCACGCCGCCAGCCCTAACAGAGCCAGAAGAAAGAAGAGTGGTGAGTACTAGCGGGTTGCCGGCCATTATGGTGCCACGAGGGTACAGAGACGCACGGCTTCTAACCAGGGAGGATTGTGTCTCCAGACACAGTACGCAACTGCGTCTCAGTATGCTGTACACAGTAGCCAAACTGGAGAACACAGCCTTAAAACAGTTCTGCTCCATATTAAGCACAAAAATGTCCTCAGACAGTATAAAAAAAAGCGGGAAGACCATGCGCCACTGAAGGGGTGGGGCTTCACTATGAGAGGATCCAGCAGCTCACCAGCGCCATTTTCCTTCTGCAGTGGACACAGACGCTGACTGACAGGGACGCGCAGCTCCTCAGGTGTGACTCCTGATTACCCAGGGTCGGCTCGAGGCATGTTCAACTCGAGCGGCCGCGCAGGGCGCCACCCTTAAAGGGCGCCGCGCGCTGGCGCCGCCATGTCGGAGCCTGGAGCCGTCCCTGATCTCCCCTGCTGTCCTCCCTGCTCCCGCTGTGTGCGCCGCCGCTGTGTGCGCTATGCGGCGCCGGCGTCTGATGTCAGACACCGGCGCCGCACAGCGCGCACAGACAGCGGCAGACAGCACAGACAGCGGCCGCAGAGGCGTGCACAGCAGCACTCCCAGCAGCACTCCCCCTCCCTCGGCACAGCAGGTACTGGGGGCATATGTGGCACTGTGGGGGGCATTTATCTGGCACTGTGGGGGGCATTCATTTATCTGGCACTGTGGGGGGCATTCATTTATCTGGCACTGCGGGGGGGGGGACATTTATCTGTGCACTGTGAGGGGGCATTAATGTATCTGGCACCGTGGGGGCATTTCTGGCACTGTGGGGGCATATCTGCGCTGTGGGGGCATTTATGTATCTGCACTGTGGGGGCATTTATGTATCTGGCACTGTGGGGGCATTTCTGTATCTGGCACTGTGGGGGCATTTATGTATCTGGCACTGTGGGGGCATTTATTTATCTGGCACTGTGAGGGGCATTTATTTATCTGGCACTGTGGGGGGCATTTATTTATCTGGCACTGTGGGGGGCATTTATTTATCTTGCACTGTGGGGGGCATTTATTTATCTGGCACTGTGGGGGCATTTATTTATCTGGCACTGTGGGGGCATATCTGGCACTGGGGGCATTTAATGTATCTGGCACTGTGGGGGCATATCTGGCACCGGGGGCATTAAGGTATCTCTCACTGTGGGGGCATATCTGGCACTGGGGGCATTAAGGTATCTGGCACTGTGGGGGCATATCTGGCACTGGGGGCATTAATGTATCTGACACTGTGGTGGGCAGTAATGTATCTGGCACTGTGTGGGCACTTATGCATCTGGCACTGGGGGCATTTATGCATCTGGCAATGTGTGGGCATTTATGTATCTGGCACTGGGGGCATTTATGTATCTGGCCCTGTGGGGGCATATCTGGCACTGTGGGGGCATTTTTATATCTGGCACTGTGGGGACATATCTGGCACTGTGTGGGCATTTTTATATCTGGCACTGTGGGGACATATCTGGCACTGTGTGGGCATTTTTATATCTGGCACTGTGGGGGCACTTATGTATCTGGCACTGTGTGGGCACTTATGTATCTGGCACTGTGGGGGCATTTATGTATCTGGCACTGTGGGGGGCATATCTGCACTGTGGGGGCATTTATGTATCTGGCACTTTGGGGGCATTTATGTATCTGAACTGTGGGTGCATATCTGGCACTGTGTGGCCATTTATGTAGCTGGCACTGCTGGGGGGGCATGTCACGTGTAGCTGACACTGCTGGGGGGGCATGTCACGTGTAGCTGGCACTGCTGGGGGGGCATGTCACGTGTAGCTGGCACTGCTGGGGGGCATGTCACGTGTAGCTGGCACTGCTGGGGAGCATGTCACGTGTAGCTGGCACTGCTGGGGGGCATGTTACGTGTAGCTGGCACTGCTGGGGGGCATGTCATGTAGTGTTCCCGCTAGGCGTCTGTGGCTAGGCAATGTGTCTCAGTGCTCTCCCTGGTGCAATGTGTCTCAGTGCTGTGCCTGGCGCAAAGTGTCTAGGAGGTTCTACCTGGTGCAGTGTGTATTAGCTGCACTACTGTGTGGTGTAATGCAAATTGCCACTATTATGTGGCCACGTACCTTCCCCACGAAGTAACTCCCCTTAATTTTTGCTGCGCGCCTTCGGCGCGCACTGTCCATGCTTTGACATATAGGTATGGGACCAACAAGTAGTATGTACATCATTTTGCCCTCCTACCTTAAAAATGTGCCCTCCCTGTGATCAGCACCATGCCCTAAAAAGTGAACACTATCATGTGTAGCTGGCACTGCTGGGGGGCATGTCATGTGTAGCTGGCACTGCTGGGGGGCATGTCATGTGTAGCTGGCACTGCTGCGGGGCATGTCATGTGTAGCTGGCACTGCTGCGGGGCATGTCATGTGTAGCTGGCACTGCTGGGGGGCATGTCATGTCTATCTAGCACTGCACATTATGTGTATCTGGCACTATACTGGAGACATTGTGTGTAAGGAACACTACTGTGGCTATGTGTAAGGCTGCTAATTGTGTGAAAATATATTTATAGTTTGATGATATGAAGTTACGAGGCCACGCCCACTTTTCCAGAGGCCACACCCACTTTCCCGTGGCGCGCACATGGGGGGGGGGGGGCGCTTTTACATTTTCTCGCTCAGGGTGCTAGTAGGCCTGGAGCCGGCCCTGAGATTACCTTAGCGGTACCAGGGGGTCATAGCAAGGGGAACGCGATATTAGTGTACTAAGGGGGTCAATCCGAGTTGTTCACTCGCAAGCGGATTTTAGCAGATTTGCTCATGCTAAGCCACCGCCTACTGGGAGTGAATCTTAGCATCTTAAAATTGCGAACGATGTATTCGCAATATTGCGATTACACACCTCGTAGCAGTTTCTGAGTAGCTCCAGACTTACTCGGCATCTGCGATCATTTCACTGCTTGTCGTTCCTGGTTTGACGTCACAAACACACCCAGCGTTCGCCCAGACACTCCCCCGTTTCTCCGGCCACTCCTGCGTTTTTTCTGGAAACGGTAGCGTTTTTTCCCACACGCCCATAAAACGGCCTGTTTCCGCCCAGTAACACCCATTTCCTGTCAATCACATTACGATCGCCAGAACGATGAAAATGCCGTGAGTAAAATTCCTAAGTGCATAGCAAATTTACTTGGCGCAGTCGCAGTGCGGACATTGCGCATGCGCATTAAGCGGAAAATCGCTGCGATGCGAAGATTTTTACAGAGCGAACAACTCAGAATGACCCCCACAGTCCCCAATCTGGGTACTTAGTCTGTGACCCGGCTAAGCTTGGCATTAGCAATAAGGGCGCTGTGTACTGGCTCCAAAATATTCTGTGTCTCCCTGGAAGGGCTCTTTGTGGGTTAACTGTGCTTTAACCTTTCCTGTGTGTGTGTGTGTGTGTGTGTGTGCTGTCACATTTACATTATGTCAGGCAAAGAGTGTGTTTCATGTATGACGGAGTGTTCCTCTTCCCCAGGGAGCTTACCACTATGTACTCAGTGTAGTGAACCTTCTCAGGCTAGCGTGGCTGAACCAGTGTGGCTGGATTCCCTCAAAGGAATGATTTCTAATATCTCTAATTGTCCCACAATGAGAAAGAGACGCAATACTTAAGACATTCTGTGGATGAGATTATGAACAGAGACTCAGTCCGCAAACAAGCGTCTCAGTTCCTTGCCATTTGTCCACAAAAATGAACTCTGGCCCATATCCTGCAGTCTGACTCTGACGCTGAGGGGTCAGACATGGAGGAGGGGGAAGTGGATTCAGAAGGGGGGGGGATGCTGCTCTGTTACAGGGCTCTTATAGAGGCTATCAGAGATGTGCTACAAATTCCTGATAAGGTGATAGAGGAGTGTGAGGAATCCTTATTTTAATGTAAAAAAGAAGTCCTCAGTCATTTTTCCTGTGTCAAAGGAATTGAATACCCTGTTTGAAGAACCATGGGTAAATTCTGATAAGAAATTTCAAATCCCTAAAAGGTTACTCTCGTCTTTTCCTTTTTCTCCTGAGGATAGGAAAAAATGGGAAAGTCCACCAATAGTGGATGCATCGGTGTCCAGGTTGTCACGGAAGATTGTGTTACCCGTCCCTGGTGCAGCCTCCCTGAAGGATGCTGCTGATTGTAAGATTGAAACTACACTCAAATCCTTGTACACAGTGGCAGGGGTGGCTCAGAGACCCACTATAGCATGTGCATGGATTACTAAATCCATTGCTAAATGGTCGGGTAATCTTATTGAAGCATTGGATTCCTTATCTAGGGGGGAGATTGTTTTACTCCTGCAACATATACAGGAATCTGCAAACTTTATGGTGGAAGCCATAAAAGAAGTAGGTTTGCTTAATTCACGCACCACTGCTATGGTAGTGTCAGCAAGCAGGGGCTTGTGGTTACACCAGTGGACTGCGGACGCAGACTCCAGGAAAGGTGTGGAAGGCCTACCCTTCACAGGAGAGGCCTTATTTGGAGATGAACTGGACTAATGGCTCTCCAAAGCTATTGCGGGTAAGTCCACATATCTTCCTTTTGCAGCTCCCCCAACCAGGAAGGCCTACTCAGGACCTACCTTACAGTCCTTTCGGACTGCCAAGTTTAAGTGCAAAGTCAGAGGATCTTCTACTGCCACCAGAGGCACTAGAGGTAAACCACACAAAACAGCAGCTGTCGGTTCTCAGGAACAGAGCTCCAGTTCTGCTTCGTCAAAGCCTTCTGCATGACTGTGGACCGCGTGGCCTAGAAGAGTGGCAGGTGGGAGCTCAACTCAAGAATTTCAGTCACATCTTGTCAACATAATGCCAGGATCCCTGGGTCATAGATCTTATTTCCCAGGGATACAGACTGGAGTTTCAGGAGCTCCCACCTCACAGATTCTTCAAATCAGGCTTACCAGCTTCACAAGAGGCAAGTATAACCTTACAGGATGCCATTAAAAAACTGGTGCAGACTCAGGTCATTGTACCAGTTCCACCTCATCTGCGCAACAAGGGGTACTATTCCAACTTGTTTGTGGTGCTGAAACCGGACGGTTCGGTGAGACCGATTTTGAATCTAAAATCGTTGAACCCGTAATTGTGAGTGTTCAAATTCAAGATGGAGTCTCTGAAAGCTGTGATCTCAGGTCTGGAGGAGGGGAAATTCCTAGTGTCTCTGGATATCAAGGATGCGTACCTTCACATTCCGATCTGGCCACCACACCAAGCTTATCTACACTTTGCATTTGCACAGGTGTCTGCGAGTCCAGGGGAGTCGGTGGATTCATTGCAGAGGGATCGGTGACCGAGTAGGGATGCGGCTGCAACGACAGTGGATGACGCAACGACAGGGTCGGTGGCGGTGGAGCCGGCTGATGGTATTCCACATCCTCCAGGCACCGGTGAGCATGCTGTTGTTTATCACTACTTTACAGTTCTTGTACCTTCTTGTAGTGTTTCCTCTGGTTCTCCTGGGCGCCCGCGTTAGTTGGCTAGGCTCATTGCATGGCGCATGGCGTTAGGCATCTCGGAATGGCAGGGCGCCAGCGGCTACTGTTCCCTCCGCCCCCGGCGGTTCGCGGAGAAGGCGGGCGGTGGGGGGGATGGGGGAAACGGCTTTCCGTACTTTTCATCTGTGGTCACGGTTTTTGGATTTTACGGCTTGTTGCACCGGGTCGCGACCGGCCGCGTATCCCCACATGGTGCAGTTTTGTGGCAGCGCATGCAATTTTAATCCTAGGTTTCCGCTTGGGGAGATTACGACGTGAAGTCCATCGTGATCGGGGTGGGAACGTCGTTTTTTCCTTGGGTTTGTGGTTAGGGGACACCCGGCAGGCCGGACCGCACAGTGGGGTCCCAGGTCGCAGGCCCCTCGCAGTTGGCACTTCTGTTTTGCGCTCCTTGGTAGGGGTGAGTACACCACAGGCGCCACTCCCGTTTTCGTCACTCATGCAAATTGGTGAGGCCGGTTACCCGTCCAGTGACGGTGCCCCAGCCACGAGCGGGTAACCTGCCCGTGGTGGCGCGCCAGCCAGCGTTTTAGGTCCGCTCACGCTGTACCGCATCAGGTCCGATGGAAGGGGAACGCAGGACCGGCTTGGGGCTCGTGTGCGCTCTATGCCGTTTTTTTCCTCTCTTCATGACTTGTCTTCCCGGTGGGGTTGGTGCCCAAGGTCCCTGGGCTAGTTCCGCCTTATCCTACATTTATCTTATCCTCATGGGGTTTCTTTTCATGCTCCGTTCCCGAGGCCATGCGCGGGGTGAGTATTAGTCTTTTAGGGACTCTGCGTTTTGTGTCGTGAATATGGGCAAGGTACCTCCTTTTTGGCTAACTTATACGTTGGGTCGTGTTTTCGCACCTTCCCCTGCGCCCCTATCCCCTGCAATTTTTCGGGCCTCGATTGGGTGCCAGTATGATACGGACGGGTGCGTGTCCCTGGGTTTTCTGTCTCATGTGCCTCTTTGAGAAATGCGGCACTTTCTTGCGTTGGTGCATACTGTCCGTCTCCGGCCCCCCCTTAGTGTTGCTCACTACCGGGACTATTTTCTCTTCATGGGTCTGGGGTGCATTTCGGTTTGCAGCTATCCTTCTGTAGGTTGCCAGCTCTTGTTCGTGGTCCTGGGTGTTCCCGTTGCCCCGGTGCGCTGCTAGGGCCCTACCGGTTGCCTGAGTTTTCAGGGGTCGGCACTGGGCACAATGGCGGGTTGCTTTCGCCTCCCCGCTGACAAGTTACCGACACTTTTTGGTTTTTATTAACCACTGCTTGGGGCGACGCGAAGTTTGGTTTTAGCGGTTGCAGTCGTCGTTCAGCTCCCCCCCTTTTTGCGAGCAGATTTATCCCCATGGGTGGCATAGTTTGCAGGAAACCTACGGGCCGCTGCGGGGTCGGCCAGGTAGCGTTACGCAGTTTCCCTGCCCGCGAGATTAGAGATGTTTTTGTGGATTTGGTTTTCATTCCTATGGGCTTGTTAAGGGGAGGTTTTTTGGGCCTCCTCCTCCTTGTTCCCTCCGGTTCCCCTAGGCTTGCGACATCTGTTTGTCTGCTTGCGGCGCAGTTTTACCATTGCGCGCACGGATTCGGAATGGGTTTGCGGATGCTTTGTCTCATTTCAGTTTGATAAGTGCTGTGAGTGGGTTCCGGGAGTGGGGACATAGGTTTTTTCATGCCCGTCTTCTGTCGGGCGGATTGTATGGGTGACTACTCGGACTAGGTATGCGTTGGCTCCTTCCTCGTTTGGGGCGTCTGCTGCGTCCTGGTGTTTTTTCAGTAGGTTGGATACAGCGGGTGTGTCCCTGGTAGATGGTTTGATGGTTTTCGTGTTTGAGCGTTTTCTGGGAGGTAGGTCCAAGGCAGCCATGTATCCTGCCCTTGCGGGTTTTTCCTTCCGTTCTAGGCTGCGCGGGCTGGTGGACCACGCCTGGTCTTTCGCCCCTTTCGGGGGCGCTTAAGGGTTGGGGTTAGGGTGCGCCCCGCGCCTGCGGATAGCCGTAGGCCTGCTACGTTGCAACTTTTGGCGGAGTTGCTGGGTGTGCTGCCTCCTGTTGACGAGTCGGTGTTGGGGGTTGCCCCTGTTTAGATTAGCCCTTGCTTTGGCTTTCTTATGGGTTTTGAGGGTGAGCAAGTGGTGGCGAGCAGCAGGCATTTCGGGATTCCGGGGCCTTTTCTGTAACGGGTGTTGGAGGATGGTCAGTTGCTCTGCAGGAGTGTGATCCAAATCAGATCAAGCAGCTGTGGGTCGCTGGGTGTCCTTGAAGGCCCAGGAGGAGGTGGGTGTCTGCCCACTGCGCCTGGTGCATGAGTATAGATGGGCCTCCGGGGGGGGGGGGGGGCGACGAGTTGCTGATACAGGCGCTCGCTGGTCCTCTCTCTAATTTACAGTTTGCGGCTGTGTTTGGGGTCGGTACCCATTCCTTGCGTGCGGCAGCCGCAGGGACCGCCACGGCAGCTGTTCAGGAGCTGGGTCGTTGGGGGTGTTCTTTTAGGCCCGATGCCTTGCGGGTTGGGTTGGCTACCATGCTGCAGCCACAGGGTCCTCCACGGCTGCTGTTCAGGAGCTGGGCCGTTGGCGGTATACTTCTTAGGTCCTATTCCTTGCGGATTGGGGAGGCTGCCATGCGGCAGCCACGGGGTCCTCCACAGCAACTATTCCGGAGCTGGGCCATTGGAGATATACTTCTTAGGTCCTATTTCCTTGCGGATTGGGGCGGCTGACCATGCGGCAGCCACAGGGTCCGCCACGGCGGCTATTCGGGAGTGGGCCGTTGGAGGTATACTTCTTAGGTCCTGTTCCTTGCGGATTGGGGAGGCTGCCATGCGGCGGCCAGCGGGTCCTTCACGGCAACTGTTCAGGAGCTGGGGCATTGGAGGTATACTTCTTAGGTCCTATTCCTTGCGGATGCAGGTGGCTACCATGCGGCAGCCACGGGGTCCCCCACGGCGGCTATTCAGAAGGTGGTCCGTTGGAGGTATACTTCTTAGGTCCTATTCCTTGCGAATGGGGGTGGCTACCGTGCGGCAGCCACGGGGTCCTCCACGGCAGCTATTCAGGAGGTGGTCCGTGGAGGTATGCTTATTATAAGTCCTTCTGCATGTGGTAATGTTTAGTTGCACCTGTTGCGCTAACCCAAAAACTTGTTTATCCGTCGGTTTTTGAACGGGTAGCGTTCAGGAATCGAGGGTGTGAAGTGAATTTTTAAATTTTCCTCCGAGGGGGCCTAATTACAATTGGCTCATCAAAGGTTCACGGGAGGTTTTTTGAGTTTTCTCCTTCACTTGAGTTAATTCTGTTCTCTGTCACTTGGTTTCCTATGTGACGTATGTCAGTGTGATGATGTTAGGGTGTTTTTCTTTTGCAGCCGTCGATGGTTTAACAGGAGTGACTGGTTGGCCACTCTTACTATTTTTGGGCGGCAGGGCATTCCTTGGCGCGTAGGACAGCTGATGTTTTGGTCAGGGTGGTTTGTTGGTTGGGTGTCCGTGGTTAAGGGATACTGAGGGATATTTGTACAGCTCCTTTGCCACCGTGAGCATAGGTGGGGTCATCCTAGCGGTAGGGGTCGCGTTGACAGCATCTACCTCAATTTGTTCATTAAGGCTGATTTCATGGGCCACGTTGTCACTAGCCGGAGATCCGTTTTGGGTGGTCAATTAGTCCAGCATTTATTCATTGGAGGGGGCGGTGCTTTTCTCAGCTATTGAGAAAGCCCGCCAGATGGTAATTCTGCTGTTTCATTGTTGTTACGGATTTTAGGTGGAGTAGTGGTCAGGCATCCTCTGCTTGTACTGCGTCAGCGGCAGTTCTACAAGGAGGATGGGGTTCGTCTTCTCCGGCTGGAGCTTTCGGGTTTTCTTAAATGGGGTTTTGGTCCTTTCCGTTAGCGATCTTGTTTTCCTGGTTTTTATTGGTTTGGATGGCGGGGCGGTTTGTTAAACCTTTGTGGCGCGAAGTCGCTACCAACCAGCGGTCAGATGGGCATAAGTGGTCATTGTGGGGCACCCTCTTTAGAAGGACGGCAGGTGTGTCCTTACCTTGCGGTTGGACATTTAGACGTTCCATTGCGGGAACCGAACGTTTGCCAGAGAAAGGAGTGGTGAGTCCTGCACAATGCGGGTTATGCAGGGAGGAGGCGGTGTTGTGGTTTAGTCCCCTCCTCAGTTTTTGTGTTTCAATCTAAATGACTGGAGCTGGTTTCTGGTAGCGACTTTTCCTTTGCCATCCTCCAATATAAACTCAATTCAATTACAATTATAGTTTAAAGAACAGGTCAGCGATCAATAAATATCGTCTGACCTTTAACTACAGCTAACCGTGTCCGTGTCGTTATTTTAGTGTGTCGTTACTTTAGTGGTAAGCTAGCTTAAAGAAGTGTTTATGTCAATCGCAATAAAATTATGGGCGCCTTAGATTAGCTGAAGGCTGCATAAGCCTGAGGCCATATAAGAGCCCAATTTTTTGTGATTGGTTGTTTATGACTAAGCAGTTGCTAGGTAGATTAGTGTTTTCTCTGGTATTTTTCCTATAGGATTATAGGGCTGTCCATCAAGGGTTAAGGGGTTGGTCTCTGAATAATATATAAGCCATAGTCATGTGCCTCAGACTTCCTCTTGCCATTTTGGAATGCCCTCCCGCCCGCCCTGACTATATTTTTTCCTGCATCTTGTCTTTCTCGGTGGGCTCTTGACAGCCAGATTGGCGGGAAGTCGCTACCAACCAGCGGTCAGATGGGCATAAGTGGTCATTGTGGGGCACCCTCTTTAGAAGGACGGCAGGTGTGTCCTTACCTTGCGGTTGGACATTTAGACGTTCCCCTGCTGGAACCGAACGTTTGCCAGAAAAAGGAGTGGTGAGTCCTGCACAATGCGGGTTATGCAGGGAGGAGGCGGTGTTGTGGTTTAGTCCCCTCCTCAGTTTTTGTGTTTCAATCTAAATGACTGGAGCTGGTGTCTGGTAGCGACTTTTCCTTTGCCATCCTCCAATATAAACTCAATTCAATTACAATTATAGTTTAAAGAACAGGTCAGCGATCAATAAATATCGTCTGACCTTTAACTACAGCTAACCGTGTCCGTGTCGTTATTTTAGTGTGTCGTTACTTTAGTGGTAAGCTATCTTAAAGAAGTATTTATGTCAATCGCAATAAAATTATGGGCGCCTTATACGTCCAAATCACTGTAATTAATTGGTAAGATCACTGTAATTAATAATTACAAATCACTGGAATTAATTGGCAAAATCACTGTAATTATATGTCCAAATCACTGGAATTAAATGGCAAAATCTCGCTATTGCCTGCCTAGTGAAGTGGAATCTAGATGGGATTTGGTACCGGGGACACAATACCTCCATCAATTGTCTAAATCCCACTGCACTAATGGCGGATACCAGGCGCACGTCTAACACTAACATAAGTGTCAAGGCCTCAGTTTCGAGTGCTTCCATCTTCATGTGAAGCTGAACCACTAGTCATGAACATAGGCCAGGGCTTCAGCCGTTCCTTGGCACTCCGTGTTGTAAATGGCATATTGGCAAGTTTACGTTTCTCCTCAGACCATTTAAATTTCTTTTTTGGGATCTTTTTACTGAACTTTGGCTTTTTGGATTTTACATGCCCTCTACTATCACAATAGGCATCGGCCTTGGCAGACGACGTTGATGGCATTTCATCATCTATGTCATGGCTAGTGGCAGCAGCTTCAGCACTAGGAGGAAGTGGTTCTTGATCTTTCCCTATTTTATCCTCCAAATGTTTGCTCCCCATTATTTTTTGGGAGTTATATAAGACAATATGCGGCACAGGAATGACTGGAATGACTGATGGCCGGGACGCTACCATTGGTCTGATGCAGCACAACACAGCAACACTGTAAGGGACTTGTTGGTGTTGTTGTTATTATTATTATTATAGGGCAGCAGTGGACATATAGCAGCAGCGTATACCACTGTGACTGCCTCATCACTGAAATGACTGATGGACAGGACTGATGGACAGGACACTACCACTAGTCTGATGCAGCACAACACAACAACACTGTAAGGGACTTGTGGTTGTTGTTATTATTATTATAATTCTGTAGCAGTGGACATATAGCAGCAGCTAATCTCAAAATATCTCCGCTCTTCACAAGATGTGTGTCTCTCATCTGCACAGATTACTTGCTCCCATTCACAATTGCAAGACTTTCTTCGGGCAGCACCCACCCTATGGAATTCCCTCCAAACTTTCAAGCATTCCAATCACCTCTTCAGGCGAGCCTATCAAATTCTTGAACTACCTACATGACCTTCAGAAGCAGTAATATCTAATTACATTCCATCAGGACTTTGCTATCTGGTGGGACCGCTATGCTATAGATAGTGCCTGTCCTTATGTATCCTTCCTCATTCCCTATAGATTGTAAACTTGCAAGCAGGGCCTTCCTACCTCTATATCTGTCTGTTATTACCCAGTTTGTCTTATCACTGTTGTTTCCAATTGTAAAATGCAGCGGAATATGCTGCTCTATATAAGAAACTGTAAATAAATACACAGCAGCAGGTCCGGACTGGTCATCTAGCTCTTCTGGCATACACCCGAAGGGCCGATGGCCTGTTGGGCCTGGTCTGGCCACATAGAGAGTTGACTGGCCAGGTAGCGCAGCCTCATGGCACTTTGCTCAGCCACCCAACATACAGATAGATGGGGGCATGCCCTGAGGCCAGGTCCATGCGACTTGTAGCATGCCCCTGTGAGCTATGACTGCACCCCCTTCAGCCATGGCTGCACCACCCTCCCCCCAAAGCCATGGCTGTGCCCCCTTTGCCTGTGACCATGCCCCCTTGTGCACACAGAGTTATGTGCCAGGGCTGTTTCATAGCCCCAGTCCATCACTGAACAACAGCACCTATTGGCAGTCACCTATCTGTGAGTTTATGCAAATGCCACTGCATCCCTTGTGCACATCTGTACAGCCGAATGTGTTTGGAGGAAACACCCCCTTTAGCGCCTGTGCATGCTATAATACCGATCTGTGCGTCCTAATTCTACACCTTTAGTATGGCCATCGAAACTTGAACCAGCCCTATGTCAGGTACAGTTTCTCGGTGTCACCATGGTCTCCTATACTTGCAGCTGTGCATCTGTGAATGCAGCCACTTGCAGTTGACACGCCCGAAACACTCCAATAACAAGTCCACTGAACAGACCACTTTTGCGTGCACTACTAGCCACCTGCCAGTCACTACCCAGAGACGCCAATTACTTCTACATTTCTGAAACAATGCGGCAGTACCTTTGTGCGTACAAGCTGTGTAACGCATATGCCATAGGGGTTTACACGTGTGCAGTTACAAATAATCGTTCAACTACATGAACATTAGGATTGCATGTGTGCGACTCAAAATCAGGCCCAGTATTTGTTTAAATAGAGACTACAAAATGTATTTGTTTTTAAATGCATTTTCCTTGCAAGTGCAGCTTGGATTACATGTTTTTGATGTGTTAAAATTAGTAAAAAGACTAATGGTAGTTTCCTAAATTACATGACTTCTAAAACAAAACAAGGTCTAGTATCTTTTGTGTGGGTACTGCATAAAAAAAACTGATGTGGATGTGAAAAGCGCAAATATGAGAAAATGACCTCAGCACAAGATTCAGAAAAAACTCAGCAGTTAAGGGGTTAAAATGCTCCATTACAACCCGTAGTAAGAACAGATGTAATTGAAATATGTATGACCTTGTAACTAGATGCACACTGTACAGCCACCAGCCCACCTACCCGAGCGCATACTGTCATAAGAATGCGCCTATCAGTGTAGGTGGGTGGAACTGCCATTACCAAGACAGTACTGCAGCACTACACTGGACCCTGCAGAGTGCGTGGCTGGAATGTCCAAAACACACACTGACCAGCACTGCAGCAGTGAAACTGACTGCTGGGTGCCATACTGCACCCTGCTAGCCAGATGCAGCTGCAGTACTCTGCTCTGATCGGTGGCACCGGCCGCACCACCCAATTTACAGCCCTAGTTACTTGTATTTGCGCACACTCCGTTCCAGAGTGTGTGCAGTGTATAGTGTGCAAGATGTGCTTTGCAAACAGGCGTATGTTTGGCTATGCTTTAGGTCCCTTAAGCTCCTTCTTGCACTCTTCCTAAATGCTGCTATAATGATGTCTGTTTTTTAAATACATCTTTTCTCCAATTAACACTTTTTATACTGCCTGGATTACATTTTATTCCTCAGTCATTTTGAGACATTTCTGTTTTAGCATAGACGTAAAGGTCAGTAAATGAATATTTTCTCTGTGCCCATTGCAGTAGGATTCATGAAACCTTCTGCATCAACGTATGTTTTTAGAAACCAGAGCAGCCTAACAGCAAGACGTTATTAGGATGGCAGGAATGAAACAAGCTTGGTTGCATCTCTAGACTGTAAATTGAATTCTACTGCATTCTCAAGAGAGTTTCTTCTTTCATTCTTCCCGACATCAGCTAAGCCTTCTGAACTACACAGCTGTTTTGAGAAAAACCTGGCAGAAGACAGTTATACAAGTGTGTTCTGCAGTTGATTGAATGATGTATCAAAGGTGTATTACCTCATGGTCCTAGGGTGTACTTTATTACTCATTCATAGATACTGTGTGGATTTGAAATAGAGCTAATGCTGTAAGGCATTTACTACACAGTTATGGTTTTATATGCAGATCACACATAGCCATGGTTGGGTTATGACATTTGCTATTTCCTCTTATATAAAACTCTCTTATGCAGTCGTTCTCAAGCTTGGTCCTCAGGGCACTCTAAGGGGTAAATTTACTAAGATGGGAGTTCTATTTAAGATGGGATGTTGCCCATAGCAACAAATCAGATTCTACTTCTCATTTATCTAGCACCTTCTAGAAGATAATACCTGAAATCTGGTTGGTTGCTATGGGCAACATTCCATCTTAAATAGAATTCCCATCTTAGTAAATTTATCCTTAACAGTCCAGGATTTAAGGATATACATGCTTAAGCACAGCAGACAATTTGATTATATCATCTGCGTACAAAGTAGAGATGTGCACCGGAAATTTTTCGGGTTTTGTGTTTTGGTTTTGGGTTCGGTTCCGTGGCCGTGTTTTGGGTTCGAACGCGTTTTGGCAAAACCTCACCGAATTTTTTTTGTCGGATTCGGGTGTGTTTTGGATTCGGGTGTTTTTTTCAAAAAACCCTAAAAAACAGCTTAAATCATAGAATTTGGGGGTCATTTTGATCCCAAAGTATTATTAACCTCAATAACCATAATTTCCACTCATTTTCAGTCTATTCTGAACACCTCACAGCTCACAATATTATTTTTAGTCCTAAAATTTGCACCGAGGTCGCTGGATGACTAAGCTCAGCGACCCAAGTGGCCGACACAAACACCTGGCCCATCTAGGAGTGGCACTGCAGTGTCACGCAGGATGGCCCTTCCAAAAAATACTCCCCAAACAGCACATGACGCAAAGAAAAAAAGAGGCGCAATGAGGTAGCTGTGTGAGTAAGCTAAGCGACCCCAGTGGCCGACACAAACACCTGGCCCATCTAGGAGTGGCACTGCAGTGTCAGGCCGGATGGCCCTTCCAAAAAATACTCCCCAAACAGCACATGACGCAAAGAAGAAAAAAAGAGGCGCAATGAGGTAGCTGTGTGACTAAGATAAGTGACCCTAGTGGCCGACACAAACACCTGGCCCATCTAGGAGTGGCACTGCAGTGTCACGCAGGATGGCCCTTCCAAAAAATACTCCCCAAACAGCACATGACGCAAAGAAGAAAAAAAAGAGGCGCAATGAGGTAGCTGTGTGACTAAGATAAGTGACCCTAGTGGCCGACACAAACACCTGGCCCATCTAGGAGTGGCACTGCAGTGTCACGCAGGATGGCCCTTCCAAAAAATACTCCCCAAACAGCACATGACGCTAAGAAGAAAAAAAAGAGGCGCAATGAGGTAGCTGTGTGACTAAGATAAGCGACCCTAGTGGCCGACATAAACACCTGGCCCATCTAGGAGTGGCACTGCAGTGTCACGCAGGATGGCCCTTCCAAAAAACACTCCCCAAACAGCACATGACGCAAAGAAAAATGAAAGAAAAAAGAGGTGCAAGATGGAATTGTCCTTGGGCCCTCCCACCCACCCTTATGTTGTATAAACAGGACATGCACACTTTAACCAACCCATCATTTCAGTGACAGGGTCTGCCACACGACTGTGACTGAAATGACGGGTTGGTTTGGACCCCCACCAAAAAAGAAGCAATTAATCTCTCCTTGCACAAACTGGCTCTACAGAGGCAAGATGTCCACCTCATCATCATCCTCCGATTCATCACAGTGTACATCCCCCTCCTCACAGATTATCAATTCGTCCCCACTGGTATCCACCATCACAGCTCCCTGTGTACTTTGTGGAGGCAATTGCTGCTGGTGAATGTCTCCATGGAGGAATTGATTATAATTCATTTTAATGAACATCATCTTCTCCACATTTTCTGGAAGTAACCTCGTACGCCGATTGCTGACAAGGTGAGCAGCGGCACTAAACACTCTTTCGGAGTACACACTTGTGGGAGGGCAACTTAGGTAGAATAAAGCCAGTTTGTGCAAGGGCCTCCAAATTGCCTCTTTTTCCTGCCAGTATACGTACGGACTGTCTGACGTGCCTACTTGGATGCGGTCACTCATATAATCCTCCACCATTCTTTCAATGGTGAGAGAATCATATGCAGTGACAGTAGACGACATGTCAGTAATCGTTGGCAGGTCCTTCAGTCCGGACCAGATGTCAGCATCAGCAGTCGCTCCAGACTGCCCTGCATCACCGCCAGCGGGTGGGCTCGGAATTCTGAGCCTTTTCCTCGCACCCCCAGTTGCGGGAGAATGTGAAGGAGGAGATGTTGACAGGTCGCGTTCCGCTTGACTTGACAATTTTCTCACCAGCAGTTCTTTGAACCCCTGCAGACTTGTGTCTGCCGGAAAGAGAGATCCAAGGTAGGTTTTAAATCTAGGATCGAGCACGGTGGCCAAAATGTAGTGCTCTGATTTCAACAGATTGACCACCCGTGAATCCTTGTTAAGCGAATTAAGGGCTCCATCCACAAGTCCCACATGCCTAGCGGAATCGCTCAGTGTTAGCTCCTCCTTCAATGTCTCCAGCTTCTTCTGCAAAAGCCTGATGAGGGGAATGACCTGACTCAGGCTGGCAGTGTCTGAACTGACTTCACGTGTGGCAAGTTCAAAAGGTTGCAGAACCTTGCACAACGTTGAAATCATTCTCCACTGCGCTTGAGACAGGTGCATTCCACCTCCTATATCGTGGTCAGTTGTATAGGCTTGAATGGCCTTTTGCTGCTCCTCCAACCTCTGAAGCATATAGAGGGTTGAATTCCACCTCGTTACCACTTCTTGCTTCAGATGATGGCAGGGCAGGTTCAGGCGTTTTTGGTGTTGCTCCAGTCTTCTGTACGTGGTGCCTGTACGCCGAAAGTGTCCCGCAATTCTTCTGGCCACCGACAGCATCTCTTGCACGCCCCTCTCGTTTTTTAAATAATTCTGCACCACCAAATTCAAGGTATGTGCAAAACATGGGACGTGCTGGAATTTGCCCATATTTAATGCACACACAATATTGCTGGCGTTGTCCGATGCCACAAATCCACAGGAGAGTCCAATTGGGGTAAGCCATTCTGCGATGATCTTCCTCAGTTGCCGTAAGAGGTTTTCAGCTGTGTGCGTATTCTTGAAAGCGGTGATACAAAGCGTAGCTTGCCTAGGAAAGAGTTGGCGTTTGCGAGATGCTGCTACTGGTGCCGCCGCTGCTGTTCTTGTGGCGGGAGTCAATACATCTACCCAGTGGGCTGTCACAGTCATATAGTCCTGAGTCTGCCCTGCTCCACTTGTCCACATGTCCGTGGTTAAGTGGACATTGGGTACAACTGCATTTTTTAGGACACTGGTGAGTCTTTTTCTGAGGTCTGTGTACATTTTCGGTATCGCCTGCCTAGAGAAATGGAACCTAGATGGTATTTGGTACCGGGGACACAGTACCTCAATCAAGTCTATAGTTGGCTCTGCAGTAATGATGGATACCGGAACCACATTTCTCACCGCCCAGGATGCCAAGGCCTCAGTTATCCGCTTTGCAGCAGGATGACTGCTGTGATATTTCATCTTCCTCGCAAAGGACTGTTGGATAGTCAATTGCTTACTGGAAGTAGTAAAAGTCGTCTTACGACTTCCCCTCTGGGATGACCATCGACTCCCAGCAGCAACAACAGCAGCGCCAGCAGCAGTAGGCGTTACACGCAAGGATGCATCGGAGGAATCCCAGGCAGGAGAGGACTCGTCAGAATTGCCAGTGACATGGCCTGCAGGACTATTGGCATTCCTGGGGAAGGAGGAAATTGACACTGAGGGAGTTGGTGGGGTGGTTTGCAAGAGCTTGGTTACAAGAGGAAGGGATTTACTGGTCAGTGGACTGCTTCCGCTGTCGCCCAAAGTTTTTGAACTTGTCACTGACTTATGATGAATGCGCTGCAGGTGACGTATAAGGGAGGATGTTCCGAGGTGGTTAACGTCCTTACCCCTACTTATTACAGCTTGACAAAGGCAACACACAGCTTGACAAATGTTGTCCGCATTTCTGTTGAAATACTTCCACACCGAAGAGCTGATTTTTTTGGTATTTTCACCAGGCATGTCAATGGCCATATTCCTCCCACGGACAACAGGTGTCTCCCCGGGTGCCTGACTTAAACAAACCACCTCACCATCAGAATCCTCCTTGTCAATTTCCTCCCCAGCGCCAGCAACACCCATATCCTCCTCATCCTGGTGTACTTCAACACTGACATCTTCAATCTGACTATCAGGAACTGGACTGCGGGTGCTCCTTCCAGCACTTGCAGGGGGCGTGCAAATGGTGGAAGGCGCATGCTCTTCACGTCCAGTGTTGGGAAGGTCAGGCATCGCAACCGACACAATTGGACTCTCCTTGTGGATTTGTGATTTCGAAGAACGCACAGTTGTTTGCTGTGCTTTTGCCAGCTTAAGTCTTTTCATTTTTCTAGCGAGAGGCTGAGTGCTTCCATCCTCATGTGAAGCTGAACCACTAGCCATGAACATAGGCCAGGGCCTCAGCCGTTCCTTGCCACTCCGTGTGGTAAATGGCATATTGGCAAGTTTACGCTTCTCCTCCGACGATTTTATTTTAGATTTTTGAGTCCTTTTTTTACTGATATTTTGTGTTTTGGATTTTACATGCTCTGTACTATGACATTGGGCATCGGCCTTGGCAGACGACGTTGATGGAATTTCATCGTCTCGGCCATGACTAGTGGCAGCAGCTTCAGCACGAGGTGGAAGTGGATCTTGATCTTTCCCTATTTTTGGAACCTCAACATTTTTGTTCTCCATATTTTAATAGGCACAACTAAAAGGCACCTCAGGTAAACAATGGAGATGGATGGATACTAGTATACTTATGGATGACGAGTGACTGACGACACAGAGGTAGCTACAGCCGTGGACTACCGTACTGCGTCTGCTAGTATAGAGATGATAATGATATAAAAAATATATATATATCACTACTGCAGGTATATATAATATAATGACAGACCTGCTGGACACTGTCAGCAGACTCCTAAACTACTAGTATGAAGAAGATAGAAAAAAAAACCCCACCACAGGTAGGTATACAATTATGGACGAGCACTGACGACACAGAGGTAGCTACAGCCGTGGACTACCGTACTGCGTCTGCTAGTATAGAGATGATAATGATATAAAAAATATATATATATCACTACTGCAGGTATATATAATATAATGACGGACCTGCTGGACACTGTCAGCAGACTCCTAAACTACTAGTATGAAGAAGATAGAAAAAAAAACCCCACCACAGGTTGGTATACAATTATGGACGAGCACTGACGACACAGAGGTAGCTACAGCCGTGGACTACCGTACTGCGTCTGCTAGTATAGAGATGATAATGATATAAAAAATATATATATGTCACTACTGCAGGTATATATAATATAATGACGGACCTGCTGGACACTGTCAGCAGACACCTAACCTACTAGTATGAAGAAGATAGAAAAAAAAAACCCACCACAGGTAGGTATACAATTATGGACGAGCACTGACGACACAGAGGTAGCTACAGCCGTGGACTACCGTACTGCGTCTGCTAGTATAGAGATGATAATGATATAAAAAATATATATATATCACTACTGCAGGTATATATAATATAATGACGGACCTGCTGGACACTGTCAGCAGACTCCTAAACTACTAGTATGAAGAAGATAAAAAAAAAAACCCCACCACAGGTAGGTATACAATTATGGACGAGCACTGACGACACAGAGGTAGCTACAGCCGTGGACTACCGTACTGCGTCTGCTAGTATAGAGATGATAATGATATAAAAAATATATATATATCACTACTGCAGGTATATATAATATAATGACGGACCTGCTGGACACTGTCAGCAGACTCCTAAACTACTAGTATGAAGAAGATAGAAAAAAAAAAACCACCACAGGTAGGTATACAATTATGGACGAGCACTGACGACACAGAGGTAGCCACAGCCGTGGACTACCGTACTGCGTCTGCTAATATAGAGATGATAAAGATGATAGAGATGAACGAAAAAAAATATAACACTACTGCAGGTAAATATTTATATAATATAATGAATGACGGACCTGCTGGACACTGTCAGCAGAATGCGTTTATAGAATAAAAAAAAAACACCACAGGAGTGTTTAACTTTTTCAGGCAGACAATATACTGGTGGTCACTGGTCAGTCACACTGGCAGCAAAAGTGTGCACTGTACTCCTGCTATAACTGCACCCCAGTCTCCCCCACAATTCAGCTGTGTGAGCAGTGAGCACTCAGCACAGTCAGATATACATATAGATGATATTATCATGCAGCACACTGAGGCTGAGCACAGATATGGTATGTGACTGTGTATCGTTTTTTTTCAGGCAGAGAACGGATTATATTAAATAATAAATAAAACTGGTGGTGGTCAGTCACTAGTAACTATCAGCAAAACTCTGCACTCTGAGTACTCCTAATGCTCCCCAAAATTACTAAGTAATCAACTCCAGTGTCTCTATCTATTCTAACGGAGAGGACGCCAGCCACGTCCTCTCCCTATCAATCTCAATGCACGTGTGAAAATGGCGGCGACGCGCTGCTCCTTATATAGAATCCGAATCTCGCGATAGAATACGAGCCTCGCGAGAATCCGACAGCGGGATGATGACGTTCGGGCGCGCTCGGGTTAGCCGAGCAAGGCGGGAAGATCCGAGTCTGCCTCGGACCCGTGTAAAAAGGCTGAAGTTCGGGGGGGTTCGGATTCCGAGGAACCGAACCCGCTCATCTCTAGTACAAAGTATGGCTAACCTTAAAACCTGGATACTTACGGCATACCTCCCAACTGTCGAGATTTTCGTGAGACAGTCCCGTTGTGTGTGTGTGTGTGTGTGTGTGTGTGGGGGGGGGGGCAGTGTCCTTGTGTCCTTCACTGCTCTGCTTAGTGCAGAGATGAATAGAGAGTGCTGGCTATGCCCCACTATGACTAAAATGGGAGGCGTGGCCCGCAATAGCGGGATCCCTGCAAAGCCACGTCCCCCTTCCCAACTGGCCATGCCCCTATTTCAGAGGCAAGCGCCTTTGCCATGTGTGTGTGGGGAGGGGGGGGGGGGCAGGGGGGGGTGTGTGTCCAATTTGCCTGCCGTGGATCTCAATCCCTTATTCACATTATTTTAGTTTAAACTTAATGTATTAAAGGGCTTATGCGCAGTTTTTGTGAAATACTAATCCAAGCCTGTAATGGGAAATGTGATATGCTTGAAATTTACTGCGGGGAATGGTGAAAAATTACCTGGTATGAACCGTGCCATAATAAAGCCTTGTGGTAATTATGACGGGCAGAGCCAGCCCCTGTGATCAGCTTTGTGGTTTAAATAATGAAAAAACAAATACTTACCTGCACCCAGGACGTGGTGATCAGTACGCTCTCTCCTCCGGTAAGCTGGACTCCTGCTCTATGACCCCGGTCAGCTGCTCTATGCTGTAAACTGAGATGCTGGTGCTGTAAATTAGCATCTCAGTCCTCACCATACAGCAACTGACCAGGGTCACAGAGCAGGAGCGCTAGACAGCGGCGGTGCAGGTGCGGATACCTTCTCACTGTATTTTTGTAGACATTTTTTTCGTGTGCAGCGAATTTGCAGGAACAGAGCTTTCTCACACGCTCTGTCACTGCATGTAATAATTGATACATTCTTGCAATGTACTCAATAATGGAAATGCGATTTTGGTCGTATTTATCACAATCTGTCCGCATCTGAGATGCGGATTGTGATAAATATGCCCCTTAGGGTGTCTCTAAGGTCTAGATTTGCTATGTGGTGGCTTTTGCACACTGTTGCTTGTCAGTGGTTTTGATCCCAAAATTTAAAACATCAATAGTTTCAAATGTAAAATATGCCTCATTTTACATTTAATATTATTTTCCTCTTAAATTTAATGCAGTGTGTTCTGCACCACCATTAACCAGCTTTCCATTAGGCTCTTCTCCTGCTTTTCTCTTCTCTCCTTTTCTTTTCTTCGTGCCATTCTTGAAAATTGGCATTCGTGTCTCTGCTTCTCCTGTTGTGCGGCACTGTCAGGTAGACTCCTCTTCATTGTAGGTGCAGCATGACATGTTATGACATCATGTCCGTACCTAGAACAAACAGGAAGGCTAGCAGCGTGTTAGGTACAGCTGCTTGGATCAGGTCAGGGGCTGTGGGTTTTAAACCACCTCCCAGTAGTTGAAAGAATAAAATATAAAGTGCCCTTCAAATATTACACGGGGTCCAGAAATCCACCATTGAAGTTTATCTGCCTAAGGTACCCTAAGGTGTGCACTCCTATGAATGGTATGACACCCCTGAATGCTTCAACAAGATTGTGTTGCAGTATAAAGCATTTGGAATACATATGATATGCAAGCAGACGGGATGCCGGCTGTCACTATACCAACAGTGACATTCCGTCTGCTGGAATCCCGGCAGCGAGGCAGCAGGTCCCCTTGTGGGCCCGCTGTGTTCACCATACATCGGGCCTGGTGGCTTGCTTTGCTCGCCACAGATTCTATTCCCACTGGGTTAGTGGTGTGGACCCATCAACCAAGTGGGAATACTGAGCGATTGTTGGTATTCCAGGCGTCGATATTTCACTGGCTGTCGGGATTCCGGCATCGGTCTCCTGATCGCCTGGATCCTGACACCCGGTATATTCACTGTGTCCCATAGTATTCAACTGAGATTCAAAGGCGTAGAGACTGGTGTTTACAAGGCATTCCTGATTTACTGGTTGGCGAAAGATCTTATTTACTCCACAAAACAACTTTTTTCACATCTCTAACCCCTTTCACATCACCAAAAAAACCTGGGTTATTGCCAGGTTGTTGCCGAGGCGACCCTGGTCGAGGTGCATGGTGAATAACCCGTGTCGAGCAACCCGGGATTTCACGTGTCGGACCCGGGTCGTTGTGCAGTGTGAATACCTCTGACCTGGAATATTCAACCTGAGTCTCAGAAAAAGGTGCTGATTGGCTGTTTATATGTCTGCTCAGAGCAGTTCCCAGGGGTGTAGTACAGCTGACCGGCGGTCTCCTGACCGCCGGTAAGCTTACCGACGCCGGGATCCCGGCAGCATACCGACGCTGGGATCCCGGCGGGGAGGGGCGAGTGCAGCAAGCCCCTTGCGGGCTCGCTGTGCTCGCCACGCTGCGGGCTCGGTGGCGACCTGCGGTCGCCACGGGTTCTATTCCCACTCTATGGGTGTCGTGGACACCCACAAGTGGAAATAGTCCCTGTTGGTCGGCATGCCGACCATCGGGACAGTGACCCGTCGGGCTGGTGGAGGAGGTCATGTGACTGTCGGTCAGCTGACCGGCGGTCACATGAATACCACCCGTTCCCAGACTCTCCTTTTATTTCCTTTGAAACCTCATCAATGTGAGCCAGAAAACTCTATTTTACATCACATCACAGTGTTTAACATAGGTGACCCAGATACAGTGTGAAAGGCACCAACCTGGGAATAACCCGGGTTGAAACTGCAATGTGAAAGGGTCTGGGCCTGGTTGGACCCAGGTCAGACCCGGGTTCAAAAGCCAGGTCCAACCTGGATTTGCAATTTAAAACCGGTATTAAAGTTTACAGGCATCAGACCTCTGTCTATTGTTTAGTTGACACCTTTTGCACTAACTACAGTAGGTGCAATAAAAACATTACAAAGTACAAGCATAACACATGAATTTAAAACAGTCCTTGCTTTCATACTGTACTTGTCTGAAGACATAAATGACACTTCTATAAGCAATATTTTAGAAGAACATTACAAAAGTTGTCATTACATTTTTATTGGAAAAGCGATAGAAGGCAGGTCTTCAACGGTAGGTGACATTTCCCCAATGTTACCAGCATGTGTAACGTATCACCGACCACAATCCTGGTAATGACTTTGAAAGAATCTGCATGATGGCAGTTCCATTTTAATGTTCATGTGCATTGTGTTCAAATAGGTACATTAGCACAACAATTAAGCGCTGCACATCTGCCGTCTTTGCAGTTTGTAAACAATTCATTTATTGCTTTCAATTTATGTAATTTAAAGTAACTTATTTAATCTTTACAGCTTTCACCTTTCATTACATGCTGTCTTTTGCAAACAATATAGCAAATGTCATTATATAGAAAGTCCAATCATAGTTCTAGATGAGATCAGTTCACATTTTACTTCTCTTTACTTGTATTCTGTTAAATCAGTTTCCAGCTGTAGTCACAACTCCAGGCATAGTGAAATGATACCAGTAATCGCAAACTGTTTCATGTATTTATTAGGTGATGATATAAAGATCTGAAATGCAGGAGATATTTGGGAATATGATAGGATGATTGATCATTGAGATAAAAGTGATGAAGAGTGAGAGTATGGTGAAAGTGCATGAGACGTAATTTCCGCTAGGCACAGTTCTGTTCCCTGTGCGTCCTGTGCCATGCCCTGTCACCCCACAGGTATCATTGCCACTTCTAAAAAACACACTTTCATACTCCATACTTACTAACTAGAGATGAGTGGGTTCGGATTTACCCGGAACTTAAAACAGCATCTTATTGGCTCTCGGATGTCACATGCTTTGGTTAGCCAATAAGAAAAATCCGGATAAATCCGAATTGGCGTTAGTTCTGGCATTAAGAACCAAGTACAGTAAATCGGAACCCGCTTACCTCTATTACTAACTCCCTCACTGGAGGGAGTAGAGAGCTGAGAGCCTTCAGGAACCTGGGATGGCCTGCTTTGCTTAGGGCCCTCAATGCAGCCTATATATATATATATATTTATATATTCTTCACAACAATACACCTGTGTACTGTACATGTAGGTTACAGGAGGATGGACTTGCATGCATCTGCATATATAAAGAAAAGACTGTAGATAATACAGGTATAAAAGCAACACAATTTGCCAAAATTGAAGGCAGAGATACAGTATTAGATAGGAAGGTAATGTGCAGTACATGAACCTCTTGAAGTGCATCATGTTGTTAATCACTGATCTACTATGGATTATTTAAAACTAACACATGCATTCCCTGCAGTGTTGTAACTACTGCCACTGCAGCCACTGATTGCTGCTGTGAGTTTTGGGAAGAAGCCGGAGGGCACAGCGAGCGCCTCTCCTGTGTGTCCATCCTGGATCTCTGGCGGCGGCAGCGTGTTTGTTAAATGAAGTGCCGGTTTGTGAGCCAATCAGAGCTCACGGGCTGGCAGCCAATCAGGAGCTGCAGCTGCCGGTCCACGAGCTCTGATTGGCTCACGAACCGGCACTTCATGTGGCAGATACGCTGCTGGATACACAAGACGGACACAGCCAGGAGAGGCGCGAGCTGTGCCCTCCAGTTCCTTCCCAACACTCACAGCAGCGGGGGCGGGTGTGTAACTGGCAAAGGGGGTATATGTGTAACAGCACTGGGGGGGGTATATTTGGCACTGGGGGTATATGTGTACCTGGCACTGGGGGTATATGTGTAGCTGGCACTGGGGGGCATATGGGGCACTGGGGACATAAGTGTATCTGGCACTGGGGGGATATGTGTTTCTGACACTATGGGGGCATATTTTTATCTGGCACTGTGGGGGAATATCTGGCACTGGGCGCATATGTGGCACTGGGAGCACAGCCCTAGCAACAACTATTACTTCCTGGTAACAAGCACAACACCCAGCTCATGAAATCCCTGGCAACAAGCATTACCCCTAGCAATGAGCATGACACCCAGTGCATGAAACCCCTGGCTAGGAATATTACCACCTGGCAACAAGCTAGAAACCCAGCACATGATACCTCTGGCAACAAGCATAACACCTACCGCATGAAACCCCTGGCAACGAGCATGACACCCTGAGCATGAAAACCCCTGGCACTGTGCATGGAACCAAGAGGATAAAACCCCTGGCAACAAGCAGGTAATTTAAAAGTAATTAGTAGCCTTACTGTAGGGCTTAATGTGTAATGGGCATTGCGGTGTGTGGCATAATGTATCACGGGCATTGTGGTATGTGGTGTAATGTCTCATGGGCATTGCAGTGTGTGGCATAATGTACAACAGCATTGCGGTGTGTGGCATAAGGTATAACGGGCATTGCGGTATGTGTCAAAGGCATTACGGTGTGTGGTAAACTATATCACAGGCATTGCGGTATGTGGTATAATGTCTCATGGGTATTGCAGTGTGTGGCATAATGTATAATGGGCATTGCGGTGTGTGTCATAATGTGTCACAGGCATTACGGTGTGTGGTATACTATTTCACGGGCATTGTGGTATGTGGTGTAATGTCTCAGGGGCATTGCAGTGTGTGGCATAATGTATAACGGCATTGCGGTGTGTGGCATAAGGTATAATGGGCATTGTGGTATGTGTCAAAGGCATTACGGTGTGTGGTATACTATATCACAGGCATTGTGGTATGTGGTATAATGTCTCAGGAGTATTGCAGTGTGTGACATAATGTATAACGGGCATTGCGGTGTGTGTCATAATGTGTCACAGGCATTGTATGTGCTATAATGTATCAGGGGCATTGCAGTGTGTAGCATAATGTATAACGGGCATTGCGATGCGTGGCATAATGTGTCACAGGCATTACGGTGTGTGGCATAATGGGTCGGGGGCATTACGGTGTGTGGCATATTGTGTCATGGGCATTATTGTGTGTGGAATAATGTCTAAGGGCCATTGCAGTATGCGCCATAATGTATACTGGGCACTACTATAAGGAGGAAAATTTACAAATAATGTAAGGGGCATGAATCAGGATTATTTTTTTCTGTGGTGACCAACGTCTGGGCATGCAGGTTGCAAAACTGGGGTATAAGGTAGTCTTTTCCTGCAATGCCACGCCCCTTTATGTGAAGCCACACCCATTTCAGCAGATTCATCACTTTACTAGTGGCAATTATGGGGGATTATGGGGGATTATGGTTGCAAGAGAACGAATTGGCTTGGGGGAGAAAAATGTCTAGTTACACCACTGATTCCCTGTACTATGCACAACTGAGCAAACAACATACAGTAGAAACAGCTTAGCTGATGCTTCCTCTCACATTACAGTGGCCTGTGCTGGAGAACAGGCATGACACCTCTGCTTTATATAACAAGGATTTCTTCTGCTGCACAGATTTTCTCTCGCCTTTGAATGGATATACGGTATATTGTGAAATTAGATACAGTTAGGTGTGGATAATTCACAAGTCTATGTTGTTACCTAGAGAATACAGTGGAATCTGGCATTTTAGTCACAGCCTCTGATGTTTACTAGCATATGAGGTCAGTATTAAAAAAAATAATATACTGGTCTTTACTTTAACATAAAACTTCAGCAAATAAGAGATGTATACGTTAGTGCACTGTATAATTTAGTTAAGGTGAAATTAGTTTGAGTTGCAAAAGGTCAGCATAGGGAGGAAGGGTAGTAAGAAATGGGGATGTCTGGAATATGTAGAAAGCAGAGGAAATCTGGTAAGTTTACTGTATCTACTTTATGCTGTCTCTGGTTACCGTTGTGCCTGTACCGGGCTGGTTACCGGGGCTCTTTGGGTTTGCGCAACAATGAACATGACTGGGTACCGGTTGGACTGGAAACGCTACTAGAAGCCGGGCTGGTTACCGGAGATACTGGAAATGCTACTATGGCCGGACTGGTTACTGGTGATACTGGAAAAGCACTGGGAGCCAGTCTGGTTGAGGATAGTACAAGAAACTTGAACAAAGTCCACACAGCGTAAACTGAGTACTAGCATGAGCCTGTACATGCAGCTGGGGAGCAACAATATTCAGGCACAGAGGCTTCCCTCTGTACTTCCTTTGTACATACCACCCTGCTCCTATTGGAGGGGTAGGTCACATGACTCTCTGCCTATGTGAGCGACTACAGTGAACTTCCGGGCTCTGGGTTAATGGTGGTGCCCGTGACCCGAGGCCGGCATCGAATACACCGCCAGTGCCACCGGGAGGCCGCCCACCACCGCTGGTTTTGGTTTTGGATCTAGATGATTTTTGAAAAAAACATAAAAGTAGCTAAAATCACTGAATTTGGGGGTAATTTTGATCCTGCGGTATTATTAACTTCAATAACATTCATTTCCACTTTTCCAGTCTATTCTGAACACCTCACACCTCACAATATTGTTTTTAGGCCTAAAAGTTGCACCGAGGTAGCTGTATGACTAAGCTAAGCGACATAAGTGTGCGGCACAAACACCTGGCCCATCTAGGAGTGGCACTGCAGTGGCAGACAGGATGGCACTTAAACTAAACCCCAAACAGCACATCATGCAAAGAAGTAAAAGAGGTGCAATGAGGTAGCTGTATGACTAAGCTAAGCAACACAAGTGTGTAGCACAAGCACCTGGCCCATATAGGAGTGGCACTGCAGTCCCACTGCACTAATGGCGGATACCGGACTCATGTCTAACACCAACATAGCTGTCAAGGCCTCAGTTATACGCTTTGCAACAGGATGACTGCTGTCATATTTCACATTCCTCACAAAGGACTGTTGGACAGTCATTTGCTTAGCTGAAGTAGTACAAGTGGTCTTCCGACCTCCCCTCTGGGATGACGATCAATTCCCAGCGGCAGCAGCAGCAGTAGGAGGAAGTGGTTCTTGGTCTTTCCCTATTTCATCCTCCAAATTTTTTTTCTCCATTATTTTTCTGGAGTTATATAACAAAATGCAGCACAGGAGAGCGAACCTCTACACCACACAGTGCAAACCCTGTAAAAATTATTTGGATTAAATATTAATAACCCCTTTATTTGGAGTAAATAAGATACAGCACAGGACAGCACCACTGAACTTATATGGCAGCACCACTGGACTGGACTAATACGGCAGTACCACTGGACATATATGGCAGTATCACTGGACTTCTACAGCAGTATCACTGGACTTATACAGCAGTATCACTGGACTTATACGGCAGTACCACAGGACATATATGGCAGTATCACTGGACTTATATGGCAGTATCACTGGACATATACGGCAGTACCAATGGACTTATACGGCAGTATCACTGGACTTATACGGCAGTACCACTGAACATATATGGCAGCACCAATGGACTTATACGGCAGTATCACTGGACTTATATGGCAGTATCACTGGATTTATACGGCAGGACCACTGGACTGGATTTATATGGCAGTATCACTGGATTTATACAGCAGTACCACTGGACTGGATTTATACGGCAGTATCACTGGATTTATACGGCAGTACCACTGGACTGGATTTATACGGCAGTATCACTGGACTTATACAGCAGTAGCACTGGACATATACGGCAGTATCATTGGACTTATATCGCAGTACCGCTGTACTGGATTTATACGGCAGTATCACTGGACTTATACTGCAGTAGCACTGGACTGGATTTATACGGCAGTACCACTGGACTGGATTTATATGGCAGTACCACTGGATTTATACAGCAGTACCACTGGACTGGATTTATACGGCAGTATCACTGGACTTATATGGCAGTACCATTGGACATATACATCAGTATCACTGGACTTATACGGCAGTAGCACTGGACTGGATTTATACGGCAGTACCACTGGACTGGATTTATACGGCAATATCACTGGATTGGATTTATATGGCAGTACCACTGGATTTATATGACAGTACCACTGGACTGGATTTATACGGCATTATCACTGGACTTATACGGCAGTACCACTGGACATATATAGCATTATAACTGGATTTATATGGCAGTATCACTTGACTTATACGGCAGTACCACTGGATATATACGACAGCATCACTGGACTTACACGGCAGTACCACTGGGCTGGATTTATATGGCAGTACCCACTGGACTGGATTTATACAGCAGTACCACTGGATTTATACAGCAGTACCACTGGACTGGATTAATACGACAGTATCACTGGACTTATATGGCAGTATCACTGGACTTATATGGCAGTACCACTGGACATATATACAGCAGTATCACTGGACATATACAGCAGTACCACTGGACATATATATGGCAGTATCACTGGACATATACGGCAGTACCACTGGACTGGATTTATACGGCAGTATCACTGGACTTATACGGCAGTACTACTGGACATATGCAGCATTATCACTGTATTTATACGGTAGTACCACTGAACTTATACAGCAGCACAGGGACACCACCACTGGACTGATGCAGCACAACACAGCACCACTGGACTGTACTTATACAGCAGCTCTGGACATATGGCAGCAGAAGACACCACCACTGTGACTGGACTGATGCAGCACAAGACACCACCACTGGACTGATGCAGCACAACACAGCACCACACCACTGGACTGGACTTATACAGCAGCACTGGACAAATGGCAGCAGAGGACACCACCACTGTGACTGTACTGATGTAGCACAAGACACCACCACTGGACTGATGCAGCATAAGACAGCACTGGAATAACACACATAAGACAGAGCAGGGCCCCACACCACTTTCCCACACAGACAGACACTGAGGAGAGAGACATGTCCTCTTGCTACACTCTCTAGGACTGGAGTGAAAATTGCGGCGATGCGCGGCTCCTTATATGAAATAAAAAACCCGCGAGAATCCGATAGCGTGAAGTCCCAAGCCGGACTCGGATCCGGGTTCGGGACATGATGTTCGGTAGGGTTCGGTTCTCTGTCCTGACACTGCCTATGGTAACCCTCGATGGTGGTCACACTGCACCATGCTACCCAGTACATGAACTCTCAAATATGCTCCCCCCTGTTCTGGTACTTATGGTTACCTGCACGAAGTGAGTGTGGGGCAGGTGCAACTGCGCAATGATAGTGAGGACGACTTCTCCAACAAGCTAATGAAGAGATGGTACAGCTGCATAGATGTGGCCAACAGGTAAAAATCTACATTTAATACAACGCCACTCAATGTAGCCACAGCTGTGGGTGAATTGTGATCAACTCATAATATTGTCCCTGTATTCTTAAGGCACCTAGCAGTTGATATTTCCATTGACATAATCAGATTCATATATACTGTAATAACTAATATGTCTAATACTAAGCAATAACACACAGAGGCTTAATATAGCATAAAGAACGCCAACAAACAAACATTGAAATAAATTGGAAAACTAGAAGTGTGAAAATGTGGAGACAAGAGCATTCATCCATTAGCTGTACTATAACCAAAATTGACCTACAACTGAAAAATACATTCTGATAACCTGCTAAGTCATAAAATCCGTTATTACTCATATATATGGCTTTTTATGTAACCTGAACCTACTATGTTGTGTTGTCGGTAACAAGCATATGCCGTATGAACTGATATCCATTTTATCCAAGTGTTTTATATATATATTTTTTTTTTTAAATATGTCATTTACCAGTGTGTTTTGAATGGAGGAAAACTCTAATTAACAAATTATACAATCGCTCTCTAATTGAGTAATCTAAGCTTCCGATTCCGGCATGGGAGAGTGAGCAGCGTCTACCAAAAGCTCCGTTCTCCATGCCGGCTCCAGCAGCACTCACACTGTCTGTGCCACGGAAACAACGTTCACGGTCCCCACGCAGACAAGACCCAGAGATGGACAAGTTTTTGGGTGCACCGAAAACTTTGCCCTCTCCACAGCAGCAGCATCAGGAGAAACGATGGGGAGATCACAACATGGCGGCATGCACTGACAACGCCCAAGGAATGCCAGCAGCTAAGAAACCCATTTTGGATGCAGCATCTGACTCTGGCCCCGCTATTGAGTGGCCAGCTCACCTCAGAATATTTACTGCATCTGGATACACTGATTTTACAAATGCTGTGGATGCAGAAGCCTTTATTAAGGAAGAAAATGAGGATGCCAACTGCCAACATATCACTGACATTCCGGCTAAGTGAAGTTGTTTATTAGAAGCTTGCTTCTTTTGCTTAACTACTCGTGTACTTTACCCTTTATCAGATTCTCTCAAGTTCAACGGAAAGCTTCTCTTCCTTTATTATGTTAAGGTGTTCATATTGTCGTTATAAACCTGATTAATGGTGGTCATTCCGAGTTGTTCGCTCGTTAGCAGTTTTTAGCAGCCGTGCAAACGCTATGCCGCCTCCCACTGGGAGTGTATTTTAGCTTAGCAGAAGTGCGAACGAATGTATCACAGAACGGCTACAAAATGTTTTTGTGCAGTTTCAGAGTAGCTCTAAACCTACTCAGCGCTTGCGATCACTTCAGACTATTCAGTTCCTGTTTTGACGTCACAAACACGCCCAGCCACGCTTGCGTTTTTCCTGGCACGCCTGCGTTATTTTCCAAACACTCCCTGAAAACGGTCAGTTGCCAGCCAGAAACGCCCACCTCATGTCAACCAGTGCGACTGAAAAGCTTCGCTAGACCCTGTGTGAAACTACATCGGTCGTTGTAACGAATGCAGCTAGCAATCAACTCGGAATGACCACCAATGTTTCTATGGTTGCACCAAGTATGTATGACTTGTTCGTATTAACATGTTCTATGTCTGTGGTGGAGGTTCGATGCTTTGCTGATCTCTATCCCCTCCACTACTTCACCTCATATTTGCGGCCCTGGGTGGCGCAAATGTTGGGTTTCACTGGAAGTTCATGTGTCTAGTTCTGCATGGCTGCACTTGCTTTTTGTCCTGTCCTTTTGAATTACCCTTTTGTCTCTATCCCCCCCCCCCCTTATCTCATTATCTCTAGTAATCTGAATATGCTTTTTCACATAACTTATAACAGCTATATAGCTATCCATTAAGATTGGTTCCCTTAACATAAGAGGTATACAAATCGTAGGAGATTGCTTTCATATCTAAACAAGGAGGATATAGACCTGATTTGTTTACAGGAAACGCATTTATTGTCCCCGGAAGTAAAATAAATTGCAAATGATGCAATGGGTTTTATTAGGCTCTGCGTTTCTTACTCCAAATCCTGTGGAGTTGCAATTTTAGCTAAAAAAAATTGTTAAATATTCAAGTTTCTTCAGTAATTGCAGACCCCAATGGCAGTTATCTGATTCGCAACATTGAACTTGCAGGTGCTACTTATTCTATTTGTAATGTGTATGCTCCAACACCATATAAAAAAATATTTTTTTTATTGAATTATTGGCAATATTTAATCCTCTAGATCCTACCAGGTTAATTGTTTGTGGCGATTTTAACCTTGTATCCTCCCATCTATTAGACCGGTCTCCCCCTCCCAAACACACACCTGTTCTCCCTAAATTAGGGGTTACTTTCTTCCATCAAACTCTTAATTTCATTGATTCATGGAGGGTCATAAACCCTACTGAAAAAGATTTTACATGCCTATCCATGACATACAATACATGGTCAAGGATTGATTATATACTAACTGCTGAATCTCTCTTCCCGAAAATCACCTCATCATCTATTCAGCCCCCGATATTGTCTGATCATGGTATGGTTAGTGTTGTGTTGTCCCTGAAGAAGCCTGAAGAGGCAAAACCCTTATGGAATTCACATCTCACTTAGTCCAGTCCAAAGCTTTTAAAACCATACTAGCTCAAACATGGCTTGATTATTCTTTGCACAATGCATCTGATGATTCTACTGACCCTGTAACTATTTGGAAGGCTGCTAAGGCAGTAATTATTGGTGAAATGATAACTTATACTTCCCAAATTAAAAAAACTGCTAAATATCTCCTATCTTGATATTCAAACGAAACTTACAAACGCATTTCAAATATATAAACTCAACCCGTCCTTTGAGAACAAATCTTTATATAAGGAAGCTCAGTTACATTACTCTTTAAGCTTTGAGGTGATAAATATCTTTTTCATGTCAACTCAAAATTTTACAAGTTTGGTAATAAGGTTGGTAAAATACTCACCAATTTGTTACAGGGTACTAGACAACAGATGGTGATTCATCCCCTTTTATTATCTGATGGTTCATTGACTAAGTCCGATGCACAGATTGCTGATGTTATGACGGGCTTTTATAAAAAAATATATTCCTCACCTGATACACCTCCAGATGAGTCAAACGAAGGTTCTGAATCTATTGCACATTCCTCTCGCTATTTTTACCCTTCTTTTTGGGAGTCTTTGCAGCTGCCTCATCTCTCTGATTCTTTTTCCCAGAAGTTAATTACTCCTATCACCTCGGACGAAGTGACTGGGGCCATCAAACAATTGAAATTAGCCAAGGCACCAGGCCCTGACGGATTTTCAAATGAGTTTTACAAAATGTTATGTGACCAACTCGGAAGACCGTTGGCAGCCTGTTTTAATTCTATAATTGCTAATGGAAATCTTCCACCTTACTTTTCTGATGCTATAATTAAGGTGTTACCTAAGCCCGGCAATGATTTGAAACTTCCTGGGTCATACAGGCCAATCTCTCTGCTTAATATTGACTATAAACTTTTCACAAAAATATTAGCAGAGAGATTGAAGCCGGTGTTACCTTACCTAATTCATAAAGATCAAACGTGCTTCATCTCAGGAAGACACTCTGTTGTGAATGTTTGGAGAGTTTTGGCAGCTATACATAAAGCAAATTCCAATTCTCAAACCACTTCATCCTCTAGTATTGTGGTTACATTAGACGCTAAGAAAGCCTTTGATTTAGTTTTATGGCCTCATATATTTAAAACTTTAGAAAACTTTGTCTTTCCTTCTCAATTTTTGAATGTGATTCGTATTTTATATTCTTTCCCCTCATCTCGTATTGCCTATAATGGGTAGAGATGTGCACTTGAAATTTTTCGGGTTTTGTGTTTTGGTTTTGGGTTCGGTTCCGCGGCCGTGTTTTGGGTTCGACCGCGTTTTGGCAAAACCTCACCGAATTTTTTTTGTCGGATTCGGGTGTGTTTTGGATTCGGGTGTTTTTTTTTTAAAACACTAAAAAACAGCTTAAATCATAGAATTTGGGGGTCATTTTGATCCCAAAGTATTATTAACCTCAAAAACCATAATTTCCACTCATTTTCAGTCTATTCTGAATACCTCACACCTCACAATATTATTTTTAGTCCTAAAATTTGCACCTAGGTCGCTGGATGACTAAGCTAAGCGACCCTAGTGGCCGACACAAACACCTTGCCCATCTAGGAGTGGCACTGCAGTGTCACGCAGGATGGCCCTTCCAAAAAACACTCCCCAAACAGCACATGACGCAAAGAAAAAAAGAGGCGCAATGAGGTAGCTGTGTGAGTAAGATAAGCGACCCTAGTGGCCGACACAAACACCGGGCCCATCTAGGAGTGGCACTGCAGTGTCACGCAGGATGGCCCTTCCAAAAAACACTCCCCAAACAGCACATGACGCAAAGAAAAAAAGAGGCGCAATGAGGTAGCTGTGTGAGTAAGATAAGCGACCCTAGTGGCCGACACAAACACCGTGCCCATCTAGGAGTGGCACTGCAGTGTCACGCAGGATGGCCCTTCCAAAAAACCCTCCCCAAACAGCACATGACGCAAAGAAAAAAAGAGGCGCAATGAGGTAGCTGTGTGAGTAAGATAAGCGACCCAAGTGGCCGACACAAACACCGTGCCCATCTAGGAGTGGCACTGCAGTGTCACGCAGGATGGCCCTTCCAAAAAACACTCCCCAAACAGCACATGACGCAAAGAAAAAAAGAGGCGCAATGAGGTAGCTGTGTGAGTAAGATAAGCGACCCTAGTGGCCGACACAAACACCGGGCCCATCTAGGAGTGGCACTGCAGTGTCACGCAGGATGGCCCTTCCAAAAAACCCTCCCCAAACAGCACATGACGCAAAGAAAAAAAGAGGCGCAATGAGGTAGCTGTGTGAGTAAGATAAGCGACCCTAGTGGCCGACACAAACACCGGGCCCATCTAGGAGTGGCACTGCCGTGTCACGCAGGATGGCCCTTCCAAAAAACCCTCCCCAAACAGCACATGACGCAAAGAAAAAAAGAGGCGCAATGAGGTAGCTGTGTGAGTAAGATAAGCGACCCTAGTGGCCGACACAAACACCGGGCCCATCTAGGAGTGGCACTGCAGTGTCACGCAGGATGGCCCTTCCAAAAAACATTCCACAAACAGCACATGACGCAAAGAAAAATTAAAGAAAAAAGAGGTGCAAGATGGAATTGTCCTTGGGCCCTCCCACCCACCCTTATGTTGTATAAACAGGACATGCACACTTTAACCAACCCATCATTTCAGTGACAGGGTCTGCCACACGACTGTGACTGAAATGACGGGTTGGTTTGGACCCCCACCAAAAAAGAAGCAATTAATCTCTCCTTGCACAAACTGGCTCTACAGAGGCAAGATGTCCACCTCATCATCATCCTCCGATATATCACCGTGTACATCCCCCTCCTCACAGATTATCAATTCGTCCCCACTGGAATCCACCATCTCAGCTCCCTGTGTACTTTGTGGAGGCAATTGCTGCTGGTCAATGTCTCCACGGAGGAATTGATTATAATTCATTTTAATGAACATCATCTTCTCCACATTTTCTGGATGTAACCTCGTACACCGATTGCTGACAAGGTGAGCGGCGGCACTAAACACTCTTTCGGAGTACACACTTGTGGGAGGGCAACTTAGGTAGAATAAAGCCAGTTTGTGCAAGGGCCTCCAAATTGCCTCTTTTTCCTGCCAGTATAAGTACGGACTGTGTGACGTGCCTACTTGGATGCGGTCACTCATATAATCCTCCACCATTCTTTCAATGGTGAGAGAATCATATGCAGTGACAGTAGACGACATGTCCGTAATCGTTGTCAGGTCCTTCAGTCCGGACCAGATGTCAGCATCAGCAGTCGCTCCAGACTGCCCTGCATCACCGCCAGCGGGTGGGCTCGGAATTCTGAGCCTTTTCCTCGCACCCCCAGTTGCGGGAGAATGTGAAGGAGGAGATGTTGACAGGTCGCGTTCCGCTTGACTTGACAATTTTGTCACCAGCAGGTCTTTGAACCCCAGCAGACTTGTGTCTGCCGGAAAGAGAGATCCAAGGTAGGCTTTAAATCTAGGATCGAGCACGGTGGCCAAAATGTAGTGCTCTGATTTCAACAGATTGACCACCCGTGAATCCTTGTTAAGCGAATTAAGGGCTCCATCCACAAGTCCCACATGCCTAGCGGAATCGCTCCGTGTTAGCTCCTCCTTCAATGTCTCCAGCTTCTTCTGCAAAAGCCTGATGAGGGGAATGACCTGACTCAGGCTGGCAGTGTCTGAACTGACTTCACGTGTGGCAAGTTCAAAGGGCATCAGAACCTTGCACAACGTTGAAATTATTCTCCACTGCGCTTGAGACAGGTGCATTCCACCTCCTATATCGTGCTCAATTGTATAGGCTTGAATGGCCTTTTGCTGCTCCTCCAACCTCTGAAGCATATAGAGGGTTGAATTCCACCTCGTTACCACTTCTTGCTTCAGATGATGGCAGGGCAGGTTCAGTAGTTTTTGGTGGTGCTCCAGTCTTCTGTACGTGGTGCCTGTACGCCGAAAGTGTCCCGCAATTCTTCTGGCCACCGACAGCATCTCTTGCACGCCCCTGTCGTTTTTAAAAAAATTCTGCACCACCAAATTCAAGGTATGTGCAAAACATGGGACGTGCTGGAATTTGCCCATATTTAATGCACACACAATATTGCTGGCGTTGTCCGATGCCACAAATCCACAGGAGAGTCCAATTGGGGTAAGCCATTCCGCGATGATCTTCCTCAGTTGCCGTAAGAGGTTTTCAGCTGTGTGCGTATTCTGGAAAGCGGTGATACAAAGCGTAGCCTGCCTAGGAAAGAGTTGGCGTTTGCGAGATGCTGCTACTGGTGCCGCCGCTGCTGTTCTTGCGGCGGGAGTCCATACTTCTACCCAGTGGGCTGTCACAGTCATATAGTCCTGACCCTGCCCTGCTCCACTTGTCCACATGTCCGTGGTTAAGTGGACATTGGGTACAACTGCATTTTTTAGGACACTGGTGAGTCTTTTTCTGACGTCCGTGTACATTCTCGGTATCGCCTGCCTAGAGAAATGGAACCTAGATGGTATTTGGTAACGGGGGCACACTGCCTCAATAAATTGTCTAGTTCCCTGTGAACTAACGGCGGATACCGGACGCACGTCTAACACCAACATAGTTGTCAAGGCCTCAGTTATCCGCTTTGCAGCAGGATGACTGCTGTGATATTTCATCTTCCTCGCAAAGGACTGTTGGACAGTCAATTGCTTACTGGAAGTAGTACAAGTGGGCTTACGACTTCCCCTCTGGGATGACGATCGACTCCCAGCAGCAACAACAGCAGCGCCAGCAGCAGTAGGCATTACACTCAAGGATGCATCGGAGGAATCCCAGGCAGGAGAGGACTCGTCAGAATTGCCAGTGACATGGCCTGCAGGACTATTGGCATTTCTGGGGAAGGAGGAAATTGACACTGAGGGAGTTGGTGGGGTGGTTTGCGTGAGCTTGGTTACAAGAGGAAGGGATTTACTGGTCAGTGGACTGCTTCCGCTGTCACCCAAAGTTTTTGAACTTGTCACTGACTTATTATGAATGCGCTGCAGGTGACGTATAAGGGAGGATGTTCCGAGGTGGTTAACGTCCTTACCCCTACTTATTACAGCTTGACAAAGGCAACACACGGCTTGACAAATGTTGTCCGCATTTCTGGTGAAATACTTCCACACCGAAGAGCTGATTTTTTTTGTATTTTGACCAGGCATGTCAATGGCCCTATTCCTCCCACGGACAACAGGTGTCTCCCCGGGTGCCTGACTTAAACAAACCACCTCACCATCAGAATCCTCCTGGTCAATTTTCTCCCCAGCGCCAGCAACACCCATATCCTCCTCATCCTGGTGTACTTCAACACTGACATCTTCAATCTGACTATCATGAACTGGACTGCGGGTGCTCCTTCCAGCACTTGCAGGGGGCGTGCAAATGGTGGAAGGCGCATGCTCTTCACGTCCAGTGTTGGGAAGGTCAGGCATCGCAACCGACACAATTGGACTCTCCTTGTGGATTTGGGATTTCAAAGAACGCACAGTTCTTTGCGGTGCTTTTGCCAGCTTGAGTCTTTTCAGTTTTCTAGCGAGAGGCTGAGTGCTTCCATCCTCATGTGAAGCTGAACCACTAGCCATGAACATAGGCCAGGGCCTCAGCCGTTCCTTGCCACTCCGTGTGGTAAATGGCATATTGGCAAGTTTACGCTTCTCCTCCGACAATTTTATTTTAGGTTTTGGAGTCCTTTTTTTACTGATATTTGGTGTTTTGGATTTGACATGCTCTGTACTATGACATTGGGCATCGGCCTTGGCAGACGACGTTGCCGGCATTTCATCGTCTCGGCCATGACTAGTGGCAGCAGCTTCAGCACGAGGTGGAAGTGGATCTTGATCTTTCCCTAATTTTGGAACCTCAACATTTTTGTTCTCCATATTTTAATAGGCACAACTAAAAGGCACCTCAGGTAAACAATGGAGATGGATGGATACTAGTATACTTATGGATGGACTGCCGAGTGCCGACACAGAGGTAGCTACAGCCGTGGACTAACGTACAGTGTCTGCTGCTAATATAGACTGGATGATAATGAGATGAAATCAATATATATATATGTATGTATATATAATATCACTAGTACTGCAGCCGGACAGGTAGATAATATATTTATTAGGTAATGATGACTGATGACGGACCTGCTGGACACTGTCAGCTCAGCAGCACCGCAGACTGCTACAGTAAGCTACTATACTATAGTAGTATGTACAAAGAAGAAAGAAAAAAAAAAAACACGGGTAGGTGGTATACAATTATGGATGGACTGCCGAGTGCCGACACAGAGGTAGCTACAGCCGTGGACTACCATACTGTGTCTGCTGCTAATATAGACTGGATGATAATGAGATGAAATCAATATATATATATGTATGTATATATAATATCACTAGTACTGCAGCCGGACAGGTAGATAATATATTTATTAGGTAATGATGACTGATGACGGACCTGCTGGACACTGTCAGCTCAGCAGCACCGCAGACTGCTACAGTAAGCTACTATACTATAGTAGTATGTACAAAGAAGAAAGAAAAAAAAAAACCACGGGTAGGTGGTATACAATTATGGATGGACTGCCGAGTGCCGACACAGAGGTAGCTACAGCCGTGGACTAACGTACTGTGTCTGCTGCTAATATAGACTGGATGATTGATAATGAGATGAAATCAATATATATATATGTATGTATATATAATATCACTAGTACTGCAGCCGGACAGGTAGATAATATATTTATTAGGTAATGATGACTGATGACGGACCTGCTGGACACTGTCAGCTCAGCAGCACCGCAGACTGCTACAGTAAGCTACTATACTATAGTAGTATGTACAAAGAAGAAAGAAAAAAAAAAACACGGGTAGGTGGTATACAATTATGGATGGACTGCCGAGTGCCGACACAGAGGTAGCTACAGCCGTAGACTAACGTACTGTGTCTGCTGCTAATATAGACTGGATGATTGATAATGAGATGAAATCAATATATATATGTATGTATATATAATATCACTAGTACTGCAGCCGGACAGGTAGATAATATATTTATTAGGTAATGATGACTGATGACGGACCTGCTGGACACTGTCAGCTCAGCAGCACCGCAGACTGCTACAGTAAGCTACTATACTCTATAGTAGTATGTACAAAGAAGAAAGAAAAAAAAAAAACCACGGGTAGGTGGTATACAATTATGGATGGACTGCCGAGTGCCGACACAGAGGTAGCTACAGCCGTGGACTACCGTACTGTGTCTGCTGCTAATATAGACTGGATGATAATGAGATGAAATCAATATATATATATGTATGTATATATAATATCACTAGTACTGCAGCCGGACAGGTAGATAATATATTTATTAGGTAATGATGACTGATGATGGACCTGCTGGACACTGTCAGCTCAGCAGCACCGCAGACTGCTACAGTAAGCTACTATACTATAGTAGTATGTACAAAGAAGAAAGAAAAAAACAAACCACGGGTAGGTGGTATACAATTATGGATGGACTACCGAGTGCCGACACAGAGGTAGCTACAGCCGTGGACTAACGTACTGTGTCTGCTGCTAATATAGACTGGATGATTGATAATGAGATGAAATCAATATATATATATGTATGTATATATAATATCACTAGTACTGCAGCCGGACAGGTAGATAATATATTTATTAGGTAATGATGACTGATGACAGACCTGCTGGACACTGTCAGCTCAGCAGCACCGCAGACTGCTACAGTAAGCTACTATACTCTATAGTAGTATGTACAAAGAAGAAAGAAAAAAAAAAAACACGGGTAGGTGGTATACAATTATGGATGGACTGCCGAGTGCCGACACAGAGGTAGCTACAGCCGTGGACTAACGTACTGTGTCTGCTGCTAATATAGAGTCTAGACTGGATGATAAATTATTGATAATGAGATGAAATCAATATAATATCACTAGTACTGCAGCCGGACAGGTACTATATATATTTATTATGTAATGACTGATGACGGACCTGCTGGACACTGTCAGGTCAGCACAGCACCGCAGACTGCTACAGTAAGCTACTATAGTAGTATGTATAAAGAAGAATGAAAAAAAAAAAAACCACGGGTAGGTGGTATACAATATTATATATATATATATATTATATACAATTATATATATATATATATATATATATATTAAACTGGTGGTGATTGATTATTAAACTGGTGGTCACTTCAGGTCACGTTGCAACTTGCAACTAGTACTTCGAGGCCTAAGCAGACAATCACAAAATATATTATTATACTGGTGGTCAGTGTGGTCACAACAATGGCAGTGTGGCACTGACTCTGGCAGCAAAAGTGTGCACTGTACGTTATATGTACTCCTGAGTCCTGCTCTCAGACTCTAATTGCTCCCCACTGTCAGTGTCTCCCCCACAAGTCAGATAATACACTTACAGTCACACTATCTATTATCTAATCTAGTATAAATATCACTTCAGCAAGTAGTATAGTAGTATACAGTATAGTAGTACTCCTCCTAATAATGCTCCCCAAAATACTGTGTCTCTCTCTTCTCTAAACGGAGAGGACGCCAGCCACGTCCTCTCCCTATGACTCTCAATGCATGTGTGAAAATGGCGGCGACGCGCGGCTCCTTATATAGAATCCGAGTCTCGCGATAGAATCCGAGCCTCGCGAGAATCCGACAGCGTGATGATGACGTTCGGGCGCGCTCGGGTTAGCCGAGCAAGGCGGGAAGATCCGAGCCTGCTCGGACCCATGTAAAAAACCTGAAGTTCGGGTGGGTTCGGATTCAGAGGAACCGAACCCGCTCATCTCTAATAATGGGCATCTTTCATCTCCATTTATTTTGGACAGGGGTATGTGTCAGGGGTGTGCCATATCTCCACTGCTTTTCGCGATAGCTATTGAACACTTGGCAGTAGCTGTTCGCACATCTTCTGATGTACAAGGTATTTTAATGGGATCAGAGGAACAAAAAAAATGCCTTATTTGCAGATGATACTCTTATTTTCCTGTCTAACCCTACAGCTTCTTTACCAGCCTTTCTAAACCTAGTTGACTCATTTGGAAAAATATCAGGATATAAGGTGAACTTATCTAAGTCAGAAATACTTTCATGCCTCTTCAGGGTGTTGGAATCCCTCAACACTTCGCTTTCCATAGCCCCTTCCAAAATTAAATACCTTGGGATGCAGATATGCTCAGATCTCTCTCGACTCTATTCTCACAACTTTTTCTCCATGATATCACATATCTCCACCAAATTGGAATCCTGGAAGGATCTCCCCATATCCCTACTAGGGAAAATGGCTTTTATTAAAGTCTATTATCCTCCCAAAGATACTTTATTGTATGCAGATGTTACCAATAGCAATATTAAAATCAAATATAGCTCATTTAGATGCATTATTTTCCAAATTTTTATGGCAAAATAAAAGACCTAGGATCTCTTGAGTGAAACTTAAAACCCCTTTTTCTGATTGTGGCTTAGGGTACCCGGATTTGGAAGCATACTCTGCTGCAATATTCTTTAGTTATATAAGTGATTGGATATTGACCACCTATATATTCGGATTATTTACTAGAACAGCTGTTTTTTCCCATATGCTCCTGGGGCCTTACTTCAAACTAAATCTTCACACATTCCTAAGGAGTTAAGATCACATATATTATTTTATGATACTTATTTAGCCTGGTTTTATATTAATAAACGTTGTAACAGGAATCCATATGTCTCACAATTCATACCGTTATGGGGTAACCCCTCTTTCCCACCTTCGGGTTTCTAACCCCACATATTTTTCCTGGAAAATTAAAGGTCTAGATTCCTCTCATAAAGTTTTTGATCCTGGTGGCAGTATCACCACATTTGCAAATCTATCCCAAAGATTTAATTTGCCTAATACACATCTATTTATGTACTTTCAAATGCGTCATTTTTTACTTTCTAATAAAACTACTAAACCATGAACCATATACTGGCACCCACCCAGTTCATTTATCACAGGTGACTGACATTGATATGTTGCTTAATTTTCTTCTTTCCAAACCATATAACATTTTAATATATTTATTTGATGTTAATAAAAAAATCCTATAAAGATCATGCACAATGGAACCTGTTATTGGATAAATGGTCGACTGAAATACGAGAACTTACAAAAATATCTGACCTAACAAACCTACATGTTGATGCTATAAAGGTTTTGAAATCGGCATACCTACAAGAGGTCTTTATACATACCTTACATAGAGCCTATATTACACCACATCAAAGGTGACACATGATTACTGATGCAGATGGTCATTGCCTTAAATGTGGTGTAACTGTAGCCGATTTCAAAAACTGCATGCGAGATTGTTATAAATTAAAAAGGTTCTGGTGTAAAGTGGTGTCATTTGTTAATTACAGTATATGTTCCAACTTAGACTGACTCCAGATCCATTAGCATGCATGGGTCTTAACTTTCAAGATTAGTCATTTGGAACTCTACAACGAAAATGTATTTTTCCCCTTCTTATTACTGTTTTGGCTATAGCCAAAAAAAATATTTTGATCCACTGGACCAAGAAATCAGGGCCACAACTATCTGAAGTTAAATTGAAACTACTTCAAATTTTATATTATGAGAGAAAATATGCAATTATTGAGAGACAGTATGTTATGGGACTAAGAACTTTTATCTTAAATGGGCGCCTTTCATTAATACTCTTGATACTTCTACCCAATTGCACATTACGAAAATATTTGAAAATGTTATGACTTGAAATGATTGTTTCCATCTTATTGATATGGGTGTATACCTAATGTTTAATATATGTATTTTGATAATTTGAGGTATGGCATAAGAGGATTTTAGGGATATACACTTCCTACAATCTCTACATTTGAAATTATATTCCCTCCCTCCCCATATTCCTCCCTTCCCTTCTAGTCTCGTCTAACATTTATATTTTGTTTATTGTTTATTTCTTGTGGATACAATTGTAGATGATTTATTTTGGTATAAGGCTAAAATTTTCATACATATGTATGAAATTATTACTATTGTTACTGCCATGTCTATTATTGTCGCTACATTCTCTTAATGGGATATTCTTTCATAAAGCTACCACTTGATAGGTTAACAAATAACTAGAAAGCTGGTACATAACTTCTTATAAATTTATTTGTAGCCCATTTCAATGTCAATATACGCTTCTTTTTCAATGTCCTAGATGATTTCTGATCATACCAGCCTTCTTTTTGAAGGGATTATTGGACACTTCCTCATCCCTTAGTGGATTTATCTATGGACATTCGAACTTGGATTACAATACACTCTTTGAAAATACCTCATTCGGATCTTGAAGGACATGAGTATTATGAGATCCACCAATGATCTGTCTAGTCTGTAATGAATAACATGCCACACACCTCCTTGTTTACAATATTGCTTTATTCTCCACATTGTACTGTTCATGATATTGTGGTATACAAATATTTATGTCTTGTGTTTTGCTTTATGTATAGGAAATACTTTCAATAAAAATATATTAAATTTTTTTTTGAGTAATCTGTATTACTCATCCTTCTGTTAATTATATGTGACCTGCTATGTCAGCTGGAAGCTGCTTCTATTGAGCACTACTAATGTGAAGTTGTCTTATTTTTAAAATAAGCTTTTGACCTTTAGCGCCCGAATTTTCCTATATATATTGTACTATAACCAGTAAATACTAGACACATGCTGCATGCTTGCACCAATACATCTGCTACTTGGCAATGCCAAACCTCAGAGGTTGTGACATCTAGCCTAGTAGCCTACCAACCTAGATGTACTCTGCAACCACCTTCTGTGCCACATCCGTTAAGATTGCATTTCAGCCCATCTCTCAACCAAGGGCAAACAGCGCCAGAACCAAAACAGAAAATGAAAAACCAAATTAAGGATGGGTGGGACGGAATCTGCATGGGCTTCAGGAACAGCAACATAGCCATTGTAATCTTTATAGCCTTAGCGTAGTAAACCCCCCCTCACCCGGTGGTTTATCTATAATAGGTGCAAGGTGTGTGGTGCACATAGGCCCCTGGGTCCAACTGGGCCCACACCGCACCCCCTGCATCCATGTGTTTAAATACATAACTCTCTGGAGAGCGGCAGCTCTGCAAAATCGCTCTGATTTTTTTTTTATGAATGTGCAGTATGGGAATCACCAGAAAAGTGTGTGGCGTCATTTTCCTGGAGACCTGCACATGGGCAGTAGACTCTAGCACAGTGCTAGAGTCTACTAGCATTCAGCACTGCCATCTAGAGGGGAGGGGGCCCGGAGGGAGGCTACACATGGGCCCCTTCCTCTCTTGATACACCCTTGCTCCCAACTGCAATCGTATTGGATATCAACCAGAAAGCTAAACAGCTTCAATAATATTTAATCCTTAGTCTTTCACATCAAACACATTGCCAAAATACAAACTCCCAACAGTGGTATTTATAAGCCTGAGGCCATATATGGTCTTGCATTATTTTCATTATTTTAATGAATTGTGTGCTTTTAGACTGTTGAAGTCAGTGATGTTACCATGACAACCCCTGAGAGGGAGATTAATAGGAAAGCAGCACATAGCACTAATAGACAGTACTAAAATATCCATGTACTAGCTCCCTTATAAGTCTGTCTTTGTAGTCATATTGTGATTGTGAAGCTGTGTATTGTGAGGGGAATGTGGGCCTTTATTCAAGGGGATTCCTAGGGAGAAAGGGAATGGAAGCCTTTATTATTTGTATTTCCCCATAGATAAATTGTGCTCTGCTACTATTGTTAGTAAATTTTAAAGTTTAAGTTTAATTAACTGTTTGTTTAAAAGATCTGTGCCAATGCATTTGCTACAATATGTTTGTAAGGATTCTGGGGGTCATTCCGAGTTGATCGCTCGCTAGCTAGTTTTAGCAGCTGTGCCAACGCTATGCCGCCGCCCACTGGGGAGTGTATTTTAGCTTAGCAGAAGTGTGAACGCTTGTGCAGCCGAGCTCTTCAAAAACAGTTTGTGCAGTTTCAGAGTAGCTCTGAACATACTCAGCACTTGCGATCACTTCAGCCTATTCGTGTCCGGATTTGACGTCATACACCCACCCAGTGAACGCCTAGCCACACCTGCGTTTTTTCAGACACGCCTGCGTTTTTGCAAACACTCCCGGAAAACGGTCAGTTGACACGCAGAAACGCCCCTTTCCTGTCAATCTTCTTGCGCCCGTCAGTGCAAAGAAAAACTTTGCTTGAACTTGAGCACAACCACAAAGGACTTTGTACACATACGTTCATTGCGGGGGCATACGCATGTGCATAAATGCCATTTTTTCACCTGATCACTGCGCTGTGAAAATCGTCAGCGAGCGATCAACTCGGAATGACCCACTCTGTGACACTGCTTTCAAGTTGGATAAGAGATCTTTATGTGGGTGTGGATCATAGGGTCGACAGTAACTAGGTCGACAGTCATTAGGTCAACCACTTTTGGTCGACAGTGAGTTGGTCGACACCTGACATAGGTTGACATGTCATTAGGTCGACATGGAAAAGGTCAACATGGAAAAAGGTTGACGAGTTGTTAATATTTTTTTGGTGTCGTTTATTTCGTAAATTGACCAGAAACCCCAGTTGGTGCACCATATTCGCTCGTCATGCTTCAGGCAAGGTGCCTCCCTCCATTACTGCTGCACTCGGCACAGGTTACTATTCCCAAAAATAGTCCACGTGGATCGTAAAATATGCAAAAGTTCATTAAAAAAAAGTGAAAAACTCATGTTGACCTTCTCATGTGTTGACCTTTGCCATGTCAGCCTAGTGACCATGTCGACTTAATGACCATGTCAACCAATTGTGGTTGACCTAATGAGTGTCGACCTAAGTGCTGTCGAACTAAGCTAAAAATCGGATACTGCTTTATACACATATTAGATGCCATTATATTAGATAGAACTGTCTAGGGTAACTTTTTAGTGAATTAACTGAATAAATTCAAATAAAGAAAAGGATATATTATTGATACAGATGTGTCCTCTTCATTTGTTGCTGAGATACAGCGGCATACAAATCGTGGCATAGCGGGGTGTACTTTGTAGTGGGAGATTACAGTCACATGCGCACAACCACCAGCCATTAACTTCAATAGCTATACGTATGCATCATGATCCCACTACAGCAAGCTTCTCAAAGCAGCAAGACACATCTGTAGTATGATACAGAGATTAATAGAGGCGCTCATGAAATCCACACACCATGTTTTCACAGGTTCAATAACAACCAAAGAATCAAATGGGTTAATAAAAAGTATATGTATTTATTATTCACAATAATCTAATAAAAATACCATCTAATAAAGACAATTCATAAGTGATGTTACTTATAACTTTCTGATTTGCCACATACATAAGTTTAGAAACACATGGATTGTCTGGGCTAGAGCTATTGTTATGTGTAACATTAAAAATTTCACTGAACTGGATAATTAAAAGTTCAAAGTGTAACAAAGTGTTACAGTCTTTTGGAAACACTGTTGTCACAGCTTCTGAATGTGGTTCCAGGATAATACACAGTAACTGCACGTTTTAGAATTGAGCTTCAATGAAGATTAACGGCATAAATTGATTGTGTATAAAGGAAAATTACCTCTCCAAATGGGCTGGTGAACCCGAGCGTCCCCGGGTGAGTCCAGAATTTGCCCAGAGATATATGTAACATATGTGCTGGCTGCAGGTCCCCGGGGATTGGAATGCTGCATCTATCACAGCCGCTGCTGCCCCCAGGGACACAGCATTAGGCTTCAGTCTCTCATAAAGCCCTTCCCCAGACTCCAGTGAAACCTAGCAAAAGTCTGGGGGTGGGCTTAGAAGGAGAGTTATGCCTAATACTGAGTCCAGGGTGCCGCACAGTGGGTGGATTATGCGCAGCATTTCTGATCCCCTGGGACCTGCTGCCGGCACATACTGTATGCTTCATACCTCTCTGCATATATGTTCATATGTGCTATCCTGCTCCCCCATCTGTACTATGAAGTCGGCCGCCGTTGATCCCATTTAATGAACATACTATGTGCTGTAGGCAATAACATTCACATGCTTACATAAGAATGCTTTCTGCAGCAAACTTGTTCATTGTAGTGTGTTCAGCTAAATAACTTCAGGAATTTAATGCACCTGCATGTATTATACATGTTAATAGTTGTAACATCGGCCCTTCTGGTCCTGCGTTCATCAGACAGTTTGTGAAAAGACCCCTAAATTGCTTTTTTTTCCTGGCAGTAGTGGAATGGACTGTTTGACATTCCTATTCGGATGCTATCACTAAAATAATCATAAACCATCGTGTGAGTGGTGATGTAAATTTTTTTTGCTGACTTATCTACATCACCACTAGTGGGTGCCTTAGGAAAATTGAGTTTATTAATGGCAGCCGAAGGTGCCAGTGAAACTGATTGAGGAGATGTTGCCGTGTCAGATTCTGCTTGAGCTGACAATTTGCTCACCAACATCTCTTTGCATCTCTTCAGCTATGTGTCGGTTGGAATGAAAGACACAACATACGACTTAAACCTAGGATCAGGTATGGTCGCCAAAATATAGTGTTCTCGTTTCAAGAGATTAACGACCCTTGCATCTTGATGAAGTGAATGAAGGGCTTGATCTACATGTCCGACATGCTTAGCGGAATCGCTTTGTTTCAGCTCCTCCTTCAGTTTCTCCAGTTGCTTCTCTAAGAGTGTAATAAACGGAATTACCTGACTCAAGCTGGCAGTGTCTGGACTAACTTCATATTGGCAACTTCAAAGGGTTTGAGCACCTTACACAACATGGAAAGTATCCTCCACTGTGCTTGAGTAAGGTACATTCTCCCTCCTTTCCCTGTATCATAGGTCATTGTGTAGCCTTGGATGGCCTTTTGCTGCTCCTCCATCCGTTGAAACATATAAAGGGTAGAATTCCACCTAGTTACTACCTCTTACTTCAGCTAGTGGGAGGGAAAATTCAACAGTACTTGTAGGCACTACAATTTTCAACATGCACTTGGTGAATGTCGGTAATGTCCCAAAAAATTTTTGGGCCACAGAGGGCATCTCCTGCATGCCTCTGTCATTTCAAAAACAAATTTCATCACCAAATTAATTGTGTGAGAAAAACAGGGGACATGTTGGAATTCACCACAAATCCAGAGGAGAGTCCAAGCAGGTTAAGCCAGGTTGTCAGTGGTATGCCTCTTAATGAAACCGGTGATACACAGAGTAGCCTACCTCTGAATGAGCTGACATTTGTTAGATGCTGCTGCTGCTGCTGAAGGCAATACATCTACACAGTGGGTGGAACCCACTGCATTAATGGCAGATACTGGACTCACATCTAATACCAGTATATCTGTTATGGCATCAATAATCCACTGTGCATCTGGGTGATTGCTGTTATACTTGCTCCCTCTTACAAAGGATTGTTTAACAGTCAATTGTTTTGTTAAACCACTACAGGTAGTCTTCCTGGTCTCCTTATGGGATGAAGATTCACTCAGCAGCAGCAACAACAGGTGTAGCACTCAATGATCCTTCTGAGGAAGCTCAGATAGGAGAGGAGTAAGTCATGCTTATAAAATTGGAAGCAGGACTACTTCCAATCATGATTGAGGTTATTGACGATGAAGGTGTTGGTGGTGGAGATTGCAGGCATTTGAATATAACAGAAAGAAGGGAGCTGGGTGATGCTGCACTGGTTGTTGTTATGTTTTTATATAAAATTTCTGATTTTTTTTTATGAATGTGCTGCAAATGACTTAACAGGTAGGAGGTTCTTAGAAGGTCCCTAGCTCTACTTACTATGGTTTTGCAAAGGGTACAGATAGCGTTGCACTTGTTGTCCAGATTTGGATAGAAATAAATCCACACATTAGAGGTAGATTTTTTTTGTCTTTTGCCGAGGCATGACAATGGATTTTTCATATCATGGGTAACAACTGTTTCCACTGGTGCCTGATTTACACAAGCAACATCCTCATTATCAACATCCTTATTAGCGCCAGCTACACAAATATACTCCTCATCATGGTGCACTTCCACAGAAGCATCCTCAATTTCTATGTCAGCATGTTGACTTGTGCTGTTCATCTCTACATTTGCAGAGGGTGCACAAATGGTGGAAGTAGCCTCCTCTTCGAGTACAGTATTGGAAAGGTCATGCTCACTCTCGGCATCCGCGGACACACGTAGACTCTCCTTAGGGATTTGTGATGTTTCTGAGCAAACAGTTGGTTCCTGTGCCTTAACGAGTTTCTTTTTTTAACACTTCTACAGAGAGAAGGAATTACCTCATCATAAGATTCAGAACCATTAGTCATAAATAAAGCCCAAGGCCTTAGCCTATCCATGCCACTTCGTCTGATGAATGGCACATTGCCAATTTTATGTTTCTCTGTAGCTAACTTTACTTTTAAAGTTTTATTCTTTACCACCAAAAAACGTACTGCATATGGGCCCTCATTTCGACCTGATTTCTAGCAGGCTACTTTTAGCACTGCTGCGATCAGGTAGTTGCCACCTACGGGGGGGGGGGGGGGGGGGATCGCTGTGCAGGGTTGCGCTCGTTTGTGCAGTGAGCTGCACAAACAAAAGTTTGTGCAGTTTCTGCACAGCTCAGGACTTACCCGCTGCAATCATCCAGGATGGAGCTGATGTAAGGATCCCTCCCTGGAAACGGCTGGGCACGTCTGCATTCGGACACTCCCTGAAAACAGTCAGTTGACGCCTCCGGCCGGCTTCTTCCTGCCAATCTTCTTGTGGTCACGGGTGCGATCGCTTTCTTAATTAGTTCTGTCGCTCCCTAGTGACGGCCGTCGACAGGGAGCGACGCACCTGCGCATTGTGATCCATGCGTAGGTGCACTACAGACCTGATCGCACTGCTGCGAAAAACGTCAGTGTGCGATCAGGTTGGAATGACCCCCAAGGTGTCACAATACATGTGTGAGTCCGAAATAATAATATAACGCTGCAAATTACTTACACCTACAGTGTCACACAGTACATCTATGAGTTAGAAATAATAATATAATGCTGTGTTTTACTTCCACCTACACTGTCACACAATATGTATATGCAGGCCCATCGCTACCCACTCAGCAAAGGGATGCAGTGCAGGGAGGCGCCAAGCTGAATAGGCGCTCTCTCTGCTCTACATCCATGCTGCTGCGCCTTTCTCCCCTGCTGCTTCTGCTTGCTGTGTCTGTCACACTGTTTGACAGACAGCGGCGACGGCAGCATGAGGCTCTCGTTACCCCCAGTGTTCGCTTCAGTGTCCATGTCCAGAGTCCAGACTCCAGGGTGAAAAGGGAGCAGGGCTACATGAGACTGAGAGGTGGAGCTACACTAGATGAAGGGGGCGGAGCTACATGGCTCCAGGCTGCCTGCTACAGATTCGGCCAGCCAGCTGCCAGACTACTGTGAATGAGAGTGAGTGTATGTTTCAATGTTTGTGTGTATATATTAGAGATGAGCGGGTTCGGTTCCTCGGGATCCGAACCCCCCCGAACTTCACCCATTTTACACGGTTCCGAGGCAGCCTCGGATCTTCCCGCCTTGCTCAGTTAACCAGAACGCGCCCGAACGTCATCATCCCGCTGTCGGATTCTTGCGAGATTCGTATTCTATATAAGGAGCCGCGCATCGCCACCATTTTCACTCGTACTTTGGAGATTGAATGGAGAGGACGTGGCAGCGTTCTCTCCCTGAAATGCTCTGTAATCTGTGCTCAGTGTGCTGAAAATATCTGTGCTCAGTGTGCTGCAAATAATCTGTGCTCAGTGTGCTGAAAATATCTACGTTCTCTGCCTGAAAATGCTCCATATCTGTGCTCAGTGTGCTGCAAATATCTGATCAGTGTGCTGCATTGTGGAGACTGGGGAACACCAGTATATAATATATATATATACTTTTCTATAGCTTCTATACTGCTTGTCAGGACACATGGTCACAGTTACACCGCTCTGTACTGATATACAATAATATATATACTTTTCTATAGCCTCTATACTGCTTGTCAGAACACATGGTCACAGTTACACTGCTCTGTACTGATATATACAATAATATATATACTTTTCTATAGCTTCTTTACTGCTTGTCAGGACACACATGTGTCACAGTTACACCTCTCTGTACTACTACTGATATACAGTAATATATATACTTTTCTATAGCTTCTATACTGCTTGTCAGGACACACATGTGTCACAGTTACACTGCTCTGTACTGATATATACAATAATTTTAAATAATTTTCTATAGCTTCTATACTGCTTGTCAGGACACACATGTGTCACAGTTACACCGGTTGTACTGATATAAACAATAATTTTAAATCATTTTCTATAGCTTCTATACTCCTTGTCAGGACACACATGTGTCACAGTTACACCGGTCTGTACTGATATATACAATAATTTTAAATCATTTTCTATAGCTTCTATACTGCTTGTCAGGACACACGTGTCACAGTTACACCGCTCTGTACTACTACTGATATACAGTAATATATATACATTTCTATACCTTCTATACTGCTTGTCAGGACACATGGGTCACAGTTACACTGCTCTGTCTGTACTGATATATACAATAATATATATACTTTTCTATAGCTTCTAGTATTACAGTGCAGCATTTTGGTGACTAACAGTATATAGTTGGACAGTAGGCCATCGCTGTATCTTGCAGCTCTGTGTCACTGCAAGTATCCATCCATTCCATTTTCTTCCAGTGATTTGGACCAATAATACCATTGATTAGAATGAATAATTTCAGTGATTTTGTCATTTTCTTCCAGTGATTTGGACCAATAATACCATTGATTATAACGAATAATTCCTGTGATATTGAATTGTTTGTGTTGCTTAGCTTAGCCGTCCAGCGACCACAGTGCACCTCTTTTTCTCTTTTCTTTGCATCATGTGCTGTTTGGGGACAATTCTTTGAAGTGCCATCCTGTCTGACACTTCCGTATATGTCCAGTGGTACTGCCATTTGATATAATTCCCAACATTACTGCCATTTAATTCCAGTGATTTTGTCATTTTCTTCCAGTGATTTGGACCAATAATACTATTGATTAGAATTAATAATTCCAGTGATTTTGTCATTTTCTTCCAGTGATTTGGACCAATAATACTATTGATTAGAATGAATAATTCCAGTGATTTTGTCATTTTCTTCCAGTGATTTGGACCAATAATACTATTGATTAGAATGAATAATTCCAGTGATTTTGTCATTTTCTTCCAGTGATTTGGACCAATAATACCATTGATTAGAACGAATAATTCCTGTGATATTAAGGTGTTTGTGTCGCTTAGCTTAGCCGTCCAGTGACCACAGTGCACCTCTTTTTCTATTTTCTTTGCATCATGTGCTGTTTGGGGCCAATTTTTGGAAGTGCCATCCTGTCTGACACTGCAGTGCCACTCCTAGATGGACCAGGTGTTTGTGCCGTCCTCTTGGGTCGCTTTGCTTAGTTATCCAGCGACCTCAGTGCAAATTTTAGGACTAAAAATAGTATTGTGAGGTGTGAGGTATTCAGAATAGACTGGAAATGATTGGAAATTGTGGTTATTAAGGTAAATAATACTATAGGATCAAAATTACCCCCAAATTCTATGATTTAAGCTGTTTTTGAGGGGTTTTTGAAAAAAAAAAACCACCGAATCCAAAACAACCCGAATCCGACAAAAAAATTTCAGGTAGGTTTTGCCAAAACGCGTCCGAATCCAAAACACGGCTGCAGAACCGAATTCAAAACCAAAACACAAAACACTAAAAATGTCCGGTGCACATCTCTAGTATATGTGTGTGTGTGTGTGTGTGTGTGTGTGTGTGTGTGTGTATGTATGTGTGTGTGTATGTATATGTATGTGTTTAGCCATTATGTGTATAACTGGCACTTCTGGGGGCATTATTTATAAGCACACTACTAATGGGGGCATTATACATAAGCGCACTACTACTGGAGGCATTATATACATAAGTGCACAACTACTTGGGGCATTATACATTAGCGCACTACTACTGGGGGCATTATACATAAGTGTACAACTACTGGGGGCATTATACATAAGCGCACAACTACTGGGGGCATTATACATAAGCGCACAATTAGTGGTGGCATTATACATAAGCACACAACTAATGGGGGCATTATACATAAGCGCACTACTACTGGAGGCATTTTACATAAGCGCACTACTACTGAGGCCATTATACATAAGCAGCGCTACTACTGGGGCATTATACATAAGCACACAACTACTACTGCCGCCATTATACATAAGCGCATTACTACTGGGGGCATTATACATAAGCGCATTACTGGGGGCATTATACATAAGCGGCACTACTGCTAGCGGCATTATACATAAGCGGCGTACTACTGGGTGCACTATGTGTATAAGCAGCACTAGTACGTGAGGTGTAATGTGAATAAGATTGTGCTAACGTAATTTGAAATGGGAGTACTATTGTTTGGCCACGCCCCTTCCTTGTGAGACCACACCCATTCTAGGCGTTCCTTTGTAAAGTATTGGAGGGCGCAAATTTATAGTGTGCAGGGGGGAGCCGAACACCCTAGCACCAGCCCTGCATGTATGAGTCAAATATAATAATATAATGCTGCTGTTTTCTTTCACCCACAGTGTCACACAATACGTGTATGAGTCAGAATATATAATATACTGCAGTTTGCTTCCAACTACAGTGTCACACAATACGTGTATGAGTCAGAAGTAATAATATAACGCTGCTGTGTACTTCCACCTACAGTGTCACACAATATAAGTGTATGAGTATGAGTAATATAAGTGTATGAGTAAAAAATTATATTATAATGCTGCGGTTTACTTTCACCTACAGTGTCACACAATGGCCCTCATTCCGAGTTGATCGCTAGCTGCCGTTGTTCGCAGCGCAGCGATCAGGCAAAAAATCGGAACTTCTGCGCATGCGTATGGTGCACACGCGCAACGTACTTTCACAAAAGCCGAAGCAGTTTTACACAAGCTCTAGCAACGCTTTTCAGTCGCACTGCTGGCCGCAGAGTGATTGACAGGAAGTGGGTGTTTCTGGGTGGTAACCAGTCTCGGACTGGGGCATGTAGATCCCACCAGGGGAATGCAGTGGTAGGGGTCCATGTTTATGGGTGTGGCCTGCCACCTCATTGGTTTGATTAACCATTAGAGAGTGCAACTTCTGGGCCCCTTCATAAATATATACAGTAAATTCAGCTGCTGCATGCATGATAATGTACCAGATTAATTACAGATTATTAACAGCAATGCACTGTAGAAAATACACCATAGTCCAGTATAAGGTAACATATGTATAATGTATAATTCAAATGCACAGTCTAGAACCTGATCCTTAGAGTAGGAGGTGGGCCCCCAGGCAATGGGGCCACCGGTGGTTTCCCCTGTACCCCTGTGGGCCAGTCCAAGCCTGGTGGTAACTGACAGTTTTCAGGGAGTGTGCCAGATAAAAACGCTGGAGTGGCTGGGGAAACGTAGGCGTGGCTGGGCGAACGCAGGGCGTGTTTGTGACGTCAAAACAGGAACTAAACAGACTGAAGTGATCGCTAGCTAGGAGTAAGTCTCGAGCTACTCTGAAACTGCACAATCTTTTTTTGTAGCAGCGCTGCGATCCTTTCGTTCGCACTTCTGCTAAGCTAAGATACACTCCCAGAGGGCGGCGGCTTAGCGTTTGCACGGCTGCTAAAAGCAGCTAGCGAGTGATCAACTCGGAATGAGGGCCAATAGGTGTATGATTACACATTGCGGTCTGACCGGCAGTGTCACCGAAAAATAATAGTAATGTACATTGGGGTAAATCACCCAAAAAAATTATATATATTTTCTGCAGCGGGTACATTGGTTTCCACTAGAGATGAGCGGGTTCGGTTTCTCTGAATCCGAACCCGCCAGAACTTCATGTTTTTTTTCACGGGTCCGAGCGACTCGGATCTTCCCGCCTTGCTCGGTTAACCCGAGCGCGCCCGAACGTCATCATGACGCTGTCGGATTCTCGCGAGGCTCGGATTCTATCGCGAGACTCGGATTCTATATAAGGAGCCGCGCGTCGCCGCCATTTTCACATGTGCATTGAGATTGATAGGGAGAGGACGTGGCTGGCGTCCTCTCCGTTTAGAATTAGAATAGATTAGAGAGACACTTGATTTACTAATTTTGGGGAGCATTAGGAGTACTCAGTAGTGTACAGTGCAGAGTTTTGCTGATAGTGACCAGTGACCACCACTTTTATTTATAATCCGTTCTCTGCCTGAAAAAAGCGATACACAGCACACAGTGACTCAGTCACATACCATATCTGTGTGCACTGCTCAGGCTCAGGCCAGTGTGCTGCATCATCTATATATATTATATATCTGTCTGACTGCTCAGCTCACACAGCTTATAATTGTGGGGGAGACTGGGGAGCACTACTGCAGTGCCAGTTATAGGTTATAGCAGGAGCCAGGAGTACATAATATTATATTAAAATTAAACAGTGCACACTTTTGCTGCAGGAGTGCCACTGCCAGTGTGACTAGTGACCAGTGACCTGACCACCAGTATATAATATTAGTAGTATACTATCTCTTTATCAACCAGTCTATATTAGCAGCAGACACAGTACAGTGCGGTAGTTCACGGCTGTGGCTACCTCTGTGTCGGCACTCGGCAGCCCGTCCATAATTGTATATACCAGTGACCTAACCGTGGTTTTTTTTCTTTCTTTATACATACATACTAGTTACGAGTATACTATCTCTTTATCAACCAGTCTATATATTAGCAGCAGACACAGTACAGTGCGGTAGTTCACGGCTGTGGCTACCTCTGTGTCGGCACTCGGCAGCCCGTCCATAATTGTATATACCACCTAACCGTGGTTTTTTTTTCTTTCTTTATACATACATACTAGTTACGAGTATACTATCTCTTTATCAACCAGTCTATATATTAGCAGCAGACACAGTACAGTGCGGTAGTTCACGGCTGTGGCTACCTCTGTGTCGGCACTCGGCAGCCCGTCCATAATTGTATATACCACCTAACCGTGGTTTTTTTTTCTTTCTTTATACATACATACTAGTTACGAGTATACTATCTCTTTATCAACCAGTCTATATATTAGCAGCAGACACAGTACAGTGCGGTAGTTCACGGCTGTGGCTACCTCTGTGTCGGCACTCGGCAGCCCGTCCATAATTGTATATACCACCTAACCGTGGTTTTTTTTTCTTTCTTTATACATACATACTAGTTACGAGTATACTATCTCTTTATCAACCAGTCTATATATTAGCAGCAGACACAGTACAGTGCGGTAGTTCACGGCTGTGGCTACCTCTGTGTCGGCACTCGGCAGCCCGTCCATAATTGTATATACCACCTAACCGTGGTTTTTTTTTCTTTCTTTATACATACATACTAGTTACGAGTATACTATCTCTTTATCAACCAGTCTATATATTAGCAGCAGACACAGTACAGTGCGGTAGTTCACGGCTGTGGCTACCTCTGTGTCGGCACTCGGCAGCCCGTCCATAATTGTATATACCACCTAACCGTGGTTTTTTTTTCTTTCTTTATACATACATACTAGTTACGAGTATACTATCTCTTTATCAACCAGTCTATATATTAGCAGCAGACACAGTACAGTGCGGTAGTTCACGGCTGTGGCTACCTCTGTGTCGGCACTCGGCAGCCCGTCCATAATTGTATATACCACCTAACCGTGTTTTTTTTTCTTTCTTTATACATACATACTAGTTACGAGTATACTATCTCTTTATCAACCAGTCAATATATTAGCAGCAGACACAGTACAGTGCGGTAGTTCACGGCTGTGGCTACCTCTGTGTCGGCACTTGGCAGCCCGTCCATAATTGTATACTAGTATCCAATCCATCCATCTCCATTGTTTACCTGAGGTGCCTTTTAGTTGTGCCTATTAAAATATGGAGAACAAAAATGTTGAGGTTCCAAAATTAGGGAAAGATCAAGATCCACTTCCACCTCGTGCTGAAGCTGCTGCCACTAGTCATGGCCGAGACGATGAAATGCCAGCAACGTCGTCTGCCAAGGCCGATGCCCAATGGCATAGTACAGAGCATGTCAAAACCAAAACACCAAATATCAGTAAAAAAAGGACTCCAAAACCTAAAATAAAATTGTCGGAGGAGAAGCGTAAACTTGCCAATATGCCATTTACCACACGGAGTGGCAAGGAACGGCTGAGGCCCTGGCCTATGTTCATGGCTAGTGGTTCAGCTTCACATGAGGATGGAAGCACTCAGCCTCTCGCTAGAAAACTGAAAAGACTCAAGCTGGCAAAAGCACCGCAAAGAACTGTGCGTTCTTTGAAATCCCAAATCCACAAGGAGAGTCCAATTGTGTCGGTTGCGATGCCTGACCTTCCCAACACTGGACGTGAAGAGCATGCGCCTTCCACCATTTGCACGCCCCCTGCAAGTGCTGGAAGGAGCACCCGCAGTCCAGTTCCTGATAGTCAGATTGAAGATGTCAGTGTTGAAGTACACCAGGATGAGGAGGATATGGGTGTTGCTGGCGCTGGGGAGGAAATTGACCAGGAGGATTCTGATGGTGAGGTGGTTTGTTTAAGTCAGGCACCCGGGGAGACACCTGTTGTCCGTGGGAGGAATATGGCCGTTGACATGCCAGGTGAAAATACCAAAAAAATCAGCTCTTCGGTGTGGAGGTATTTCACCAGAAATGCGGACAACAGGTGTCAAGCCGTGTGTTCCCTTTGTCAAGCTGTAATAAGTAGGGGTAAGGACGTTAACCACCTCGGAACATCCTCCCTTATACGTCACCTGCAGCGCATTCATAATAAGTCAGTGACAAGTTCAAAAACTTTGGGTGACAGCGGAAGCAGTCCACTGACCAGTAAATCCCTTCCTCTTGTAACCAAGCTCACGCAAACCACCCCACCAACTCCCTCAGTGTCAATTTCCTCCTTCCCCAGGAATGCCAATAGTCCTGCAGGCCATGTCACTGGCAATTCTGACGAGTCCTCTCCTGCCTGGGATTCCTCCGATGCATCCTTGCGTGTAACGCCTACTGCTGCTGGCGCTGCTGTTGTTGCCGCTGGGAGTCGATGGTCATCCCAGAGGGGAAGTCGTAAGCCCACTTGTACTACTTCCAGTAAGCAATTGACTGTTCAACAGTCCTTTGCGAGGAAGATGAAATATCACAGCAGTCATCCTACTGCAAAGCGGATAACTGAGTCCTTGACAACTATGTTGGTGTTAGACGTGCGTCCGGTATCCGCCGTTAGTTCACAGGGAACTAGACAATTTATTGAGGCAGTGTGCCCCCGTTACCAAATACCATCTAGGTTCCACTTCTCTAGGCAGGCGATACCGAGAATGTACACGGACGTCAGAAAAAGACTCACCAGTGTCCTAAAAAATGCAGTTGTACCCAATGTCCACTTAACCACGGACATGTGGACAAGTGGAGCAGGGCAGGGTCAGGACTATATGACTGTGACAGCCCACTGGGTAGATGTATGGACTCCTGCCGCAAGAACAGCAGCGGCGGCACCAGTAGCAGCATCTCGCAAACGCCAACTCTTTCCTAGGCAGGCTACGCTTTGTATCACCGCTTTCCAGAATACGCACACAGCTGAAAACCTCTTACGGCAACTGAGGAAGATCATCGCGGAATGGCTTACCCCAATTGGACTCTCCTGTGGATTTGTGGCATCGGACAACGCCAGCAATATTGTGTGTGCATTAAATATGGGCAAATTCCAGCACGTCCCATGTTTTGCACATACCTTGAATTTGGTGGTGCAGAATTTTTTAAAAAACGACAGGGGCGTGCAAGAGATGCTGTCGGTGGCCAGAAAAATTGCGGGACACTTTCGGCGTACAGGCACCACGTACAGAAGACTGGAGCACCACCAAAAACTACTGAACCTGCCCTGCCATCATCTGAAGCAAGAAGTGGTAACGAGGTGGAATTCAACCCTCTATATGCTTCAGAGGTTGGAGGAGCAGCAAAAGGCCATTCAAGCCTATACAATTGAGCACGATATAGGAGGTGGAATGCACCTGTCTCAAGTGCAGTGGAGAATGATTTCAACGTTGTGCAAGGTTCTGATGCCCTTTGAACTTGCCACACGTGAAGTCAGTTCAGACACTGCCAGCCTGAGTCAGGTCATTCCCCTCATCAGGCTTTTGCAGAAGAAGCTGGAGGCATTGAAGAAGGAGCTAAAAGGGAGCGATTCCGCTAGGCATGTGGGACTTGTGGATGCAGCCCTTAATTCGCTTAACAAGGATTCACGGGTGGTCAATCTGTTGAAATCAGAGCACTACATTTTGGCCACCGTGCTCGATCCTAGATTTAAAGCCTACCTTGGATCTCTCTTTCCGGCAGACACAGGTCTGCTGGGGTTGAAAGACCTGCTGGTGACAAAATTGTCAAGTCAAGCGGAACGCGACCTGTCAACATCTCCTCCTTCACATTCTCCCGCAACTGGGGGTGCGAGGAAAAGGCTCAGAATTCCGAGCCCACCCGCTGTCGGTGATGCAGGGCAGTCTGGAGCGACTGCTGATGCTGACATCTGGTCCGGACTGAAGGACCTGACAACGATTACGGACATGTCGTCTACTGTCACTGCATATGATTCTCTCAACATTGATAGAATGGTGGAGGATTATATGAGTGACCGCATCCAAGTAGGCACGTCACACAGTCCGTACTTATACTGGCAGGAAAAAGAGGCAATTTGGAGGCCCTTGCACAAACTGGCTTTATTCTACCTAAGTTGCCCTCCCACAAGTGTGTACTCCGAAAGAGTGTTTAGTGCCGCCGCTCACCTTGTCAGCAATCGGCGTACGAGGTTACATCCAGAAAATGTGGAGAAGATGATGTTCATTAAAATGAATTATAATCAATTCCTCCGCGGAGACATTGACCAGCAGCAATTGCCTCCACAAAGTACACAGGGAGCTGAGATGGTGGATTCCAGTGGGGACGAATTGATAATCTGTGAGGAGGGGGATGTACACGGTGATATATCGGAGGGTGAAGATGAGGTGGACATCTTGCCTCTGTAGAGCCAGTTTGTGCAAGGAGAGATTAATTGCTTCTTTTTTGGGGGGGGTCCAAACCAACCCGTCATATCAGTCACAGTCGTGTGGCAGACCCTGTCACTGAAATGATGGGTTGGTTAAAGTGTGCATGTCCTGTTTTGTTTATACAACATAAGGGTGGGTGGGAGGGCCCAAGGACAATTCCATCTTGCACCTCTTTTTTCTTTTCTTTTTCTTTGCATCATGTGCTGATTGGGGAGGGTTTTTTGGAAGGGACATCCTGCGTGACACTGCAGTGCCACTCCTAGATGGGCCCGGTGTTTGTGTCGGCCACTAGGGTCGCTAATCTTACTCACACAGTCAGCTACCTCATTGCGCCTCTTTTTTTCTTTGCGTCATGTGCTGTTTGGGGAGGGTTTTTTGGAAGGGACATCCTGCGTGACACTGCAGTGCCACTCCTAGATGGGCCCGGTGTTTGTGTCGGCCACTAGGGTCGCTAATCTTACTCACACAGTCAGCTACCTCATTGCGCCTCTTTTTTTCTTTGCGTCATGTGCTGTTTGGGGACGGTTTTTTGGAAGGGACATCCTGCGTGACACTGCAGTGCCACTCCTAGATGGGCCCGGTGTTTGTGTCGGCCACTAGGGTCGCTAATCTTACTCACACAGTCAGCTACCTCATTGCGCCTCTTTTTTTCTTTGCGTCATGTGCTGTTTGGGGAGGGTTTTTTGGAAGGGACATCCTGCGTGACACTGCAGTGCCACTCCTAGATGTGCCCGGTGTTTGTGTCGGCCACTAGGGTCACTAATCTTACTCACACAGCTACCTCATTGCGCCTCTTTTTTTCTTTGCGTCATGTGCTGTTTGGGGAGGGTTTTTTGGAAGTGCCATCCTGCGTGACACTGCAGTGCCACTCCTAGATGGGCCCGGTGTTTGTGTCGGCCACTAGGGTCGCTAATCTTACTCACACAGCTACCTCATTGCGCCTCTTTTTTTCTTTGCGTCATGTGCTGTTTGGGGAGGGTTTTTTGGAAGGGACATCCTGCGTGACACTGCAGTGCCACTCCTAGATGGGCCCGGTGTTTGTGTCGGCCACTAGGGTCGCTAATCTTACTCACACAGTCAGCTACCTCATTGCGCCTCTTTTTTTCTTTGCGTCATGTGCTGTTTGGGGAGGGTTTTTTGGAAGGGCCATCCTGCGTGACACTGCAGTGCCACTCCTAGATGGGCCCGGTGTTTGTGTCGGCCACTAGGGTCGCTAATCTTACTCACACAGCTACCTCATTGCGCCTCTTTTTTTCTTTGCGTCATGTGCTGTTTGGGGAGGGTTTTTTGGAAGGGCCATCCTGCGTGACACTGCAGTGCCACTCCTAGATGGGCCCGGTGTTTGTGTCGGCCACTAGGGTCGCTAATCTTACTCACACAGCTACCTCATTGCGCCTCTTTTTTTCTTTGCGTCATGTGCTGTTTGGGGAGGGTTTTTTGGAAGGGACATCCTGCGTGACACTGCAGTGCCACTCCTATGTGGGCCCGGTGTTTGTGTCGGCCACTAGGGTCGCTTATCTTACTCACACAGCGACCTCGGTGCAAATTTTAGGACTAAAAATAATATTGTGAGGTGTGAGGTATTCAGAATAGACTGAAAATGAGTGTAAATTATGGTTTTTGAGGTTAATAATACTTTGGGATCAAAATGACCCCCAAATTCTATGATTTAAGCTGTTTTTTTAGTGTTTTTGGAAAAAAACACCCGAATCCAAAACACACCCGAATCCGACAAAAAAAATTCGGTGAGGTTTTGCCAAAACGCGTTCGAACCCAAAACACGGCCGCGGAACCGAACCCAAAACCAAAACACAAAACCCGAAAAATTTCAGGCGCTCATCTCTAGTTTAAACCCTCTGAAGGTGCAAATGATAATCCTTTGCTAAGTAGTGAGTGTTCCGAGTCGCTGAGTATGTGTGTGGATAGGTTAAAGATTCCTTTCTCTCCTGTGTTATGGCTTACAGATTTCTCTTTTTGAACTCTTTTCCTCCTACCGCCCCGTTTTCCTCTACTTCTGCAAACCTTCTTTTGAGCGGAGAGGCATGTTTGACGTCCTCGTAGATTGTGCTCCTTGGGGGATATATATATTTTAGAGATGAGCGGGTTCGGATCTCAGAGAACCGAACCCAAAACCAAACCCAACCGAACCCAAACCGAACCCAAAACCAAAACACAAAACCCGAAAAATTTCAGGCGCTCATCTCTAGTTTCCACAGGGAAACGTCGGGTGTAGAGTGGAACTTTAGGCTGTCCCAGGATGCATTGTGTGGCCACCTCTATAACCCCGCGTCCAGGCACTGTGAGCTTAGGCCCTCATTCCGAGTTGTTCGCTCGCTAGCTGCTTTTAGCAGCATTGCACACGCTAAGCCGCCGCCCTCTGGGAGTGTATCTTAGCTTAGAAGAATTGCGAACGAAAGATTAGCAGAATTGCGAATAGAAATTTCTTAGCAGTTTCTGAGTAGCTCCAGACTTACTCAGCCATTGCGATTAGTTTAGTCAGTTTTGTTCCTGGTTTGACGTCACAAACACACCCAGCGTTCGCCCAGACACTCCCCCGTTACTTCAGACACTCCAGCGTTTTTCCCAGAACGGCAAGTTTCCGCCCAGAAACACCCACTTCCTGTCAATCACAGTACGATCACCAGAACGATGAAAAATCCTTGTTATGCCGTGAGTAAAATATCTAACTTTTGTGTAAAATAACTAAGCGCATGCACAGTAAGCGACTAATCGCAATATAGCGAAAATCGTCAACGAGCGAACAACTCGGAATGACCCCCTTAGTTTTGAGTTGGTGCCTGTAGAAGTCACTAACAGGAGGGCTGCACTGGGCAGCCCTGAAAAAACTTTTTCTGACAGAAAATTTCTTCAAAACTGGGCTGTCAGCGCTGTATGTCATGGTGACACTTCAGCGCTGCAGCTCCATCACCTCCCAAGCGGCATCGCATACTCCCGTAGCCTGTTCCCGGGTACTTGCGGTGGAGCCTGCCGCATGATGGGGGACCCCTGGGTGGGAGGCCAACCTCTGCAGTTCACCCAAGTCTGGTTAAAGAACACTTCAGGCGCATGGATGTGAGACGTTGTCTCTCACGGGTATGCAGTCTCCTTCAAGAGATGTCCCCCTTGCCAGTTTTGCGCCACGGTCTTCCCCTCAGATTAGTTAAAGGCACAAGCTTCGCAGCAGGTCTTGAGTTCTCTCCTGGATACAGGAGTGGTTGTGCCGGTACCTCTGTCCCAGAGAGGCAGTGGTTACGACTCAACCCTGTTTTTAGTACGAAACCGAACAGGCCCTTCCGGCCTATTCTCAACTTCAAATCACTAATCAAGTTTGTGAGAGTGTCCAAGTTCCGTTTGGAAAAGCTGCCCTCAATAGTACTGGCGATGGAACCCGGAGACTATATGGTATCCCTGGATATCCAGGTTGCTTACCTGCATATACCTATTGCCAAGTCATCAGCAGTATCTGCGGTTTGCTATTGGCAACCTACACTATCAGTTCCAGGCTCTGCCATTTGGACAGGCCATGGCTCGTCTGAGTTTCACCAAGGTCATGGCCGTAATGATGGCGCATCTCCGTCATCAGGGAATCAGGATTATCTAGACAACCTGCTGATCCTGGCAAACTCCCACGATGTCCTCCTCAGTCATCTACAACTGACGGTAAGCTTCCTACAAGCCCACTGGTGGCTCATGAACTGGAAGAAATCCTCGCTGGTCCCAGCTTAGAGCATGGTGCACCTGGGGGCACTGCTGGACACGCACAGTCAATGGCTGTTTCTGTCTCCAGAAAAGATCCTGAAGCTTCAGGACAGGATAAGATGCTTCTTTTCCTGCAACAGAGTGTCGTTACACTCGGCGATGCAAGTACTTGGCCTAATGGTGTGACAATCGACATGGTGGAGTACACTCAAGTTTATTCCCACCCTCTGCATAGTCCTTTCCAAGTTGGATGGCCTACCTCACCAGATCAGGTCTCGCATAATCACTTTGACTTCGGAGGTTCACTTATCGCTGACCTGGTGGCTCCAGGTCCAGCAACCGACCAGGAGACATCCATTCTGGATCCCCGACTGGGTCCGGTTTGCAACAGATACCAGTCTGTGGGGATGATGGGCAGGGCCGTTTCTTGGGGCAGGCGAGCAGTGCAACCGCACTGGGCACCCGCCGCGGCACTAACTGTGGCTCCCTGCTTCCCCCTCCTATTTCTCCTCGAGTAACCCGCTCGGGGGGCGGAGTTTCACAGAATGACACGTCATGTCGCAACCCCGTCACTCCGCGAAACCCCCCCCCCCTCGAGCGGAGTACAGAGGGGGGTCCAAGTTAGGAAGAGGGAAAGGCCGGCGCGAGGAGCGACTGGTGAGGCGGGCCGAAGAGCGGTAATCGCCTCTGTAAGTATTCTCTCTCTCTCTTAATGTGTAAAATGGGGACACCTGCCGTAATGTGTGAAATGGGGACTCTTGCCTGCCATAGTGTGGGGATTTAATGTATCAAGGGCATTGCAGTGTGTGGTATAATATGGTGCAGGGGGCATTACTTTGTGGGGCTTAATATGGTAGAATTTTTTTTCCCTGTGGTGGTCGTGATCTGTTGGAGCAGGGTCAAAAATTGGATTGTGAGGTAGTCTTTTCAGACAAGGCCATGCCCATTTAAATGAGGCCACACCCATTTAGATGAGGCCACGCCCCTTGCTGGGTGCGCGCGCACACAGTTTTTTTTATCAAGGTGTGTGTGTGTGTGTGTGGGGGGGGCACATTTTTTTATGTCATGGGGGGGCGCATTTTTAAATCTCGCACTGGGAGCCAAATTGGCTAGATACAGCCCTGATGATGGGGTAAGGTGTTGGAGCAACACTCTTTCCTGGGTCACTGGACCAGAGAAGAATCACTCCTTCCAATAATCATTCTGGAGTTGCGGGGCGGTGTTCAATGTATTAACCTTGCCCTACCTATACTGCAGAAAAGGCCTGTTCCAGTATGGTCAGACAACACCACCATGGTGGCATATGTAAACCATTACGGCGACACTTGAAGCTGCATGGCAATGTTGGAAGTGTCAATAATCCTTGCGGGGCGGAATGCCATCTGCCAGCAATATCGGCAGTGTTCATTCCGGGCATCCTGAACTGGGAAGCAAACTTCATCAGTCATCAGGACTAGCATTCCGGTGAATGGAGTCTTCATCTGGAAGTCTTTCAACTCCTAGGGGACATGTGTGACCTACCAGATGTAGCACTGATGGCGTCTCGACACAATCACAAAGTTCCAGTCTTTGGATCAAGGACCAGGGTTCCTCAAGCAGCGTTCGTGGACGCACTAGCCATTCCATGGAACTTTCGGCTGCCATACGTGTTCTCTCCAGTGTCACTCCTGCCCAGGGTGCTGCAGAAGTTCAAGTAAGGAGGAATACTACTTCTAGTTGCTCCGGCGTGGCCCAGACGGCATTGGTTCTCAGACCTGCAGGTTCTATCGACAGAGTGTCCTCTTCCTCAACGCCCAGACCTCCTCGTACAGGGTCCATGTCTCTACAGATAGGCTAAACAGCCTAGTGGTCTAAAGTACCAGTGCAATACACACTGGGGCCCAGGTTGTGTTCCCAAGTAACATATATACTTTCAGACTTTGCCAGACTGGCTTTGAAGGTGTGGCTCTTGAAGCATCACTCCTGAGGGCCAAAGGATTCTCTGAGGTGGTCATCCAAACTATGCTGAAAGCCCATAAGCCGGCATCTGCCCGGATTTATTGTAGGGTTTGGAATTCTTACTTTACCTGGTGTGCTGATAAGAATTATGTTGCCCACAGATTCAAAACTTCTAGAATCTTTGCTTTTATACAACAAGGCCTGGATTTAGGCCTTTGTCTGGCCTCCCTCAAGGTTCACATTTCTGCCTTATCGGTGTGGTTTCAGAGAAAACTTGCATCTATACCTGACGTTCATACATTCTTGAGCGGCCCGCCGTGGCGCGTCCAATTGTGCAAGGCTTCTATGTGGTCCTCAGTGAACACGTTTATTAGTTTCTATGCCTTTGATACTACTGCCTCCCATGATGCTTCCTTTGGACGTCGGGTTCTCATACCCGCTAAGGCGCGACCCCTCCCTTGAGGAACTGCTTTAGGACATCACCCGATATTTCCCTGTGGAAACCAATGTTCCCTGCTGCAGAAAAGGAGATTTATGGTAGACTTACCATTGTTAAATCTCTTTCTGCGAAGTACATTGGGTTCCACAGGGCGCCCACCCTGACGAACCTAGCTTCTATGGGTTTGTATGGCATTGGCTGCTGCTCCCTTCTCCTGTCGTGAGAATGCAGGCCCTCATTCTGAGTTTTTAGCTCTATAGCTGCTTTTAGCAGCAGTGCAAATGCTAAGCCGCCGCCCTCTGGGAGTGTATCTTAGCAGAAGTGCAAACGAAAGGATCGCAGCGCTGCTACAAAAAAAAATTGTGCAGTTTCAGAGTAGCTGCAGACCTACTCCTACCTTGCGATCACTTCAGACTATTTAGTTCCTATTTTGACGTCACAAACACGCTCTGCATACGGCCAGCCACTCCCCCGTTTCCCCAGCCACTCCTGTGTTTTTATCTGGCACGTCTGCTTTTTTTTACACACTCCCCGAAAACGGTCAGTTACAACCCAGAAACACCCACTTCCTGTCAATCACTCAACGATCAGCCGTGCGACTGAAAAGCGTCGCTAGAGCTTGTGTAAAACTGCATCGGCTTTTGTGAAAGTACGTCAGGCGTGCGCTGTGCACACCATACGCATGCGCAGAAGTGCCGATTTTCAGCCTGATCGCTGCGCTGCGAACAACGTCAGCTAGCGATCAACTCGGAATGACCCCCACAGTTCTATGTGACTAACATCTGCCTTCTCTTTTGCCTGCTCCTACAGTGGACTGGTTAACGAAACTAAGCTCACAGTTCCTGGAGGCGGGGTTATAGAGGAAGCCCCACAATGCATACTGGGACAGCCTAAAGCTTTAGCCTGTTGGTGCCTCTCTAGATCAACATTCACTGTACACCCGACGTTTCTCTGTGAAACCCAATGTACTTCGCAGAAGGAGATTTAGCAATGGTAAGTCTACCATAAATCTCCTTTTTGAATAATATATTTAGCTATTATTTTGTTTAAACTGGGGCAGAGCACCTTTCGATTGACAGAGCACCTCTGGACGACACAGCAGCCACTTTATGGATGGACAGAGCGCCCCTTTATGTACAACAAAGCACAGATCACCTACAGTGTCACAATACAAGTATGATTATACACTGCAGTCTGACCGGCAGTGTCACAGAAAAATAATAGTATAGTACACTGGGGTATATCACTAAAAAAAAAAATATATTTTTTTTTATTATATGTTTAGCTTTTATTTTGTTTAAACTGGGGCAGAGCAATCCTGGAGGACACAGCAGCCCTTTAACAGACACACAGAACACCCCTGGAGGACACAGCAGCCCCAGTCCCTTGACAGACAACACAGCAGCACTCCTGGATGGACAACACAGCACCCCTGGATGGACACCAGATGGACACGTCCATTCAATATAAGTTCAACAGCCAGAGTAAATATGGTGTGATGATCACCAGGGACTTTTATAGAATCTCAAACCTGCGAGAATCCGACAGCGGAATGATGACATTTTGCCTCCTTTTGGGATTCGGGTCAGGCAAGAAAACCCGAGCTGGACTCAGATCCTGGCTCAAATCATACGTTCGGGTGGGTAAGGATCTAGAAGGACCGGACCCGCTCATCACTAATACTGGCAGGATTATGGTGTATTTTCTACAGTGCATTGCTGTTATTAATCTGATACATTATCATGATGCACTAGCAGTATTTACTATATATATTTATCAATCATGGGCCCCTACCACTGCATTCCCATGGAGGGCCCTTCAGTCCCCAATCCGACACTTGGAGACAGTCCATGTGGGACTGTGCAGTCAAAAGCTGGCCAATGCCTGTGTATCCAATCCAAATAGGATAGTGTATACTACCCTGGTGAGACATAGCCCAGGTGGAAGGGGTACGGTCAGAGTGCAACCAGGCAAGGTGGTTGAGGATTGCTGAGAAGAAGCCAGGCCGAAGAGCCTGAATGTGAGTAGGTCGGAGAGCTTGAATTACAATAGGCTGGAGCCTACAGTATGTCACTCTGCAGGAGCAGGGCTGAGACCTTGTGTGATAAGCTAGAGGATAAGCCAGGCCAGGCTAATTACATTTGAAAGACTTTTACCGCATTCAGATCACAAATGCCGGATCCCACCCGGTAAGAGAAACGTGACCTTACCGAGTGGGATCTGGCATTTGCTCTGCTATGGTGGCTTTCCGACCCGGCAATATACCGGGTCGGTTGCCATAGCAGCGGTGGGGCGCAGCAGCAGCAGGGCGGGGTTGGAGGCGGCGCTGGGAGATGAGCTCATCTCCTGCGCCGCCTCTTCCTATGCTGTGAATGGGAACCGTGTCACATCGACGCGGCTCCCATTCACACTGCACCTGACCCGGTATTCAACCCGGGTATAATCCTTCTTTTATACCGGGTTGAATTACCGGGTCAGGCGACCCGCTAATTCCGGCAGAGTGCTTTCACATTGCACACTGACCCGTGTCGACACGGCAATATGCCGTGTCGATACCGGGTTATTTGTGCGATGTGAAAGGGGTATACGAGAGACTGTGTGTGCAGGCTAACTGCCCAATTATTGTCAGGGGCAAAGGAGTGGGTCAGTGCCCTGATTAGGGGCTAGGAATTTGATATTTCCTGTTCTTCTGTGTTGTACCATTTAACGCTGAAAGTAAAGCACCATTTGATTTATTTACCTGAAAAGCCTTGTTGTATCCTGTTTGAACACATAGACTCTTCACACAATTCCTCCCCCTTCCCCCTCCAACAAGCTAATTACCCCAAATCGTCACAATAGATATATGTAGTTTTTTGGGGCATATATTTATTATAAATTACACTCTGCCCCTGAACATTAAGAATCTTTTTTTGCTGCTTATCACATCAATAAGTATATATTTATATATTTTCGGCTTATGCACATACGCAATCACTTTACTACCAACTACGGCAGAGCCGGTCCTAGCCAATATGATGCCCTAGGCAAGATTTTGGCTGGTGCCCCCTAGCACTGCCTCTGGCCCTGCACCCCTTTCCCAGCACCATCACCCCTCAGTCATAGCAGTCCTCATTTTGGTGTTCCTACCCCCTATATTTTAAATAAGAATAGTGCACACAAATGGTGCACAGCCCAAAAAGGGGCATGTTCTTGCTGGGAAGGGGCATGGCCACACTAGTATCCCCAATTTAAATTACACCACACAGTAGTGCAACTTTATTCACATTTTATCATGCGATAGTATCCCTTATTCACTTTACATCACGTAGTAATACCACTTTACCTTATATACGTTACTCCTCACAGTAGCGCTTATCCACATTACATGACATTGAATTGCTCTTTATTCACATTAGACCACACAGTAGTGCCCTTTCTATACGTTACACCACACAGTAGAGCACCTTATACACATAATACCACACATTAGTAATTCCTTTATAAACATAATACCACACAGTAATGCCCCTTACACATATGACACACATTATTAATGTATATGCCCCATATTATTAATGCATTTATACATATGACACACATAATGTTCCTTACACATATATCCCGAACAGTACTGTACAACGAACCCACCCACACACAGCACTCACATGGCCGCTAACACTGTGACCTCTGCTTCGATACAGATGTGTCCTTATACATCTTGCCTCAATACACCATGCAGCAGGAGATGCCTGGCGTGAGTCGGCTGGCAGCTCTGCTAACGTCGGGCGCCTTTTTTTTGATGAAAATGCGTCCTACTTGCATTACTTTGTGGCTAGGATGCACAAGCAGCTTCTGCTGATTAAAATTATATACGGCATATCTATAGTCTGTGTGCGACTGTGACTGTATCTGGATACGAAATACTACGTTACAGTGATTTCCAGGAATACACTGTAACGTAGCACATCATATGCAGATACAGCTGCAGTCACACACAGAATATAGGGATGCCACATATCATTTTAATCAGAAGAACCTGCTTGTGCCCCTCGCACCATGTATTTCTGGTTTCAGCACACTGTGGTACAATTTATAACTTTTGAAGGGGTTTGTTTTTCAGCTGACTGGTTGTGTATTTTTTGTTATTGAAATAAGTATATATGCGGGACTAGGATGCCAGATTACTGTATATAGATAAAGGTCCAAGCTAGGACCAAAATATTGATGTCTCTTCTAAAATAAAGCTTTGCTGCTAATTCACAAGCCTTTCAGTGCACCTCCGAATTACTTTTACATTGGATTATTTATGCTCACTTTGTGTTGCTACTCCAGCAATAGTGTTTTTTTAATATGAGTGTGGACCTACTGGGATTATGTGTGCGTGTGCGTGTGCGTGTGTGTGTGTTTGAATGTATGTATGTATGTATGTATGTATGTATGTATGTAGACAGTTGTGGATTTAAGGGTCAGGCCACTCCTAGGCACAACATTATTGATCACCCCCCATCATGTCACTGTCCCCTTCATGTTGAGGCCTCCCAACTGCCAAAGCAGCACCAACGTCACTCACCCTCCACCACCACAATTTACTGACCATTTCCCCCTCTGCCCTCACTAGTTACAAAATAAAAAAAATCAGTCTTAATGATCAGTGGCGTTAATAATAGAGATGAGCGCCTGAAATTTTTCGTGTTTTGTGTTTTGGTTTTGGGTTCGGTTCCGCGGCCGTGTTTTGGGTTCGAACGCGTTTTGGCAAAACCTCACCGAATTATTTTTGTCGGATTCGGGTGTGTTTTGGATTCGGGTGTTTTTTTCCAAAAACACTAAAAAACAGCTTAAATCATAGAATTTGGGGGTCATTTTTATCCCAAAGTATTATTAACCTCAAAAACCATAATTTACACTCATTTTCAGTCTATTCTGAATACCTCACACCTCACAATATTATTTTTAGTCCTAAAATTTGCACCGAGGTCGCTGTGTGAGTAAGATAAGCGACCCTAGTGGCCGACACAAACACCGGGCCCATCTAGGAGTGGCACTGCAGTGTCACGCAGGATGTCCCTTCCAAAAAACCCTCCCCAAACAGCACATGACGCAAAGAAAAAAAGAGGCGCAATGAGGTAGCTGTGTGAGTAAGATTAGCGACCCTAGTGGCCGACACAAACACCGGGCCCATCTAGGAGTGGCACTGCAGTGTCACGCAGGATGGCCCTTCCAAAAAACCCTCCCCAAACAGCACATGACGCAAAGAAAAAAAGAGGCGCAATGAGGTAGCTGTGTGAGTAAGATAAGCGACCCTAGTGGCCGACACAAACACCGGGCCCATCTAGGAGTGGCACTGCAGTGTCACGCAGGATGGCCCTTCCAAAAAACCCTCCCCAAACAGCACATGACGCAAAGAAAAAAAGAGGCGCAATGAGGTAGCTGACTGTGTGAGTAAGATTAGCGACCCTAGTGGCCGACACAAACACCGGGCCCATCTAGGAGTGGCACTGCAGTGTCACGCAGGATGTCCCTTCCAAAAAACCCTCCCCAAACAGCACATGACGCAAAGAAAAAAAGAGGCGCAATGAGGTAGCTGTGTGAGTAAGATTAGCGACCCTAGTGGCCGACACAAACACCGGGCCCATCTAGGAGTGGCACTGCAGTGTCACGCAGGATGTCCCTTCCAAAAAACCCTCCCCAATCAGCACATGATGCAAAGAAAAAGAAAAGAAAAAAGAGGTGCAAGATGGAATTATCCTTGGGCCCTCCCACCCACCCTTATGTTGTATAAACAAAACAGGACATGCACACTTTAACCAACCCATCATTTCAGTGACAGGGTCTGCCACACGACTGTGACTGATATGACGGGTTGGTTTGGACCCCCCCCAAAAAAGAAGCAATTAATCTCTCCTTGCACAAACTGGCTCTACAGAGGCAAGATGTCCACCTCATCTTCACCCTCCGATATATCACCGTGTACATCCCCCTCCTCACAGATTATCAATTCGTCCCCACTGGAATCCACCATCTCAGCTCCCTGTGTACTTTGTGGAGGCAATTGCTGCTGGTCAATGTCTCCGCGGAGGAATTGATTATAATTCATTTTAATGAACATCATCTTCTCCACATTTTCTGGATGTAACCTCGTACGCCGATTGCTGACAAGGTGAGCGGCGGCACTAAACACTCTTTCGGAGTACACACTTGTGGGAGGGCAACTTAGGTAGAATAAAGCCAGTTTGTGCAAGGGCCTCCAAATTGCCTCTTTTTCCTGCCAGTATAAGTACGGACTGTGTGACGTGCCTACTTGGATGCGGTCACTCATATAATCCTCCACCATTCTATCAATGTTGAGAGAATCATATGCAGTGACAGTAGACGACATGTCCGTAATCGTTGTCAGGTCCTTCAGTCCGGACCAGATGTCAGCATCAGCAGTCGCTCCAGACTGCCCTGCATCACCGCCAGCGGGTGGGCTCGGAATTCTGAGCCTTTTCCTCGCACCCCCAGTTGCGGGAGAATGTGAAGGAGGAGATGTTGACAGGTCGCGTTCCGCTTGACTTGACAATTTTGTCACCAGCAGGTCTTTCAACCCCAGCAGACTTGTGTCTGCCGGAAAGAGAGATCCAAGGTAGGCTTTAAATCTAGGATCGAGCACGGTGGCCAAAATGTAGTGCTCTGATTTCAACAGATTGACCACCCGTGAATCCTTGTTAAGCGAATTAAGGGCTGCATCCACAAGTCCCACATGCCTAGCGGAATCGCTCCGTGTTAGCTCCTTCTTCAATGCCTCCAGCTTCTTCTGCAAAAGCCTGATGAGGGGAATGACCTGACTCAGGCTGGCAGTGTCTGAACTGACTTCACGTGTGGCAAGTTCAAAGGGCATCAGAACCTTGCACAACGTTGAAATCATTCTCCACTGCACTTGAGACAGGTGCATTCCATCTCCTATATCGTGCTCAATTGTATAGGCTTGAATGGCCTTTTGCTGCTCCTCCAACCTCTGAAGCATATAGAGGGTTGAATTCCACCTCGTTACCACTTCTTGCTTCAGATGATGGCAGGGCAGGTTCAGTAGTTTTTGGTGGTGCTCCAGTCTTCTGTACGTGGTGCCTGTACGCCGAAAGTGTCCCGCAATTTTTCTGGCCACCGACAGCATCTCTTGCACGCCCCTGTCGTTTTTTAAAAAATTCTGCACCACCAAATTCAAGGTATGTGCAAAACATGGGACGTGCTGGAATTTGCCCATATTTAATGCACACACAATATTGCTGGCGTTGTCCGATGCCACAAATCCACAGGAGAGTCCAATTGGGGTAAGCCATTCCGCGATGATCTTCCTCAGTTGCCGTAAGAGGTTTTCAGCTGTGTGCGTATTCTGGAAAGCGGTGATACAAAGCGTAGCCTGCCTAGGAAAGAGTTGGCGTTTGCGAGATGCTGCTACTGGTGCCGCCGCTGCTGTTCTTGCGGCGGGAGTCCATACATCTACCCAGTGGGCTGTCACAGTCATATAGTCCTGACCCTGCCCTGCTCCACTTGTCCACATGTCCGTGGTTAAGTGGACATTGGGTACAACTGCATTTTTTAGGACACTGGTGAGTCTTTTTCTGACGTCCGTGTACATTCTCGGTATCGCCTGCCTAGAGAAGTGGAACCTAGATGGTATTTGGTAACGGGGGCACACTGCCTCAATAAATTGTCTAGTTCCCTGTGAACTAACGGCGGATACCGGACGCACGTCTAACACCAACATAGTTGTCAAGGACTCAGTTATCCGCTTTGCAGTAGGATGACTGCTGTGATATTTCATCTTCCTCGCAAAGGACTGTTGAACAGTCAATTGCTTACTGGAAGTAGTACAAGTGGGCTTACGACTTCCCCTCTGGGATGACCATCGACTCCCAGCGGCAACAACAGCAGCGCCAGCAGCAGTAGGCGTTACACGCAAGGATGCATCGGAGGAATCCCAGGCAGGAGAGGACTCGTCAGACTTGCCAGTGACATGGCCTGCAGGACTATTGGCATTCCTGGGGAAGGAGGAAATTGACACTGAGGGAGTTGGTGGGGTGGTTTGCGTGAGCTTGGTTACAAGAGGAAGGGATTTACTGGTCAGTGGACTGCTTCCGCTGTCACCCAAAGTTTTTGAACTTGTCACTGACTTATTATGAATGCGCTGCAGGTGACGTATAAGGGAGGATGTTCCGAGGTGGTTAACGTCCTTACCCCTACTTATTACAGCTTGACAAAGGGAACACACGGCTTGACACCTGTTGTCCGCATTTCTGGTGAAATACCTCCACACCGAAGAGCTGATTTTTTTGGTATTTTCACCTGGCATGTCAACGGCCATATTCCTCCCACGGACAACAGGTGTCTCCCCGGGTGCCTGACTTAAACAAACCACCTCACCATCAGAATCCTTCTGGTCAATTTCCTCCCCAGCGCCAGCAACACCCATATCCTCCTCATCCTGGTGTACTTCAACACTGACATCTTCAATCTGACTATCAGGAACTGGACTGCGGGTGCTCCTTCCAGCACTTGCAGGGGGCATGCAAATAGTGGAAGGCGCATGCTCTTCACGTCCAGTGTTGGGAAGGTCAGGCATCGCAACCGACACAATTGGACTCTCCTTGTGGATTTGGGATTTCAAAGAACGCACAGTTCTTTGCGGTGCTTTTGCCAGCTTGAGTCTTTTCAGTTTTCTAGCGAGAGGCTGAGTGCTTCCATCCTCATGTGAAGCTGAACCACTAGCCATGAACATAGGCCAGGGCCTCAGCCGTTCCTTGCCACTCCGTGTGGTAAATGGCATATTGGCAAGTTTACGCTTCTCCTCCGACAATTTTATTTTAGGTTTTGGAGTCCTTTTTTTTCTGATATTTGGTGTTTTGGATTTGACATGCTCTGTACTATGACATTGGGCATCGGCCTTGGCAGACGACGTTGCTGGCATTTCATCGTCTCGGCCATGACTAGTGGCAGCAGCTTCAGCACGAGGTGGAAGTGGATCTTGATCTTTCCCTAATTTTGGAACCTCAACTTTTTTGTTCTCCATATTTTATAGGCAGAACTAAAAGGCACCTCAGGTAAACAATGGAGATGGATGGATTGGATACTAGTATACAATTATGGACGGACTGCCACGGTTAGGTGGTATAAAAAAACCACGGTTAGGTGGTATATATTGTAATACAATTATGGATGGACGGACTGCCTGCCGAGTGCCGACACAGAGGTAGCCACAGCCGTGAACTACCGCACTGTACACTGGTTGATAAAGAGATAGTAGTATACTCGTAACAACTAGTATGACTGACTATGACGGTATAAAGAATGAAAAAAAAACCACGGTTAGGTGGTATATATTGTAATACAATTATGGATGGACGGACTGCCTGCCGAGTTCCGACACAGAGGTAGCCACAGCCGTGAACTACCGCACTGTACACTGGTTGATAAAGAGATAGTAGTATACTCGTAACAACTAGTATGACTGACTATGACGGTATAAAGAATGAAAAAAAAACCACGGTTAGGTGGTATATATTATAATACAATTATGGATGGACGGACTGCCTGCCGACTGCCGACACAGAGGTAGCCACAGCCGTGAACTACCGCACTGTACACTGGTTGATAAAGAGATAGTAGTATACTCGTAACAACTAGTATGACACTATGACGGTATAAAGAATGAAAAAAAAACCACGGTTAGGTGGTATATATTATAATAATACAATTATGGATGGACGGACTGCCTGCCGAGTTCCGACACAGAGGTAGCCACAGCCGTGAACTACCGCACTGTACACTGGTTGATAAAGAGATAGTAGTATACTCGTAACAACTAGTATGACTGACTATGACGGTATAAAGAATGAAAAAAAAACCACGGTTAGGTGGTATATATTGTAATACAATTATGGATGGACGGACTGCCTGCCGAGTTCCGACACAGAGGTAGCCACAGCCGTGAACTACCGCACTGTACACTGGTTGATAAAGAGATAGTAGTATACTCGTAACAACTAGTATGACACTATGACGGTATAAAGAATGAAAAAAAAACCACGGTTAGGTGGTATATATTATAATACAATTATGGATGGACGGACTGCCTGCCGACTGCCGACACAGAGGTAGCCACAGCCGTGAACTACCGCACTGTACACTGGTTGATAAAGAGATAGTAGTATACTCGTAACAACTAGTATGACACTATGACGGTATAAAGAATGAAAAAAAAACCACGGTTAGGTGGTATATATTATAATACAATTATGGATGGACGGACTGCCTGCCGAGTGCCGACACAGAGGTAGCCACAGCCGTGAACTACCGCACTGTACACTGGTTGATAAAGAGATAGTAGTATACTCGTAACAACTAGTATGACTGACTATGACGGTATAAAGAATGAAAAAAAAACCACGGTTAGGTGGTATATATTATAATACAATTATGGATGGACGGACTGCCTGCCGACTGCCGACACAGAGGTAGCCACAGCCGTGAACTACCGCACTGTACACTGGTTGATAAAGAGATAGTAGTATACTCGTAACAACTAGTATGACACTATGACGGTATAAAGAATGAAAAAAAAACCACGGTTAGGTGGTATATATTATAATACAATTATGGATGGACGGACTGCCTGCCGACTGCCGACACAGAGGTAGCCACAGCCGTGAACTACCGCACTGTACACTGGTTGATAAAGAGATAGTAGTATACTCGTAACAACTAGTATGACACTATGACGGTATAAAGAATGAAAAAAAAACCACGGTTAGGTGGTATATATTATAATACAATTATGGATGGACGGACTGCCTGCCGACTGCCGACACAGAGGTAGCCACAGCCGTGAACTACCGCACTGTACTGTGTCTGCTGCTAATATAGACTGGTTGATAAAGAGATAGTATACAACAATATACTACTATACTGGTGGTCAGGCACTGGTCACCACTAGTCACACTGGCAGTGGCACTCCTGCAGCAAAAGTGTGCACTGTTTAATTTTAAATTAATATAATATTATGTACTCCTGGCTCCTGCTATAACAACCTGCAGTGCTCCCCAGTCTCCCCCACAATTATTATAAGCTTTTATACATTGATGTGCAGCACACTGGGCTGAGCTGAGTGCACACAGACTGAGTCACACTGTGTGACAGCTGTGTATCGTTTTTTTCAGGCAGAGAACGGATATAGCAGAGAACGGATATATTAAATAAAAGTTAACTTAACAACAACTGCACTGGTCACTGTGGTAAACTCTGTCTGCACAATCTCTCTCTCTCTCTCTCTCTTCTAATCTATTCTAATGGAGAGGACGCCAGCCACGTCCTCTCCCTATCAATCTCAATGCACGTGTGAAAATGGCGGCGACGCGCGGCTCCTTATATAGAATCCGAGTCTCGCGAGAATCCGACAGCGTCATGATGACGTTCGGGCGCGCTCGGGTTAACCGAGCAAGGCGGGAAGATCCGAGTCGCTCGGACCCGTGAAAAAAAAAGTGAAGTTCGTGCTGGTTCGGATTCAAAGAAACCGAACCCGCTCATCTCTAGTTAATAACCTTTCTGACAACCGTTGCAGCAGCATAAATTCATATGGCAAAAAGGGTGTGTGACCCCGCTGTAAGGGGCATGGATTAGTGGAAGGGGCATGGTTTAGTATCCCGACCCCATTTCTATCACTCCGGAGATCCAGAAGATGCTGGCTACCCACGGAGACTGCTGCAGCTGCAGTTCTGGTTCCTAACTTCCTACACTGTGACAGGAGCCAGGTGTAATGTTACAGTGCAGCATCCGGCTCCTGTCATCGAGCAGGTGCTGGCATTTCGGTGTCATCCGCCGCTTGGGTGTGTCCCACATTCTCCTAGTGATGCCACTGGTAATGACAAAAAAACGAATCATCTGGCCATCGGCCTAGTGGGGCTCTCATTCAAGTAAGCATGCTGTGCCGCCCCCAGCAATTGTCACCCTAGGCATTACATGCGTAGTGGGAAATCCCCCACTGTATGTAAATATATATTGAACTCCCCCATGACAATAACAGTACTGATTAATTCGCTAAGTTCTGTGTCTGAGATGCAATAGTTTAAAAGCATTTTGAGAAGCAATGTATTTTGAGGAAGCCTGTTGTGTTGTTGCATTCCTTTCCCACTCTTCTAGACATATTGTCTTGGGTTACTTAGTCCTGCAGTAGAGCCCCTTCTGGTTCAAACAGTCTGAGGCACATGTTACAGAACTAACTGGATCCTTCTTTGGGATCCGTAGTTTACAGTTTTTTGAGTGCACTACCAGAGTTCCATGTATGAATTTCAGATCCCCTGTGCAGTTGAGGCCAAAACATCACATTTGAAGCTCATCAATCCCAGTGAACCTTTGCCATCCATTTGATACCAGAAATATGGTGGCTAACTGCACATCTGTGAAATTCATGCCCTCCTACTACTCCTTTTTGTGGAAACTCACTTTCTTTAATTGCATCAGGAGTTGATTAACCCTTCTTGACCAAACATAAAATAGCAGGCAGTACCAGCATAAACAAAACATTTTCCTTTAACCCTGACAAAGCTTAAATGGTTTGCAATGAAGTAGGGACAGTTTGATACTGCTCTCACATCTCCTCTTCTTCAAGTCCCATCTGTTTCTAATAAATGTAACTGAATTTTGTGCCATAACACCTTATGGTTCCAGACCCTGTTCTTCTTCTGCTGAAACGACTTCCATGACCCCCCACCCCCCTCCCCACGTGACTCACAGTAAGGCTGGTAACATGCTGGCAGTGCTGACTGATCTTCAACAGTTCTCCCTCTCCCAACTTTCATGGACACCATGTTGATAACAGTTGGGTCTTATTTGTGCTCTAAAAAAAGGAGTTGGGAGTGATTCCGCACAGCGGATGAATTATGTATCAAATACTAACTATATTAGAGATATCTAAGCCATTGTTGTAAAATTTATACAAAGTGTTTTGCAAAAGAAGAAGACTCTTGTGTGGTGCACACTTAAACCTATATTATAAAATTGTTATTAACTGAGGAAGTCAGTGGAAAAGAGGCACAAGCCACATCTACATCGATTTAGAATTTTGCTACCATCATGTAATTTCTGCCATTTAGCGTCTACTACACTAGCTGCTAGCATAGTGGCATTTGCCTGTTTCTCACCAGCAGCAAAATACAAATAACTGGTTTTATATTTCAAAATACATAATGTTGAAAAGGGGCCCAAATAATGTTGAGGCGCATGCTCTTTTCCACTGAGCCACTTAATTTGAAAATATAGCTTTTATTTATATACCCCTTAGACATAAAAGCTATATAAAATCTATATTTTACATTTAATAGCCATTTCATAAAATAGGTATAAGTGTGCCCCACACAAGCGTCTTTATACAAATCTTATTGGGGGCTCGGTTCTCCTGGGTAATTAACTCCACCAGCTGTCTGGTGATTGGAGGGGTACCTCTGTAGGGCTGAACTGCTGGAGCCTCTAGCACATAGGTCTGCAAACTCGGTCCTCATTACCCCATACAGTGCATGTTTTGCAGGTAACCCAGCAGGTGCACAGGTGTATTAATTACTCACAGACACATTTTAAAAGGTCCGCAGGTGGAGTTAATGATTTTACTTGCGATTCTGTGAGGAGACCTGCAAAACATGCACTGTGTGGGGTAATGAGGACCGAGTTTGCAGACCTATGCTCTAGCACAGTGTCTGAATTTTTTCACCCTCTGTTAGCTCTACTGTGCTGGGTTGAACAGGGACTTGCCCCAAGAATGGGAGAATTGATTGCAGGCGGTTTCTTATGCAGCCATCAGACAGTCCTCAGCAGACATCTTAAGCAACTGGGAGGAAGCACTGGAATTCAGATGCTCCTCTTGTGTCTCCTGGCTCCACTCCATCAGTATGGCAAATAAAAATATACTTTTCCCCTAAGGGCATGTTGCTGTGTAGGCTAAAACTTTCAACAGCCACCATCTAGGTCTTGCCACTGCGGTTTATGAAGTAGCCTTCTACCTGATGCTACATCCTGTACCATTTTAAAACACATCTGTAGTGTTGTATGCCGGCGGCCGGGCTCCCGGCAACCAGCATACCGGTGCCGAAATCCCGACCGCCAGCATACCGACAGCGTGGCGAGCGGTAATGAGCCCCCTGTGGGCTCACTGCGCTCGCCATGCTGTGGGCACGGTGGCGCAGGGGGGCGTGGACCCCCAAGAGGGAGATAAAGTGTCGGTATGCCGGCTCTCCGGATTCCGGCGCCGGTATACTGTGCGCCGGGATCCCGACAGCCGGCAAACTGAAGACCACCCCTCCAGAGACTGTACTGATTTGCCATGGACACAGCTCATCACTGGGAAGTGCCGTCTAATATTGTGATGCATATTTTATATTGTACACATTGATCACAAAATGTATTTCTAAACAATATTTGCAATTTTTCCTTCTGGGGTTAACACAAAAATATGCTTGTAGCTACTAACTCGTGAGCAAGCCACATAAAGCTGCCTATGGGAGAAGCAGATGGTCCTGAGATCTACGCCTGCAGCCCTGAGCATTTGCCTTTGCAACTTGTTGATTGTCATAGCGAAGCAGCTGCTTACAGGAAACTGCAGGCACTTGAATTTGAAAGGAAAATTGTTGGGAATAAGACGTATATGTGGTATAAACACAGTCTCACTTGTGCCATGTCCCATTAGACATCTGCCTCAATTAGGTTCCTCTGCAGAGCAGTTACTTCAAGTTGGGTTTTGTTGCATAATTTGGGTGGAGTCAAGTTTTGCACAAGCATGATCAGAACACCAAGAATCTGTGATCAGTGTCAAGCATCTGTGTTTTCCTTTATTGCTCCTCTCCCTGATGTCTCATCAAGATCATACATAACTCAGTTTCTTTCTAGTTCAATCAGCTAAACAATAGTGAAAACGCGATCCAAAACCATCCAGCAGTTTTTGTGTGATGCTGAAACAGACAAAAATCAGATTTTTTTGTTTTCATAGTTCATAAACAGTCCCTAGAACAGGCATGACAACTTTCAGGCTGCTCCCTGAGGTCGGTTGAACAGGGGGCATGGCTATGGAAAAGGGGACAGGTCTCTAAAAAAGGGTGCCATCCAGGTAATACCGGCATTGCAAAGTGGAGTGCGGGGCTACGATGATGTGATTCATGTCATCGGCCTCTCTAGACCACCCACTTTCATGAGCGGTGTAGGGGTTCGCAGGGCTTGCGCCGCCTCTGGGAGCCTTGCCTACCATTCAGGGGTGCCGGGAACCCCACCTGTTTTTCTGGAGCCTCCCAGCCAATCTGGGAGAGCAGGCAAGTAAGCCCTAGAAGTATTTTCCTAAAAAGAAATGCTATATACAGCACAACCCTTACAGTTTTTTATTTGTATAGATTATTTGTGCATCTGTTTAAAAACCCAGAGGTTATCTTACTTGCAAGAAATGAGACTTAAATTTAGCTAGGATCTAATTTCCAATGTTATTAATTGCAGGGATCAATTTCAAATGCCACCTTTCTACCTCGTACATAATTACTTTAACCATCTGTATAGAGGTCAAAAATCAGGCATAGGTACTGTATAGTATGTCAATCACAATGTACCAAAAATGCTTTTTTATTCTTCATTTTACTCATTATTCATTTTAGCTTATTCTTTTTGAGTAGCTACTGTGTATATATACCTGCAGAGAATTATTTGATAAAGTATCACTTCTTTAATTGTGTATTACCCATCCCTTGCATTCCTACCCTGGTTATTTTAGCTCCTATTTTGTGCAAAGTGACATTTTGCTTTCTGTTATAATTATTGTAATCTATCCCTCTAATTAAGGTTTTCGTCCAAGCCACATGACTTGCTTTGTTGTGAATCTCGAGAGATGATGTTTCATTTCTGCAATTTACACAGAATCAGTATATTTGTCCCCAGTAGGTAATGTGACCCATGGCACAATCCTTTATCCATTGTTCATCTTGTGCCTTTTTAGTTTCTGGACACCTGCTGTGGTTTGCTGAACAGAAAACAGTGAGATGTTGGGAGCAGGTGCAGCAGAGAGACCTCTGATTTCAGCTATATAATTAAACTCACTGCCAGGTCTATAGAAATCAACAAACCTTTATTCACTCTCATGCTGGCAAGTGAAATGGCCTGTTATTGTCTATATCTACCAAGAGTATTACATTCCAGCTATCCTATCAGCATACCAATATAATTCAAATGTGTGATATTGTATTCCATGCTGTTAAAATTCTTGTATTTAAATTGCCTCTGTTACTCCTGTTTAATCCCAGTTTACATCTATTCAGAATCATCTTATTGCGCATACTAGCATTCACAAGTAATTGATTAATAACTGATATATCGCCATCACCAAGCTGGCCAGATCTACTATTTAATGCAGAGCTTTTATGAAACCTGATCACTCCAAGGCAATATGTATTTTTAATAAGATCACCTTGAAAAAGGAGCGATAATTATGAATTATTTCATAGTGATGTGTGCAGAAATCTCTGTGGAAAAACACTGTATACATCATGTGTGTATATACAGTGTGTGTGTATGTATATATTGTAAATGCTGATTTACATACAGGACTAAAAGCAACACTTTAAAAAGACATTTCATACACTTTAAATGAAGCCGCTGCCGCTGCTATACTTAATCCACAATCTACGTACTTATTACACCATTAGCGTACAGAGTCCCGTACCGTGTACGGACTTTGCGTACAAATGCCACGCTGGCTGTACAAAGTACACTCAGCGCGTACACACCCAAAGATACACCGTGAACCCTTAACAACTATGCATGCGATAGTAATACACTTTAAACCTTAGCAGGGAAAGGAAAACACGACACCAGATTTGTATTTAAAATGCCGGGTTCCGACACCACAACATATTATTACTGAAAGGGGGTTACAATAACAAAGCAATACAATACAACAGAATAATGGCTACAGTCAATGGTACATACTTTTGGTTTCGCCTGCGCTTCCCAGTCTGGTTCTCAGTCATCAAGGGTGATGACCTTCAGAGTCTGTGATAGTGACCTGGCATGCAGCTGGCTCTTTATACAGTAGATCAAAACATAATACAATAGACACTGTGTGCTCTTCTTCCATTGGTTTGGGGGTGGGACATATCCTGTGCACCGGAGATCATTGGTCAGCTCAAGAAGTGGGCGATGGCTAGGACTTGAGATGTGGTTTCTGTTGTTTGCATCTGAGTTCCCGTCCCATGACCAGTTAAACCCATCACAATAATCATACATAAATCTGGTATTATTAATAACTTAATGTGGTAATATATAATAATATTCTTATTCCCACCAGATTAATGTTTACGTGACTCTGAACAATATGATCCCACAAATGATATGATTATCTATTTCCATCCTCAAGATATACATATATCCACATATATATATATATCTATATCTATATCTATATATATATATATATATATATATATATACATATACATACACACACATACTCCTGCTATTACAATTTGTTAGGAATTATATATATATATATATATATATATATATGCAAACACATACATCTCCAAGAGTTTAGACTATGAATGTTAGTATCTCAGATTTCTAAATGTCTGGTTTGTATTTTTGTTAGCTATTGCTAATTGAGTTTCTATCAGCCTGGGTTTCTGGGTATTGTCTCTTTGTTTGTTTTGTCTTCAGGTGAGACAATGACAATCCAGTTCTTAATGCTTTAAATAGAAACTCGGCTACCCTAGTAAACAAAGGTGTTTGCCTTCTTCATAGAATTTCAAGCTTAGTGTAAATAAGGCCATTGTGTTTTAGTCTCTGGGAGTTTTAATTTATGTGTGACCGATCTTCATGCTATTTAGAAAAGGAAGCAGACAGTGTGGGATTTATGCAATATATAGATTAGATTTATGATATGTCTTTGTGGCTTTTCCATGCGAGTACAAATTCCACTGTAATTACTCATACCACACTCTAATGTGCAGGACCACGGGAGTGACCATACGTAATTTGCGAATATGTGCACGCACAGCCGAATACGTACGCACACGGAGGCCATCTATGTGGTGTTTGTACGTAATGTGTGTGTTGTAATATTTTCTGACTTCGACAATATATATATATATATATATATATATAATATTCTTGAAGGTGTTGAATTTATTATTCGTAATCAAAGCTGCTCTAGGGTCCAACTGCCTCAGGGACTTACAATAAGTCATTGGCATTGTGATTGTGCTGCTAAAAATTACTCTGTGATACCTTAGGGCTTTTTTCAATCAATGGATTCGACATTGGTGAGTCAAATTTGTTCATAATGTGTTCCAAATAAAAAGCAGTGTGAACTGCTCTGAATTTTGGACAGGCATCAAGATTAGACAGACAGGTATTGAAACTCCCCTAAACATTTAAATATTGAATGTGTAGTAGCACAAGCTAATTCTGGCTCATCACTGCCAGACAGAATGCGTATACTGCAGGAGCAGAGAATATGGCTTTACCTGAGTTTCTGCATACTAAAAGTATCCATTATTGCAAATTAGTGTAACATTCGATATGTTGCCTGCATTGTAATATAACTAACAGGGCTATAAAGAGGTGTGTGCACATTGCCAAGGGGGCAACATGATTACTACCTTGATGGTAGCACACCACACAAGTTTACCTTGCGGGGTGCTTGAAGAAGCCCCCAACTGCAAGGAAAGCTGCATGGTGCAGACATCTTCTTGCAACTCTGCAGCTCTCCCAGGACACTTGCCGTTTGACGTCATGGTGTTACTTGAGCTGGTCAATATCAGACCAGGGTGCACAGTTGCCCTGCTCTGCCTCTGAATAATAAAACTAAATACACTACCAATTCTATATCATTTTCACATTTCTTGTACTTGGAGATGTGCAGCGTGCACTTTTCGTGTTTTGTGTTTTGGTTTTGGATCTGGATCCTCGCTCGTGTTTTGGATCTGGATTGGTTTTGCCAAAACCACCCTTTTGTGTTTTGGTTTTGGATGTAGGAGTGGCACTGCAGAGGCAGACAGGATGGCACTTTTCAAAAACTAGTCCCCAAACAGCACATCATACAGAGAAATAAAAGAGGTGCAATGAGTTAGCTGTATGACTAAGCTAAGCAACACAAGTGTGAGACACAAACACCTGGCCCATCTAGGAGTGGTACTGCAGTGGAAGACAGGATGCCACTTAAAAACACTAGGCCTCAAACAGCGCATCATGCAAAGAAGTAAAAGAGGTGCAATGAGGTCGCTGTATGACTAAGCTAAGCGACACAAGCGTGAGACACAAACACCTGGCCCATCTAGGAGTGGTACTGCAGTGGAAGACAGGATGCCACTTAAAAAAACTAAGCCTCAAACAGCACATCATGCAAAAAAGTAAAAGAGGTGCAATGAGGTAGCTGTATGACTAAGCAAAGCGACACAAGTGTGAGGCAAAACACCTGGCCCATCTAGGAGTGGCACTGCAGTGTCAGACAGGATGGCAACTAGTCCCCAAACAGCACATGAAAATGCAAATAAAAAAATGAGGTGCACCAAGGTCGCTGGATAGCTAAGCTAAGCAACACAAGTGTGTGGCACAAACACCTGGCCCATCTAGGAGTGGCACGCAGTGGCTGAATGTCAAAAGTGGCCCGCAATTTTTCGGGCCACCGACAGCATCTCCTGCACACCTCTGTCATTTCTCAAAAATTAATTGTATGTGCAAAACATGGGACGTGCTGGAATTTGCCCAAATGTAATACACGCACAATGTTAGTGGCACACACACACACACACACACACACACACACACACACACACACACACACACAGAGCAAAGCCTGTGAAAATTATTTGGATTACATATTAATAACCCCTTTATTTGGAGTAAATAATATACAGCATAGGAGACCGCCACTGGACTTATACGGCAGTACCACTGGACTTATACGTCAGTACCACTGGACTTACACGGTTGTATCACTGGACTTATACAGCTGTATCACTGGACTTATACAGTAGTATCACTGGACTTATATGGCAGTACCACTGGACTTATACGGCAGTACCACTGGACATATACGGCAATATCAATGGACTTATACGAAAGTATCATTAGACTTATACGGCAGTATTACTGGACTTATATGGCAGTATCACTGGACTTTTATGGCAGTATATTAGACTTATACGGCAGTATCACTGGACATATACGGCAGTATCACTAGACTAAATGAATTGGCAGCATCAATTCATAATTTGTCATCAAAAAGCTTATCTAAAAATGAAATGCTGCTGCTAATCAAAGGGTTAAAATTTTCTCCCACAACTGGACCTAATCTATTCGACCTGTTTGTCGAATTAAACAGATTTATCCGTTCCTTATGTAGGAAAAGGTTTTTTGCCAATAAAAGACTAAAGAGATTAGAGGAGGATGCAGAGCCAATTCTTTTAAATTCTCAAGATGAACCATTTGTTCAGATGCTTAGCGAACTACAAGCAGAGGGTGCCACTGGGGATGTAGTTACCACACAAAAAATATTTGATATAAACATTGATAGAAGCAAATTTAAATTAAAATCTGAATTTTTCCCCATTACATCAAAGAGTAGTGCAATAGAAAGTTTTTACAAAACCACTCTGGATAGTTTCAGGACTATCTGCACGACAGATTGCAACAAAAACAAAAAAACAAATGCTAAGAGTAACCTTAATAAATGGGAGAGAAAAGCTCTTCGAAAACTTAGCAAAGACACCTCGCTGGTCATCAAGCAGGCCGACAAGGGTGGCGGCCTGGTTATTCAAGATCACGATGATTATATTAAGGAGGTGCTTAGGCAATTAGGAGACACCAACTTCTATACCAAATTAGCCTGTGACCCCACAATAGAATTTAAATCAGAACTTAAAGATCTATTGGACAAAGCAGAATCCGTTAATATTATTTCAAAGGATGAATACCTGTTTTTGTTTCCACCATTTCCTGTCACCCCGATCTATTACCACCTCCCGAAAATCCACAAGTCTTTAGTTTCTCCACCAGGTCGTCCCATCATATCGGTTATCCAGTCACTCACTTCCAATTTATCTTTTTTTGTAGACAGTTTTCTTCAACCAAGAGTCTCCAGATTAAAATCACATATCCGTGATACTTCCCATTTTTTACAATTAATTCACAACGTTACATGGAAACCAACGTACGCATTTTTAACACTTGACGTTCAAAGTCTATATACAAACATTCCCCATACAAAGGGGTTAAATGTAATTAATGATCGACTTAGAGCAGATGGTGATCTAACTGATATACAGATTCAATTTCTCTTGGATTCCATTTCATTTATATTGAATCATAACTACTTCCTTTTTTCAAAAACTTATTATTTACAGACTATGGGGACGGCCATGGGGACCAGGTTCGCGCCGAGCTATGCTAACCTCTACATGGGTAAATTGGAGGACCAACTAGTGTGGGGAAGACCGTTCGGCGCGAACCTGGTCCTCTATGGCCGTTTCATTGATGACCTCTTTTTTATATGGGACGGAGATTGTGATCTAGCCACTCAATTTGTTTCCTATCTTAATAAAAACTCATTTAATTTACAGTTTACTTCAAATTTTCATCAATCCCATATAAGATATTTAGATATTTCACTTGAGATCGTTAATGGGAAAATTCAAACTTCTAACTTTGTTAAAGAAGTTGGTAAGAATGCCTACCTAAACTACACTAGCGCACATTATGCCCCTTGGAAAAGAAATATCCCAAGGGGACAATTGCAGCGTTTAAGACAAAACTGCTCAGAGCATACCATGTTTCTGCAACAGGCATCTGAAATGGTGGAATCCTTTAGATTGAGGAATTATCCTGAGGACCTACTAGAGGAAGCATTGAGAGATGTAGAAAAGATGAATAGGAAGGATCTGGTGATGAGGGAAACAAGGGTTTTAGAACCTAAAGATAGAGAGTTGAAAGATATTTCATTTATTTCCAAATTTAACAATAAATCGAATGAAATTAGGAAGATCATCCAACATAATTACCCAATATTAAAGCAAGATCCTATCCTTAGAAATATTCTTCCCAATGACCCAAGAGTGATCTTTAAAAAGAACAAATCATTGAAAGATACCCTAGCCCCGAGTCTGTTGAAAGAGATATGTGTAATGAACATCAAAAGTAACGAAACGTGGTTACCATCTAGACCACATGGTTTTTACAGATGTAATAGATCCAGATGTCTAACATGTAATCATGTAATAAATCGTACCATTAACGTAATATGTGCACTTGATGGAACCAATTTTACATTGAAAGAATTCATGAACTGTGAAACCAGTTGGGTAATGTACCTCTTACCAGGGCCGGCGCTACCATTAGGCAGCTTTAGGCAGCTGCCTATGGGCGCCGGCACTTCAAGGGCGGAACTGAGTGGGGAAAAAAATTAAATGTGTAACAATGTGGGTGCTGCCTCCCCCTCCTTTGCGTCACTCGCTGCCTCCCCGCCCCTCAAACCCCCGACCTGTGGACCGGCATCGCTGCTGTTGAGGAGGAGGAGGCCACGATCAGCGGCGGCACTTTCACGTGGGGAGAAAGTGCCGCCAACCACCAGCTGATCTGCCCTCCCTGCCAGCGACCTGAACGGTCCGGCGTTGGAGAGTCCAAGCCCCAGCTGGAGTCCGAGGAGGAGGCCATGATCGGGGCGGCACTTTCACCTGGGGAGAAAGTGCCGCCAACCACCATCTGATCATCTGCCCTCCCTGCCAGCGGCCTGACCGGTGCAGCGGCGGCGGAGAGTCCAAGCCCAGCAGGAGTCCGGAGAGGAGGCCACGATCGGGGGCGGCACTTTCACCTGGAGAGTCGAAGCCCAGCAGCCACTATGCCATACAGGAATTCATCTTCAAGGGCTAAATCTTCCGGCTGTCCACCCTCAATGAGTGCCACAGGATCAGCCAGAAGGACAGACAACCATGGTCAGTGTCTTGCTGGCTGTCATTCATTTGACGAGCAGGAGGTTCTGCAGCAGCTGCACTTCTCTAGTGACTGAGAGGTGTCAGCTGCCTCAATAACATGCCAAAATGTGACTATATAGTGTGTGTGTGTGTGTGTGTGTGTGTGTGTGTGTGTGTGTATGCATATATATATATATATATATATATATATTTATATATATATGTATATATATTTTGTGTAATCAGCATATCAGCTCCTGGTATTACTTAATTCAGGGACATACTGTAGATAGTTTTTCCAGTGTCTCAACAGCCATTTTTTTTTTAAGTTCAAGACCTCAGACCTATTAGCAATAAGTTTTCAATTATTAATTAGACATACCATCCATCTAGTGCATAGGTCTGATTAGACAGATTCTTATATTTAACTCATTTATATCCCTAATGCCATGGGTCCTGGTGGTATCCCTATTCACAACACCATAAATAGCATTACTGTATTACCTCCAATATTTTTTAAAATTCTACATATATTTAATTTTATATATATATATATATATATTTATTTCAATGCAGTTACCGGCACTCAACGCCTCCCACTCTGGTATGCCCCGGTGCCCTCCGTCACTAGAACGTGTAAATATGCAATGTATCGGCGGCACTCGCTGGGGACTTGTTCAGCATAAGAAGAAGAGACACAGCTCTGCAGAGCTGTGTCTCTTCTTCTTATGCTGAACAAGTCCCCAGCGAGTGCCGCCGATACATTGCATATATATATATATATATATATATATATATAGCAGTAGTCCAACCAGAAAGCGGCACTCAGAGACAATAGCAGTGACAAAAAACTGTATTAAAATACAGTTTTTTGTCACTGCTATTGTCTCTGAGTGCCGCTTTCTGGTTGGACTACTGCATTATACATGTAGCGAGCACCAGAGCACGTTGTTTGATTTATGAGAGCGGCGGCTGCTGCTGGAGGACTATATATATATATATATATATAAATAATGTTTGATATCTTATCTGCTATTGTATTAGACGTGATGTGATTTACATTATATTTATATTCAGGTATATATTGGAGCCAGATGTAGTACGCACACACTCCCTGCGTAGTCCTACTAGTGATGAAACGCATTGGGTGTGGCCAACAGAATACATATATATATGCCCTCTTGTCTGTGATCACTGTCTACCCCTTCTGCGTCACCCTGGTCTGTCAGCCCTTCACCTTTTAGATTGTAAGCTCGCAAGAGCAGGGACTTCTTTCCTCATGCTCCTTTCCTTTTTTTACTTACACTATCTTATGCTCCAATCTCCCTTTGATGGCACCTAACCCTGGTTTCCTATACCTGTCCTATATTGTCTTGTACTGTAAGTGCTGTTTTCTTGTTTGCTTATCTGATTATGTACTGTGTAATAGGCGCTGTGGATCCTTTGGGGCGCCATATAAATAAAGGATGATAATAATAATAATAATAATAATAATAATAATAATATATAATCTCCCTCCAAACCTCTCCCTAATCATAACCCTTAACCCTAATATCTGAAATCAAACCAGTAAAGTAACCCTCATATCCTTTCCCTTATACCCTAACCCAGTGGTTCCCAAACTTTTTTGAATCACGGCGCCCTAGAGTATCAGAATTTTTTTCATGGCACCCCTAGGCCAAAAGTTTTTTATTGAGAGATTTAGAATAAATATTAAATTAAATAAATTGTGTTTCATGTCATCCTTAGGGGTGTAGTATGGCTGACCGGCGGTCAGGAGACCGCTGGTCAGCTTACCGACGCCGGGATCCCGGCAGCATACCGACGCCGGGATCCCGGCGGGGAGGGGTGAGTGCAGCAAGCCCCTTGCAGGCTCGGTGGCGACCTGCGGTCGCCATGGGTTCTATTCCCACTCTATGGGTGTCGTGGACACCCACGAGTGGAAATAGTCCCTGTTGGTCGGCATGCCGACCATCGGGACAGTGACCCGTCGGGCTGGTGGAGGAGGTCATGTGACTCTCGGTCAGCTGACCGGCGGTCACATGAATACCACCCATCCTTAGGGTCAGTTGTGTGGTGAGGGACAAGATTTGCTTCTGTTTATCCACATATTTTATGGCTGGCAGCCACCAGCACTGGTTTTGCCTATTACATTGATCATAAATAATTAAAATTGGCCCTTGATCACCAATCCAAGGAACCCCTGCAAGTGTCCCGAGGCACCCCGGGGTGCCTAGGCACACAGTTTGAGAACCACTGTCCTCCTAATATCCTTTCCCTATATAACTCTTAAGATGCCACCACTGCACTGTATCATCTGAGAGGCCAAATATTGGGAAAAGGGGAGGGGTGTGTGTGTGTGTGTGTGTGTGTGTGTGTGGGGGGGGGGGGTGCTGAAGATTTGCCTAGGGTGCTGAGAAACCTTGCACCGGCCCTGCCTCTTACAATGCCAATGTAATCTTGGCTATATAGGAAGAACCACCCGTAAAGTTAAATTAAGATTTTTAGAACATAGAAGGAATATTCTCAATAAGAAAATGGATCACAGTGTTTCTAGGCACTTCTTTGAGTGTCATCAGGGCAATCCAGACTCTTTAAAAATAGTGTGTCTAGAACACATTAAAGCTACACAGAGAGGAGGAGATAGATTTAACCGATTGCAGAGGCAGGAGACCCACTGGATTTTTAAGATGAATACACTGCACCCCTATGGACTAAATGAGGGTATGGAATTAAATGCAGTGATTTGATAATCTATGACATACAGTGGTGTGTATATCAGGGTATATTATATCTAGGACCTGTTATTTTATGCACTCTTGCATTCTTTCTTTGCTGTTCAACACTTTTTTAACGGTTATATATTTCTCTATATTTTATATTACATATTTTTATTTTTTCCAATTTAGTTAGCATGATGTTCTAATACTAGTATTCTAGTAAGAAAAATGAATGCCTTGATAAGAAATGTAAAATGTGTTTATTTCCCTTTCTGATGGCCTTCCCTTTTGTTTGAGACGATAATATAACTTGTATACATCAGAAGTGTGATTTATGCTAATGAATAGAAACTCTGCACTTTAGAATAAAGTTTGTGTTAATTATGCCAGAATCGCTAACTAAGTTGTATAAAGATCTGTCTTCAGATTAACAGACTATTATAGTGCTTCCTATGTTGTTTGTACTGAATTGGATTTGTGTCTAATTTAAGTTACTATTATAGTAGCAGTGAAGAATCGCATTAACCATAAGCACAGTGTGTACATGGAAGATCTAACACCCAATAGAATGGTTTGTTTACAAACCGCATGTCCAATGAATGCGGCCGTCGGGGAACCAATGGTTTGAATGGTCCCGGATCGCGTGACTGCGTCACATGATCGCGGACCTCATCACGTGGTCCTGTGACGCGTCGATCCGATCGCGTGGGCGCGGGTCATCCGGCACCCGCGATTACAAACAGTGACTGAATAGGTCGATGCTACACTGCTGGCTGTTGGTCAGTGCGGATCACGTGGTTTATGACATCCACCTCACGTGACCGCTGGGTCCACAGCCACTAGAGTATCATTAGAAACAACAGGAAGTGAAGACAGTGAAGCCCAATGTTCCCTACATGTTCATTTTCTCTAGTTTTTCTAGAATAAGTATTTTGAATTTATTCAGATGGATTACATGGTTCATTAATATCGATTCCAGTGCTCGTTTTTAGTATTAAAGATATGCTTTATGATGAGTTTGCCTCCTCAATCAAAATAAGGTGTTTGAAAGTTGATTTTAAGGTAATTCATATATAATTGATGATGCAGACAGGTGATGTGGATTAACCAATTTATGTCCTATATAAGGGATGACTGCTTCAGAGAGCATATACCTTTGATAAAGCTGCCCCTGGAAGTCAGTGAAACGCGTAAGGACCTAACTAGTGGACCGTGTGGCACTACCATCCAGGACATTTGGACGGTGGACCTTCTTCAGAACAAGCCTGGGACTCTCTCTGACGACCCTTCCACTGCTAAACGGAGAACCTATTTCCCCCAACCGGTGTGTTGAAATCTCTTCATGCTGAGACATCACCAGGGAATTTGATATTTGGTTCCACCAGGATCGGTAACTATTAATGGAGAGACTTACCATTTATGCCCAGGAAACATAGGTCCACCAACCACTGGTTATTTACTAGTGCCCTGCACATGATCCCCCAGCTTGCTTCAAGTCAGTCACGTTTTAAATTTGTTTACATGATGCTCATACATGTGAAACAAAATATTTTTAAACCGACCAAATAGATATTGAATAAATATTGATTGATCCTTTCCACCTGTCTGCATACATCCGTTTTATTTGTATTTTTTAATTTCTGTATTATTAAGCGCTGTCTTTGGTACCTAGAGTACAATTGCATATTGTGTTTAGTTTGGAGTGACGTTCCAATTTTTTCCAGCTGCTAGAGGAGAATCAACTCTGTCAAGCGCGTGGCATACCCACTCTTGTGAGTGAGGTTAAGTTTTTATTTTGTTGCAAGTATCACTAGACTAGACTTATATGGCAGTATCACTGGACTGGATTTATACGGCAGTACCACTGGACATATACAGCAGTACCACTGGACACTAGTGATGAGCGGGTTCGGATCCTCGGGATCCGACCCGCCCGAACTTCACCTTTTTTTTACACGGGTCCGAGCGACTCGGATCCTCCCGCCTTGCTCGGTTAACCCGAGCGCGCCCGAACGTCATCATCCCGCTGTCGGATTCTCGCGAGACTTGGATTCTATATAAGGAGCCGCGCGTTGCCGCCATTTTCACACGTGCATTGAGATTGATAGGGAGAGGACGTGGCTGGCGTCCTCTCCGTTATAGTAGAACACAGAGTGACTTAGTTAGTTATAATTGTGGGGAGGATTGGGGACGGGTAGCAGCTGTTAGGGAGTACAGTGCAGGGTTTTGATTATACCACACCAGTGAGTTTAATCCTTTGTTTCTCTGCCTGAAAAAAACGCTCCACCATATCTGTGCTCACTCAGTGTGCTGCAATGCTGCATGATATATCTGTGCTGAGTGCACTGCTCTGCTCACACTGCCTAATTGTGGGGACTGGGGAGCAGTTATAGCAGGAGTACAGTGCACAGTTTTGCTGACAGTGACCACCAGTCCAGTATACGTTTGTCTGCCTGAAAAACACTCCTGTGTTTTTTTTTTTTCTTCATACTAGTTTAGCAGTCTGCTGACAGTGTCCACCAGGTCCATTACACAGTATATTATATATATAAGCAGCAGTTCGGTAGGCCACGGCTGTACCTACCTCTGTGTCGTCAGTGCACTCGTCGTCCATAAGTAATATAATACTATACTATCCATCCATCTACATTGTATACCTGTGGTGTTTTTTTTTTTCCTTCATACTAGTTTAGCAGTCTGCTGACAGTGTCCACCAGGTCCGTTATACAGTATATTATATATATAAGCAGCAGTACGGTAGGCCACGGCTGTACCTACCTCTGTGTCGTCAGTGCACTCGTCGTCCATAAGTAATATAATACTATACTATCCATCCATCTACATTGTATACCTGTGGTGTTTTTTTTTTTTTTCTTCATACTAGTTTAGCAGTCTGCTGACAGTGTCCACCAGGTCCGTTATACAGTATATTATATATATAAGCAGCAGTACGGTAGGCCACGGCTGTACCTACCTCTGTGTCGTCAGTGCACTCGTCGTCCATAAGTAATATAATACTATACTATCCATCCATCTACATTGTATACCTGTGGTGTTTTTTTTTTCCCTTCATACTAGTTTAGCAGTCTGCTGACAGTGTCCACCAGGTCCGTTATACAGTATATTATATATATAAGCAGCAGTACGGTAGGCCACGGCTGTACCTACCTCTGTGTCGTCAGTGCACTCGTCGTCCATAAGTAATATAATACTATACTATCCATCCATCTACATTGAATACCTGTGGTGTTTTTTTTTTTTTTCTTCATACTAGTTTAGCAGTCTGCTGACAGTGTCCACCAGGTCCGTTATACAGTGTATTATATATATAAGCAGCAGTACGGTAGGCCACGGCTGTACCTACCTCTGTGTCGTCAGTGCACTCGTCGTCCATAAGTAATATAATACTATACTATCCATCCATCTACATTGTATACCTGTGGTGTTTTTTTTTTTCTTCATACTAGTTTAGCAGTCTGCTGACAGTGTCCACCAGGTCCGTTATACAGTATATTATATATATAAGCAGCAGTACGGTAGGCCACGGCTGTACCTACCTCTGTGTCATCAGTGCACTCGTCGTCCATAAGTAATATAATACTATACTATCCATCCATCTACATTGTATACCTGTGGTGTTTTTTTTCCCTTCATACTAGTTTAGCAGTCTGCTGACAGTGTCCACCAGGTCCGTTATACAGTATATTATATATATAAGCAGCAGTACGGTAGGCCACGGCTGTACCTACCTCTGTGTCGTCAGTGCACTTGTCGTCCCTAAGTAATATAATACTATACTATCCATCCATCTACATTGTATACCTGTGGTGTTTTTTTTTTTTTCTTCATACTAGTTTAGCAGTCTGCTGACAGTGTCTACCAGGTCCGTTATACAGTATATTATATATATAAGCAGCAGTACGGTAGGCCACGGCTGTACCTACCTCTGGGTCATCACTCGTCGTCCATAAGTAAAAGTAATAATAGTATACAATCCACCCATCTACATTGTATACCTGTGGTGGGTTTTAGTTGTGCGCAAAATATGGAGAACAAAAATGTGGAGGTTAAAAAAACAGGGAAAGATCAAGATCCACTTCCACCTCGTGCTGAAGCTGCTGCCACTAGTCATGGCCGAGACGATGAAATGCCAGCAACGTCGTCTGCCAAGGCCGATGCCCAATGTCATAGTACAGAGCATGTAAAATCCAAAACACCAAATATCAGTAAAAAAAGGACCCAAAAATCAAAATTAAAAGCATCTGAGGAGAAGCGTAAACTTGCCAATATGCCATTTACGACACGGAGTGGCAAGGAACGGCTGAGGCCCTGGCCTATGTTCATGGCTAGTGGTTCAGCTTCACATGAGGATGGAAGCACTCATCCTCTCGCTAGAAAAAAGAAAAGACTTGCGGCAAAAGCACAGCAAAGAACTGTGCGTTCTTCGAAATCACAAATCCCAAAGGAGAGTCCAATTGTGTCGGTTGCGATGCCTGACCTTCCCAACACTGGACGGGAAGAGCTTGCGACTTCCACCATTTGCACGCCCCCTGCAAGTGTTGAAAGGAGCACCCGCAGTCCAGTTCCTGATAGTGAAATTGAAGATGTCAGTGTTGAAGTACACCAGGATGAGGATATGGGTGTTGCTGGCGCTGGGGAGGATTCTGATGGTGAGGTGGTTTGTTTAAGTCAGGCACCCGGGGAGACACCTGTTGTCCGTGGGAGGAATATGGCCATTGACATGCCTGGTCAAAATACAAAAAAAATCAGCTCTTCAGTGTGGAATTATTTCAACAGAAATGCGGACAACTGGTGTCAAGCCGTGTGTTGCCTTTCTCAAGCTGTAATAAGTAGGGGTAAGGACGTTAACCACCTCGGAACATCCTCCCTTATACGTCACCTGCAGCGCATTCATAATAAGTCAGTGACAAGTTCAAAAACTTTGGGCGACAGCGGAAGCAGTCCACTGACCAGTAAATCCCTTCCTCTTGTAACCAAGCTCGCGCAAACCACACCACCAACTCCCTCAGTGTCAATTTCCTCCTTACCCAGGAAAGCCAATAGTCCTGCAGGCCATGTCACTGGCCAGTCTGACGAGTCCTCTCCTGCCTGGGATTCCTCCGATGCATCCTTGAGTGTAACGCCTACTGCTGCTGGCGCTGCTGTTGTTGTTGCTGGGAGTCGATCGTCATCCCAGAGGGGAAGTCGGACGACCACTTGTACTACTTCCAGTAAGCAATTGACTGTCCAACAGTCCTTTGCGAGGAAGATGAAATATCACAGCAGTCATCCTGTTGCAAAGCGGATAACTGAGGCCTTGACAACTATGTTGGTGTTAGACGTGCGTCCAGTATCCGCCGTTAGTTCACGGGAACTAGACAATTGCTTGAGGTAGTGTGCCCCCGTTACCAAATACCATCTAGGTTCCACTTCTCTAGGCAGGCGATACCGAGAATGTACACGGACGTCAGAAAAAGACTCACCAGTGTCCTAAAAAATGCAGTTGTACCCAATGTCCACTTAACCACGGACATGTGGACAAGTGGAGCAGGGCAGACTCAGGACTACATGACTGTGACAGCCCACTGGGTAGATGTATTGCCTCCCGCTGCAAGAACAGCAGCGGCGGCACCAGTAGCAGCATCTCGCAAATGCCACCTCGTTCCTAGGCAGGCTACGCTTTGTATCACCGCTTTCCAGAATACGCACACAGCTGAAAACCTCTTACGGCAACTGAGGAAGATCATCGCAGAATGGCTTACCCCAATTGGACTCTCCTGGGGATTTGTGGCATCGGACAACGCCAGCAATATTGTGCGTGCATTACATCTGGGCAAATTCCAGCACGTCCCATGTTTTGCACATACCTTGAATTTGGTAGTGCAGAATTATTTAAAAAACGACAGGGGCGTGCAAGAGATGCTGTCGGTGGCCAGAAGAATTGCGGGCCACTTTCGGCGTACAGGCACCGCGTACAGAAGACTGGAGCACCACCAAAAACACCTGAACCTGCCCTGCCATCATCTGAAGCAAGAGGTGGTAACGAGGTGGAATTCAACCCTCTATATGCTTCAGAGGATGGAGGAGCAGCAAAAGGCCATTCAAGCCTATACATCTGGCCACGATATAGGCAAAGGAGGTGGAATGCACCTGTCTCAAGCGCAGTGGAGAATGATTTCAACGTTGTGCAAGGTTCTGCAACCTTTTGAACTTGCCACACGTGAAGTCAGTTCAGACACTGCCAGCCTGAGTCAGGTCATTCCCCTCATCAGGCTTTTGCAGAAGAAGCTGGAGGCATTGAAGGAGGAGCTAAAACAGAGCGATTCCGCTAGGCATGTGGGACTTGTGGATGGAGCCCTTCATTCGCTTAACCAGGATTCACGGGTGGTCAATCTGTTGAAATCAGAGCATACATTTTGGCCACCGTGCTCGATCCTAGATTTAAAACATACGTTGGAGCTCTCTTTCAGGCAGACACAAGTCTGCAGAGGTTCAAAGAACTGCCGGTGAGAAAATTGTCAAGTCAAGCGGAACGCGACCCGTCAACATCTCCTCCTTCACATTCTCCCGCAACTGGGGGTGCGAGGAAAAGGCTACGAATTCCGAGCCCACCCGCTGGCGGTGATGTAGGGCAGTCTGGAGCGACTGCTGATGCTGACATCTGGTCCGGACTGAAGGACCTGCCAACGATTACTGACATGTCGTCTACTGTCACTGCATATGATTCTCTCACCATTGAAAGAATGGTGGAGGATTATATGAGTGACCGCATCCAAGTAGGCACGTCAGACAGTCCGTACGTATACTGGCAGGAAAAAGAGGCAATTTGGAGGCCCTTGCACAAACTGGCTTTATTCTACCTAAGTTGCCCTCCCTCCAGTGTGTACTCCGAAAGAGTGTTTAGTGCCGCCGCTCACCTTGTCAGCAATCGGCGTACGAGGTTACTTCCAGAAAATGTGGAGAAGATGATGTTCATTAAAATGAATTATAATCAATTCCTCCATGGAGACATTCACCAGCAGCAATTGCCTCCAGAAAGTACACGGGGACCTGAGATGGTGGATTCCAGTGGGGACGAATTAATAATCTGTGAGGAGGGGGATGTACACAGTGAAAGGGGTGATGAATCGGACGATGATGATGAGGTGAACATCTTGGGGTAAATTTACTAAGAATCGTATTTTCCCGTTTGAGGTGAAAGTTCAATCACGAATGACATCGAAAGTGTAAATATGCAACTTTTTGAATTGATTACGACTAATTTACTACGCTGCCGTATTCTGCATTTTCGGGTTTTCCGATGTCGATGTCATTCGTTTTTTTTTGGCAGTGTTTTACGTGAGTGACTTGTAAAATACTGCCGACTTTAATACAATGAATCTCGGCCCGGATCTGGAAGATCCGTGCTGGGCTTCATTGTGCACCTTGTAAAAAATAAATAAAAAAATGTTTAAATGTAAAAAAAAAATTTGCGTGGGGTCCCCCCTCCTACGGCAAACCAGCCTCGGGCTCTTTGAGCCGATCCTGGTTGCAGAAATATGGGGAAAAAATGGACAGGGGTTCCCCCATATTTAAACAACCAGCATCGGGCTCTGCGCCTGGTCCTGGTTCCAAAAATATGGGGGACAAAAAGCGTAGGGGTCCCCCGTATTTTTGAAACCAGCACCGGGCTCCACTAGCTGGACAGATAATGCCACAGCCGGGGGTCACTTTTATACAGTGCCTTGCGGCCGTGGCATCAAATATCCAACTAGTCACCCCTGGCCGGGGTACCCTGGGGGAGTGGGGACCCCTTCAATCAAGGGGTCCCCCCTCCAGCCACCCAAGGGCCAGGGGTGAAGCCCGAGGCTGTCCCCCCATCCAATGGGCTGCGGATGGGGGGCTGATAGCCTTTGTTCAAAGTGAATGATATTGTTTTTAGTAGCAGTACTACAAGGCCCAGCAAGCCTCCCCCGCAAGCTGGTACTTGGAGAACCACAAGTACCAGCATGCAGCGGAAAAATGGGCCCGCTGGTACCTGTAGTACTACTACTAAAAAAATACCCCAATAAAGACAACACACACACACCTTGAAAGTATAACTTTAATACATCCATCCACACCTCCATATACACATACTTACCTTATGTTCCCACGCAGGTCGGTCCTCTTCTCCAGTAGAATCCATGGTTTACCTGTAGAAAAAATTATACTCACATAATCCAGTGTGTTAGGCTCCTCGGTAAATCCTTTTGTAATCCACGTACTTGTAAAAATAAAAAAACGGATACCCGACCACGAACTGAAAGGGGACCCATGTTTTCACATGGGACCCCTTTCCCCGAATGCCAGAAACTCCTTCTGACTGATGTCTAAGTGGGTTTCTTCAGCCAATCAGGGAACTTTCAGGTCAGTGGTGAGGTCACTTTCGGTCAACCGCTGACCTGAAAGTTCCCACCATTGGTTACAATGGAGCGCATAGGCGCTACATTGTAACACTGCCGTGTGCCGCCTGTCAGACAGTACAGCAGCACACAGCCGATCAGGAGGGTGCCACAACGTGGCGCTCCCTGATTGGCTGAAGAAACCCACTTAGACATCAGTCAGAGGGGGTTTCTGGCATTCGGGGAAAGGGGTCCCATGTGAAAACATGGGTCCCCTCTCAGTTCGAGGTCGGGTATCCCGTTTTTTTATTTTTACAAGTACGTGGATTACAAATGGATTATCCGAGGAGCCCTCTACACTGGATTTGGTGAGTAGGATTTTTTCAACAGGTACACCATGGATTCTACTGGAGAAGAGGACCGACCCTCGTGTGAACATAAGGTAAGTATGTGTATATGGAGGTGTGTATGTATGTATTAAAGTTATACTTTCAAGGTGTGTGTGTTATGTCTTTATTGGGGTATTTTTTTAGTAGTAGTACTACAGGTACCAGCGGGCCCGGTTTTCCGCCGCATGCTGGTACTTGTGGTTCTCCAAGTACCAGCTTGCGGGGGAGGCTTGCTGGGACTTGTAGTACTGCTACTAAAAACAATATTCATTACTTTGAACAAAGGCTATCAGCCCCCCATCCGCAGCCCTTTGGATGGGGGGGACAGCCTCGGGCTTCACCCCTGGACCTTGGGTGGCTGGGGGGGGACCCCTTGATTGAAGGGGTCCCCACTCCCCCAGGGTACCCTGGCCAGGGGTGACTAGTTGGATATTTGATGCCACGGCAGCAAGGCACTGTATAAAAGTGACCCCCGGCTGTGGCATTATCTGTCCAGCTAGTGGAGCCCGGTGCTGGTTTCAAAAATATGGGGGACCCCTACGCTTTTTGTCCCCCGTATTTTTGGAACCAGGCGCAGAGCCCGATGCTGGTTGCTTAAATATGGGGGAACCCCTGTCAATTTTTTTCCCATATTTTTGCAACCAGGGCCGGCTCAAAGAGCCCGAGGCTGGTTTGGTTAAGGAGGGGGGACCCCACGCAATTTTTTTTTGAAAAATTATAACATTTCCCACCCCTTCCCACTGATAAACATGCACGGATCTCATGGATCCGTGCATGCCTATACAAACACGGGATAAAAAAGCAGGTCTGTTTTTTTTTAGCACTTTTTCACGATTTGTATTTTAGTACGGCAGTGTTTGGCTATTGTCGGCAGTGTTTGTGTTTTGCACTTTTTAGTAAATGACCGATTTCTACCAAATTGCAGGCGTATTTGACCGATGGTGTATTGATTCGTGATTTTTTCCAAGGACTTCCAAAATATTACGAATGCCCTCATCACTGCCGTGATTTTTGCTTAGTAAATTACCGAGATGACACTTTGAAGAAAAAACGGCATCTCGGACAAAATCGGGACCTTAGTAAATATACCCCCTTGCCTCTGTAGAGCCAGTTTGTGCAAGGAGAGATTGATTGCTTCTTTTTTGGTGGGGGCCCAAACCAACCAGTCATTTCAGTCACAGTCGTGTGGCAGACCCTGTCGCTGAAATGATGGGTTCGTTAAAGTGTGCATGTCCTGTTTTTACAACATAAGGGTGGGTGGGAGGTCCCAAGGACAATTCCATCTTGCACCTCTTTTTTCTTTCATTTTTCTTTGCGTCATGTGCTGTTTGGGGAGTATTTTTTGGAAGGGCCATCCTGCGTGAAACTGCAGTGCCACTCCTAGATGGGCCAGGTGTTTGTGTCGGCCACTAGGGTCGCTTAGCTTAGTCGTCACACAGCTACCTCATTGCGCCTCTTTTTTTCTTTGCGTCATGTGCTGTTTGGGGAGTATTTTTTGGAAGGGCCATCCTGCGTGACACTGCAGTGCCACTCCTAGATGGGCCAGGTGTTTGTGTCGGCCACTAGGGTCGCTTAGCTTAGTCGTCACACAGCTACCTCATTGCGCCTCTTTTTTTCTTTGCGTCATGTGCTGTTTGGGGAGTATTTTGTGGAAGGGCCATCCTGCGTGACACTGCAGTGCCACTCCTAGATGGGCCAGGTGTTTGTGTCGGCCACTAGGGTCGCTTAGCTTAGTCGTCACACAGCTACCTCATTGCGCCTCTTTTTTTCTTTGCGTCATGTGCTGTTTGGGGAGTATTTTTTGGAAGGGCCATCCTGCGTGACACTGCAGTGCCACTCCTAGATGGGCCAGGTGTTTGTGTCGGCCACTTGGGTCGCTTAGCTTAGTCACACAACGACTTTGGTGCAGCTCTTTTTTTCTTTGCATCATGTGCTGTTTGGGGACTATTTTTTTAAGTGCCATCCTGTCTGACACTGCAGTGCCACTCCTAGATGGGCCAGGTGTTTGTGTCGGCCACAAGGGTCGCTTAGCTTAGTCGTCACACAGCTACCTCATTGCGCCTCTTTTTTTCTTTGCGTCATGTGCTTTTTGGGGAGTATTTTTTGGAAGAGCCATCCTGCGTGACACTGCAGTGCCACTCCTAGATGGGCCAGGTGTTTGTGTCGGCCACTAGGGTCGCTTAGCTTAGACGTCACACAGCTACCTCATTGCGCCTCTTTTTTTCTTTGCGTCATGTGCTGTTTGGGGAGTATTTTTTGGAAGGGCCATCCTGCGTGACACTGCAGTGCCACTCCTAGATGGGCCAGGTGTTTGTGTCGGCCACTAGGGTCGCTTAGCTTAGTCGTCACACAGCTACCTCATTGCGCCTCTTTTTTTCTTTGCGTCATGTGCTGTTTGGGGAGTATTTTTTGGAAGGGCCATCCTGCGTGACACTGCAGTGCCACTCCTAGATGGGCCAGGTGTTTGTGTCGGCCACTTGGGTCGCTTAGCTTAGTCACACAACGACTTTGGTGCAGCTCTTTTTTTCTTTGCATCATGTGCTGTTTGGGGACTATTTTTTTAAGTGCCATCCTGTCTGACACTGCAGTGCCACTCCTAGATGGGCCAGGTGTTTGTGTCGGCCACTTGTGTCGCTTAGCTTAGTCACACAGCGACCTTGGTGCACCTCTTTTTTTCTTTGCATCATGTGCTGTTTGGGGACTATTTTTTTGAAGTGCCATCCTGCCTGACACTGCAGTGCCACTCCTAGATGGGCCAGGTGTTTGTGTCGGCCACTAGGGTCGCTTAGCTTAGTCGTCACACAGCTACCTCATTGCGCCTCTTTTTTTCTTTGCGTCATGTGCTGTTTGGGGAGTATTTTTTGGAAGAGCCATCCTGCGTGACACTGCAGTGCCACTCCTAGATGGGCCAGGTGTTTGTGTCGGCCACTAGGGTCGCTTAGCTTAGTCGTCACACAGCTACCTCATTGCGCCTCTTTTTTTCTTTGCGTCATGTGCTGTTTGGGGAGTATTTTTTGGAAGGGCCATCCTGCGTGACACTGCAGTGCCACTCCTAGATGGGCCAGGTGTTTGTGTCGGCCACTTGGGTCGCTTAGCTTAGTCACACAACGACTTTGGTGCAGCTCTTTTTTTCTTTGCATCATGTGCTGTTTGGGGACTATTTTTTTAAGTGCCATCCTGTCTGACACTGCAGTGCCACTCCTAGATGGGCCAGGTGTTTGTGTCAGCCACTTGTGTCGCTTAGCTTAGTCACACAGCGACCTTGGTGCGCCTCTTTTTTTCTTTGCATCATGTGCTGTTTGGGGACTATTTTTTTGAAGTGCCATCCTGCCTGACACTGCAGTGCCACTCCTAGATGGGCCAGGTGTTTGTGTCGGCCACTTGTGTCGCTTAGCTTAGCCATCCAGCGACCTTGGTGCAAATTTTAGGACTAAAAATAATATTGTGAGGTGTGAGGTGTTCAGAATAGACTGAAAATGAGTGGAAATTATGGTTATTGAGGTTAATAATACTATGGGATCAAAATGACCCCCAAATTCTATGATTTAAGCTGTTTTTTCGGGTTTTTTGTAAAAAACACCCGAATCCAAAACACACCCGAATCCGACAAAAAAATTTTGGTGAGGTTTTGCCAAAACGCGTTCGAACCCAAAACACGGCCACGGAACCGAACCCAAAACCAAAACACAAAACCCGAAAAATTTCAGGTGCACATCACTACTGGACACAAACAGCAGTATCACTGGACATATACAGCAGTATCACTGGACTGGATTTATACACCAGTACCACAGGATTTATACGTTAGTACCACTGGACATATACGGCAGTATCCCTGGAATTATATGGCAGTACCACTGGACATATATGCAGTGTCAATGGATTTATACGGCAGTATCACTGGACATATATACGGCAATATCACTGGACTTATACGGCAGCACAGGGACACCACCACTGGACTGATGCAGGACAACACAGCACCACTGCAATGGACTGGACTTATACAGCAGCACTGAACATATGGCAGCAGAGGACACCACCACTGTAACTGGACTGAGGCAGCATAAGACACCACCACTGGACTGATGCAGCACAACACAGCACCACTGGACTGGATTTATACAGCAGCACTGGACATATGGCAGCAGAGGACACCACCGCTGTGACTGGACTGATGCAGCACAAGACAATACCACTGTACTGATGCAAGACAACACAGCACCACTGCACTGGACTTATACAGCTACACTGGACATACGGCAGCACAGGACACCACCACTGTGACTGGACTTATGCAGTATAAGACACTACTCTGGACTGAGCAGCACAAGACAGCACTGGAATCGCCACCCCACTTTCCCTCCTGCATAGACACTGAGGACGGAGACACGTCCTCTCGTTACACTCTCCGGGACTGGAGTGAAAATGGTGGCGGCACGCGGCTCCTTATATGGAATCCAAAACCCGTGAGAATCCGACAGCGGGATGATGACGTTTTGCCCCATTCTGGTTTCTGAGTTAGGTGGGAAAACCCGAGCCGGGCTCGGATCCAGGCTCGGATCTGGGCTCGGGTAGTGAAGTTCGGGGGGTTCTGTTCTGTTCGGGAACCGAACCCGCTCATCTCTACTTATGACCCTCTTCCTCTCTCTGTCACCCTCATCTTCTCGTTTTCACCTTCTTCATCTCCCCATTACCCTCTCCCTGTCATCTTCTGCCTCTCCATGTCTCACACTTCCTCTACATCTCACCCTATAACTCTCCCTGTGACCCTCTGCCTGTCACCTTCTTCCTCTCCCAGTGACCCTCTTGCTCTTCCCGTCATCCACTTCTTGTCACCCTCTTCCTCTGCCTCTCACCGGTGACCCTCATCCTCTTCCTGTCATCAACTTATTGTTATCCTCTGCCTCAACTACCCATCACCCTTTCCCCCTGCCTGTCACCCTCTTCCCCTTCCTTTACCCTCTTTCTGTTGGCCACTGCCTCAGAGAGGCCTTGTTTATGCACCAATTGATGTCCTACTCCCACTGTAGCTTTACCCACATTACCCACAGCTCACCCACCTCTGTGTGCCATCTTTTCCCTGGGGGAGGGGTGGGGCTACCCATTTTGTCAGTTCTGGGCCCCACAATTTCTGATGGTAGCCCTGTCCTTGTATGATATCATTGTACCCCTTTGCCATTGGGATCCTCCTGTATTTGTAAACACATAGTGTTAACTCTGATATCTATGTGATACTTCCATGCAGGGCATGCCATACGTTCTCTTGGGAGCGTTTCCATTGCTACACATTTCAGTTTCACTCACATGGTCTGGTGTTCAGTTATCTCTTAAAGGTAAGTTGATGTGCTCTATTGAAACTGAAATTAAAGTGTCGAAATTAACTTGATGCTTCAGATGACAGGCAAATAACATTATCAGTAACTTTACCTCGATACCATCACTAGTTGTAGTTATCTTGTGTATTTGGGCTTTGTCACATTTCTTTAAATACATATGATAAAATCCTTATGCCATCTGTTCCTAACTATCCATATACAGCATAATGTAAAACCAAACTACTGACATCTTTTGGTGGTGGTGGTGATGATGATGATGATGATGATGATGATGATGATGATGATTATTATTTCAACAGTCTGTTGAAGGGGGAATGGGAATATACTCACCAATTCATTTTTGTCTGTAACTGTAAAATCAGAATCAGATTATCAGAGTGTTTCTGTTTTTCTGTACTCCTTTCCATAATATTATTGTAAGGGCTGTTGTATATCTTTCCTGTGTTTTCCACCTAGTCCCCAATGAAAAGCTGTGATTCTTATCACCTACTGCAAATTATAAATAGGCTTCTTGTAAAGAAAACCTTAGTAAACTCCTTTTTAAATGTATATGCCTACTGAGCTTTGAATCAGAAGAAAACAGTTGAGTGCCAGCTGCGTGAATATGCCTGAAATATAATTATAAATAATTTCTGTAGCACCAGCAATAGCTCACTCAATATAATAATGCGTGCTTGAGAGGTTGCACACAATTCATATTATAGCTTTCTCAATGAGAGAGGTAGACATTCCCTGAGAACTATTTTATACCAGGCTTCAGGCAGTGTATGTAATGAGAAAATTCAGCACTCCTGGACAATCAATGTGAAGATCCATTTGCACTGTGAAATCGTGATTGGATTACATCTTAGTTAGCTAATTTACTTCTTTTTACAATGCTGTTATATAATCTGTATCTATGGAAGTACAACGAACACTACAATGTCACATTATGAACTGTGCATGGGTTACAGTGTCTGCATACTGCTGCATGCAGGGTCAAAGGATTATGTCATTCTACTGTAGATTTTGTAGTCTGCTCTGGATCTGTGGTCCATCATTTTCAGAATGATTTGGATTGGGAAGTAAATATTTTATAAGAGAACTTTGATGCTCCCACTGTAGTTACATACATGGCACCGCTGATAAGTGATGAGTGACTATAATGTTATGAAATGACACATCAACTCCTGCACACTGGGTGATGTTTAGTGGTGGTATTACTAATGACAACTGTATACCAGGAGCAATATCAAGATAGCAACAAAACTAGTTATAAGTGGGTTTCTAGTATTGGACGTACAGGATTGTGGCGGTCAGAATACAGATGCTAGCATCCCCACTGCCAAAATCCCGACAGGTGCCCTCAACTAAACTAACCCTAATACTAACCCCATCCCTAACCCTCTATTCTTGCAGCCTAACCCTAATCCCTATTCGTTTGATACATAGACAGTGTCTAGTTAGATAGTCAATAGATAGACACCATATATTAGACAGACATTAGGTCGACAGGGTCAAAAGGTCGACAGGGTCAAAAGGTCGACAGGTCAGAAGGTCGACATGGTCAAAAGGTTGACATGAAAATGGTCAACATAAAAAAGATAGACAAATGTTTTTTTTTAATGTAACATGTTTTTGGATTATTTCATACTTTCTCTATCCATGTCGGCATAGAGTTGGTTATAAACCTTGTGGCGAGCGCAGCGAGCCACCGTTCCCGAAGCGTGGAAAGCGAAGCGAGCCCCGCGAGGGTATGCCTTTTTACAATAGGGGGTCCCAGATGACAAAACTATCCACACAAACCACAAAAATGCAAAAAACATGGTGTCTACCTTTTTCATGTCGACCATTTTCATGTCGACCTTTTGACCCTGTCGACCTTTTGACCCTGTCGACCTAATGTCTGTCTAACATATGGTGTCTATCTATTGACTGTCTAACTAGACACTATCTATCTTTCATATCGGAACCACCCTAATCCTCCCCTCTAACAGCCACAGGGAAGTTACTGTGCAAATTTGTACTACAAGCCTGATGTCTCCAGCCAGCATCTGCAATGCAAATTCTGCATCCTATGATGCATTGGATCACCACCGTGATGGTCGCAACCCTTGGCCAGCCTTCGGATTACCATTGCGAAAGTCACAACCCTCTGCCGATGACACAGACTCTGGGCTCAGCACACCTACAAAATAGGGGTGACATACCCCCATTTTGTAGGGTCGCTGCCCCCCAAATGCTGCAGGATGTCTTTTACGCAGATCCCATTCTGCACATGCACAGAACAGGTCCTGCAACTGCATACACCCCAAATGATTGGATTTCTATTGTAAACCATCAAGTTTGCGCACAAATCTGAATCAGGCCCACAATTCTAAAGACAACATAATATGAAGGGAAACAGTGGGCTGAGATAACGTTCTATACTGTCTGTTCTGAAACATACCTCCTCCCCCATCTACTCTCATTTGTACTTTCCCATGTTTAATCTCTTGAACCTGTCAGCAAGGAGCCCATTTTCTGCTATCTCACTATTACTGCTTAATTAACCTCATAGGGACTGACTTCATCTTTGACCATTCTTTGAATCTGTCATTAGCTAGTACTGTATATTATTTTGTACTACATATGTATATTTTATCCCCATGTAATGCTTTGGTTTGCAGCCATCTGGGACCTAGTTTTGTTCATTCAAAATAGATGTCTCTGTTGGATGCTTTCTTCCAGAGACCAACTCTGGAGTAATTGCTACTACAGTACATTTTCTCCCTCATGGAGAGGGTCAAGTAGGCAAGTATGCTACAGTACTTTGTGGTGAGATAAGAAAACTATATTTCATTGGCTTCTATGACTTTTACATCATAAGCGTCACATGGAGATGTCAAAGAGTGGATTGCCTTAATGACTATATTATTTATATTATTAAGGAACTTTGGGCCAGATGTATTAAGCTTGGAGAAGGGATAAAGAAGTGATAAAGGGCAGTACGGATGGTGTAATGGTTAGCATTACTGCCTCACAGCACTGAGGTCATGGGTTCGATTCCCATGACCCTAACTGTGTGGAGTTTGTACATTCTCCACGTACTTGCATGGATTCCCCTGGGTACTCCGGTTTCCTCCTACAATCCAAAAATATACTGGTAGGTTAATTGGATCCCAACCAAAAATTAACCCTAGTGTGAATTAGAGATGAGCGGATTGCGTGTTTGCGTGTACATGTGGTAGGGAATATAGATTGTAAGATCCACTGGGGCAGGGACTGATGTGACTGGCCAAATATTCTCTGTAAAGCGCTGCGGAATATGTGTGTGCTATAAAAATAACTGGTAATAAATAAATAATAATAAATAAAGCAGTGATAAGTGCAAGGTGATAACGCACCAGCCTGTCAGCTCCTAACTGTCATTTTTCAAATCCGTAATGACTGGCTGGTGCATTATCAGCTTCCACTATCCACTTATCACTTCTACTCCAGGCTTAATACATCTGCCCCTTTATTTTGTCTTCTGTGGTTTGTTATTCTGAAGAACAGATGTATTACTCTGGTAATGGGTTTACTAAACATGTACAGTATTTGTAATCCAGACCATTGGGCTCCTGACCGGATCCCTTGCATACAACCTCTCTGTTTCTTCAGGATAACATATTACAAAAGTTAGATTTGTCATCTCAGTAAAATATGTGACTGTAGTTATATTTTATCTACGTCATCACACAGCCTGAGGATTGTAAGACACTGTACTTTGCTAAACTTTACCATAGCTATTGGCGGATACACCAGCGCCTATATAATGTTTTATGTTTTTGGATTAACACTATCGGTTGCACAAGTTGTTTGTTTAGGGTTCAGTTATTATTATTTTTTTTTTTTTTCAGAAAAGCTGTATTATAATTAGTAGAGGAGAAAGCAGCAGCAGAAAACAATTAGGGAGATGATGATGAATTTATAATAACAAGGTAATGAATATAACAGCAATGATAACATAATTAAAGTTGTCAGATTATTTCTTTCACCCCGACCACTCACTGCCTCTCCTTCCTCTCAATGTTCTATTGAAATGTGAATGTATTGGTGGCAGGTCAGGCAGAAACAGGTTTTTCTACTTTTTTAGCATGAGCGACTGTACAGTATGTCTAACAATGCTTATGCTGGATGCAAAAACACTAATACATCTTGCACCAAGACTGAAATTGGGTCACTATCACTGATTTTGCATTATACTGCGGATTAATAATAAATAAAACCTAGTTATTATTAGAACCAGAAGAAAAACAAAATATAATGCTATGTAAGTAGAAGTGGAGAAAGCAGTTTAACCTGTGAGAGCAAAAGATGAGTTTGATTCTGAATACAGGGGTAGATAGATACACCCAGCAGCAGGGCCGGCTTTACCATTAGGAAGCCTTAGGTGACTGCCTAGGGGCGCCGGACCCTAGAGGGCACCACTGAATTCATCTAGCAAAAGCCTGAAGGAAGTCTCCTCCTTATACACTGCGCTGGCTGCTGCTGCCAGTCTAATCAGGCGCTATCAGGTTGTACCACATAGTGGCTCAGTGCCCCTCGGGAGCCATAGTTACATCCACCTCCTATGTGTCTTCACATGACTTGATGTTACACGTGTCAGCACACTCCTCATAGCCCTAATGCACCTCCTTCGGGCCCCTGGATCCCGGCTCTCCAGCAGCAAGCAGCACTTGACAACGTGTCTGCACCCAGCAGCGTTGCTGTAATGCTGTGGTCGCCTGAAAGAGAAACCATGCCAGTTATGAGGGAAAACAAGGAAACAACCTTTAGGTAAGTAATCCATGGGGGTTTCTGCGGAACCACAGATAGTACATACCTTACAGCCCAATGGGGTGGTTGCACTTGTAAACAGCATAATTGGGATTGGCACTGGGGCACAGTACAGTACATATGGAGGAGGGGGGGGTCAGTAATGAACTTGCAGATGGGGGGATGGAACACAATAAGGAGCACACAAATATACGTATGTGTGTATATATGTATGTATGTACATAGAATTAAAAATACCCCACCAGACCCCATATGCAGATGCAGTATATATATATATATATATATATATATATATCTTATACCAGCACTAAGCAAAAATGTGAAATTGGCCTCAGCTTCCTATACAATTCCTTACTTGTCAACCAGCGTGTATACATAGGCAGAAAGAATAGTCATTAATCAAAGATTTGAAAATTTTATAACTTTGTTTACAAAATTATATTTCACTTTAAAAGTCTTTGAGTGTTGTCCCTTTACTTTGTGAAAGTATAATGATGCAGTTCACCCCAGCCCACCTAGTGGCCACCTGCATCTCCCCTCCGAGAGGTGGTGGGGTTTGCAGGTAAGGGGTTGCTAAGCTGGTGCAGAGGGGGAGGGGAATGGGTACTATTACCCAGGCCCAGGTTGCTGGAGGGGCCCAGGTGCACTGCACCCCACATCCCAAGGAAACTATATTTAAGGCAAGCGCCATCTTCCCAGTGATATCTATGTATGTCCATACTGTATGTATATATGTATATTTATACACATGTACTGTATATGTATATTTATATACTGTTTGTATATTTATACACACACACATATATATATATATATATATATATATATATCTATACACACACACACACACACACACACACACACACACACACACACACACATACATGTTTGTGTGTATTTGGTGATACATGTATTGGAACACTCCAGGGAAGGGATGTTTAGAGGAGGGGTCAAGGAGATTTGAGGGGGTGCCCAGAGATATCCATGTACTGGGCCCCAAGATTTCTGTTGCCAGCCCTGGGTATAAGCATACAGGCCCCCCACACAAGTACAAAAGCAACGTACAGCGGCGATGCTTTTGTACTTGTTGAGTAACTCCCGGGCCAGCGCAGCTCCTGCGGCTGACCGGAAGTTGCTCTTCACTGCCCCCGGTCGCAGTGGCTGTGTGTGACATCACGCAGCTGCTGCAGCCCGCCCCCGCACGGTCCGGCCACGCCTGCGTTGGCCAGACCACGCCCCCAAAATGGCGGCCAAATGCTGCCGTGCAGCCCCCTCCTGCCCAGCGATCACCTCTGCCTGTCAATCAGGCAGAGGCGATCGCTAGAGAACGACAGCACACTGCAGCATCGGCGCATGCTAAGTTCCGACCCAATCGCTGCACTGCGAACAACTGCAGTGAGCGATTGGGTCGGAATGACCCCCAATAGCCGAGCGCCTAGGTTGCCTTGTGGGAAATCCGGGCCTGAGTAGTATGCTTCAATACATGATACATAGGATTGCTAACATTTTACTTTTCCATTTTAGAACAAAATGATGGCAATGTCAGTATTGATTCTCATTTGTCCTGGTTTTAATACACTTTTCATGTGTTTAACAATATGTGAAAGATGCAACAAAAGTGGATCAGATTTTGTCAGCTAAAAATTACATATTTCACAGCCAAAGGCAAAATGAGATGAATATTTTACAGGAGAGGTTTGAACATTTCTTTCTATAAAACTACTGTAGATCCCAATAGACTAACCCTCTATTCCAGTGGTTCCCAAACTTTTTTGAATCATGGCGCCCTAGAGGATCAGAATTTTTTTCACGGCACCCCATGTCCAATAATTTCTGATTGAGAAATTTAGAAAGAAATATTAAATTAAGTAGATTGTGTTTATATGTCCTCCTTAGGGTCAGTTGTGTGGTGAGGGACAAGATTTGCTTCTGTTTGTCCCCATATTTTATGACTGGCAGCCACCAGCACTGGTTTTGCCTATTATATTGACCATAAATAATTTGAATTGGTCCTGGACCACCAACCCAGGGCACCCCTGCAAGTGTCCCGAGGCACCCCAGGGAGCCACGGCACACAGTTTGGGAACCACTGCTCTATTCAATATGTTTGTATCATTTTTGTGTCAGTTTAAAAGTGCTACATTTATGTACTATAGTATAAAGCTTTACTCTGGGTAGTCAGCACTGAACATGAAACCTTGAGCTTTTTTCTCCTTTGCATCCTGATTAAATGTACGCATATATTCTATATATCACAAATAATTTTGTGGACCCTGAAGTCATCAAAATCTGACAATTCCACATTTCTATCAAATGAACTCACTCCTTCTTAATTAGAACACTAAGGGCCTAATTCAACATGGATTGCAGTTTAGCTTTTTAGCAATTTGGCTGATTATCCAAAAACTATGACTGTGCGGTGTAGGCATTGTGCATGTGTCAGAGCCTCATTGCAATTGCAGGGCATATGCAGATTTGTACATGCTCTGGATTGGCACAGATTGAATTTACCCCTTTGATGTTCCCGATATTGGGGGTCATTCTGACCAGATCGCACGCTGCAGTTTATCGCAGCGCAGCGATCGGGTCAGAACTGCACATGCACCGGAACCGCAGTGCGCAGGCGCATGCCAGACGGCCGAAGGCCGTCGTTGAGCTACGATCGCCTCTGCCTGTTTGGGGGGCGGAATGGCGGCATTTGGCCGCCATTTTGTGGGCGCGGCCCTGCCAACGCAGTCGTGCCTTTGCACTTCTGCGGGGGGGGGGCGCAACTGACATACGGGGCGGGATAGCCCTGTGCTGGGCGTCCACCCGCATGTCTATTGTCATGATCGTAGCCCTGCAAAATTTTGCAGGGCTACGATCAACTCGGAATGACCCCCATTGTGCAGGATTGCGATTGCAAAAATATGCGCTTTTAGTAGCAATAGCGTTCCATGCTGAATGAAAGCCTAAATGAAGAGTTCTGCTTCCCCAGCAATAGTGCTGAACAGTTTCCAGCCAGTAATCTCCAGTCACCTTACAGGCTATGGTGGAGATGTAGTGTACTAAGCCTTGGAGAGTGGTAATGTGCTGAGAGATAAAGTACCAACCAATCAGCTCCTAATGTAATTGTCATTTTTCAAACACAGACTGTAACATGGCAGCTAGGAGTTAATTGACTGGTACTTTATCTCTGTCCACTTTATCACTCTCCAAGGCTTAGTACAGTACATCTGCCCCCATGTTTGAAAAATGTCAGGTAGGATCCAGTTGGTACTTTTACAATCTCCACTTTGTCTCTCACCATGCGGGTAATTCAGACCTGATCACTGGGCAGCGATTTTTGCAGTCCTGCGATCGGATAGTCAGCGCCTTCAGGGGAGTATATTTTTGCTGTGCAAGTGTGCGATTGCATGTGTAGCAGAGCTGCACAAACAGATTTTGTGCAGTCTCTGAGCAGCCCAGAACTTACTAAGCCGGTGCGATCACATCAGCTTGTCCGGGACTAGAATTGATGTCAGGAACCCGCCCTACAAACGCTTGGACACACGTGCGTTTTCCAAAGACTCCCAGAAAATGGTCAGTTGCCACCCACAAACGCCCTCTTCCTGTTAACCTCCTTGCGATCGGCCATGCGATCGCTCTTTTCGCACCATCCCAACGCTGCTTGGTGATTCCAGTTGCTGCTGTCCAACGCGCCTATGCATTGCGGTGCATACGCGTGTGCAGTTCAGATCTGATCGCAGGCTGTGAGAAAACGTCCACCTAGCGATCAGGTCTGAAATAGGCCCCAAGTTTTGATACATATCCCCATAAAGGTGGTCTTCATGGCATTTGTAGTTTGGTGTGTCATCATCTTTGCCTTTATATTTCTTAAATAATAAGAAAATAGTGGATGCTACTGTGGGTAAAATTAATTCCAGACTACGTCTTTAAGTAGAATCAGTGTGTTTTGGTTTTTGGCATGCTAGTGGTGTTTGTTCGCAAAACATTTCTCAGGGCTATTCATAAACACAATAGTTTTATTGCTGTCAGTCTACAGAAAAATAACAATACCACGCAGCTCCACTTGGGCTATATATAGAACTCTTGAGGGAGGACTTCAAGGGCTCTGTCAAATGGTTTTGATAGAACTGATCAATCATACTAAAATGAAGAGTTAGAAATGTTGTGACTGAAGCACTTTTAATGTCCTACTGAAATGTCAAATAGATTTTTAATTAAAAGAGTGGTATTTTTTAAATATAAAATGTCATGTTTCAAAGGTACTCTTTGAAGAACTTAGGTCACAGACAGGTTAGATGCAGGCTTTAAGGATTCCTTCTTTGTCCCTTATATTTAAATGCAACATTTTCAACAAATGCTATTTATGTATCAGAAAATATTTTACGGCAAATATAAATATTTTGGGGTAATTGCAGTGTGAGGAGCACTCTTCAGATTTAGCGAAGCACATTTATTAAATAACAATAGTCATACCCTCCTTATTAACATTTATGTTTGCACAGAAACCTTCCTCAGGATTAGGGTGGCCAATCCCGGGCTATTACTTCAATCCCGGGTATCGGAATTGAAAAATGGTCAATCCGGGAATTCCTGGGATACCCGGGATTGGTGTGTGTCCGTCCCTCCCTCCCTCCCTCCGCACCCCGCACTGCACCGCACACATAACTCATCATACTGCTGTGGCAGGTAGGTGGGAAACTTCCTTTGGGCTCGGAGGTGTGTGACTGCGCAGCGTGACCTCAGAGGTCATGCTGTGCAGGGGCAGTCAGGATGAGGGAGCTGGGATGCGCTGAGTGTCCTGAGAATGGGGCACAAAGGGCCGCCTGATCCCGTAATCCCGGGATTGGAGCTTCCAATCCTGGGATTGAATCCCGGACGATTTTTGGTCTAAAACCTGCTATCCCACCAATCCCAATCTTGGGATTGGCTACCCTATTCAGGATATTCACAGCATCAACAAGTGTGGCAGCGGTTGGCTAGGCATCACTGCAACAAATACAGGGGCCAGGTGAGGTGCTGTGGTGATGGCTGTGCAGCTGCTGCCACATTGATGCCACATTTATGAGTCATTCATCCACAGACTCTGGTCATTGATCTGACTTTAGAACCAAGTGTAGCTATACCTTGTGGATGAGGTTGAAATCTATGAAATTCTTCATGGCTCTGAAATCCAAGCAGACCTTTTATGTTTGCAGAGCAAGCTGTCCATGAGAGGCAGTGCACAGCTTAAATTGCAGAAGGAATGTGTTGGAAGTATTAGCTCTATGTTCACCAGAATTAACACCTTCTTTGTTGAGCAAAACCATTTCCCAATTGCTCAGATCTTGACAATTCTTTGGTCTATTTCTTCCAGCGGCATTAATGGCTACAGTAAAGTAAAACAATTTAAAATCTCCATAAAGTAGATCCTCAAACCACTCAGCTGGTATTTCACAGACAGAATGTACTTGCGCAAGAAAGTGAGAACCACTTGGCTTGGTTAGCTATCAAAGACACACCATGGACAGACAAGTCACTTTGCCCTAAAAGAATGGGTTGTGAGCAGGGCAGTAGAGTACCTGGCTGGGCCCAGGTACTTTTCAGGGGGTGTGTCCTAATCATGGGAGGTGTGGGCATGCACCCTATGAAAAATACACAAAAAAAAGTACTTTAAGCTCCTAACTGGCCACACTGTAGCCCTCACGCATGTGCTGGGCTGAGGAGAAGAGCTGCGGCTGACAGGTGAAGGATGACAATGAATTGGGCCCAGGCTGGGCCCCTCCATCAGGCCTGGGCCCAGATAACAAGTCCCTGCTCTCCCTGCTCTTGGCACCACTGGTTGTGAGGGACAAAGCTGAAGTTGATTGGTTGTAGGAGATTTGTGAGGGACATAACTGAGATTCATAAACCTTTGAAGTATCAAAGGAAAAACAAAATTACAGGTTATCTTAGGCAAATATTTATTATGCATCTTTAAAATCCATTAGTATACCGTGGCAGAGAGGCAAGTCAGTACTATTTTATTCACCACATAACATAGCTGGAAAAAAGGTGTGTTTGTGGGAGGACCAATCAAAATCTGCAGTGTCTGTTGTGGCATTTCATTGGTCCTCCTAAATCTTTTTTTTTTTTTTTTTCCTCCTCAGAATCACACAGGTATAAACCACAAAGCTCAATGAAAAAAGATATTTTTTTCTAACTCTGGAGCTAATGGCAAGGGTATCAATTAGGTACAGGTAATAATGCAGGTATAAGTTACAGGCAACTTTAAATCTAACATAAAATGCATCAAGCAAATGATATATTTATATATATGATCAGTAATCCTAAAACTTGCACATGGTTTATGTAGGTGCAAAACGTTGTGACAAATTAATATAATTAAAATATAACTAATTACATGATGGAAAGGGTGGATTTGCACCTGGATATTCAATGCAGCAATGCAAAGGGTGCAAATGCAATTTTCTGCAGGTTTTACACTGTGTTATAGACTTGAAATTGGGCATGCTTGCTCTTCCATCTCAAAATCTGTTCTCATTTTGAAATCCTTCCCAACCGCTCCCCCTCCCATCCCACACAGGCTGCAAAATAAATTTGTATCCATAATATACTTGTTATTGTCTGAAACATCCTTTTCATCAACTTTGTTTTAATTTGAAGCATTGAATACATGTATGAATCACCTCATTGAAGATCTATTGGCTCAGTCTCGAATAATCTGTGCACAGACAAACCACAGGAGATCTGTTCACCTTTTTTAAAACCTGCCTTTCTTGAAACCTTCTGAAAGCATATTATGGAACTTGAACAAATAGGAATATACTGCTGTGATTTACAGAGAATAACACAGAAATGATCAAATGACTATCAAATTAAGCTTACCATAAAAAAGCATTGCACGCTTCAAGGCATTAAGACCTCTTCTTCAAACAGATTTTAAATGAAGATAAGAAGGTGTGTGTCATACACAGTATAGGGAACACATTATATTAAATTAAGACTTGAGTAGAAAATAAAGACAGATGTCAAAATGCTATAGGATTAAAAAATTTGATTTTTAAGCACAAATGCAGGGCTATTTTTAAGGGCGGCCAAGCCGTGCAATTGACTCTTTACACTGGGAGTCAAATTGTCTAGAAAGTGCCCTGCAGAACTGTAGAAGGGGTGTAGGTGTCAGATTGCTGTTGTTACTATTTAGAAAGATGTTATTTTCTAGCAGAAACTTATTATAATTAAGAAGCACAATCTGTGCAGTTTTTAGGTTTAATATCTGCAGTGTTTTACAATGGAGATTAGAGATGAGCGCCTGAAATTTTTCGGGTTTTGTGTTTTGGTTTTGGGTTCGGTTCCGCGGCCGTGTTTTGGGTTCGAACGCGTTTTGGCAAAACCTCACCGAATTATTTTTGTCGGATTCGGGTGTGTTTTGGATTCGGGTGTTTTTTTCCAAAAACACTAAAAAACAGCTTAAATCATAGAATTTGGGGGTCATTTTGATCCCAAAGTATTATTAACCTCAAAAACCATAATTTACACTCATTTTCAGTCTATTCTGAATACCTCACACCTCACAATATTATTTTTAGTCCTAAAATTTGCACCGAGGTCGCTGTGTGAGTAAGATAAGCGACCCTAGTGGCCGACACAAACACCGGGCCCATCTAGGAGTGGCACTGCAGTGTCACGCAGGATGTCCCTTCCAAAAAACCCTCCCCAAACAGCACATGACGCAAAGAAAAAAAGAGGCGCAATGAGGTAGCTGTGTGAGTAAAATTAGCGACCCTAGTGGCCGACACAAACACCGGGCCCATCTAGGAGTGGCACTGCAGTGTCACGCAGGATGGCCCTTCCAAAAAACCCTCCCCAAACAGCACATGACGCAAAGAAAAAAAGAGGCGCAATGAGGTAGCTGACTGTGTGAGTAAGATTAGCGACCCTAGTGGCCGACACAAACACCGGGCACATCTAGGAGTGGCACTGCAGTGTCACGCAGGATGTCCCTTCCAAAAAACCCTCCCCAAACAGCACATGACGCAAAGAAAAAAAGAGGCGCAATGAGGTAGCTGTGTGAGTAAGATTAGCGACCCTAGTGGCCGACACAAACACCGGGCCCATCTAGGAGTGGCACTGCAGTGTCACGCAGGATGTCCCTTCCAAAAAACCCTCCCCAATCAGCACATGATGCAAAGAAAAAGAAAAGAAAAAAGAGGTGCAAGATGGAATTATCCTTGGGCCCTCCCACCCACCCTTATGTTGTATAAACAAAACAGGACATGCACACTTTAACCAACCCATCATTTCAGTGACAGGGTCTGCCACACGACTGTGACTGATATGACGGGTTGGTTTGGACCCCCCCCAAAAAAGAAGCAATTAATCTCTCCTTGCACAAACTGGCTCTACAGAGGCAAGATGTCCACCTCATCTTCACCCTCCGATATATCACCGTGTACATCCCCCTCCTCACAGATTATCAATTCGTCCCCACTGGAATCCACCATCTCAGCTCCCTGTGTACTTTGTGGAGGCAATTGCTGCTGGTCAATGTCTCCGCGGAGGAATTGATTATAATTCATTTTAATGAACATCATCTTCTCCACATTTTCTGGATGTAACCTCGTACGCCGATTGCTGACAAGGTGAGCGGCGGCACTAAACACTCTTTCGGAGTACACACTTGTGGGAGGGCAACTTAGGTAGAATAAAGCCAGTTTGTGCAAGGGCCTCCAAATTGCCTCTTTTTCCTGCCAGTATAAGTACGGACTGTGTGACGTGCCTACTTGGATGCGGTCACTCATATAATCCTCCACCATTCTATCAATGTTGAGAGAATCATATGCAGTGACAGTAGACGACATGTCCGTAATCGTTGTCAGGTCCTTCAGTCCGGACCAGATGTCAGCATCAGCAGTCGCTCCAGACTGCCCTGCATCACCGCCAGCGGGTGGGCTCGGAATTCTGAGCCTTTTCCTCGCACCCCCAGTTGCGGGAGAATGTGAAGGAGGAGATGTTGACAGGTCGCGTTCCGCTTGACTTGACAATTTTGTCACCAGCAGGTCTTTCAACCCCAGCAGACCTGTGTCTGCCGGAAAGAGAGATCCAAGGTAGGCTTTAAATCTAGGATCGAGCACGGTGGCCAAAATGTAGTGCTCTGATTTCAACAGATTGACCACCCGTGAATCATTGTTAAGCGAATTAAGGGCTGCATCCACAAGTCCCACATGCCTAGCGGAATCGCTCCGTGTTAGCTCCTCCTTCAATGCCTCCAGCTTCTTCTGCAAAAGCCTGATGAGGGGAATGACCTGACTCAGGCTGGCAGTGTCTGAACTGACTTCACGTGTGGCAAGTTCAAAGGGCATCAGAACCTTGCACAACGTTGAAATCATTCTCCACTGCACTTGAGACAGGTGCATTCCACCTACTATATCGTGCTCAATTGTATAGGCTTGAATGGCCTTTTGCTGCTCCTCCAACCTCTGAAGCATATAGAGGTTTGAATTCCACCTCGTTACCACTTCTTGCTTCAGATGATGGCAGGGCAGGTTCAGTAGTTTTTGGTTGTGCTCCAGTTTTCTGTACGTGGTGCCTGTACGCCGAAAGTGTCCCGCAATTCTTCTGGCCACCGACAGCATCTCTTGCACGCCCCTGTCGTTTTTTAAAAAATTCTGCACCACCAAATTCAAGGTATGTGCAAAACATGGGACGTGCTGGAATTGGCCCAGATTTAATGCACACACAATATTGCTGGCGTTGTCCGATGCCACAAATCCACAGGAGAGTCCAATTGGGGTAAGCCATTCCGCGATGATCTTCCTCAGTTGCCGTAAGAGGTTTTCAGCTGTGTGCGTATTCTGGAAAGCGGTGATACAAAGCGTAGCCTGCCTAGGAAAGAGTTGGCGTTTGCGAGATGCTGCTACTGGTGCCGCCGCTGCTGTTCTTGCGGCGGGAGTCCATACATCTACCCAGTGGGCTGTCACAGTCATATAGTCCTGACCCTGCCCTGCTCCACTTGTCCACATGTCCGTGGTTAAGTGGACATTGGGTACAGCTGCATTTTTTAGGACACTGGTGACTCTTTTTCTGAGGTCTGTGTACATTTTCGGTATCGCCTGCCTAGAGAAATGGAACCTAGATGGTATTTGGTACCGGGGACACAGTACCTCCAACAAGTCTCTAGTTGGCTCTGCAGTAATGATGGATACCGGAACCACGTTTCTCACCACCCAGGATGCCAAGGCCTCAGTTATCCGCTTTGCAGTAGGATGACTGCTGTGATATTTCATCTTCCTCGCAAAGGACTGTTGAACAGTCAATTGCTTACTGGAAGTAGTACAAGTGGGCTTACGACTTCCCCTCTGGGATGACCATCGACTCCCAGCGGCAACAACAGCAGCGCCAGCAGCAGTAGGCGTTACACGCAAGGATGCATTGGAGGAATCCCAGGCAGGAGAGGACTCGTCAGAATTGCCAGTGACATGGCCTGCAGGACTATTGGCATTCCTGGGGAAGGAGGAAATTGACACTGAGGGAGTTGGTGGGGTGGTTTGCGTGAGCTTGGTTACAAGAGGAAGGGATTTACTGGTCAGTGGACTGCTTCCGCTGTCACCCAAAGTTTTTGAACTTGTCACTGACTTATTATGAATGCGCTGCAGGTGACGTATAAGGGAGGATGTTCCGAGGTGGTTAACGTCCTTACCCCTACTTATTACAGCTTGACAAAGGGAACACACGGCTTGACACCTGTTGTCCGCATTTCTGGTGAAATACCTCCACACCGAAGAGCTGATTTTTTTGGTATTTTCACCTGGCATGTCAACGGCCATATTCCTCCCACGGACAACAGGTGTCTCCCCGGGTGCCTGACTTAAACAAACCACCTCACCATCAGAATCCTGCTGGTCAATTTCCTCCCCAGCGCCAGCAACACCCATATCCTCCTCATCCTGGTGTACTTCAACACTGACATCTTCAATCTGACTATCAGGAACTGGACTGCGGGTGCTCCTTCCAGCACTTGCAGGGGGCATGCAAATAGTGGAAGGCGCATGCTCTTCACGTCCAGTGTTGGGAAGGTCAGGCATCGCAAACGACACAATTGGACTCTCCTTGTGGATTTGGGATTTCAAAGAACGCACAGTTCTTTGCGGTGCTTTTGCCAGCTTGAGTCTTTTCAGTTTTCTAGCGAGAGGCTGAGTGCTTCCATCCTCATGTGAAGCTGAACCACTAGCCATGAACATAGGCCAGGGCCTCAGCCGTTCCTTGCCACTCCGTGTGGTAAATGGCATATTGGCAAGTTTACGCTTCTCCTCCGACAATTTTATTTTAGGTTTTGGAGTCCTTTTTTTTCTGATATTTGGTGTTTTGGATTTGACATGCTCTGTACTATGACATTGGGCATCGGCCTTGGCAGACGACGTTGCTGGCATTTCATCGTCTCGGCCATGACTAGTGGCAGCAGCTTCAGCACGAGGTGGAAGTGGATCTTGATCTTTCCCTAATTTTGGAACCTCAACTTTTTTGTTCTCCATATTTTATAGGCAGAACTAAAAGGCACCTCAGGTAAACAATGGAGATGGATGGATTGGATACTAGTATACAATTATGGACGGACTGCCACGGTTAGGTGGTATAAAAAAACCACGGTTAGGTGGTATATATTGTAATACAATTATGGATGGACGGACTGCCTGCCGAGTGCCGACACAGAGGTAGCCACAGCCGTGAACTACCGCACTGTACACTGGTTGATAAAGAGATAGTAGTATACTCGTAACAACTAGTATGACTGACTATGACGGTATAAAGAATGAAAAAAAAACCACGGTTAGGTGGTATATATTATAATACAATTATGGATGGACGGACTGCCTGCCGACTGCCGACACAGAGGTAGCCACAGCCGTGAACTACCGCACTGTACACTGGTTGATAAAGAGATAGTAGTATACTCGTAACAACTAGTATGACACTATGACGGTATAAAGAATGAAAAAAAAACCACGGTTAGGTGGTATATATTATAATAATACAATTATGGATGGACGGACTGCCTGCCGAGTTCCGACACAGAGGTAGCCACAGCCGTGAACTACCGCACTGTACACTGGTTGATAAAGAGATAGTAGTATACTCGTAACAACTAGTATGACTGACTATGACGGTATAAAGAATGAAAAAAAAACCACGGTTAGGTGGTATATATTGTAATACAATTATGGATGGACGGACTGCCTGCCGAGTTCCGACACAGAGGTAGCCACAGCCGTGAACTACCGCACTGTACACTGGTTGATAAAGAGATAGTAGTATACTCGTAACAACTAGTATGACTGACTATGACGGTATAAAGAATGAAAAAAAAACCACGGTTAGGTGGTATATATTGTAATACAATTATGGATGGACGGACTGCCTGCCGAGTTCCGACACAGAGGTAGCCACAGCCGTGAACTACCGCACTGTACACTGGTTGATAAAGAGATAGTAGTATACTCGTAACAACTAGTATGACTGACTATGACGGTATAAAGAATGAAAAAAAAACCACGGTTAGGTGGTATATATTATAATACAATTATGGATGGACGGACTGCCTGCCGACTGCCGACACAGAGGTAGCCACAGCCGTGAACTACCGCACTGTACACTGGTTGATAAAGAGATAGTAGTATACTCGTAACAACTAGTATGACACTATGACGGTATAAAGAATGAAAAAAAAACCACGGTTAGGAGGTATATATTATAATACAATTATGGATGGACGGACTGCCTGCCGACTGCCGACACAGAGGTAGCCACAGCCGTGAACTACCGCACTGTACACTGGTTGATAAAGAGATAGTAGTATACTCGTAACAACTAGTATGACTGACTATGACGGTATAAAGAATGAAAAAAAAACCACGGTTAGGTGGTATATATTATAATACAATTATGGATGGACGGACTGCCTGCCGAGTGCCGACACAGAGGTAGCCACAGCCGTGAACTACCGCACTGTACACTGGTTGATAAAGAGATAGTAGTATACTCGTAACAACTAGTATGACTGACTATGACGGTATAAAGAATGAAAAAAAAACCACGGTTAGGTGGTATATATTATAATACAATTATGGATGGACGGACTGCCTGCCGACTGCCGACACAGAGGTAGCCACAGCCGTGAACTACCGCACTGTACACTGGTTGATAAAGAGATAGTAGTATACTCGTAACAACTAGTATGACACTATGACGGTATAAAGAATGAAAAAAAAACCACGGTTAGGTGGTATATATTATAATACAATTATGGATGGACGGACTGCCTGCCGACTGCCGACACAGAGGTAGCCACAGCCGTGAACTACCGCACTGTACACTGGTTGATAAAGAGATAGTAGTATACTCGTAACAACTAGTATGACACTATGACGGTATAAAGAATGAAAAAAAAACCACGGTTAGGTGGTATATATTATAATAATACAATTATGGATGGACGGACTGCCTGCCGACTGCCGACACAGAGGTAGCCACAGCCGTGAACTACCGCACTGTACACTGGTTGATAAAGAGATAGTAGTATACTCGTAACAACTAGTATGACTATGACGACGGTATAAAGAAAGAAAAAAAAATACCACGGTTAGGTGGTATATAATTATACAATTATGGATGGACGGACTGCCTGCCGAGTGCCGACTGCCGACACAGAGGTAGCCACAGCCGTGAACTACCGCACTGTACTGTGTCTGCTGCTAATATAGACTGGTTGATAAAGAGATAGTATACAACAATATACTACTATACTGGTGGTCAGGCACTGGTCACCACTAGTCACACTGGCAGTGGCACTCCTGCAGCAAAAGTGTGCACTGTTTAATTTTAAATTAATATAATATTATGTACTCCTGGCTCCTGCTATAACAACCTGCAGTGCTCCCCAGTCTCCCCCACAATTATTATAAGCTTTTATACATTGATGTGCAGCACACTGGGCTGAGCTGAGTGCACACAGACTGAGTCACACTGTGTGACTGCTGTGTATCGTTTTTTTCAGGCAGAGAACGGATATAGCAGAGAACGGATATATTAAATAAAAGTTAACTTAACAACAACTGCACTGGTCACTGTGGTAAACTCTGTCTGCACAATCTCTCTCTCTCTCTCTCTCTTCTAATCTATTCTAATGGAGAGGACGCCAGCCACGTCCTCTCCCTATCAATCTCAATGCACGTGTGAAAATGGCGGCGACGCGCGGCTCCTTATATAGAATCCAAGTCTCGCGAGAATCCGACAGCGTCATGATGACGTTCGGGCGCGCTCGGGTTAACCGAGCAAGGCGGGAAGATCCGAGTCGCTCGGACCCGTGAAAAAAAAAGTGAAGTTCGTGCGGGTTCGGATTCAAAGAAACCGAACCCGCTCATCTCTAATGGAGATCATTCCTTTTTTTGACCTGCAGTATATTCAGACTTTTTATGCAGTTTATTAGGTATAGTATGCCCACTTTCTGCTTCTGGAAAATGCCTTGGTAAAACGTAAAACATCCTCTTCAAATTACACCTATGATCACCTTTTGATCACCTTCATACTATATTACAGATTTTTTATATTCATTAAATGTTGCTTGTTGGAGACTCATTTATGTCTAAAATTATTAGCATAAGGGCAATGTATGTCATAATTGCACATTTTTATATTTTTTATGCTGTTTTAAATGAGGTTATAAATATGCTTTCTTATTTATAGTGTTCCTTGTTGGTGCAAAATACGTTGACACTTAACCAATCAATGACAGGGCAGGGGTATAAAGACATGAAGCACACTTACCGTTACCTAAAATCTTCCCTTAATTTCATGTGATCCTGGAGTTTCTAGGAACCTCCTACTGTAGCTTTTAGTTTATAACAATTTTTTAACACACTGGGGCTGATTCAGAATGAATGACTTCTCTAAGAGAGTTATATTCACCTGAACCTATTAGGGTAATTATTCATTCAGATGTGCCAGGAAAGTTGTGCCAATCACTAAAAAAAAAATATTTTCAGAATTTCCTTCACTAGCAATCGGCCATTTTGTGTGGAAGTGCCAGTCAGCTGAGAACAACATTTGCCCTAAAAGACACTTATGAGGTAATTCTGGGGTCCATAAACATTGCAGAAATTCTTATCATCTTATAAGACTATAAAGGAACAACTTGCCTGGATGCTAATTAAACACTGTGCACAGAACCAGATAACACTATCACCATCTTCAGTCACGATGACGGTATCGTTTTGTGGTGATGCGTCTCACTAGCAGTCATTGACAGTATTGACAGGATAAGTGGGAGATACAGGCTGCACATTACAGACAAATCCTGGCACATGAGCTGCTGCTGTGCCTAAAAATCAAACTGGAAAGGAAGTTTATTTTTTCAACAAGATAAAGGATATATTTATTATACCTTGATATTTGCAGCATAACATTGATTTGGAACAAATATCATGTGACAAGCAGAAACCAGACTCCTGTAAATACAGTTCTTTTTTCCATAGTTATTATTTCAACTGCATCCCCTTGGATATGCTGACTTGAACACTTCTGGGCTTAGTTATGATGTGCCGGGGTACAACGGTGCAATGTAACACTCTCTGTAGTGATGTTACCTGCCTTCATTTGCACTACTGCCCTTAGTTACATAGAAACATAGAATTTGACGGCAGATAAGAACCACTTGGCCCATCTAGTCTGCCTCTTTTTTATCCTTTAGGTAATCTCAACCCTTTTTGAACCTTAATTCTTTGTAAGGATGTTCATATGCTTATCCCAAGCATGTTTAAATTGCTCTACAGTCTTAGCCTCTACCACCTCTGATGGGAGGCTATTCCACTTATCCACTGCCCTTTCTGTGAAGTAATTTTCCCTTACATTTCCCCTGAACCTGCCTCCCTCCAGTTTCAGTGTATGTCCTCGAGTTCTAATACTTCTCTTGAAGAATGTTTCCCTCCTGAACTTTGTTAAGACCCTTCGTATATTTGAAAGTTTGTATCATGTCCCCCCTTTCCCTTCTCTCCTCCAAACTATACATGTTAAGATCTTTTAGCCTTTCCGGGTAAGTTTTGTAATTTAGGCCATGCACCATTTTAGTTTCCCTTCTTTGTACACTCTCTAATGTATTTATATCCTTCTGGAGATATGGTCTCCAGAACTGGACACAGTATTCTAGATGGGGCCATACCAAAGACCTATACGGTGGCATTATTACTTCTTTTATCCTGCTACTGAGTCCTCTCCCTATGCAACCAAGCATCCGACTTGCCTTTCTTATTGCTTTGTTGCATTGCTTTCCTGCCTTTAAGTCACTTGAAATAGTGACTCCTAAATCCCTTTCCTCCTCAGTAGTTTCCATTATAGTACCCTTGATACTATATTTAGCATTTGGGTTTTTGAGACCCAAGTGCATGATTTTGCATTCTTTAGCATTACACTGTAGTTGCCACATTCTTGACCATTTCTCAAGCCTACCTAGGTCATCAATCATTTGTTTTACCCCTCCCGGTGTGTCTGCCCTGTTGCATATCTTTGTATCATCTGCAAAAAGGCATACTTTCCCTTCAATGCCATTTGCAATGTCACCAACAAAGATATTAAAGAGAACTGGTCCAAGTACAGATCCCTGGGGTACTCCACTGGTAACATTTCCCTCCATAGATTGCACTCCATTTACTACAACTGTCTGTTTTCTATCCTGCAACCAGGTTCTTTTCCATTTAACTGTTTTATAATCCACCCCACACTTTCAAGTTTATTTATTTCAAGTTTATTTAGCAGTCTGCGATGTGGGACAGTGTCAAATGCCTTACTAAAGTCTAGATATGCTACAGCTACAGCTCCCCCTTGATCTATTGTTTTTGTCACAGAGTCAAAAAAGTCAATAAGATTTGTTTGGCATGATCTCCAACCAGTAAATACATGCTGTTTTGGATCCTGTAAGTTGTTTGATTTAAGATATTCCACAACTCTTTCTTTTAATAGTTTTTCCATTAATTTCCCTACTATGGATGTAAGGCTTACTGGTCTGTAGTTACTTGCTTCTTCCTTGCTTCCACTTTTGTGAAGTGGAACTAAATTTGCTCTTTTCCAGTCCTCTGGAATGGCACCTGTATTTAGTGACTGGTTAAATAATTCTGTTAATGGTGCCACCAGCACATCTTTTAGCTCTTTTAGTATCCTTGGGTGTATCCCATCTGGCCCCATTGATTTATCCACTTTTAGTTTTGAAAGTTCTGTTAGGACCTTCTCCTCTGTAAATGTACTTTCATCTACCTTATTTTTATGAATTTCCTTGCGACTTAACTGTGGCCCCTTTCCTTCTCCTTCTGTAGTAAATACTGAGCAAAAATAAATATTTAGGTGATCTGCTATTGCCTTGTCTCCCTCCACCAAATGCTCACTCTCTGCGTTAAGTCTGTATTATGCCTCCATTTGATTTTCTCCTTTCACTTATATACTTAAAAAAAGTTTTGCCCCCTTTATCTACTGACTGGGCCATTTTCTCCTCAGCTTCTGCCTTTGCACGTCTGATCACTTTCTTAGCATCCTTCCGTCTGTCAAGATACACCTCTTTGTCGTTATTAATTTGAGTCTGTTTGTATTTTCTAAAAGCCATCTTTTTTGCTTTCACACTAGTTGCTACTTCTTTTGGGAACCACACTGGCTTCCTTTTCCTGGTACTTTTCCTAACCCTTTTGATACAAAGGTCTGTTGCCCTTAGTATTGCACTTTTTAGTTTTTCCCACCTCTCCAGCACTCCTTCATAATTTTGCCAGTCCGCCAATGAATCACTTAAACATCTCCCCATTTTTGCAAAGTCAGCATTTCTAAAATCCAACACCTTTGTTTTTGTGTGACAGGAGTTGGATCCTGTCTTTATACTAAACCATACTGCTTGATAATCACTGGATCCCAGGTGCTCACCCACATATATGTCTGATATCCTGTCTCCATTTGTAAGAATATTAGTTGTATGCCAAATTGCATTATTGTATCATCGTTTTGCATTATTATATTAGTTCTATGCCAAATTGCATGGATCTATAGAGAAAGGGTGGTGGTGTTTGCGCAGACCTTTCATTGAAGCATTAGGTGGAGTAAGGGTGTAATAACCCTAGGTGTAGGTAGCTTCACTGACCAGGTTCTATGGGGGTCATTCCGACCCATTCGCACACAGCGGTTCTTCGCTGCAGAGAAAATGGGTTGGAAGTGTGCATGCACAGCACCCGCTATGCGCACGCGCGTCGTTGCCCAGTGACAGCTGTCACCAGGCAACAACCAGAAGAGAGAAGAAAGTGATCGCTAGCGTGATCGCAAGAAGATTGACAGCGGGGAGGTGTTCCGGGGTGGATACTCACCATTTTCCGGGCGCGGAGATCCAAATGCAGGCGTGTCCAGGTGTTTGGCGGGCAGATGTCTGACGTCAATCCCAGGACCTTCGTCGCTGGATCCGTTGCACAGGGTAAGTAAGTCTGACCCTGGTCTTGTTTTGCAGGAAACTTTTTTAGCATCGCAGGGCTGCACAAGCGATCACAGCCCTGCTATGCTAAAATACACTGCTCCATAGGTGGCATCAAGTTGATCGCATGAGCAGGAAAAAGTTTCTACGTGCAATAAACTCAGAATGAGGGCCAATGTGTGGTGGTGTCTACTTCCACAGTGCAGTGACCACATCTTGTTTATTAACACACCGTGACAGAGAGAGGCAAGCCTATTATAGCAGTTCCCCTTAATGCAGACACATGGACTGAGACTGGGATTCTTCAAAAACAGAGTTTGGTTTATTTGAAGAAATGTTTTACAACCACAGAGCAATAAGAAAATGACCTCATGGTTATCTGTACAACTGAATGAAATGCCAGGGAATACACAGATTATATGATAAGCAGTTTGCACTTTCCAATTCCAAGGGGCAGTTAGAAACACACAATGTATTTAAACCAGAACTCCTATCTGTAGTAACATAGAAAATAGTTATATAGGGGCTAATTCAGGTTGGATCGCAAATCGCGATCATACCTGTATTATTCTGTTTGCCCCATAGCCGCAGGTGCAGTGCCCATCCTGCGCATGCGCCCTCACTCTCTGCGGGGGTGGCACTGAAAATGTGATCGCCTCTGCCTGTCAATCAGGGAGGAGATGGTGCGTTGCGGGAGTGGTGCAGCACGAACGGGGAACGGAAGCAGGCAAACGGGGGCGTGTAGGGGGCGTGATCATGGCAGCTGTGTGACATCACACGCAGGCGCCGTGATCATGAACACGTCAGCGGGGCTTCTGTGGGTGCATCCAAGCTGTGCCGGCATGAGCCATCACTCATTTATATGATGAAGCAGAAATTGCGAGGCGATCACAATTTCTGTGTCATCAAGGGAAGGGGGGGGGGGCGTGGGCGTTGATCAGCATGCTGGACAGCCCCCAGCATGCTAGGAAAAGGATTTAAAAGAATTAGGGCCATAGTACAGGGTATATACTGTATATAGATATATTGAAATTAACCACTACATGCAGGTTTACAACAAGCAGTCTTTTGCAGGTAGTAGTGTAGAAATGGATGTGCTGCACAGAGTAGGTACACTGGAAACAGTCACTAAGTGGCAGGCCTTTTGTGGTTCAGCACAATAAAGCAGGTTTACAACAAGCAGGCTTTTGCAGGTAATAGTGTATAAATGGCTGGGGGACATGGGTGACCCTAACTAACTTTTGGGTTGACCCTATTTATGGGGGTACCACAAGGGCATTCCCTGGCAAGTACATATTATAACTAGTTTTGTTCACCCAGACAAAACAATCCAAAGGAGTTCACAGGATAGCTTTTTGGTCATTGCTTGTTTGCGGAACAATTTAAAGATGTTTCAACTGTACAAAAACTCTTGATTTAAAAAGAGCGAGACAAAGCGCCAATAGGAGCAATTTACAAATTGTACGCTTATGAGGGTATCTTGTAATTTTGGGGATTCATATCTGCATTCATTTTCCTGGTCCATTTATCCACCAAACATATTAAACACTAGTAAATTTCAGCAGATAAGCCGTTAAGAAATCAACACTGTTATTTTTCTGTTTTTTTTTAAGTCAGCTGTCCTTCAGGACACATCAAGCTGAATGCCAAAGCATGTTAAAAATAAAATTGGGTCAGATTCCCTCTGTGAAAATATGAAACAATTAATCTTAAACAATATCACAAACTGGAGCGCCTTATTATCAAATCTGCTTTCCATTGTGGTATAATCAATCTTCCATTTACACTGTGTGCTCTTGCAGTTATATATATGGAAGTAAAAATAGACTAAAGCTTGGTTGGTGAAAAACAATGCATTCTGCTTGGTGATGTGGTGGTATAGACAGGACTAGAAGAGAACTGTATAGCACCATGTGCTGAACCACACTCCAAAGCCATGATGTTGTGATGTCATACCTAGATTGTGGGGGCGCCGGCAGTAAGAAGTGGGGTACTGCTAACGGCTGCAGCGTGCGTGTCCATTCGCACACCCCAAGTTACGCCCTGGGGGTAGAGATGGGAATACTTAAAGCTAAGTTCCCATGATGAAACAGTTAATACTTCCTGGCCATATACAGAATGAGGCAAATATTGAGCAGAACAGTTTTTACCTTTTTACTCATCTCTAGCCGGAAGTTTAATTCCTTAATTGTTTCTCAGCTATACTCTGTGTTACACTGGCTTGGGAGCTAATGTAGGTGGTAATTCTGGAAGGGATGTGTATGTATGCACCAGGAATATAAACCATCTGTCCAATAAAGGACTAGTCATGCAATCTCCCGGAGTCACTTGTAGTAAATAAGATTGCTGTTTCGGCTTGAGTATTGACTGTTGCTGCTGCACACAATAGGTGAGCCTCTCTTTGTATTTGCTTTTCAGCAGCTTCCCTGTAGATTGATGAAAACCTTGCTCAGATGCTAGCTCGGATTGCATGCTTAAAATTATTTAATATAACTTATAAATGTATTAAAACTGTACCGATCACGTGGCCACCGATTCTCTGTTGCTTCAGTTTGTTATATTTTTATATGACAGTTCTGTAGCATTTATCATTCTTTATGTAATGTAAAATAATTATCTTGATATTAGTTTTGGCATTTTTCAGTATCAATATCTACAGAAATGTAAATTAACTTTAGGTTTTCACAAAAATTTTCATAACCAGAAGGATAATCCTATCCTACTAGTAACTATCCCATTATTTGCTAAGTTTTCCCCACTCCACCCCCAACATGCCCATCGTGATCAGGCCAATACTCAGGTTCTCACAAAGTAACTGAATATGCTGTATTTGGGCATGGCCAGATTCACAGTGGGGCAGATGGATTTAAAGAGACATATAGTGGCTGATAGTGTAGGGAGTGTACATACCCACGTGGCTCTGGCCACACCCACACAATACTGGTACCAACTCCTCTTTTCTGTATAGGTTTCAACATTTTCACCTAAGGCCCATTTAGAACTTTTAATTATGCCTTGCATTTGGCACATGGTTTTCTTTTAGTGGAACACTGTATATTAATGCATAATTAATAAATAGACTTTTTATTTTTTTATTGTATAAGCAAAACATTCAAAAATGTATAAAAATGCTGCATTCTATTTCTTTTATAAAATGTATGTTAATTATTTCGACTAAAGGGATCTCAAATATGCTTCACTGAAGAAAAACAATGTTCTATTGTCTAAAAACAGTAATTCTACTTCTCATAGACTATTTTTCTCATGCCACGACATCACTGGAAAGTACTTAGCATGATAGATAGGCATCCATCAAAATGTGCACTAAAAACATCATGGTTATTCTATAAGTGAGTGTTTAAAATCTAGAGTTCAAGGAATGTGTTCAAGTTATATAGTGCGCCAAAGATGGCTGCCTTGTCTGGTAATTTCAAATGCAGAGTAAACAAGCCATTCATCTATTTATGCAGTGGGTATTTTGTTTGTCGCTGTTCATTTTTTATCCTTGTATGTCTTATATACATGCACTGCTTATCGCACATTATGTTGTGTGCCCAACGTGGTTGCATTGCCTGGTACTCTATTGTGTAGAACAGGCCTGGACAACCTGTGGCTCTCCAGCTGTTGTGAAACTACACATCTAAGCATGCCCTGCCACAGTTTTAGCATTCCTTAATAGCAAAACTGTGGCAAAGCATGTTGGAACTTGTAATTTCACAACGGCTGGAGAGCCACAGGTTGTCCAGGCCTGGTGTAGAATAAACAATGCTTAGGTCTGATGATTTTGCAAGGATCTCGCCTATTATTTTTTTATTACCCCGTTATACAGTATGTCATCTCTTCCAGGCATTGCCTATTCTGCCCAATGTAACCCCATGTAGTGCACATAAAATGGCTGCCTCATCTGGATCATTCCTGGGTAGGATGAATAATCCTGCAACTGATGACCTTTTCAAAATGGCTGTCGCACTTTTTATTCTATTCATGATTTCTGTGTTTTATGAAAATGTAAAACTCTATCATGGACCTAATTCAGCATGGATCGCTATTCAGAGATATAGCAAATCGAGTGATAATCGAATTACTGCGCATGCATGTGATAGCAACAGAAATTGCGTATAGATCATAATCGCAATGTAGCCACTGTTTGACTGACAGGAAGCTGGCATTTCTGGGCGGAAACCTGCCATTTTCTGGGTGTGTCAGAAAAAACGCAGGCGTACCCACGTGTTTTTGGGAAGGGTCTCTGACGTCTGCGCAGGCCACTTCAAGGCCATCTCAGTCGCATATTAGTGGCAGCCTCAGACATGCTTACATTTGCTCAGACGGCAAAAAAATCTTTGATGTTCTGGAAATTACGTATACATTTGCGAGTGGATAGCAATCTGCGATACATTTGCAAACTTGCACGGATGTTTTTTCTTCCTGTTGGGGCTGCACCTTTCTGCTCACAGACAAATGCAATTTCTCAGAATAATGATACATGCTGAATTAGGCCCTAAGTTCATACTATCTGTAACGTGCCTTGAGTTTTTTGGAGAAAATTGCTATATAAATAAACTTATTATCATCATTATTACTTTACTTAAATGAATGTGTTAGTAAAAGGCCTCTTAGGAGCTATGATGACAGGGTTAGGTGTTAATTAAATATTTTACCCTAATGGCTTTACATTAAGCATAAAAGAGTTTAGCATGTGCTACTAATGTGTTAGCACGTTTATTTGCATATTATTTGCATCCTATCTTCTGTAAGGTCTATTAAGTTTCCAGTAACCACAGAAGGTCACTACCGAACAGGAATTAGGGCAACCGTATTTATTTTACAGCATAACCTTTAACTCACAAGAAAACCTTACATTTTATGAGAAAGTTTAGAGACACTGGGCAAATGATCTCTGTGCGAGAATCTGTCTCACTCTCTTCTCTCTTGTGCAATCAGAATGGCAGACACAAAAATGACACTTGGCCTGATTCAAATGCAGTCACAATGCTGACGCAACAACGACCATTTTCAGTGATGGAACTATGAGGCGCTGCTGCTGCATGTGTAGCAGCCACCCACAAGTGGATAGAGACGCCCACTGGAGACATGGCAATATGCTCGGCAACAGGGTGGTGCCATGTTTTATGTGTACAAGATCACAGTTGCACGCCGAGACAACCCCCAAAATGGTAATGAGATGCCAGCATTTTTGCAGACACTCCCAGTCACCTCCCCCAAATGGCCTCTTCCTGTAAATGATTCCTCATTGCAAAGGTACAGCTGTGACTGCCTTCATTGTTGACGTGATGCGTTCACACATGCATGCGCTTCGTAGAAACATCTACATGCGCTCACTGGTTGCGGCAAACTAGTTTGCAGGTGCGATCAGGGTGGGCATATGGTCCTTGATGCGTGCGCACTGTGGCCATGATGCATGCACTCAGGGGCGGATCGGGAACAAAAAGCGGCCCTGGAAAAATTTGTACTAGTGGCCCCACATGGGCAGCACCAGAGGTGTAAGGTCTAGCCATGGGCCATGGCAGCAGCACCCTCCCACCCAAGACTTTCCAGATAGTGGGCATGTCCAGCATCAAGGGGGAAGTTAAAAGGAAATAAAATTAAATATTATGAGCACATTATATGATACACCTTCAGAATTTAGGAAACTATATAATTCTTTAGAAAGATATATTTTCTTGCTTATTACACCAAGCGTATCCCAATCACTATTCACTCAATCTTATATGTCAGCCAAGCAGGCAGACAGAGCATACACTAGATCATCTGCAATCACAGGCTAAGTGGCAATGTCATTTTCATATATGCAAATTATTTTGCATCTTATTCATTATGTCTATCAAAAGGACCACATGTCCTCAAACAAAACCGGCCCCACGGGTGCGTCGGCCCACCGGGAATCTTCCCTGCCGACCCTATGGCCAATCCACCTCGGCATGCACAGTCTACTGATAAACCCCTCAGTTGCAACACCATCAATGTTGCAACCGCATCTTAATCAGGTCTACTGTGCACATGGCATTGCTTGCATTCTGTTATTTACTACTCATTATAATTGGTCATTTTGAATTACAACACATTTGTACTATTACCATAATTTTATCATTTGGATTTGCAGACAATTTAGGCTGTTTTCCAGTTTCTATAGTACATTTATATTTTAGAAGCAGAGTGAGACAGTTTTCAGGTAAGTAATATTAACACTGTGTAGGTATGGGTGAAAGGTTTTGTGTCAAAAGTCTATAGAGCAGTCCAATACTAAATAACAGAATAAAAGGCTTTAAATCCAGCATAGAAGAGGAGAATACAAAACAGAACACAGAATCAATACACCCTGCACAAGACAGCTGTTGGCTGGAGCTATGTGTTACTTGGTCACTGGTTATGCATTATTAAATGTATCATGATCTGAAACTGCAGTGCGGCTCTTGCTATTTAATTCCTCCGTTTTGAAATATCTGCGCAATTCCAACCACATACTAATATACCTTTCCAATGTTCTGAGTCTAAAACTGGCTCATTCCTTATCATTGTAAGTAATGTCAATTTTGTCTATGGTAAAATAGAACTGTCAGTTGGTATTAAGGTATGACCCAGCTACAGAACTTTACATGGTTTAGATCGCAGGAAACAAAAATACAAGGTTTATGTTTTAATTTTGTACTACAGGTTGAGTCTCCCTTATCCAAAATGCCTGGGACCAGAGGTATTTTGGATATGGGATTTTTCCGTATTTTGGAATAATTGCATACCATAATGAGATATCATGGTGATGGGACCTAAATCTAAGCACAGAATGCATTTATGTTTCATATACACCTTATACACAGAGCCTGAAAGTAATTTTAGCCAATATTTTTTATAACTTTGTGCATTAAACAAAGTGTGTCTACATTCACACAATTCATTTATGTTTCATATACACCTTATACACACAGCCTGAAGGTCAATTAATACAATATTTTTAATAACTTTGAGTATTAAACAAATTTTGTGTACATTGAGCCATCAAAAAACAAAGGTTTCACTATCTCACTCTCACTCAAAAAAGTCCGTATTTCGGAATATTCCGTATTTCGGAATATTTGGATATGGGATACTCAACCTGTAATAATAATATATTCATTTTGCAACAAGTAACTAGCAATCTGAAATATAGAGAGAAGGTAGGAATACATTAAATGAGACAGTAAAGCATACTTGTTTTTCTCCCAAAATGTCTGGGAGACCCCCAAATATCGAGATGCTCTCATAGACTCTCGAGACACATTAGATCTGGCTCCCAGATCCTACATTTTTAGTGAGTGAAAAGGGCAGTCTGGGGACTTGATGATGAAATTTGCAGTGTATACCATCATGGCCCCATCCCTGCAGCATGATGTCCTATTTGAAGCATTACACAGTGGGGAGCATAGCCACAGGGACACAGCAACACCAATCTTCATGCATCTCCCATTTGGACTTCCCCTCCTAGAGGGAAGCTGATGAAAAATGTCAAGTATGCATTGTAATATAGCAAAAATGTATTCGACTGTTACTATGGTTACCTTGTACCTTCACTCAATTCACTACTCTGCAGCAGTGACGTGCGGTGGGGTGAGGCAGTTGAGGCAGAGCCTTTCCTGTCATACTAATGTATAAACCAAAGTTTTGACTTTATAAAGTATATAAATACAAAGAATATATTATAAATATCTTATTTGTATTATTCTACAGATTTTTATAGTCAAAACTGTGGAGTAAAAAGTCTATGGGGGTCATTCTGACCTGATCACTCGCTAGCGTTTTTTGCAACACTGCGATCAGGTCAAAACTGCGCATGCGTATTCACTGCAAAGCGCAGACACGTTGCACGGGTACAAAGTGGATCATTGCTGTGCGATGGGTTTTACGAAAAATCAATTCGCATAGCCGATCACAAGGAGATTGACAGGAAGAAGGCGTTTGTGGGTAGCAAGTGACCGTTTTCAGGGAGTGGTTGGAAAAATGCTGGCGTATCCAAGCGTTTGCAGGGCGGGTGTCTGACGTCAATGCCGGCCCCGGACACGGTGAAGTGATCGCAGCGGATGAGTAAGTTCTGGGCAACTCAGAAACTGCACAAAGTTTTTTTGTACCGCTCGGCTGCACATGCGATCGCACACTTGCACAGCTAAAATACACTCCCTGGTGGGTGGCGACTATGCGAACGCAGGACTGCAAAAACCAGCTAGCGAGCGATCAGGTCTGAATGACCCCCATAGGTGAGGCAGGGCCTTTTCTGTCTACCTTTTCCGCACATCTCAACTGTGTATAATGCCCACATGTACCATTGGTCTCATATATTGTGTGGAAATCTGTCTCTGGTACTAGCCAGTGTCTCCTCAGCCATTTACCTCACTGCATGTCCCTGCTCTGCAGTAGGTTGACGTGTTAGAAATCAGATACACCTTTAATTGAGTTGACACAAAATGAATAAAAGCTTTGCAATCTTTCTTTGCATAAATTCATATTGTGGATTGGTGCGTTTATACACAGGGCCGGTGAAATAACAGAAACTCAACTGCTGTCTGCTTTTGCATGTACATTGGATCCCTTAAAAACATGTGATGAGCTAAAGTGCAGTGTAAAGTAATACTATTCTTTTAAACATACTTGCCCCCTTTGGGAGAGTTCCAGAGGAGAAGCTCATGATCAAGGTGCGCGGGGGTGAGTGATGACACTGCAACTGCTTCATTCTGGCTCCACCCCTTGTTGTTCAAAACTGTAATACACAGCATTGTACTGTGGAATCATGCCATCGAACCATTGGACAGTTTACATCACTTAGGAAGTGGGTGGCATGCAGGAAACTGGCACACTCTTTCTGGAGTCTGGGAGAGACCCCCAAAATTCAGAACTCACTTGGACAATAGAGAGAGAACTGGTAAGCATGTTTCTGCTGCGGGGTACACTGGGCTCCACAAGGATTGGACAATGGGGTGTAGAGTAGGATCTTGATCCGAGGCACCAACAGGCTCAAAGCTTTGACTATTCCCAGAATGCACAGCGCCGCCTCCTATATCACCCCACCTCCCAGCACAGGAGCTCAGTTTTGTAAGTTGGTGCTGCAGTAAGCAGGCACTTAACAGAGGGGCTGCTCCAAGCAGCCCTAAGAAAAGCTTTTTATGAGGTAAAAAGTGAAGACTTCAAGGGCAGCAGCGGTGGTAAATGTCTTGTGACATTCACTGCTGCAGCTCCAGCTCTCCCCAGCGGCGCTGTACACTCCCGAGCCCTGGTTGCCGGGTACCTACAGCGGAGGCTCCGGTTTTCTTCACGTTAGATACACACGGCTGGGGCTCTCCAGGATCGCGTGGCCGCGCTTCGGGAGGTGGTAAGTGGGTCCCGCTTGCGGTCTTTATCGCGATCCGGCGTGGTCAGTGGGAGGCGGGCTGAGCGCGCTGGCGGTGGACACTGTGGCAGTACAGGCGATCCCACTAGATCACAAGGGCATGGGCGCAGGTCAGGTTTTCTCTCTAAACCAATTCTTATATCGCCCACAGTACCCGGTGGTTTTGCCAGCAGAGGGGATAAGGCTTAGACCTGAAGCCCCTCCCCCAGCCCCAGGGCGCCATTTCTAGCAAGTGTTCCCACCCTGGAGCTGCATATCTGTCTTTTCCTCACTGCCTGTCAGTGTCTGCGGAGCCATTATCCCTCAGCTCACTGTTCCTGGGACTGCTTGGGCAAATCCTCCTATGTAAAGCCGCCTGGTTGTCAGAACTGTGCCTTTACATGACACTTAAGTATTCTACCTACCTTTTTAGACAGTGATAGTTAAGAAAGAGTGCACTTAGTCAGGGTTTGAGTAAAACCGAGTAAAACCGAATCCGCTCATCACTAGTTTTATAGTACAATTACCCTGTGATATACATCCAGTTCTTACTGTGTACTGTTATATCTATTGTTATATAGCTGTGTAAGCTAGTTCAGTGCAATATTATTGTCAGTAATAACCTCTGCATTGTACAAACTATGACTTTCTGTGTGTGCATTTGATAGCTGAGTGGTGTCCATTTCGTGTCTTTCACTCAACCTGCTATCCCTATATTCCATAACCTGAGGGGGCTTGGTGCGTCAGGTGCTATCTAATATAGGATTTTCACAAAGAAATACTGTATTACGTATTTTTCTCTGTGATTTAGTCACCATATCTCTCCTTTATCTCTGCTAGTGCTGACTACACTGTGCAGGGGTTTGGGTTTAGAGGTATAGTGCTGCTGATAATTGTACTGTGTTAACCTCATACTGCAAGTTATATCATGTCTGCTTCTGAGGGTAATGGTTCTGGAGCTGAACACACTGCCGGTGTTGCTGACGCCACGGGGCCATATGAGGAGACTATAGCAGCTGTGGGCTCTGGTTCTGGGGGCTCCTTGCCCCCCAGTGGGACTGTGGCAACGGAGGTACATACTGACCCACCGTGGGCCGCTTTTTCCACGCTTCTGCATACACTAGTTCATAAACTAACTCCCCCTATGGGACTCCCAATGCCGGTATAACCGTATGTGGTCCCTGCAGCTAACCCGCCGTGGGCGGACAATTTATCTGCTCAATTAAAGAAGTTGAACCAGTCCCTGACTACTAAAAAGTCTGACCAACGCTCGCCTAAGTCCAAGAGGTCCTCTAAGCGAGCGCTTATCTCCTCACAATCCACTGCTGTCACTGACACCTCATCTGATGAAGACGGCACATATACTGACCCCTCAGGTTCTGACTCAGATACGGCTGATGGGGAGGGTAGTTCACATGTGGATGTTCCTGATCTTTTGGAGGCTATTAAGTTAATTCTGCAGATTACGGATGATCCCGAGCCATCCGTCCCTCCTAAGAAACCAGATAGGTTCAAGCGTCAGAAGGTGGTTAAGCAAGTTTTACCTCACTCTGACCACCTAGTGGATATACGTCAGGAACCCTGGGAAAACCCGGGTACGAAGTTTGTGCTGGCTCGCTATCCCCTCGCGCCAGAGCTGTCTAAAAATTGGGAAACGCCTCCTCCAGTGGACTCACATGAGACTAGGATGGTGGTTTCCTCAGCTCTACCTGTCACTACCATCACATCTCTAAAAGAGCCTACGGATAAATGTGTGGAGGGTTGTCTGAAAGCGATTTACACCCTCACGGGTGCTGCACAAAGGCCCACTATTGCAGCTACATGGGCTGCAGAGGCTATTGAAGCATGGGCCTTGGAGTTAGAAGCTGAAATCTCTTCTGACCATGCTAGACAATGCTTGTCATATATTGTCACAGCTTCTCGATATATTAAAGAGGCGGCTTCTGATGCCGGTATCCTAGCAGCCAAGGCCTCTACTACGTCAGTCCTGGCTCGCCGGATATTGTGCCTGAGATCCTGGTCTGTGGATCTGGACTCTAGAAAAACCCTGGAGGTACTCCCTTTCAAGGGAGATATTCTGTTTGGGGAGGACTTAAATAAGATTGTGGCTGACTTGGCTACTGCCAAAACTGCCCGTCTGCCTAATACCGCTCCTTCTGTGTCGAAGGCTAAAGGTACGTCCTTTTGCCCCTTTCGTCCTTCAGGTAAAGCAAAAGGTCAGGCATACCATAAGCAGGTCCGCACTTCCAAACCTGATAAGCCATAGCCCAATAGAGCCTGGGCTGCCCGTCAGCCAGCTGCCAAGACCGATAAGCCTGCCACATGATGGGGCGGGCCTCCCCCTGGGGGATCCCTGGGTGGGGGGCCGGCTTCTAGGGTATACCCAGGAATGGTTGAAGACCACTTCAGATGCCTGGGTACGGGAAGTCGTCACTCGAGGTTACACCATAGCCTTCAAATACCGACCCCCTCATTGATTTTGCCAGACAGACGTCCCTTTGGACCAGACAAAGGCAAAAACTCTACACTCGGTGGTACAGACCCTCCTGGATACAGGAGTTGTAGTACAGGTGCCTCTTGCTCAGAGGGGCCAGGGGTACTATTCTCCGCTGTTTCTAGTCCCGAAACCGAATGGGTCCTCCCGGCCCATTCTCACCCTCAAGGCATTGAACAGGTTCGTAAAGGTTTCCAAGTTCCATATGGAAACCCTTCGCTCTATAGTTCTGGCCTTGGAACCTGGGGACTACATGGTCTCCCTGGACATACAGGATGCTTACCTGCATATTCCTATAGCAGTGTCACATCAACAATACCTGAGGTTCGCTATTGGCAACCTACATTACCAGTTTCGGGCGTTACCTTTTGGTTTTACAACGGTTCCGCGAGTCTTCACCAAAGTTATGGCGGTGATGACGGTGGTACTCCGCCGTCATGGGGTCAGGATACTGCCGTATCTGGACTACTTGTTAATCCTGGCAAATTCCCCAGATCTTCTCCTGCGTTATCTGGATATGACGGTCCGGTTTCTACAAGCCCACGGGTGGCTCATCAACTGGAAGAAATCCTCCCTGGTCCCTGCTCAGAGCATGGTGCACCTGGAGCGTGGTTGGACACTCACAACCAGAGGTTGTTTTTGTCTCAGGAGAAAGTCCTGAAGATTCAGGACAGGATTCGTTGCTTCCTTTCTTGTCCGCAAGTGTCGATACATTCGGCAATGCAGGTGCTGGGCCTAATGGTATCAGCATTCGACATGGTGGAGTATGCTCAATTCCATTCTCGCCCCCTCCAGAGGCTGATTCTAGCCAAGTGGGACGGCCTGCCTCACCGGATCAGATCTCAATTGATCTTCTTGACTACGGAGGTCCGTCTGTCGCTACACTGGTGGCACCGGGACCAACAATTGTGCAGGGGTCGTCCCTTCTGGATATCCAACTGGGTCCTGTTGACGACAGATGCCAGTCTAAGAGGTTGGGGTACGGTGCTGGAGCAACACTCCCTTCAGGGTCGGTGGACCAAGGAGGAATCTTTCCTCCCGATCAACATTCTGGAATTGCGGGCGGTCTTCAATGCGTTGAACCTGGCCCAGCATTTAATTCAGAACCGTCCTGTTCAAGTACAGTCGGACAACGCCACCACAGTGGCTTACATAAATCATCAAGGCGGCACTCGAAGCCGTTTGGCAATGAAGGAAGTCTCACGGATTCTACGTTGGGCGGAACGCCATCTACCGGCCATATCATCAATATTCATTCCGGGAGTCCTGAATTGGGAAGCGGACTTTCTCAGTCATCAGGACGTGCATGTCGGCGAGTGGGGCCTCCATCCAGAAGTGTTTCAACTCCTCGTGGAAAAGTGGGGTCTTCCAGACGTGGATCTGATGGCGTCTCGACACAATCACAAGGTTCTGGTCTTCGGAGCAAGGACAAGGGATCCTCAAGCAGCATTCGTGGATGCGCTGGTGGTGCCGTGGAGGTTTCGGCTGCCGTATGTGTTCCCTCTGGTGTCACTCCTGCCCAGGGTAATTCGAAAGTTCAAGCAAGAAAAAGGAAATCTGCTTCTCATAGCTCCAGCGTTACCCAGACGGCACTGGTTCTCAGACCTGCAGGGCCTATCGTCAGAGCGTCCAATTCTACTTCCACAACGCCCAGACCTCCTCGTTCAGGGCCCCTGTGTCTACCAGGACCTAGCCCGGCTGTCTTTGACGGCGTGGCTCTTGAAGCTTCCGTCTTGAGGGCTAAGGGTTTTTCTGAAGAGGTCATTAAAACTATGTTGCGGGCCCGGAAACTGGCATCTGCTCGGATTTACCATAGGGTCTGGCATTCCTACTTTGTTTGGTGCACATCTAACAATTATGACACTTCCAAGTTTAGTACAGCCAAGCTTTTGGCTTTTCTGCAGCAAGGCCTAGAGTTGGGCCTGCGTCTGGCCTCCCTAAAGGTTCATATTTCTGCCTTGTCGTGTGGTTTCAGAGAAAAATTGCGACTTTGCCTGATGTTCATAATTTCACTCAGGGTGTGTTGCGTATCCAACCTCCCTATGTCCCGCCTGTGGCTCCTTGGGACTTGTCGGTGGTTTTGGAGGCGTTGCAAGAGCCTCCATTTGAACCCCTTGGTTCAGCTGACCTTAAGTGGCTTTCCCTTAAGGTGGTGTTCTTGCTGGCTATTGCCTCTGCTAGAAGAGTGTCAGATCTGGGTGCCTTGTCTTGTAGTTCCCCATATCTGATTTTTCACCGTGATCGGGCGGTTCTTAGGACTCGTCCCGGATATTTACCTAAGGTGGTTTCTTCGTTTCACCTTAATCAGGAGATTGTGGTTCCGGCCTTTGTCTCTCCTGATTTGTCTCCCAAAGAGCGGTCTTTGGATGTGGTACGGGCTCTCCATATCTTTGTGAAGAGAACTGCTTCTATACGAAAATCTGATTCTCTCTTTGTTTTGTTTGGATTTCACAAACGTGGCTGGCCTGCTCACAAGCAGACCCTGGCCAGATGGATTAGAATGGTGATTGCACATGCTTATGTGAAGGCTGGTCTCTCTGCTCCTGTTCACATTAAGGCCCATTCTACTTGGTCTGTTGGACCTTCTTGGGCGGCCCAACGTGGTGCGACCATTGAACAACTGTGCAAGGCAGCTACGTGGTCTTCCGGGAACAAGTTCATAAGGTTCTATGCCTTCGATACTGCCGCTTCCCAGGATGCTTCCTTTGGACGCAGGGTTCTTGTGCCCACTACAGTGCATCCCCTCCCATAAGGAACTGCTTTAGGACATCCCCATTGTCCAATCCTTGTGGAGCCCAGTGTACCTCGCAGCAGAAAACGAGTTTTATGGTAAGAACTTACCTATGTTAAAACTCTTTCTGCGAGGTACATTGGGCTCCACAAGGTGTCCACCCTGACGCACTTAGCTTCTTTGGGTTGGTATGGCATTAGCCGCTGACACTTTCCTTGTCGTGAGAGTGTGGTGTATGTGGCTACTAACTGTTGTCGTCTCTTTTCCTGCTATTGCATTGGGCTGGTTAACTAAAAACTGAGCTCCTGTGCTGGGAGGCGGGGTGATATAGGAGGCGGAGCTGTGCATTCTGGGAACAGTCAAAGCTTTGAGCCTGTTGGTGGCTCGGATCAAGATCCTACTCTACACTCCATTGTCCAATCCTTGTGGAGCCCAGTGTACCTCGCAGAAAGAGTTTTAACAAAGGTAAGTTCTTACCATAAAACTCATTTTTTAAAAGATCTGCATTTCAGTGTACTGTAAGGTAAACGCTGAGTAATATAGGGGGAGGGACATTTACTAAGCAGTGATAAGAGCGGAGAAGTGAACCAGTGGAGAAGTTGCCCATGGCAACCAATCAGCACTGAAGTAACATCTATAATTTTCATACTATAAAATTATCCAGTGCTGCTGATTGGCTGATGGGGCAACTTCTCCACTGGCTCACTTCTCCGCTCTTACCACTGCTTAGTAAATGTCCCCCATAGTGAGCAATATACTGTAGCTTACCTCCATGGTTCATATCTAGAATTTCATTTTTGGGATTTAATTGTGCTCTAAGTAGGGAATATATCCCTCTACAGAAACTTACAATAATACAGATTGTACAATTATCTGTGGTTTTTAATGTAAATATATTATGTATGACTGATTCAATTTTTATTCATGATATCTGACAGAATGAACGTAGGCTTTCAATATTGGTTTTGAAGGGGTTTGCACAAAATGAGTGCAGTAGCCCAGCACAGAAGATTGACAGATATACCGTGAATGAGAGCAGTGTAGTCAGTGATAGGGAGAGACTGATCCATCACACTGACAGATGAGAAGCTTTTTCAGCATTTCTGTTTACCTAGAGAGGCAATGCAGGTCAGCCGTTCAGACGCTGCACAACTCTGGCAGATCTGGGAATTTTAAATGAATTAACACTATGATATGATTTGTCTTCTAAATGCTTTAGCTTTGGTTTCAAATCTTCACTATCTAAAATTTTACAGAATAATGTATAGATATGCTGCTAGTATTATTGACAAAATGAGGTATATTTATTGAAGAAAGTGTACATTTACACAGAAACCATAGTGACCACTCAGCAATATAGTTTTATTTGTCTAGAACAAACAAGGTCAAATGCTGAATCTGTATGGGAAGGGTCCATATATATGATTTTATATATATATATATATATATATATATATATCTATCTATCACACACGCTCATATATATGTAAGTATAGCATATATATATAAGTGAGTGGTCTGCTAAGATGGACATGCCATGAAGCTTTATGGGGAGGGTGAATAAGTATGAGCCAAGCCAACTGATAGTGAGAGCTAACTGAAACAAAGTTGCTCAAGGACAGTTAGATGGAGCTAAGCTGACACACACAGTGACACACCTGGCTGTCCAGTCCTAGACAGGCCAATGTATTGCCTAGTGTGTTCCCAGCATTAGTCTGAGGTGCCTTCTGAGAGGAAAGTAGGATACAGAGGATTGTCTCTGAGATAATGAACCAGCACGAGCAGCTGACACCCTACTGAATGTTGAGTATGGTAGATGTAACGGTTGCACCATATGGTTACTGTAAACCTAAATTTTCCCCAGTAAAATGCCAGTACTCAATCACTTTTCTCTATAAGTACTGTATACAGAAAAGGGGGCTACTACAGTATATAGTTTCAATTCTCTATTTTTTGTGGTTACTTTTAACCATACAGTATGTGTTCACTTTTTTCTGACTCTGTATATTTGCTGTTTGGCGACACTGTGTATTATATCCAGATTGCCAAAATAGTTCTGGATCATAGTCAGGATGTCTGTCCACAGTCAATTAATTACAGCAAATCAGATGCAGTGGAAGATAAATTATGTAAGAACTACAGTATAAAACTACCAAATTCTAATTAATTAACAAAAATGTTTTAACTGTATTTGACCCATGAAATAGAAATACTTCCTTTGTCTTTAGAAACGGCTTATACCCCATGAACTATCATAGTAGCTGGGTAATTAATACCCCCCATGGACAGTTCCACAGATTGCGAAGAAGCTGTTAAGGCATAGATACATGGAAGCTAGTAGGGAGAATCCATATCCCAAACTAACTTGTAATCTCCTTATCAAGACATTTGAGATTTAGACAGGGAGTTTTTGCTTGTCAAAAATGATATGACTCCTAAAAAGAATAGAAATATTAAAGTAAACATAGGAGGGACTGCTTCAGTTACTTCCAAATTCAATTGATCTTCCTGTACAGCTAAAAAAACATTAGCCTGTAATCATGCTAGATCCTTTCTTAAAACCCTCTTGATGCTCTTGGCCCTCAAACAATCAAAACTCAACAATTGACATACTCTAGGTATTTTTTTTTTTTTTATGATAACTAAATGATAAATTTCGACTCATCAATAGTTCATCTACTACAACGCTAAATATGCACATGTACTTTTTTAATATATAAGGGTCTATTCATATTTTGCAGAAAACAGAGCTTTTTTCTGCTTTGGGTTATTCACAGTGCAAATTACCGTGGATAAGTTCCTAGCTCCTCCAGCTGCACCCTGGCTCAATCGCATTACCATATTTTAACCATATTTTTGTATGGTAAGTGCGATTCATAGAGGAACGGAAAGCTCCACTTTCTGCTTCTCTGTGGAGTTCAGATGTCAGGATGGCATAATCTGAACTTCGGTGTGGAAACTGCAGGGAAGCTCAATGCTTCCCTGCTTTCTGCATGACACCCAGCACTAGCTCTGCCCCCTGACCTCCCAGCAGCCCATGCAACCTCCTGGGAGCTTAGCTGGAGGCGCATGCACAGAAGAGACCTGGCAGCTGACTTGACTCGCATCGCCGGAAAGATGAGTATACATGAAGTGCTACTTACCAAAGCTATATATCGCATCAAACTGATGCGATGTACTCTGAGCCTGATTAAGACTTGGGGCTTCCTTAAGCACTTAATACAAGGGGACCCCGGGGAAGGGGGGTGTATACTAGATTGTGAATACCTCCCAACATGACCAATTCCAGGAGGGACTGGCATGCTGGGCGGACCAGCCCTGCACTGGGCGTCCCTCCGCATGTCAGAGATTTTGATCGCAGATGTGTGTTTTTTCATAATTATTTATATTTATATTGCAATTATTTATACATTATTGTAATATTTTTTTCTGTTGGTGAGTATATTGGTAAGGTAATTAAATAATAATGATGACCATATTTGTAACGTGACATTTATTCTTTCAACTCCTTATCGAAAAAATATTAGCTTGGTATTATATTAACATTACTATGTACATCTAGTTTAAGCTAACCTCTCTATATAGTTATAGACCTACATTATGTACACTGCTCAAAAAAATAAAGGGAACACTAAAATAACACATCCTAGATCTGAATGAATGAAATATTCTTATTAAATACTTTGTTCTTTACATAGTTGAATGTGCTGACAACAAAATCACACAAAAATTATCAATGCAAATCAAATTTATTAACCCATGGAGGTCTGGATTTGGAGTCACACTCAAAATTAAAGTGGAAAAACACACTACAGGCTGATCCAACTTTGATGTAATGTCCTTAAAACAAGTCAAAATGAGGCTCAGTAGTATGTGTGGCCTCCACGTGCCTGTATGAGCTCCCTACAATGCCTGGGCATGCTCCTGATGATGTGGCGGATGGTCTCCTGAGGGATCTCCTCCCAGACCTGGACTAAAGCATCCGCCAACTCCTGGACAGTCTGTGGTGCAACGTGGTGTTGGTGGATGGAGCGAGACATGATGTCCCAGATGTGCTCAATTGGGTTCAGGTCTGGGGAACGGGCGGGCCAGTCCATAGCATCAATGCCTTCGTCTTGCAGGAACTGCTGACACACTCCAGCCACATGAGGTCTAACATTGTCTTGCATTAGGAGGAACCCAGGGCCAACTGCACCAGCATATGGTCTCACAATGGGTCTGAGGATCTCATCTCGGTACCTAATGGCAGTCAGGCTACCACTGGCGAGCACATGGAGGGCTGTGCGGCCCCCTAAAGAAATGCCACCCCACACCATTACTGACCCACTGCCAAACTGGTCATGCTGGAGGATGTTGCAGGCAGCAGAATGTTCTCCTTGGCGTCTCCAGACTCTGTCACATCTGTCACATGTGCTCAGTGAGAACCTGCTTTCATCTGTGAAGAGCACAGGGCGCCAGTGGCGAATTTGCCAATCTTGGTGTTCTCTGGCAAATGCCAAATGTCCTGCACGGTGTTGGGCTGTAAGCACAACCTCCACCTGTGGATGTTGGGCCCTCATACCACCCTCATGGAGTCTGTTTCTGATCATTTGAGTGGACACATGCACATATGTGGCTTGCTGGAGGTCTTTGTGCAGGGCTTTGGCAGTGCTCCTCCTGTTCCTCCTTGCACAAAGGCGGAGGTAGCGGTCCTGCTGCTGGGTTGTTGCCCTCCTACGGCCCCCTCCACGTCTCCTGATGTACTGGCCTGTCTCCTGGTAGCGCCTCCATGCTCTGGACACTACGCTGACAGACAAATCAAACCTTCTTGCCACAGCTCGCATTGATGTGCCATCCTGGATGAGCTGCACTACCTAAGCCACTTGTGTGGGTTGTAGACTTCGTATCATGCTACCACTATAGTGAAAGCACCGCCAGCTTCCAAAAGTGACCAAAACATCAGCCAGAAAGCATAGGAGCTGAGAAGTGGTCTGTGGTCACCACCTGCAGAACAACTCCTTTATTGGGGGTGTCTTGCTGATTGCTTATAATTCCCATCTATTGTCTATTCCATTTGCACAACAGCATGTGAAATTGATTGTCAATCAGTGTTGCTTCCTAAGTGGACAGTTTGATTTCTCAGAAGTGTGATAGACTTGGAGTTACATTGTGTTGTTTAAGTTTTCCCTTTATTTTTTTGAGCAGTGTATATATGAATGGGTGCTCATATACATATATGGTCGACCATTCATACCGGAACCTTATTCAATAGATACAAAGATTCAAATGAATACATTGCTAAAAATATGACAGTATACTACAGAAAATAACCACAGATCTTAAGACTGGATATAAAGGATTATTATTACTTGCTTTAATGTTTATATCAAATCCAGATAGATAAAGTAATGAAGAAAACAAACCTTTAAATATACAGTATATAAAAAAGAAACATTCTCAAATAGAAATGTGTTTAAGAATATAAAGATTGTCTTATATGATTCTATCTTTGTAACTGTTAACTGTAACTGTAATATTATTATTATTATTATTATTATTATTAATGTAACCCTCCTTCCCTTATTACTAATTTAATAAAATACTATTCAGCATTTCATTAAGGGATGGTTACTAAGTGTATGTGCCTCCACCCAAGCTAATTATTATAAGGCTGGCCTGGGTAAACCTTCTCAATGATATGTATGTGTGATAGTGTTCAAATCACTTACTCATTACATTTTATATTGTACCTTTCTTCTTTTACAGATGTCCGGGATCCAATTCAAGCAACACAGATAAAGGTAAGTAATGTAATTTTAATTATGTATTCATACTAAAACATTTCTGCATTAATAAACTGTCATGTGGGTCATAACTACAATATAGAGATATATATATACATACATATATATAAATTTATATATTACTGCTAATCCTATACATAGTAGGTTGCATGCAATACAAAAAAACTTTCCCTTGTGTCCAATTAAGAATGAGTTACCCGGGTACTCGTTAAAATAATGTGCACATAGGGCCCATACCATAAAACAAACATTCCATGTATCAACGGATTATGTAAACCGATACTGGTAGTCTACTCTCTGTTATGTATGTAGCAGAAATTATTTAAACCGGAGCTGATGAACACTATAGTAATTGTATTCCAGTGTCATAGATTCTGTTAGAAATACTGTTCCTGGGATACTGTTGTGATGATTTACTGTTAAAGATCTCTTATTCCGTGAAACACTGTAGCATTAGCTGGTAGTAGTCACAGTATTTTGTTACTTGTTTCTATTTGGGCAAAATAACTCATTGGCTCTCTGAAACTTATGTAACAATTCCAGCTGTATCCTCCATTCAGTGAGATCAGATTCTATTTATAGTTCTGTATATAACCATTCTTTAGAAACATCTTATCTTTCCACTTACATAGTATCTGGTATTTCTATTACTCTTTATGTTCCTGCGATATATCTCAAGTAATAGTATAACTAGCACTGTCAATTGGAATTCTTTCAATTATATGATATTCCTCCTTCCTTGCTGCGATCCCAGGGCTATAATGGCATTTAAAGTTATTCAGAAATGCCATATATCAGTCACTATAGTTATTAGCCAGTCTATAAATCGTTATGGCTATATTAGCTGTAAGAATTGATATTCCAGTCTATTATGCCCCTCAGTTACTATATTAAGCTCCGGCCACTTTCTGGTTGTACTTAGGCCACCGTGACCTGGTATCTGCAGTATGAAAATATTCTAAATGCAGAGTGTCCTCTTGAGATTATACTGTCCCATGTGTGTATACTGCAGAGGGCAGTGTAGTTTTATGTCACTTACACGTCCATTTGGGATTCAGCTGCTGCTGCTGGAGGACACTCCCCCAACTCCTCCCCAATGCGGTGATGTTCAATGGACTGGGGTTTTCCCTTTGTGGGAGAAGGAGGGTCCAATCAGCTCCACCTGGCCTGGACTGCCTCTTCCGTTCTCCTCCGGTCATCCACCACCAGCCACTGCCCGACCAGGAGAGGCCACACTGTCCCAGAACCTCTGACCGTCCAGCGGCAGCGTCACCTCCGCACTACCTCACTCCTTTTCTCCAGGTATAGCCTAGCATGGGTAGCGCTACTCAGTCCCTTCGGCGCCGCTGTATGTTTGCAGCATACAGCTCTAGTAGCGGCCCGAGAGAGATCTGAGCGCACGCATACACTAGCCAGGGGAACAGCAATCTCAATCTCCGCCGGCGGGGAGCTCTATTTATCCTCCCCAGCACTCCGGCTCGTGCGGCTCCCTTCCCGCCGAAGCCGCGCGCTGTCCCATAGCCGCCGCCAATCAGTTATCTTTACTCAGGCTCGCGGTCGGCTTGGTACCCCTCGCTCGTGGACCGGTTTGTTTTTTCCCGCCCTGCAGGTTATTACACCAGCGGCGCGCGGACCATCTAATGACCCCCATCCGCTGATACTATGCTACCCTGCAGGCTATCGCTGATCCACTAAGTCAATCCTCAATCACCACCTCATGACAAACCACAATGCCAAACCTACACACTATATCAATTTGACTACATATGTACAACTAACAACTAAATTATAGATACTTATCCCCTCACAATTCATTTATACACATATATATACTTATTTTATTATACATATAACAGTAAATGACCCACATACTTAGCATAAAATTTACCTTACACAATATATATATATATATATATATACACACATATATATACATTCACCAAACATTTATTAAATTAATAAATATATTAATTTATTGCTAAAATATCAATAATAAATATTAATCAGGTTACACTCTCCCCCTGGTGATCTGTATATTTATACATCCCAATTAATCAGATCACCACATATCTTCCTCCTTTCCATACCCAAAGTAGGGCCAGGTAAGTACTATACTTGGGTGAATTATTTGAGGTAAATATATAGGTTTACCTAATTCCGGATAGGTTAATATTAAAGGAGGTCTTCGTTCCCTGAATGTCCTATAACTATGCAATTTATCCTCACCAGCATCTAATATCCTGGATTCACTACCAGAATCCATACTTGGGTTAACCTCAGTGTTACCTATACCCCCTTCTGATATAAGTCCCCACTCAGATTCTGACCCACCTTCCTCGTTATGAGTATTACTGGATATATTACCATCCTTTTCCAGGGATTTGTCAGCAAACATCCCAGGTGTGTTACAATCAGATAACAAGGGAATAGATTTATCAGTACTGTTATCATAATAAAAATATCCTGGGCCTGATTCCCTGTCCTCAGCATCCCCATTAGATCCTGCTGGAATGTCGGGAGATTGGCATGGACCTGGAGAAGATCTCAACCTATTACTATCTTTCCAACTACATCTTAAGGGTGGCTCATTTTCAACATAGTCAGGGAGACGAAGATTTTGTGAGATGGGCAAAAGATGCTGTCGGTGGTATGTAAGAACTGGTCCCTCCCCCGACTCTAACCTTAGTTTATAAACTGGTATGTTAGGTAATTTTTCAATTACCACATATGGATCGGGTTTCCATCGATAAGCTAATTTTTGTCGTTTAGGAAGTCCCAGTTGCTGTACTAGCACTCTATCCCCTATTCCTAATACATTTTCTTTTACTCGTAGGTCATATCTGATTTTATTCTTGACCCCTGCTTTTTCTGAAGCTTCCTGAGCTAACTTATGTGCATGTCTAAGCTCTTTCCGTAATTTAATTATATACTGGGAATGTGTTTGTCCATCAGCATCCCGGGAGGGAAGTCCTAATGAAACATCTATGGGCAGTCGAGCTTCTCGCCCAAACATCAATTCATATGGGGAGTACCCAGTAGATTCATTCTTAGTGCAATTATAAGCATGCACTAGGTGACATATCCTTCTACTCCACTGTGTTTTACACAAGGTGTCCAAGGTGCCCATCATATCAAGCAGGGTGCGGTTAAAACGCTCTGGCTGAGGATTACCCTGTGGATGGTAAGGAGTAGTCCGGGATTTCTTAATCCCACAGCACAGACATAGCTCCTTAATAATTCTTCCTTCAAAATCCCGCCCCTGGTCAGAGTGCAATCTGGCGGGTAAACCATAATGAACAAAGAACCGTTCCCATAAAGTTTTGGCTACTGTAACAGCTCTTTGATCAGAAGTAACATAAGCCTGGGCATAACGGGTGAAGTGATCCGTTACTACAAGTATGTTACATTCCTTCCCAGGTGATGTTTCCAATGATAAATAATCAATGCATACTAGATCCATGGGACCATGGCTCTGAAGATTAACAAGGGAAGCGGACTTAGTGGGAAGAGTCTTCCTCAAAATACAGCTACCACAGGTCTTACAGTAGTTTTCAATATCCTGCTCCATCAAAGGCCAGTAAAACCGGTCAATTATCAGTCCCTTTGTCTTTTCTATCCCAAGATGGCCATGCTGATCATGTAATGCTTTCAAAATAGTTTCCCTATAACATTGTGGAGTAACTAATTGTAATTTGAACTTCCCTTTGGATTTAACTGACTCACGGTACAGTATTCCATTCTTTAGAGTCAATTGCTTTATTTGTCGCAATAATAACTTGGATGCATGTGTTAGAGAACTTACATCACATTCAGTACAACCAGACTCAAGACAGAGGATGACAATGGAGACATCGGGATCATTCCGTTGATCCATGCGGATCTTTCCTTGACCTATGTGTGGCAAGCCTCCTAATTCTATTTGGCTTAACCAACAATAGGCCAGAGGTAAAGCCTTGTCGGAGGCTCCAAGGGCACTAATACATTCCCCACTTGCTGCCATTACACATGGGATGTTAAAGCATAATCCCTTGATGGTGGTTGCAGGAACTTCAATCCATTCGGATCTATCTAGTTCACTCTCGATTCTTGATAATCTAGACAAAGAATCGGCATCTATGTTATTGATGCCTGGGCGATATTTAATCTTGAAATTATAAATAGACAAGGCAGCTAACCACCTGTGCCCTGTGGCATCTAATTTAGCAGTGGTAAGCACATAGGTCAGGGGGTTATTGTCAGTGAACACCTCAAAACTTGCCCCATACAGGTACTCATGAAATCTATCAGCCACAGCCCATTTAAGAGCAAGGAACTCCAATTTGTGTACAGGATATCTCCTCTCACTATTGGACAATCCCCGACTGATATAAGATACAGGTTGTAACTTTCCTTCATGAGTTTGGTACAACACGGCCCCTAGTCCATCAAAGGACGCATCCACATGTAATGTATAAGGCAGAGTGGGATCCACATAAGCCAATACAGGAGCATTGGTAAGACTCCATTTTAACTTGATGAAAGCCTCTTCACACTCATGGGTCCATCTATCCCCAAACTCTTCAGATGGTTTAAAATATCCCTCCTTTTTAATTGATTTGGTCGTTGAGGTTTTACCAAATGGCGGATACCCCTTTGTCAAATTAGTGAGAGGGCGACATATTACAGAATAATAGGGAACAAAGCGGCGATAGTACCCACAAAAATTAGCTCCTTTAATTTTGTGGGTCTAGGCCACTCGTTCACTGCTTCAACTTTAGTTGGATCAGTAGAAATACCCTGTCGACTTACTACATGTCCCAAATATGTAACAGAGGGCAGGCAGAACTTGCATTTGTCCAAAGAAAGTTTAAAACCTTTCTTCAACAATCTATCAAGTACCCGGAGCAGACGGTGGTTATGTTCCTGCAGAGAGGACCCAAAAACAATAATATCATCGAGATAAACTAATACTTCACGATAATTCATATCACCCACCGTCTGCTCCATGGTCCTCTGAAACGTTGCCGGGGCACCCTTGATTCCCTGAGGCATCTTCAAAAATTCAAAGAAACCCAAAGGGCAAATAAAAGCAGTCTTCTCTCTATCATGATGACTCATAGGTATTTGGTAATACCCACTCCGCAGATCCAACACAGTAAACCACTGACTCCCCTGCAAACAGTCCAATGCCTCCTCTATCCTAGGAACCGTGTACTGATCTGGCACAGTGCGCTGGTTAAGGGTGCGATAATCAATACACATTCTAATTTTGCCATTCTTTTTACGAGCCACCACAATGGGAGAGGCATATGGACTTTCAGAGTGTTGAATAACCTCTGTTTCCAAAAGAGTCTGAAGATGCTGTCTGACATCATCGAAATCTGCAGGAGCAAGTCTGCGTGACCTCTCCCTGAAAGGAGTTTCATCAGTCAGCTTTATACAGTGCTCCACACCTTTTGCTTTTCCCAAATCCCATTCTCCAAGAGAAAAGACATGCTTTCGTTCCAGCAATTCCTCACATAAAATATTTTTTTCTACCAGCCCAATATCACTCCCCTGGAAACAGGGATTTAAGTCTTCCCGGGACATATGCTGAGCAAGAGAGGAATTTCGGTGCTCAGACTCCCCACTCCTGTATTCCTCATAGCAATTCGCCATCGTAAAAGCAGTCGTTTCCCTACACATTTTTAAACACCATTCACTGAGGACCCTAAATTAATGAGCATTAGTCCCAATGATCACTGGCATTGTAGTTTTATCACCTGGTGATTCTGGGCATACCAGAGCAATTAGAGGTAATGACTCTGACATACCCATAAACCCTTCCGGAAACTCTATGTTAATTACCACATAACCTAAATATGGGTATTTCTGTTCACTCAATCCCCAAATTACCAGTCCTTCCAGGGGCAGGATAGGGACATCAGATAAATAATGTCTATACCAATGCTCAAATATGATGGACACCTGGGACCCACTGTCCAGCAAAACAGGGCAGGGATGTCCATTTAATTTAACAACCACACGTGGAGCAGGTCCTACCATACCATCCGGAATAGAACTACTCCACTGGGCACTCCCCATTGAATCTATATCTAATTTCTGGGAGATGGCGAGGGGCCCGCCAATCTCCCTCCATCGTTTCCCTGATGAGGAGAAATATTTGATTGAACATTAGTTCCCACGTCATTCATTCCCCAGTCCATAGAACATTCCATTGCCCTATGTCCTAATTGTCCACAGCGGAAACACCCTCTGTTTATAAAATTTCCACCTCTCCTAAAATTTCCCCTACCACTGTTAAACCCCCTATTGGAATTACTAGAAACAATGCTGGAGGGTTCCACTCTTTTATTTAGTGCCAGAATAAGCTGGTCTATTTTCTTATTTTGTTCCACTACCAGGGTAACTAACTTATCTTCTTTTGACCCTTGGGCCTCAGGGGAGGGTACCACCATTTTGACAGATTTGGTATGAGTCTTTTCCCTATTAGCTATTAAGGCTTCTTCCTGTGTAATTTCCTTAATTAGATCATTAAGGGTGGGACTTCCTAATAATAATGTTGTACAACGCAACCGCTGTGCTACAGGGTCAGTTGTTAATGCTCCCCTAATTAATTGTTTCAAGCGGCTACTATCCACTTCAGCAGGAGCTAACCCTCCTTTATCTACGATTTTATGGATTAATTTATCAAGTCTATACACATACTGTGACAATTTCTCCCCTGTCTCCTGATATGTATGATGAAATCTTGCAACCAAATCACCTACGTCTTCCAATGTCCCATATGTGTATTCTAAGGCCTGAAAGTAGTCAGCCACAGCAGCCCCAGGATTACTTTTTCTAGTGGCTTGAATAATTCCCATAGCGGGTCCCCGTAAGCTCTCTACTATCCTTTGTTTTTTTATATGATCCGGGCAATGCCATTCCTCAGACTGCTGTATAGCTGCCTCCCTCCAGGCCTCATAGGGTTCTTCCCCCGTAGGCACAGGAATTATTCCTGAAAAAAGCCTCAATCGCCTATAACTACCCTCATAGTGCCACCTTTCCAATTGATGTACTACTTTATCAGCTATAACCTCTAACTGGTTACCTAATTTTTCTTCAATGCCCTGTGTTTGACTACCTTCTCCCACAGTCGCGGAGGGATCTCCACTGGCCGGAGTAGACATGTCACCCACAATTAATGGTTCCGCCGCCCTTTCACTTCCATCCTTTTCAGGCCATATAATTATCCACCGACGTTCTGGGTTAGATCTCACAGCCACCACTTTAGGAAGCAATTCAGACTCTAAATCATGACTGGTAGTTATTAATACAGCCCACATCTCTCCACTTTCCCTGAATTGTTTATCAACTATCCTGGGTTGCTTCACCCCAAACAGAAACAACATCTCTGTCATAATTGTACCGTCAGTGGTGTCTGTGAGATCCCCCATTAACACAAAACTCCTTTCAGGAGTTACTCCCTTCCGTATACACCAGTCAAACACTTCACTCCTGGTATATTGTTGCATTCTGGCTACTGTGCTTACTAGCCCCTGAATATCCTACAAAAGTATCTCACGTGGTGCCTCCAAATGTAACCCTCCTTCCCTTATTACTAATTTAATAAAATACTATTCAGCATTTCATTAAGGGATGGTTACTAAGTGTATGTGCCTCCACCCAAGCTAATTATTATAAGGCTCGCCTGGGTAAACCTTCTCAATGATATGTATGTGTGATAGTGTTCAAATCACTTACTCATTACATTTTATATTGTACCTTTCTTCTTTTACAGATGTCCGGGATCCAATTCAAGCAACACAGATAAAGGTAAGTAATGTAATTTTAATTATGTATTCATACTAAAACATTTCTGCATTAATAAACTGTCATGTGGGTCATAACTACAATATAGAGATATATATATTGATATATAGATATAAATTTATATATTACTGCTAATCCTATACATAGTAGGTTGCATGCAATACAAAAAAACTTTCCCTTGTGTCCAATTAAGAATGAGTTACCCGGGTACTCGTTAAAATAATGTGCACATAGGGCCCATACCATAAAACAAACATTCCATGTATCAACGGATTATGTAAACCGATACTGGTAGTCTACTCTCTGTTATGTATGTAGCAGAAATTATTTAAACCGGAGCTGATGAACACTATAGTAATTGTATTCCAGTGTCATAGATTCTGTTAGAAATACTGTTCCTGGGATACTGTTGTGATGATTTACTGTTAAAGATCTCTTATTCCGTGAAACACTGTAGCATTAGCTGGTAGTAGTCACAGTATTTTGTTACTTGTTTCTATTTGGGCAAAATAACTCATTGGCTCTCTGAAACTTATGTAACAATTCCAGCTGTATCCTCCATTCAGTGAGATCAGATTCTATTTATAGTTCTGTATATAACCATTCTTTAGAAACATCTTATCTTTCCACTTACATAGTATCTGGTATTTCTATTACTCTTTATGTTCCTGCGATATATCTCAAGTAATAGTATAACTAGCACTGTCAATTGGAATTCTTTCAATTATATGATATTCCTCCTTCCTTGCTGCGATCCCAGGGCTATAATGGCATTTAAAGTTATTCAGAAATGCCATATATCAGTCACTATAGTTATTAGCCAGTCTATAAATCGTTATGGCTATATTAGCTGTAAGAATTGATATTCCAGTCTATTATGCCCCTCAGTTACTATATTAAGCTCCGGCCACTTTCTGGTTGTACTTAGGCCACCGTGACCTGGTATCTGCAGTATGAAAATATTCTAAATGCAGAGTGTCCTCTTGAGATTATACTGTCCCATGTGTGTATACGCAAAAAAAAGAAGAAGTTTGATAAAGGCCTATGATAGGCCGAAACATGTTGACCAGCTGAGAGTGTGGACCTTTCATTATACCATCTAGCTCACAGGCTACCGAATTACCTGTGATCAAGCATTGCGAAACGTACGTCAGGAACACCGTGTGAGTCCCGTGGTGCGCACACGTGATTCACGGGTCCGTCAGTTACAATCAGCACTGTGGTGGCGAAAGCAGAGGAAGCGGCCAGCCGCCGCTGATTTGAGCGGCTCAGGCGGGCGGGTTTTTGTGCGGCTAACGAGCGGGAGGAAGCGCCCGAGATTGAGGACACTCTCGTATGGGATCCTGGGGCAGTGTCTCCTCTCCCCTCCGAGGCCAGCTTCAGGAGTGGTAACTGTATGATTAACCACACAAATCCTCCTTTATGTTGCCAATTATATATGGTATATGAGACAAATCATGCACACTGTTTCTCACTACATTAGAATTTAGGATTATGTAGTGGACCACTTTTTGAATAAGTAATTGTTACATTGCATCCCCTATAATTACAATAGGATTAACAATTACTATTTTAACTGCTATCAGACTGCTGGCAATATCTTATACCTTCTCACATTGTATCATGTACAAATTGTAGCAGGATTAACATTATCAGCTAACTGCTATTTGGTTGCTGATAGGTGTATCTGCATAAGAGGGAACAGCTGTTTATGATTATCAGTGAGCCCCAACAGGGGTTGTGTTCTAATTACCACATTATGATTTCAGCAATTGTAAATGTCTGCTCAATGTTAAAATTGTGAGTTTTACACCCTTGCTGGAGCACGACCCCCTTTAATCCTAGATTGAGGTTGTGAATTAAGCACCTTACAAGTGTTTGACAATTATTGAGAAAATTGATGTATTTTGTGTGCCCATACCTCTGTGACAAAGAAAAGTAACTATTTAGGAGTGTACTGCTAGAGAGATTAAGTGCAAGTTTAAAGAGTTACATGTGCTCTATTTTGCTGGTACAAATACAACAAAAGTAGTTTTTCATGAGCATATCAATTATAAATTTAGACACAGCTCTTTGAGAAATTGAAAGATATATATGCTTCATACAAGTATCTGACAGTACAATAAGGAACTTTCAGGAGTGTACCGCACTAGAGACCGAAGTGCAGGTTAAACATTCTCTGCACTGCTTGTCAAAAGGGCATCAGGGAGCACCTGCCGCAGGTCACTCTGCTTGATACCTCCTCTTTCTTTCTTCTGGCCAAGTTGGGTGCACTTACCCTCTCTCATTCCTCGTCCTATACCATTTGGCAAGACGGGAGAACAGCAGAAGGGCAGTCATACCTGTATCATGGCCACTGTATATATCTCTATCTAGTGCTTAAAGATTTGGTATCAAAACTGTCTGACAACCTGTGAATAATTGAGGTATCTGTGCCTCACATCTCACAATTGATTATATCAAATCTTCTAACAATCATGTCAATTTGTATTCCTGTGGTATATGTGTTTATATTTTAGCCATAAGCACGACTAGGAAATTATCCTCTATGAGGTGTGCCTCACATTACTGTTAAAGCACAATAATTACAGTACTTATCCAGGAATATGCTGCATTGAAGATTTTGTACAGTTTAAAGAGATATATTGAGAGATTATTGTACATTGCAGATTTACAGGCCCCGCCCCTGTCCTTTGTGAATAATCTACACTGAGCAAATGTGCTGTTTTTGAGCCTCTGTACAAGCATTAGGGTTGCAAACCCCTGCATTTAGTACACATGTGAATAACAACTATATATATATTTTTTCACAGAGGTGGCAGTATCACCAGGTGGGTGGATAACATGTTTATGTCCACCACTTACAGCTCCACAGATACTTCTTGCTGACTTTTAGGACCTGTACTGTTGTACAGGTGACCCAATCGAAGTAACCAACCAGTGACCCATGATTCAAACCAATTGCCCTGTGAAACTTATGTATGGGCTATATAACTGATGGTCACACTATTCAATTTTTAAACACTTCGATTCCCAACACATTGTGTTAAGGGAACTATTATACAGACGGACCTTAATACATCCTATGGTTTTGGCTGAGGCCATTTATTAAAGAATACACACACTCTCTGAAAATATTTTCGTTCATGATCACATATTTATTAATGAATTCACACAGGTTTTTGTAGAATTCCAGTGTATATATATATATATATATATATATATATATATACATATAATAGTATTTTTAAGGCATACCAATAAAAATTGTTATTTTATGATTGTTCTATGAAAAAATAAATCCTTGTGTTACCTCAGATAAGAGTGCTCCCTACCAGGGTCATCTTTTGTCTTCTCTGTAAGCCTCCCCTTGTTTCGATCCATGTGTGTATACTGCAGAGGGCAGTGTAGTTTTATGTCACTTACACGTCCATTTGGGATTCAGCTGCTGCTGCTGGAGGACACTCCCCCAACTCCTCCCCAATGCGGTGATGTTCAATGGACTGGGGTTTTCCCTTTGTGGGAGAAGGAGGGTCCAATCAGCTCCACCTGGCCTGGACTGCCTCTTCCGTTCTCCTCCGGTCATCCACCACCAGCCACTGCCCGACCAGGAGAGGCCACACTGTCCCAGAACCTCTGACCGCCCAGCGGCAGCGTCACCTCCGCACTACCTCACTCCTTTTCTCCAGGTATAGCCTAGCATGGGTAGCGCTACTCAGTCCCTTCGGCGCCGCTGTATGTTTGCAGCATACAGCTCTAGTAGCGGCCCGAGAGAGATCTGAGCGCACGCATACACTAGCCAGGGGAACAGCAATCTCAATCTCCGCCGGCGGGGAGCTCTATTTATCCTCCCCAGCACTCCGGCTCGTGCGGCTCCCTTCCCGCCGAAGCCGCGCGCTGTCCCATAGCCGCCGCCAATCAGTTATCTTTACTCAGGCTCGCGGTCGGCTTGGTACCCCTCGCTCGTGGACCGGTTTGTTTTTTCCCGCCCTGCAGGTTATTACACCAGCGGCGCGCGGACCATCTAATGACCCCCATCCGCTGATACTATGCTACCCTGCAGGCTATCGCTGATCCACTAAGTCAATCCTCAATCACCACCTCATGACAAACCACAATGCCAAACCTACACACTATATCAATTTGACTACATATGTACAACTAACAACTAAATTATAGATACTTATCCCCTCACAATTCATTTATACACATATATATACTTATTTTATTATACATATAACAGTAAATGACCCACATACTTAGCATAAAATTTACCTTACACAATATATATATATATATATATATATATATAGCAGATGTGGACCGGCACTCCTCCTGATGGACACTCGTGACCCTGGTGCCTCCTGGTAACAATGTGCAATATCCCAATAAAGATGACAGCGGCACTCAGGGTTTTGTAAATGTGCAAAAAGTTGTATTCAAAACATGAATAAATAAGCCGACGTTTCGGGGCTTACCCGCCCCTTTGTCAAGGTGTATAACAATACAAACAGAAAGTGACATACCTTTTATGTAGGAGAAGCCCGCCAGTGTTCGTGCGTGGGTCGGAGTCGCGGATTCCCGCTGTGCTTCCGGCCCCTTACTGATGACGTCACTCCGGCTGCGTCTAGCGGTTGCCGTGGCAACCTAGACGCTACTCTGTATGCCGGAACAGACAGTCATCTGTAAACAAAGAGAGAGTGACACAAGTGTGGACTCACCAACTTACAGAACCCTCCACCTTAATGTATATACATGTACACCCAGCGAACCTCTCAGTGTGTAGATTAATCAGTGTGGCGTGCAGCTGTGTGTTTGATAGCTGTGTGTGTTATGTAAATGATGGTGTCACGTGGGTGTCATGAATGTAATGAAAGAAGTTCTCCAATATGTGGGTCCCTAAATTAAATGTGTCAAACTGGACTAGTGTAAAGAATAAACAGTGGCACTAAGTGTATGTAGCGGATGCCGATGGCCGCTGGTTGCGGGTGTTCTCTGACCGGCAAGTCCAAAACAGGACGCCGCTGGGTGGTATGATAAACTGTCGTGTGGCTAACGATGTACTGCATGACCTAGTGATTACTGGGAAGCGTGTTGGGGTGATGTGGTACTCGTAATGGGGTGAAATACAAGTGAATGCTGGTGAATATGTGACATGGTGATTTAAACAATGGGTGAACCCGTCCATACAGTCTTTCACCCGATTGATCAACGATTCAGTCCTCAAATATACGGCCGCCTCAACTGAAATCCATCACAACCTATCTAGGGCAGAGCGAACGGCTCTCAAGCAATTAGGATCATACCGGGACGTAGTGTTCCGCCCCGCGGACAAGGGAGGAGGCCTGGTAGTTTTGAATCTCACGGACTACATCAATGAGATTGACAGTCAGTTAACTGCAACGGACACCTATGAGGAGCTTGCGCAGGATCCGTCGGCCGGATACCAACGGGAATTATTTACACTCCTAGACGATGCTAAAACTAGAGGCCACATTTCCTCTAAATTATGTGAAGCACTTAAGCAGGATCACCCGTTGGTACCAATTTTATTCTCAGTACCTAAGATACATAAGAATGCTATTTCACCACCGGGTAGGCCGATAATAGCGGCCAGAGATTCCATCTTCCAGCCAATCTCCATCTTTCTAGACGGCATACTACAACCCCTCATTTTGAAACACCACAACTTCATCAAGGACACTACGAGCTTCCTAGAACGGATCAACCAAGTGGGTCCAGTACCAACAGGCACGTTGTTGTGTGTAATTGATGTAAATAGTCTGTACACAAGCATTCCCCACGTAGCTGGCCTACGGGCCATGAGAGAGTACCTGATGGCGGAGAATATGGAAGCTCTTAACCTTGATCTCTTCATGGAGCTTCTAACCATGACCCTGGAGAAGAATTTCTTCCTATTTAACGGTAGATTCTATCGACAAAGAACGGGGTGTGCGATGGGGAGCAATGTCTCCCCGTCATTCGCAAACATCTTTATGTTCCAGGAGGAGCAGACAGTCTTTTTTGACAACCAGGAAGTGGCACAACACATATTGATGTTTACCAGGTACATCGACGACCTGTTCCTCCTATGGACTGGGGGACGGGAAGCCTTTGAATGCCTTATGTCGGAAACCAACAATCGACAGTCAACCATTAAATACACACATCAAGTCAGCGATGACACTCTCAACTACCTGGACGTCAAAGTAACCCTCACGGAGGGGAGGCTAACCACAAGCCTATATTCAAAACCGACAGACAAAAATGTACTGTTACGTGCCAATAGTCATCACCCCAGGCCTCTCAAGAATGGCCTACCGAGATCACAAATGATCAGGGCCTCAAGGATAATCAGTGACCGTACGTCGCTGGATCATGAATTAAACATGATGGTGAAAAAGTTTGAACAGAGGGGATACGATCCACACATGCTACAACAACAGAAGGCAGAAATCCTGTTGATCCCCAGAGAAGTTTTGTTAAAACCCACCCCTAAATGCACTAAAGCGGTAATTCCGTTCGTTAACACCTTTAATACGGCCAGCCCAGTCATCCAAAGAGCCACTAGGGCACTCTGGCCAATTATTTCAACAGATAAAGCATTAACATCATTAAAAAATATGAGACCCATGATGTGTTTTTCCAGGGGTAGGAACATCAAGGATACCATCGTACATACGGACATTACAGGGTTCCAAGATGAAGTAAACAAGAAAGGGGCCACTTTTCTGACCAAAGCACCAGGGTGCTACAAGTGCCTTGGGTGTACAACGTGCAGCAAAATGATCGTAGGGCCTTCATTCAAACATCCCCATAGAGAAAGAAGATATAACATCAGACATGTGCTATCGTGTACAACAACTCACATAGTATTTCTTCTTATTTGCCCTTGTGGCCTGTTATACGTGGGGAAATCAATAAGAACGATGCGGGAGAGAATGGCTCTGCATAGGACAGCAATCAAACAAGCACTGGCGGGCAAAGCCTCAGACCAACCAGTGGCACGCCACTATGCAACAGCGGGTCATTCCCTCACTGACTTGAAACATCAAATCATCGACCATGTGCCAAAAAACCCCAGGGGGGGCGACCGCGACCGGAAACTACTACAAGTAGAATCCAAGTGGATCCATGAGTTAGGCACGATCAGCCCAGGCGGTCTTAACGAGAAATTCTCCTGGAATGTCTTTCTATAGAAATACACCAACCAATAACTTGTAAAGTCTTCAATTATCATATACGGTGTACTATGACCAATATCTCAACCCTAATGTACAAGTGGACTTAAACAGAGAGTGGTCAACCTTAATAGGATTCAATAATAGAACATTATTCTGCTCCCTCATAGCACTTAATTCAATTGTGTTACCATGTTAGCTGCCAAACACACACCCTTTACAGCGCACCTCTCAGTGTTCCCCAGCATTTTTCTACCACACACTCATTGACACCTTTGTCACATCACTTTTCACAAACACAACATGTCGTCATCACCCATTGTTTAAATCACCATGTCACATATTCACCAGCATTCACTTGTATTTCACCCCATTACGAGTACACATCACCCCAACACGCTTCCCAGTAATCACTAGGTCATGCAGTACATCGTTAGCCACACGACAGTTTATCATACCACCCAGCGGCGTCCTGTTTTGGACTTGCCGGTCAGAGAACACCCGCAACCAGCGGCCATCGGCATCCGCTACATACACTTAGTGCCACTGTTTATTCTTTACACTAGTCCAGTTTGACACATTTAATTTAGGGACCCACATATTGGAGAACTTCTTTCATTACATTCATGACACCCACGTGACACCATCATTTACATAACACACACAGCTATCAAACACACAGCTGCACGCCACACTGATTAATCTACACACTGAGAGGTTCGCTGGGTGTACATGTATATACATTAAGGTGGAGGGTTCTGTAAGTTGGTGAGTCCACACTTGTGTCACTCTCTCTTTGTTTACAGATGACTGTCTGTTCCGGCATACAGAGTAGCGTCTAGGTTGCCACGGCAACCGCTAGACGCAGCCGGAGTGACGTCATCAGTAAGGGGCCGGAAGCACAGCGGGAATCCGCGACTCCGACCCACGCACGAACACTGGCGGGCTTCTCCTACATAAAAGGTATGTCACTTTCTGTTTGTATTGTTATACACCTTGACAAAGGGGCGGGTAAGCCCCGAAACGTCGGCTTATTTATTCATGTTTTGAATACAACTTTTTGCACATTTACAAAACCCTGAGTGCCGCTGTCATCTTTATTGGGATATTATATATATATATATATATATATATACACACATATATATACATTCACCAAACATTTATTAAATTAATAAATATATTAATTTATTGCTAAAATATCAATAATAAATATTAATCAGGTTACATTAATATTCATTCAGTATTCAGAGGATGGATTCAGAGAAGAGAAAATGGGTACCCACATCCTTATATCAATAGCACATTATCCATTATTATAATGATAATTATATAGTCAAGAGAGAATATATGTATATGAGCACCCATTCATATATACACTGCTCAAAAAAATAAAGGGAAAACTTAAACAACACAATGTAACTCCAAGTCTATCACACTTCTGAGAAATCAAACTGTCCACTTAGAAAGCAACACTGATTGACAATCAATTTCACATGCTGTTGTGCAAATGGAATAGACAATAGATGGGAATTATAAGCAATCAGCAAGACACCCCCAATAAAGGAGTTGTTCTGCAGGTGGTGACCACAGACCACTTCGGTTCCGGTATGAATGGTCGACCATGTTATGGTCGACAGTCATTAGGTCGACCACTATTGGTCGACATTGACATGGTCGACATGGACACATGGTCGACACATGAAAGGTCGACATATGAAAAGGTCGACATGAGTTTTTTTACTTTTTTGGTGTCGTTTTTTGCGTAAAGTGACTGGGAACCCCAATTAGTGCACCGCGTCCCCTCGCATGGTGCCTTCGCTCCGCTACTGCTTCGCTCGGCACACTTTACCGTTCCAATCGTAGTCCATGTGGATCGTAAAGTATGGAAAAGTTCCCCAAAAGAAAAAAAAGTTAAAAAAATCATGTCGACCTTTTCATATGTCGACCTTTCATGTGTCGACCATTTTCATGTGTCGACCATGTCACATATTCACCAGCATTCACTTGTATTTCACCCCATTACGAGTACACATCACCCCAACACGCTTCCCAGTAATCACTAGGTCATGCAGTACATCGTTAGCCACACGACAGTTTATCATACCACCCAGCGGCGTCCTGTTTTGGACTTGCCGGTCAGAGAACACCCGCAACCAGCGGCCATCGGCATCCGCTACATACACTTAGTGCCACTGTTTATTCTTTACACTAGTCCAGTTTGACACATTTAATTTAGGGACCCACATATTGGAGAACTTCTTTCATTACATTCATGACACCCACGTGACACCATCATTTACATAACACACACAGCTATCAAACACACAGCTGCACGCCACACTGATTAATCTACACACTGAGAGGTTCGCTGGGTGTACATGTATATACATTAAGGTGGAGGGTTCTGTAAGTTGGTGAGTCCACACTTGTGTCACTCTCTCTTTGTTTACAGATGACTGTCTGTTCCGGCATACAGAGTAGCGTCTAGGTTGCCACGGCAACCGCTAGACGCAGCCGGAGTGACGTCATCAGTAAGGGGCCGGAAGCACAGCGGGAATCCGCGACTCTGACCCACGCACGAACACTGGCGGGCTTCTCCTACATAAAAGGTATGTCACTTTCTGTTTGTATTGTTATACACCTTGACAAAGGGGCGGGTAAGCCCCGAAACGTCGGCTTATTTATTCATGTTTTGAATACAACTTTTTGCACATTTACAAAACCCTGAGTGCCGCTGTCATCTTTATTGGGATATTATATATATATATATATATATATATATACACACATATATATACATTCACCAAACATTTATTAAATTAATAAATATATTAATTTATTGCTAAAATATCAATAATAAATATTAATCAGGTTACATTAATATTCATTCAGTATTCAGAGGATGGATTCAGAGAAGAGAAAATGGGTACCCACATCCTTATATCAATAGCACATTATCCATTATTATAATGATAATTATATAGTCAAGAGAGAATATATGTATATGAGCACCCATTCATATATACACTGCTCAAAAAAATAAAGGGAAAACTTAAACAACACAATGTAACTCCAAGTCTATCACACTTCTGAGAAATCAAACTGTCCACTTAGAAAGCAACACTGATTGACAATCAATTTCACATGCTGTTGTGCAAATGGAATAGACAATAGATGGGAATTATAAGCAATCAGCAAGACACCCCCAATAAAGGAGTTGTTCTGCAGGTGGTGACCACAGACCACTTCGGTTCCGGTATGAATGGTCGACCATGTTATGGTCGACAGTCATTAGGTCGACCACTATTGGTCGACATTGACATGGTCGACATGGACACATGGTCGACACATGAAAGGTCGACATATGAAAAGGTCGACATGAGTTTTTTTACTTTTTTGGTGTCGTTTTTTGCGTAAAGTGACTGGGAACCCCAATTAGTGCACCGCGTCCCCTCGCATGGTGCCTTCGCTCCGCTACTGCTTCGCTCGGCACACTTTACCGTTCCAATCGTAGTCCATGTGGATCGTAAAGTATGGAAAAGTTCCCCAAAAGAAAAAAAAGTTAAAAAAATCATGTCGACCTTTTCATATGTCGACCTTTCATGTGTCGACCATTTTCATGTGTCGACCATGTGTCCATGTTGACCATGTCAATGTTGACCAATAGTGGTCGACCTAATGACTGTCGACCATAACATGATCGACCATGTGAACGGATACCATTGAATAATACTTCTCAATGTTGTATATTTTATATAGTAATAGTTTTATTTACATTTTATATAAGGAAAGCTTGGAATGTAGTTATCCACAGTAGCCATCCTAAGGATGTGGGTGTGCATTGTCTGTCCAGACTGCAGGGTGCTGTTGAAGCCAAACACAGGTGCCACCTCTAGGTACTGAAACCTGGATGGTGACACCACTTGCACACCCCTAGTAATGGCCCTGCGTGTGTAAACTACATACATTTCTCTTAGTTATCTATGTAATCAACATTTTCTATATTTTACATATATATATATTCATAACGAATATTATAGCTTCTTTTAATCTACGCATTTCATCTCTACATAAGACTTCATCAGGAGTATCAACAGTACAAAATGGAAATTGTAAGGTGTCAGAACAGTTAAATCAAGCTGGTAGTCCACCAGATAATCAAACTTAGTTGTTGAATTGAGGAAACATCACACCTCAAAATTGTTTATTTAAATAATAAATCAATGGATGTGTAGGAATGGTTGCCAAATGGACCGTATACATCGTTATCCACTTCTTCACATGGATTTGGTCAGATTACCTCTGTCTGTGTGGAACAATCGATGCCTGGCAGTGTATGGGGTGCCTACAGTACATTTATTTAGCTGACTGTATGACTCAGTTCACTGTTGCGAATGGGTACGCTGGCATTAGGTGAGGCTAAACCATGGGCATTCGTGAGTGGTGAATAAGAAGTGGCCTGAAGGGGGAAAAAATGCTGTCTCATGGGTATGTTATGGGAGTGTCACGGATGTGTCAGTGCAAGTGGCTGCACTCTGATGAAGCCACAGAGGCAGTGTTTTGTCAGAGTTGAGAAGGAGACACTGCTACTGTCATAGGCTGGTGCACGTGTTGTTGGCGAGAGTGATGATACACTCATTTTGGAGTATTTACAACCCCCTGCAGATTTACACCGTCCATGGCCATTGAAAGTGCGCATCTCTGGGCTTGCACATTCCATTGTATGCAAGTACACAAGAGGAATGCTGAAACTAGCATTTACATATTACCGCAGCTGTGAATCTGGAGATAATCGCAATCGGGACTGCAACTGTATCCACCTCTGAATCAGCCTTTTGGTTTTCCAGTTTTATTTACTGTAAAGTGTAAACATATTCTTGTTAGAATAATCGTCTGCTACAGTATATTTATCCATTCATATCTAATATTTTATTGACTTTAATTGATAATAAGTTGTGAATATTCTTCAATAGTGAGAATACTCAATAAATGTAAATATACTAAGGTTATCTTGTACAAAAGGTTCAAATATCTGAATGTACCTTGATGAACATTGAATCCATTTAACGGAGGAACAAATCAAATGTAAGTTCTACTGCCCAATGCTTGCATGATATACAGTATAGGCATTTTGACTGCACATTCATTTTTCTGATTCTCTATATTCATTGAAGCTTCCAACAAGTCAGTTCCTAATATCATTTTAATTTTATATGTTTATCAGATAATAATTTTTAAAGATTGTAGTAACATTTATTTATCTTATCTATCAAAGAAACAGTATTAGGAATCCATTGCTGCATCAGAGCACATCAGGGTAGCAGAAACCAAGAATCAGGTGCAATTGGAGTAGAATATAGCCTAAGAGAGGGAAAAGCACCTAAGGGGAGAGGGACTTGCTGTTTGTATTAGATTACATTCTGAAGGGAAGGGGCAGACAGACAGGGGTGGCACAGATGGGGTAGAAGTGAGCCATGTAGCAGAGGGTTAGGATTAGGGCCGTCTTTTCATATGGGCTCAATGGGCAGTTGCCCAAGGGCCTGAGGAGTATAAGGGCCCTAGGCTGATAGCTGTGGTTCCCTTTTTTCCAGGGGCACCAGATTTTTAAAATTCGGCCTTGGGGAACCAGAGATATTCGACTTCAAAGCAGTGATCCTCATCTGAGCCTGTTAATTACACACCCCAGCCAGATATCTTGAGTTCTGGGGTGTATTCAATAAGTGTCAGATCCATTCCGACATGCATTTGTTGGAATGGATCCGACAAGGGCTATCCAATGGACGGCCAAATCCGATTGTTGGATTTGGCCTTGCCTGGGGTCCTGCTCTCCGACGGCTGGCTGGGGAGGTGATGGCTTTGGGTGTCGGGGGGAGCTAGTCGGTTGCGGGCGGTGGGGGGAGCTGGACAGTGGCAGGTGGTGGGGGAAGCTGGACAATAGAGGGAGCTGGATGGCAGTGGGCGGCGCGGGAGCTTCCAGCATCTGCGGCAGCGGAGGTGATGTCTGTGGTGGTGGAGGGAGGTGCTGCAGGGAGATAGGTGCCTGGCCGGGGATGGCCAGGCAAGGTACCTCTCATCCCGGTAGCCCGCCGCACCGCTCTCCATCTCACCCCCTCAATCTGACTTGTTTTCAAGTCGGATTGAGTTTGTCGGAAAGGGGGCAAAACCTCTTTGATTTGTCCCTATTTCCGACAGATGCACCCGATTTGGCGGCTATTCCGATGATCCACATGTTTTCCAACAAGTTGGGAATTCCCGACTTGTTGGAATTTTTAAAAATATTTTGAATAGGTCAGAACCTCTTCCAACCGAAATCTCTCGGAAGCTGCCGTCTTTCCGACAAGACGACAGCTTCCGACAGCTATTGACTACACCCCTCTGTCTGAAGTAATCAGTTGGCAGGAGAGACAGCATGAATTTATGGAGTGAAGAGGATGAGTGGGAGTGTAAAGGGGGGTACTCACGGAGCGATCGCTGCTTAAAATCTAAGTAATCTGACTAGATTGCTCAGATTTTAAGCCTGATCGCTCCGTGTGTACCCCCTACAGCGATAGCGATGCGCAGCCCCGCGCATCGCTGTCGCTGGTGCTAGATTGGCCTGCCATGCAGGCCAATCTAGCGGGTCGCTCATTTCACCCGGCCCCCCTGTCTCCCCCCACATGCTCATCACACATCGCGCTGTGCTGAGCGGCGGGAGAGATGTGTGCTGAGCGGTTCGCTCAGCACACATCTCTCCCGCATCGGCCAGTGAGTACTGACTTTAAATGCAGAAATGTGATTGTTTGCTAATTTTTTGGGGGGTATTTATTATACAGTAGTATGTAAATGGACTCAACTTACCTATTTTTTATTGGGGTTTATTTAATATATAGGGGAAATTCAATTAGCTGCGAAAATGCTAAGATATACAGCAATGATACTTGTGGCTATCGCACAAAATTTGCAGCAAAAATCGGATTCGTGTGTATGCGTGCTCTTATGATTTGACCTATTCAGTTGCAAATGTGCAAAAACGTGATACATGTGTTCATTTTTGTCAGCAAATCCAGAGAAAAGTGTAGGTGAAAATAGGGAAATTTGCCTATACTCCCCAAAATACCAAACTAATATAAGAAAACAGTATAAAAGTCTGTTAGTGGTCATAAAAGAAAATGTCTAGATACTTAAATTGTGTCAAATGGCTGTTATATGCATTATATGCATTTTTTATAAAAAAAAGTAAAAATTATAGAAAACAAGTAAACTAAGTGCTAAAATCATATTTGGGGTACATAAAAATGGTTATATGTATATATTTGGGACATTTTAAGCCACTTTCCAAAAAAACTAAACAAAGGATAACTCCCATCTGCAATCCAAAAACCCTTATCCCACTCATAAAGCACCCCAATATACTTGTCCCATATCTTGTACCACATTTTCCATAATTTTTAGACTTTTTGACCCCAAAAACGACATGTCATTATTAGCCGATTAAAAAGAATTGAAAAGATTGAAGTGCCTAATTAGCATTCAGGTGGATGTCCCAGGGGTTCTGAACCAAATCCCGACATTTAGACCTTAAAATAAGGTTTCTGCCGTAAACTTGTGGAGATATAGCGTTGATAATTTTTGTCGGACAGTCGATAGCGATTTTTTCCCCCATATTGTTTAAGAGCATTTGCTTTTAAGTAGAGATGAGCGGGTTCGGTTTCTCTGAATCCGAACCCGCCAGAACTTCATGTTTTTTTTCACGGGTCCGAGCGACTCGGATCTTCCCGCCTTGCTCGGTTAACCCGAGCGCGCCCGAACGTCATCATGACGCTGTCGGATTCTCGCGAGGCTCGGATTCTATCGCGAGACTCGGATTCTATATAAGGAGCCGCGCGTCGCCGCCATTTTCACACGTGCATTGAGATTGATAGGGAGAGGACGTGGCTGGCGTCCTCTCCATTTAGATTATAAGAGACTGAGAGAGATTTACTGGAGCTGACTAGGAGGAGTACTGTTACTGTAGAAGTGTAGAGACTGAGTGGAGAGAGTTTACTAGTGAGGACAGTGCAGTTTACTTTATAATCCGTTCTCTGCCTGAAAAAAGCGATACACAGCACACAGTGACTCAGTCACATACCATATCTGTGTGCACTGCTCAGGCTCAGGCCAGTGTGCTGCATCATCTATTATCTATATATAATATTATATATATCTGTCTGACTGCTCAGCTCACACAGCTTATAATTGTGGGGGAGACTGGGGAGCACTACTGCAGTGCCAGTTATAGGTTATAGCAGGAGCCAGGAGTACATAATATATTATATAGTGAGTGACCACCAGACACACAGTGCAGTTTATTTAATATATCCGTTCTCTGCCTGAAAAAAGCGATACACACAGTGACTCAGTCAGTCACATACCATATCTGTGTGCACTGCTCAGGCTCAGGCCAGTGTGCTGCATCATCTATATATATTATATATCTGTCTGACTGCTCAGCTCACACAGCTTATAATTGTGGGGGAGACTGGGGAGCACTACTGCAGTGCCAGTTATAGGTTATAGCAGGAGCCAGGAGTACATAATATTATATTAAAATTAAACAGTGCACACTTTTGCTGCAGGAGTGCCACTGCCAGTGTGACTAGTGACCAGTGACCTGACCACCAGTATATATAATATTAGTAGTATACTATCTCTTTATCAACCAGTCTATATTAGCAGCAGACACAGTACAGTGCGGTAGTTCACGGCTGTGGCTACCTCTGTGTCGGCACTCGGCAGCCCGTCCATAATTGTATATACCACCTAACCGTGGTTTTTTTTTCTTTCTTTATACATACATACTAGTTACGAGTATACTATCTCTTTATCAACCAGTCTATATTAGCAGCAGACACAGTACAGTGCGGTAGTTCACGGCTGTGGCTACCTCTGTGTCGGCACTCGGCAGCCCGTCCATAATTGTATATACCACCTAACCGTGGTTTTTTTTTCTTTCTTTATACATACATACTAGTTACGAGTATACTATCTCTTTATCAACCAGTCTATATATTAGCAGCAGACACAGTACAGTGCGGTAGTTCACGGCTGTGGCTACCTCTGTGTCGGCACTCGGCAGCCCGTCCATAATTGTATATACCACCTAACCGTGGTTTTTTTTCCTTTCTTTATACATACATACTAGTTACGAGTATACTATCTCTTTATCAACCAGTCTATATTAGCAGCAGACACAGTACAGTGCGGTAGTTCACGGCTGTGGCTACCTCTGTGTCGGCACTCGGCAGCCCGTCCATAATTGTATATACCACCTAACCGTGGTTTTTTTTTCTTTCTTTATACATACATACTAGTTACGAGTATACTATCTCTTTATCAACCAGTCTATATATTAGCAGCAGACACAGTACAGTGCGGTAGTTCACGGCTGTGGCTACCTCTGTGTCGGCACTCGGCAGCCCGTCCATAATTGTATATACCACCTAACCGTGGTTTTTTTTTCTTTCTTTATACATACATACTAGTTACGAGTATACTATCTCTTTATCAACCAGTCTATATATTAGCAGCAGACACAGTACAGTGCGGTAGTTCACGGCTGTGGCTACCTCTGTGTCGGCACTCGGCAGCCCGTCCATAATTGTATATACCACCTAACCGTGGTTTTTTTTTCTTTCTTTATACATACATACTAGTTACGAGTATACTATCTCTTTATCAACCAGTCTATATATTAGCAGCAGACACAGTACAGTGCGGTAGTTCACGGCTGTGGCTACCTCTGTGTCGGCACTCGGCAGCCCGTCCATAATTGTATATACCACCTAACCGTGGTTTTTTTTTCTTTCTTTATACATACATACTAGTTACGAGTATACTATCTCTTTATCAACCAGTCTATATATTAGCAGCAGACACAGTACAGTGCGGTAGTTCACGGCTGTGGCTACCTCTGTGTCGGCACTCGGCAGCCCGTCCATAATTGTATATACCACCTAACCGTGTTTTTTTTTTCTTTCTTTATACATACATACTAGTTACGAGTATACTATCTCTTTATCAACCAGTCTATATATTAGCAGCAGACACAGTACAGTGCGGTAGTTCACGGCTGTGGCTACCTCTGTGTCGGCACTCGGCAGCCCGTCCATAATTGTATACTAGTATCCAATCCATCCATCTCCATTGTTTACCTGAGGTGCCTTTTAGTTGTGCCTATTAAAATATGGAGAACAAAAATGTTGAGGTTCCAAAATTAGGGAAAGATCAAGATCCACTTCCACCTCGTGCTGAAGCTGCTGCCACTAGTCATGGCCGAGACGATGAAATGCCAGCAACGTCGTCTGCCAAGGCCGATGCCCAATGTCATAGTACAGAGCATGTCAAATCCAAAACACCAAATATCAGTAAAAAAAGGACTCCAAAACCTAAAATAAAATTGTCGGAGGAGAAGCGTAAACTTGCCAATATGCCATTTACCACACGGAGTGGCAAGGAACGGCTGAGGCCCTGGCCTATGTTCATGGCTAGTGGTTCAGCTTCACATGAGGATGGAAGCACTCAGCCTCTCGCTAGAAAAATGAAAAGACTCAAGCTGGCAAAAGCAGCACAGCAAAGAACTGTGCATTCTTCGAAATCCCAAATCCACAAGGAGAGTCCAATTGTGTCGGTTGCGATGCCTGACCTTCCCAACACTGGACGTGAAGAGCATGCGCCTTCCACCATTTGCACGCCCCCTGCAAGTGCTGGAAGGAGCACCCGCAGTCCAGTTCCTGATAGTCAGATTGAAGATGTCAGTGTTGAAGTACACCAGGATGAGGAGGATATGGGTGTTGCTGGCGCTGGGGAGGAAATTGACCAGGAGGATTCTGATGGTGAGGTGGTTTGTTTAAGTCAGGCACCCGGGGAGACACCTGTTGTCCGTGGGAGGAATATGGCCGTTGACATGCCAGGTGAAAATACCAAAAAAATCAGCTCTTCGGTGTGGAGGTATTTCACCAGAAATGCGGACAACAGGTGTCAAGCCGTGTGTTCCCTTTGTCAAGCTGTAATAAGTAGGGGTAAGGACGTTAACCACTTCGGAACATCCTCCCTTATATGTCACCTGCAGCGCATTCATAATAAGTCAGTGACAAGTTCAAAAACTTTGGGTGACAGCGGAAGCAGTCCACTGACCAGTAAATCCCTTCCTCTTGTAACCAAGCTCACGCAAACCACCCCACCATCTCCCTCAGTGTCAATTTCCTCCTTCCCCAGGAATGCCAATAGTCCTGCAGGCCATGTCACTGGCAATTCTGACGAGTCCTCTCCTGCCTGGGATTCCTCCGATGCATCCTTGCGTGTAACGCCTACTGCTGCTGGCGCTGCTGTTGTTGCCGCTGGGAGTCGATGGTCATCCCAGAGGGGAAGTCGTAAGCCCACTTGTACTACTTCCAGTAAGCAATTGACTGTTCAACAGTCCTTTGCGAGGAAGATGAAATATCACAGCAGTCATCCTACTGCAAAGCGGATAACTGAGTCCTTGACAACTATGTTGGTGTTAGACGTGCGTCCGGTATCCGCCATTAGTTCACCGGGAACTAGACAATTTATTGAGGCAGTGTGCCCCCGTTACCAAATACCATCTAGGTTCCACTTCTCTAGGCAGGCGATACCGAGAATGTACACGGACGTCAGAAAAAGACTCACCAGTGTCCTAAAAAATGCAGTTGTACCCAATGTCCACTTAACCACGGACATGTGGACAAGTGGAGCAGGGCAGGGTCAGGACTATATGACTGTGACAGCCCACTGGGTAGATGTATGGACTCCCGCCGCAAGAACAGCAGCGGCGGCACCAGTAGCAGCATCTCGCAAACGCCAACTCTTTCCTAGGCAGGCTACGCTTTGTATCACCGCTTTCCAGAATACGCACACAGCTGAAAACCTCTTACGGCAACTGAGGAAGATCATCGCGGAATGGCTTACCCCAATTGGACTCTCCTGTGGATTTGTGGCATCGGACAACGCCAGCAATATTGTGTGTGCATTAAATATGGGCAAATTCCAGCACGTCCCATGTTTTGCACATACCTTGAATTTGGTGGTGCAGAATTTTTAAAAAAACGACAGGGGCGTGCAAGAGATGCTGTCGGTGGCCAGAAAAATTGCGGGACACTTTCGGCGTACAGGCACCACGTACAGAAGACTGGAGCACCACCAAAAACTACTGAACCTGCCCTGCCATCATCTGAAGCAAGAAGTGGTAACGAGGTGGAATTCAACCCTCTATATGCTTCAGAGGTTGGAGGAGCAGCAAAAGGCCATTCAAGCCTATACAATTGAGCACGATATAGGAGGTGGAATGCACCTGTCTCAAGTGCAGTGGAGAATGATTTCAACGTTGTGCAAGGTTCTGATGCCCTTTGAACTTGCCACACGTGAAGTCAGTTCAGACACTGCCAGCCTGAGTCAGGTCATTCCCCTCATCAGGCTTTTGCAGAAGAAGCTGGAGGCATTGAAGAAGGAGCTAAAAGGGAGCGATTCCGCTAGGCATGTGGGACTTGTGGATGCAGCCCTTAATTCGCTTAACAAGGATTCACGGGTGGTCAATCTGTTGAAATCAGAGCACTACATTTTGGCCACCGTGCTCGATCCTAGATTTAAAGCCTACCTTGGATCTCTCTTTCCGGCAGACACAGGTCTGCTGGGGTTGAAAGACCTGCTGGTGACAAAATTGTCAAGTCAAGCGGAACGCGACCTGTCAACATCTCCTCCTTCACATTCTCCCGCAACTGGGGGTGCGAGGAAAAGGCTCAGAATTCCGAGCCCACCCGCTGGCGGTGATGCAGGGCAGTCTGGAGCGACTGCTGATGCTGACATCTGGTCCGGACTGAAGGACCTGACAACGATTACGGACATGTCGTCTACTGTCACTGCATATGATTCTCTCAACATTGATAGAATGGTGGAGGATTATATGAGTGACCGCATCCAAGTAGGCACGTCACACAGTCCGTACTTATACTGGCAGGAAAAAGAGGCAATTTGGAGGCCCTTGCACAAACTGGCTTTATTCTACCTAAGTTGCCCTCCCACAAGTGTGTACTCCGAAAGAGTGTTTAGTGCCGCCGCTCACCTTGTCAGCAATCGGCGTACGAGGTTACATCCAGAAAATGTGGAGAAGATGATGTTCATTAAAATGAATTATAATCAATTCCTCCGCGGAGACATTGACCAGCAGCAATTGCCTCCACAAAGTACACAGGGAGCTGAGATGGTGGATTCCAGTGGGGACGAATTGATAATCTGTGAGGAGGGGGATGTACACGGTGATATATCGGAGGGTGAAGATGAGGTGGACATCTTGCCTCTGTAGAGCCAGTTTGTGCAAGGAGAGATTAATTGCTTCTTTTTTGGGGGGAGTCCAAACCAACCCGTCATATCAGTCACAGTCGTGTGGCAGACCCTGTCACTGAAATGATGGGTTGGTTAAAGTGTGCATGTCCTGTTTTGTTTATACAACATAAGGGTGGGTGGGAGGGCCCAAGGACAATTCCATCTTGCACCTCTTTTTTCTTTTCTTTTTCTTTGCATCATGTGCTGATTGGGGAGGGTTTTTTGGAAGGGACATCCTGCGTGACACTGCAGTGCCACTCCTAGATGGGCCCGGTGTTTGTGTCGGCCACTAGGGTCGCTAATCTTACTCACACAGCTACCTCATTGCGGCTCTTTTTTTCTTTGCGTCATGTGCTGTTTGGGGAGGGTTTTTTGGAAGGGACATCCTGCGTGACACTGCAGTGCCACTCCTAGATGGGCCCGGTGTTTGTGTCGGCCACTAGGGTCGCTAATCTTACTCACACAGCTACCTCATTGCGCCTCTTTTTTTCTTTGCGTCATGTGCTGTTTGGGGAGGGTTTTTTGGAAGGGCCATCCTGCGTGAAACTGCAGTGCCACTCCTAGATGGGCCCGGTGTTTGTGTCGGCCACTAGGGTCGCTAATCTTACTCACACAGCTACCTCATTGCGCCTCTTTTTTTCTTTGCGTCATGTGCTGTTTGGGGAGGGTTTTTTGGAAGGGACATCCTGCGTGACACTGCAGTGCCACTCCTAGATGGGCCCGGTGTTTGTGTCGGCCACTAGGGTCGCTTATCTTACTCACACAGCGACCTCGGTGCAAATTTTAGGACTAAAAATAATATTGTGAGGTGTGAGGTATTCAGAATAGACTGAAAATGAGTGTAAATTATGGTTTTTGAGGTTAATAATACTTTGGGATCAAAATGACCCCCAAATTCTATGATTTAAGCTGTTTTTTAGTGTTTTTTGAAAAAAACACCCGAATCCAAAACACACCCGAATCCGACAAAAAAAATTCGGTGAGGTTTTGCCAAAACGCGTTCGAACCCAAAACACGGCCGCGGAACCGAACCCAAAACCAAAACACAAAACCCGAAAAATTTCAGGCGCTCATCTCTACTTTTAAGCAGTGACCTCAATATGGCCTTTTATACATAGCTGCGCAAGTGGTGGATATTTTATGGAAGGAGGAGGACACTGCCAAGATACCAAACTGGTCACTACTTCAGAAGTATCTCATAAAAGATAAGCTATAACTGTAGAAGAAACAATTCTATCTACATTTTGGGAGGCAGCCAAATTATGATTTAAGAGTTTATAAGCAACCATCCTTAGATTGAGATGATGCAAATTTTATTGCAAAATAGCAAACAATTGGCAATAAATGTAGCATAAATTGGATTTTATTATCCATTGAACAGACATGTAACAAATTAGTATCCCTTCAAATATAAATAACAAAGCAGAAACAGAATTTCAAACAAAAATTATTATGAGACGGATGTCTAGTTGGACAATTAAAGTACCATCTTTGGAGCAGAAGACAATATTACAACACAATTAACTAGGTTATTTAAATAATACAGTATACACCTGGCCCAATTAAGAATCAGGTGTCTATTGAGACAGTTATTCAAGTACATCTACACAGGAAGATAAATCACATTGGAGCCGGAGACCAAAATATTACACATCAATCTAAACAAACAAAAATGCAGGTCCTGACAATGCTCCCCAGACAGGATAATGGGAAAATTACAAATGCAGGGATCATCTACAAAAACCAATACATTTTTATTTACATTTTCAAATTCATTGAAATGTAGTATATTTGTCTATAAAGCATTATAAAGAATGCAGACATGTGCATACCTTGCAACTGCATAATTAACACTATATAATTGTTTAGTGTTAGTAAAAGTTTAACATTTTTCTTAATTACAATATGGTTACAGCAATAAAGTTACATAGTGAGGCTGAAAAGAGGCAAAATGCCCATCGGGTTCAACCTGTATTCTGTGTTAAGATGTGTATATTATAATGCACCTGCTGAAGTAATGGTTTAGTACCAATTGACAACTATGATTCTTACCACTCTCAGATATTTAATGTCAATAAGTTAAATGCTATAGCCCTGGATACATTTTCCAGTTAGAAATTTGTCCAATCCGTTTTTGAATGCATTTACAGAGTCTGTCATTATTACCTTCTCCGGCAGGGAGTTCCAAATCTTTATTGCCCTTACCGTGAAGAACCCTTTCCTACTTTGTGTACAGAATTTTCTCTTCACTAGCCTCAGCGAGTGCCCACGTGTCCTATACAGAGTTCTTTTAATAAACAAATCCCCTGCTAGCTCCTTGTAGTGACCCTTTACATATTTGAAGATATTAATAATGTCTCCTCTTAGTCGCCTCTTTTCTAGTGTATACATATTTAACCTAGTAAGCCTTTAATCGTACTACAGTGTCTCTAAACCTTTAATCAATTTAGTAGCTCGCCTCTGAACTCTTTCTAGTTCCCCGATATCTTTTTTATAATATGGTACCCAGAATTGAACACAATATTCCAGGTGCGGACGTACCAATGATTTGTACAGCGGCAGGATTACATCCTCGTCCCTTGTCTCAATGCCCCGTTTAATGCACGCAAGAACTTTACTTGCCTTCTTTGCCTCATTCTGACATTGTGTACTGTTATTAAGCCTATTATCTATGAGCACCCCCAAATCTTTTTCAACCACAGTTACCCCTATATTTTCCCCATTTATAGTATAGGATGCATGTGTGTTTTTTGTCCCAAAATGCATAACTTTGCATTTTTCTATATTGAACCTCATTCTCCATTTAGACGCCCAGGTTTCAAGTTTAAATAAGTCATTCTGTAGAGACTCCACATCGCTTTCTGAATTAATTACCTTACACAGTTTAGTATCATCTGCAAAAATTGACACTGTGCTTACCAGGCCTATTCCTAGATCATTGATAAATATATTGAACAGTAGCGGGCCCAGTACGGACCCATGCGGTATTCCGCTGACTGCTGGTGCCCAGCCGGAGAACATCCCATTGACCACTACTCGTTGTTATCCAGGTTTATAAACTGCATACAGATTGTTTTAGAAAGCTCTCCATATAAAAAAGAATCTCTTCATATAAAAAAAGCTCTCCATAATAAAAATATCTCCATAAAAAAGCACTCCATATAAAAAGCACTCCATATTGAGTTTATTTTGTTCAGGGAAATGAGGAAAAACACTGTATTTTAGATAGAGATGTGCTTTGACTTTCGTTTTAATTTAACGTCATGTTTTGGATTTTGCAAAACCACCCTCAAGTGCTTTGGTTCAGATTCTGATTTTGATTTTGTTTAAAAACAGTAAAAAAAAAATCAATAATCATTGATAAAAAGTGAAATAAATCTATAAAAACAGTTAAAATCATGTCATTTTTGCAAACCAAAACCCGAAAAAACTGTGTGAAGATTTGAACTGGCTCAATTCGGATTGGATCTCTTTGGGGGATCCGAACTGGGTTTTAGTTTGGTTCAGATCCACAAAATTCGGGTGAATTTCGGTTTCTTGAGAACTGAACTGCACATCTCTAATTTTACGGACATGGCTACGTAACCATGTCCCTAAATGGCTACAAAACCATGGCTACAAAACCCCTGAACACATGAGAAAAGGGCAATGTACTGGAAAGTAGCTTGTTTCACCATTTTCCTTACCAATGTACTATTCACAGGGAGTGCCTTACAGCAAAATCTGAGGCTGATTCCGAGTTGGACAGGATCTCTGTGCATGGGTGTAGATGGCAAGTGTCTCCATACAGCTCATACTGAATTTCACTCTTGCATTTGCCCATCCTATTCTGAGTTTTACAGAACTCGGTGGGATCTGTCCATGAAATTTGGGCATTTTAAGGCTGAACTGGGCAGTAACAATGCAAGCACAAAGAACCGCCATGTCTTGTGTGAGTATGAAGCGAAGGCTCTTTCTGAATCACCTTGGATGGTACAGGTGCAAGTGCATATAATAATGATGACTGTTGCGGTAGCTGAAAAACAAATCAGTGGGTGGCACGGGTTTCTGCTTGCAGGCACACAACCCCTGCACTAGCCCTATGTCTCACATTAGCACAGTGGTGCAAGTGGGCGGGTACACGTGGGTATGGCGTACCCTTAAGAATGAAGCCGCGAGTATGCCGTACACACTGTTGACGCTCAGTGCACTTACCAAAGCCGCTGCTGCCACTGTGCGCCGATGCCGCCGAGCCTCTGCCTTGGCGCCTCCCCTTTCCACCTGCACCAACTGCAACCCCTGCTGGATGCTGTTACCTGCTCCTCCTCCTGTGGTGGCCGAGGTCTGTTGATGCAGGGTCAAAAACTGGGGTTTAAGGCAGTGATGCAAGTATGGCGGTACGGGGCGGTATGGCATACCGGTAAGAAATTCCTAGCCGGTACGCCATACCACCGGGCTGCCACCTTGCAGACACTGCGTGTTGGAGAGGGGAGAGCGCAGCATGTGCCTCTCCTCTCCTGCCCCTCTCCTGCCTGCCCAGTCACTCCCGAGTCCCCTGAGTCTGGTGGCTGCGTGCACTGAAATGCCAATTTGTGAGCCAATCAGAGCTTGCAGACCGGCAGCCAATAAGGAGCCGCCACTGTCGAACCGCTAGCTCTGATTGGTTTGCGGAACGGTGCCAGATCTAATATACAGGATGCTGCCGCAGGAGGACTCGGAGACCGGACTGAGGGCAGGAGAGGGTCAGGAGGAGCGCGTGCTGCGCTCTCCTCTCCTCAGCAGCAGGCCAGCAGTAGAAGACAGTGCTAGCCCCAGGCAGCAGTAACAATGGTGATTTGCACTGCTGGGGCATATCTGGCACTCATGGGGCATATATGGTAGAGTGGGGGCATGTGTATCTGGCAAAGTGGGGGCATATGTGGCCCTGTGGGGGCATATCTGGCACTCTGGGGGCATATGTGTATCTGGCACTGTGGGGGCATATTTAGCAATGGGGGAGCATATGTATTCGGCAAAGTAGGGCATATCTGGCACTGAGGGGGCATATCTGGCACTGTGAGGGCATATCTGGCACTGTAGGGGCATATCTGGCACTGTGGGGCAACGTGTATCTGTGACTCTGGGGAAATGTGTTTCTGGCACTGTGGGGCATATATAGCACTACTGGGGGCATTCGTGCATCTGGCACCATGGTGCATTTGTGCATATGGCACTGTAGGAGCATATCTGGCATGGTGGAGGGTGTATCTGGCACTATTGGGCGCACACAGTACCTTTAAGACATTTTTTCTACTTGCACCACTGCATTATCATAAGGTAGAAAATCTGGTTTCCTCAGCTTCCCTACCTTGCATGCCACTCAGAATTAGCACCTGAGATGGGCTCAAAGCAAAAAAGTGAGTAGCTCTCTACCTGAACAAATAATGTTGCAATACAAGGGGTCAAAATAAATATATATATATATATATATATATATATATAATAAATATATATATATATATATATATATATATATATATTTATTTGTATACATTATAAATAATGGTTTTGCAGGTAGTTCACACATACTGGGCATTTTATTTATACATCTCAATTTAGATCTCATCCTGCGCATTTTACATCTGCCCCATCTGTAGTGGAACATGGTTTTTCGAAGGTGCAAAGTAGAGATGTGCAGTTTGGATCTCCAGAAATCTGAATCCATTTGAATTTTGTTGATCCGAACTGAACCAAAACCTATTCCGGATCCCCCCAAGAAGATCCGATCCAAACCAATTCCAGGGTTCGAATCTTCCCATGATTCAGAATTCAGATTTTAAATCTGAATTCCAGGTTTTGATTTACAAAAATTACATGAATTTTGCTGTTTTTATTGAATTCTATCTATGTTTATCAATGATTATTGATTTTTTATTGATTTTAAACAGTACCGAAATCCGAATCCAAACCAAAACACCTGAGGGTGGTTTGCAAAAACCAAAACATAATGATAAATTTGAACCAATACAAAAAGATGACGATAAATTTGAACCAAAACCCTGACGTTATGATGAAGTAGAACCAAAACACCGGGTCCGTTTACATCTCTAGTACAAAGTTACTTGATTTTTTTTTTTGCTTTGCTTCCAAGTTTGAATCAGCCCATCTGTGTGCAATCCATGAACTTCATTGCACTACTAAGATATTATCAGAGAATCAATTACTGAGCAGAAATTCTTCATTTGGAAAAAAGTTGCTGTTTGTCATTGTACAAGTCAGAGGTCTTCACAGGAATTTGAGATTAAAATGTTTCTATGGCGATAACTAAGCATATATCTATATATACAGTACTGAAAAAATATAAGAAAGCCACAACTAATCCTCGTATCTACATTAATCCTGTTGTAAAGTATGTTTAAAGAAAGAATATTTGCAGAAGTGGCTTATCCAAAAAAAAATCACTCTTTTTATTTAACAAATTTGACATATTATAAAGCGAGTTCTTAAAGGTTTAACTTTAGCTAAAGGAGGAATCCTTCTAATTATAAACATATAAACAGGGCAAGGCTGGACAACATGTATGGTGGTGCCCTGCGTTACAATCACAATTGCATTTAGATGATGACCCTCTGCATATGCTGCAGGCTGCGAATGCAGGGGCGCTGCCGGCATGTTTCCTGTTCCACACCCCTCAATGCCGCATCACTGCCTCCGAACGACTACCGCCTGTCTATCAAATTGCTATTGCATCCGTCCAGGATGCGATCACAATGTGAATGCACGTGCAGTGCGAACACTGCCCATGTACAGGAGGCCAAAATTGGTCAATCTGCATTTTCGTAGCCCTAGCGTCCACCTCTGAATAGTACTGTAGTCCGTTGTTGCTCCAGATTGCCAAATTCTGGCAAGTAGTACAGGAATGTGATTTCTGTTTTAGTAGTGAATTTAGAGAAATTAGATAAAATGGTGGCACGGTAGCATCCTAACAGTGAAGAGGGATTCCCAGCCATTATTGTTCTGCAAGAGGACTTCTATTTTGTAGCTGCTTGGATTCTATACTTTTAATGGAACCTTCACTTTGTACTTCAGCAGAGAAGGGCATTTAAAAATAAGGTCTGAGGGTTACCACTCACCGAAAGCACAGCTGCATTTAGTAACGCCATATGCTTGTACAGATGCGGCTGTAATTGCAGAGAATAGCTCTCCCGATAAGAGGACTTTGTGATTAGAGCACGTCAATGTTTCTGACCATTGAGTCCTTCTGTACATGTGTGAACTGTGGGAGGAAGAAATTGGATTGCATCCCTCTCAGGAAACATTGTGGAGAGAAGCCCATAGCCTTCTGTTTGGCAACGGGATTTGGTAAGAAATACCATTAGTTGAGATCCCGCCAGTCAGGATACCAATGCTGGAATACTGACAGGAGGTATCCTGGCAGTGAGTTCTCTCGCATGTTTACCATGCTCGCCACGCTTTGGGCCCAACAGCCGCAGGGCCGGTGACAGGGGGATACAAAGGGAACAACTGTACCAGGACCCAAGGATCAGAGGGGCCCCAAGTATATGCTAAGTACCCGGCAGGGATGTAAGCTGTCTTGTCCAAATAGGGCAGCAAGCTGTAGGCGGTGTGGCCACAGCCTCAGAGTGACCGGAGCCTCTCAAACACAGTGACTGTGCGGAGCGAGTGTGCGTTCGCTGTTCTGGGTTCTGCTCTGTTGCAGGCAGTTGCGGGACATGGCAGCATCTCCACTGGCCAGGATTCCTGTGTCCTACACTGGCCTCTTCTAGTAGGGTCTGCTGTGCAGTGCTCCTGTCTGGGGAGTGCAGCAAAGGTGAGTCTCTCCCCGGGGTAAGAGTAGCATAGTGAGGGGATACAGGGCCTTGGGATGAGCTGGAGGAGCTGGGAATGGTGCATGTAGTCATTGGGGAGAGACAAACTGTGGGGTGTGTGGGAGGAAGGAAAGAGGGAGATGCAGACAGTGGTGTGTGGGGGAGGAAGGAGAGATATACATATTTATATATTTGTATAAATATATATATATTTTAACAGTTTCCTATATAGCGCAAATTCTGTTGCGCTTTAATAAACATGTATATATATATATATATATATATATAAAAATAATAATAATATATATATATATATACTAGGTGCTTCATCACGCCCTATGGGCGCTCTTCACACTGTCGCAAGGGGCTACGCCCCCTTAACCCTTGCATGCCTTTCTGGGGTTCAATATTTGTATTATATGGAGTATTACCTGCATTCCTTTGTTAGTGGTTAAATATTGCACAATGAAAGGGCGTGCGATGGTGAAGGAGGCGCAGCCCCTTGCGACGGCGTGAACAGCACCTGCAGGGCACGATTTACAGAATGTAGCGGGTGCGGGGGGTACTGCGGATGGGGGAGGGTGTCTGTAGATGCTGCGGGTGGAGGGGGGGGTGGAAGGGGGGGGCGGATGGGGAAGGGTCAGGAGGTGCTGCGAGTGGGGGAGGGGCAGAGGAGTGGGGGCTGCAGATGGGGAGGGGTCCAGAGGCACTGTAGGTGGGGGAGTGGCAGGGGTGCCACGGGTGGGAGAGGGGCAGGTGCGGGGATGTTGCGGATGGGTGAAGGGTTCCATAGGTGCTGTGGGATGGGAAGGGGCGGAGGTGCCGGGGGTGGGGTAGGGGGTCCGGAGGCGCTGTGGGTAGGGGAGGGGCAGGTACGGGTGGTGCGGCGGATGGGGAAGGGGGTCCGGAGGCGCTGCAGGTGGTGGAGGGGCAGGTGCGGGGGTGCCACGGGTGGGGGAGGGGTGGGTGAGGGGGGGACCGCAGATGGAGGAGGGTGTCTGCAGATGCTGCGGGTGGAGGGGGGCAGGTGTGGGGGGAAACATATATGGAGGGTGGATGGTGTAGGGGGTCTGGAGGTGCTATGAGTGGTGGAGGGGCGGAGGAGTGGAAGCCACAGGTGGTGTAGGGGGTCTGGAGGCACATTGTGTGGGGGAGGGGTGGAGTGCAGCATATGGTGGAGGGGAAGGTGCGGAGGTGTGGTGCATTGAGGAGGGGTCTGGAGGCGCAGCGGGTACTGTACCTGCCAAAAAGGTAGTTGGAGGGAATGCAGTAACAGGACCAGGACAGGAGTGACAGGGTCATAACAGGGGTGACGGGGCCAGGACAGGGGTGACAGGGTCAGAACAGGGGTGACGGGGCCAGGACAGGCATGACGGGGCCAGGACAGGGGTGATGGGGCAAGGACAGGGGTGACGGGGCCAGGACAGGGGCTACGGGGCTAGGACAGAAATGACAGGGACAGGATAGGGGTGACAGGGCCAGGGTTGGGGCGGCAGGACCAGGACAGGGGTGACAGGGCCAGTGTAGGGTTGACAGGGCAAGCACAGGGGTGACAGGGCCAGGATAGGGGTAACAGGGCCAGCATAAGGGTGAAAGGACCAGGATAAGGGTGACAGGGCAAGGCCAGGGGTGACAGGGACATGACAGAACACAGGGCACGGGAGAGATTGGTATTAGGGACAAAACAGTGGTGACAAACAGATGTGTCTTACCCCAGTCACTGCTGCTGGCTGCTGCTGTTCCACTCCAACCTGTTGGGATCTGCTGCTGGTGGAGACTTGGCATGGCTGACTCTCTCTAAGGCTGGAGTCCTGCTTCCTCTTCCTGTCCGCATCCCTCCCCCCCCCCCCACTCCTCAGTCACAGAACGCGGACCTCGCACGGCTGCCGGGCACTGTGGTAAGGGGAGACTGGGAGTGACTGGTTAGCACCCAGGAGACGCAGCGACTGGAGGGAGGAGGGGGTCATAGCATGCACACGGCGCAGACCTCGCGGCTGCTGGGCACTGTGGTAAGGGGAGACTGGGAGTGACTGGTTAGCTCCCAGGTGACACTGCGGCTGGAGGGAGAAGGGGGTCGGAGCCTGCAAGCAGCTCGGACTTCTGCAGCACTACCCGCTGGCTAAAGTGTGTGAAGGAGCTGGGCGCACCTCACTGTGGGTGGCAGCACTGCAGCCAGCGGTGGGGTTGCCGGGGCTGGAGATAACAGAGGCAGTACGGAACCTGCACAGCAGCAGGTGCCCCACAAAACTGCAGCTAAGAAGCGTGGAGTGTGCTAGAAAGTGACGCTCCTCCACGCCAGAGAGACCCTGCTGAGTATGCTGATGTGCGGGGTCAAGCACACAGTGAGCCGGTGCCCGTCTGTCTGTACGGCATACCCCCTCACACACCCCCATACCTCCCAACTGTCCCGGGGTTCCGGCAGCAGAGCTGGATTAAGGGGGGGACAGGGGGTACGTACCGTGGGCCCCACAGTTTTAGGGGGCCCCCCGGCTGGACTAGCTCTGTCCCAGCTCAGAAGCTCCCCCGTCCTGCCAGCAACAGTGGCAGCATTGTGCTACAGTCAGCACACGCTGCTGCGTGTTGGCAAGTCTGTGGTGTTGCAGGGAGGCATCAATCTCCCTGCTTTCTTCTGCCTATGCGGGTGTGTAGCGACCACCTCCTCTGGATTTAGCCCTAGCTGAGGGTCCAAAATTCCATATAAAAATAAATCCTGGAATTTGCATAAGGGGCGTGGCCACGTATCCCGCGATTAGGCCACGCCCCCAGCCCCACAGCAGGAACAGCAATGAGATAGGGCTCCCCTGTCTCAAGTGCCCTGGGCCCCCCGGACTCATAATCCGCCCCTGGAGGCATGCCAGCAGCTCACAGAGCGCTGGGCATGCCCCCTCACTGACGAAAACGGGGGCCCTCCCGTGATGCCACGCCCCTTTTCGTAGGCCACGCCCCCTTTTGCCACGCGTGTGTCCCTCCTTCTGCCTGAAGAAAGCTGGAAGGTATGCACCCCTGTCTGCCCGAAGAAAGCTGGGAGGTATGCACCCCTGCCTGTGCCATGCTCATACTATCTGCTTCTGCTCCTAGTCTCCAATAGATTTGCCCAGATCTGTGACTCATTTGACTAACTCCGCCCAGTGTTGTGACTCCGCCCAGCGTTAGCAAATGAGTCACAAAGTCACAGATCTGGGCTATTATATAGAAGATATATATCAATCATCTGAGGGGGCCCCAGAGATATCACTGTACGGGGCCCCAAGATCTCTGTTGCCGGCCCTGAACAGCCGGTAAATTAACCCCATCTTAGGCAATGCCATCTATAGATAGTATTGCCTATTAGGTCCAAGCTCCGGAAAGTTTTAATTTCTGAAGCTTTGTGCATATAGGAAATTTAAAAATACCTAAAATTGCATTTTCGGAGGTTTAATCGCATTTTTGATGTTGCTGCATCCTGCCCAGAGTAACAGCAAAAGCTTTACACTAACACAGAAATAACTCATATATAGAGCCTTATTCAGGTCACAATGCTCATGCGATACGACCGCATTTGCCGGTTCCCGGGGTCAGTGCACGCGCTCCGGTGCCATTCTGTGTGTGCGTATACCTAACAATGCGATTGATTGACAGGCATAGGCTTTCACAGGGTGGTACGGGGCAGAAATGCAACATTGCGGGGCCATCAATTCAGTGTTGCGGGACTGTGCCATCAGAAAAGGGGGCGATTTCAGGGAGGCCCCATGACGGAACACATGGCCACTGCAGCCCAAAAAATGCCCGCCCTGCACCTCCCTCCGCAGTCATGCATCCACCCCCGAAAATAGACCTACCATGCCTGAGTAGGCTGGACCCCTCCCCCCCACAATGGTACGCTGCCCTCCTGTCGCTGTCACTCAAAGTATGATCATATGTGTGATCACATGTTGCTAGTCATGCATGCAGTGGTACAAAAATAACTTGATTGCAATATTTAAACTTTTACGATCCAACCTGAATAGGTCCATAGTGCAGTATTTATTGTATTTAAATAGGACCAACTGTAAAAAGTGTCCGCTACTGTACTTCCCTTTTATTTCATTTTGCAACTGGGTTCTGCAAAAGAAAGTCTTGTTTCTTCACAGCTCAGCAAAGCAAGGTGTTCGGTATGCTTATTTTATACTCTACTATGAAAAAGTTTATTCTAACTATAGTTATGTCTTTTTGTTTGTGCAAAATATCTCTTTACTGCAAGTATTTTGCCACCCTGCTCGGTAAATCCATATGCCTCAGTTGTAACTTCTGAAGGGCGCCATTGGTCAAAAGGTGGTTGGTGTCCAGTAGAAACGTTGTGCTAGTAAATGAGCTCCATTGTGTCCCATTTCAGAACAAATAACCTCCAGTTTTGTTTTGCCCCATTTAACAGGAAAAAAAAATATTTGAAACTATGATTTAATTTCTGAAGGAATGATGGGTACTGTACGTTAACCTTTAATTGTTTAAAATTCAGTATTGATAAATATTAGAGTGTTATTAAGAAGTTCTCCCAGGGCCAGATTAGCAATGGGGCGGATGGAGCTACAGCTCCAGGCCTCCAAATAAAAATAGGCCCATTAGCATCACGGCATAATGATGATCAGCCATCAGCTGGCCATGCGGTTGGTCATAAATCATAAGCATTAAAATTGTATTTCTAAGTTCCTCACAAAATGATGCAGTTTTTCTTTTATTCACCTAGGGAGACATTGGGGCTGATAGTGTAGGGAATGTACACACCCACATTGCTCTGGCCTCACCCACACACAGACTGGTCACACCTCCTCTGCTTCTCAGAATAGGCAGATGATCATTTTTAGCCCCTGCTAATGTTGCTCTTAATCCGGGCCGGAGTACTCCACGTGCATATGTTGATACATAGTCTAGTCTATGTGCAATGTATAGGGACAGGATAAGCATGGAATGTAAAGGGCAAGCTTTCATGTGAAACATATTTATTTTAAGTAGAGCTGTGTGGGTACGGATTTGTCCGGATCTCAAGATGGCATCTTATTGACTCTCAGATGTCATGTGTTTTGGATAGCCTACAAGAAAAATCTGGATAAATCCAAAATCACGTTAATTTTGGTATTAAGAAACACGTAAATCCAAATCCGCGCATCTCTAATTTTAAGTGATCAGTCATTGCCATCTGTGAGTCATGATGATCACATAGCCTTTTAGACATGGGCAGTATGGCACTAAGCAAGTGGTTCACAAACTTTTTTGGGTCACGGCACCCTAGAGTATCAGAATTGTTTTCACGGCACACCTAGGCCAAAATTGTCTTATTGAAAAATTTAGAAAGAAATATTAAATTAAGTAAATTGTGTTTCTAGGTCATCCTTAGGTTCAAATGTGTGGTGAGGGAAAAGATTAGCTTCTGTTTGCCCACATATTTTATGATTGGCAGCCACCAGCACTGGTTTTGCTTATTACATTGACCATATGTAATCTGCATTGGACCTGGATGACCAATCCAAGGTACCCCTGCAAGTTTCCCGAGGCACCCCAGGGTGCCACGGCACACAGTTTGAGAACCACTGCACTAAACACTATGGACACTGATTTAGGCCTCTACATATAAAAGTTAATGTATGTTTTAACATTTTTTATTTTAGGATACTTACAGTACACCTACCTGAAACTACTAAAGTACAGTGAGGGCCACAATAACTTTTCTCATTCTGTAAGGTTTGATCATTCTGTGCATTATTGCACTTCCTCATGGAAATTTATAATAACTCTCAGGTTACCTCTTCATTATTGTAGATATTTGACCTCATTTATAGTAGTGCACTCAGTCTTTAACTTTGAACTGAATTAATAAATAAATTGGCTATTATGCACAGTTGAGCAAGCCTAAGCTGTTTTATGGAATGATTCCTTCATATTCTGCAGTAAGATGCTACTAAGTTATTTATTATACATTTAGCTTAACAATATCTGAAACAAATGATACCAGTTAAATGTAGTTGGTTTAATAAATGTCTTGCTCTCCAGGAAATTTATAAGTAGCGCGTAGTAGTGACTAAATTGAGCATATATACACTTCTTCCATTCACACTTTAGTAGACAGAGTTCTCAATTTGTAATAATCAATTAAATGTCATTTTAATTTCCAGTAACACTGTTAGTGGAGCAGATTGTTGCAATGCTTGAGGCTACAAAGCTAGACATGGATACGGCAGAGCTGTTATTAATGTATTCTCATTTTTATCACTTGTAAACATGTAATAAGATTTTTTTTTAAAATTGAGAAAGAAAACTGGAAACCGTTTTGTGTATAAAGGGATTTTATGCACAAATGATCTTCTCATAGGTTACTTAAACTTGTGATTTTGCTAGAATATATATATATATATCTTAATTATATATTAATTAAGATATATATATATCTTAATTATATATATATCTTAATTATTTGTCTTCATATTTGCCTTTATTCAGCTATTATAAAAAAATAATCCCACAAATTCATATTCATACCCTTTTTCCATTGCCGCTAAAATCTAGGTTATTGCCATGATAACCTAGGATGCTGCTCAATGGAAATGGCTCCCCGCCCCCTTCAAAAAAAAAACAACGGGATCCAGTAACGTGGCAATCCAACCCAGGTAGAGACCAGGGTTAGACCCAGGAAGGACCTGGGTTTATGGGGCAGTGTAAATGGGTAACCCAGGTCATCTGACCCAAGTACCATTTACAGCATGGGGATTGGGTAAACAATGGAACAGTGTCTGTGAGAGCTGTTACCGGAGAAGGAAAGATTACAGCCTCCCTGTATGGTCCACACCATTCCGGTTTTTACCCCATCCCTCTTCACACGGGAAGGCTGCAATTTCTCCCTGCCTGTCTGCCGTGACAGACACATTTCAGGATGGGAACTCCCCTCCCCCACTGAAGAATGCTGTTCTAGCATTCTAAGTCTGGACCTTTCAGTTTTGATTCAATCCCTGGGAGATCTGGATTTCCCAAGTGCCGGTAGAAGAAAGGGACTGCCTGTGCTTGCTGGTACTTGTATTGCCACAAAAGCTTGCACTATATTTAGACAATATTACCCTGATATGGGTTAATACTGCTGGAAAGGGGTACCAAGAGTTTGGCTCAGTGCTACACATCATTGAGCTGTAACTAGTGTGGGGGCTAGATAATGGCCCAAATGTATCAAGCCTTAAAAAGTAATATAGTGGAGTCAGATAAAGAGTGATAAATGACCAGCCAACCAGCTCCTATTTGTCATTTATAAAATGCAGCCTGTTACATGACAGTCAGGAAGCTGATTGGCTGGTCATTTATCAGTTTTTATCCGTCTCCACTCTATCACTTTTAAGACTTAATACATTTGGGCCAATGTCTTTTTGGCCCCCCTCTGCCTGTGGCATTGGAGTAGATTCTGGCTTTGTGCCAGAATCTACTGTGCATGTGCAGGTCTCCGGGAACATGGCGTCTGTGCAGGGGCGTTTTAAGAGAGGAAGAGGCCCGTGTTAAGCCTCCTCCATTCAGGCCCCCTCCTCTCTGCCCGGAGCACTGTAGAGTCTGAGCATTAGAGGCTCAGACGCTACTGCGCATGCGCAGATCTCCGGGAAAATGGCGCTTTGGTAATTTTCCCTGAGATTTCTCTACTGTGCATGCGCAGAATTCCGTGAAAATGGCCGCTGAGCCATTTTTCACTGTGTTCTAATAGCGCTGCTGATGCAGACGCTGGACTTCGGAGGGGTGAGTATTTTAAAGATGGGTGCAGTGTGTGTGGTGGGGGCACCCTCTGGACTCAGGGGCCCGTGTGCACCGCACACACTGCACCCATTATAGAAATGCCAGTGCATATGTGCCTTGTTCCTGGTGACATCTATACTCCACATGCACAATCACCGGGAATGTTTTCCCAGTGATTTCTGCAGCTCTACAGCCTGCACCGTGCCGATGGAATGGTAAGTATATTTATATGGGTGCAGTATGTGCGGTGTGTGGCTCTCCCTGGACCCATTATAGATTCGCCAGTGGTGTGTAACCAGATTATTTACATTGTCTGTGCAGCATATAGGAGGTTATTGATGGTTACAATGCAGTATATTACAGGAAATTAAGGGGACTACCTGTGCAGTTCATGGCTGTACATTGATTTCAATGTAAAGTACAACTGGCGATATGGAATTCTGTGCAAGTGAAGCTTACAATGATGAGGTATGTCTTGGCAATAAAGGACTTGAAACACTGACGTATAGGGACTAATTCAAATTGGATCGCAAATCGCGATCCAATCGGAACTTTTGCAATTGCCCCATGGGCGCATGCGCAGGGCCCGTCCTGCACATACACCCGCATTTATTGCTGGTGACCCGCAGTAATTACGAATGCCTCTGCCTGATTGACAAGCAGAGGTATTCGCAGGGTGGTAAGAGACTGAGCATTGCGGGGGCAGCGGCTTACAAACAGGGGCATGGCTGCGGCATTATCCGGGTGGCTGCATGACATCACATACAGCAGCTCTGATCAAAAAGATGGCAGTGGGCCTCCTGCCATTACAGCCAGGCTGCGACGGCAGGAGACTTCCCTAATTTCTGCAACTGTGCACTAATTGCGTTACTAAAAAGCAAAATTTGCAATCCTTACTGAATAGGATCCATGGTTCACAAATGCAATTATTTCTCTGTAGTACATAGCATGCAAAAGATAGTATTTTTCTGCATTATCTTATTGGCAAGTTTTGAACTATGGCTGGAGGCCATGTGGTGTCAACTAAGAGTTTTAATAAGGTTTCTCGTCAAAGATGGTAAATGGAACTTTGTTAAACACAATGGGTACATATTTCAGATAGGACACAAGGAACAGTCTCTGATTACCAGCAGGGCTGGCGAGTATGATCAGCTCAGGGAACTGTGGAGGTTGTCCAGCAGAACTAATCGTACTAGTCTGTACGATAAATAAAGTTCCAGATAAACAGTAGCCAATGGGTAGTAAGGCACTTGGTTGCTACAGATGTACCTGAGGATGTCACTGGTATCACTGTAATCTGTGATGAGCCCAGCAGAATAGACCAGATGATGGAAACAGGACACTACAGATAGATGTCAAATGTACAGGCTGGCAAGATGAACACAGTTTTACACAGAGAGAATAGTGTTAGTTGACTATCTAGCATTCAGGAGTATGTGGATTGCACTCAGCGGGACTAATTAGCATTGAGGAAAGTGCTGCTTTCACAAAAGTCTGTGAATGATCTATAGCAGAACTGACTAGAGCTTGAAACATATAATAATCCACAGGTGGCTGTGTATAGTCGCAACAGGACTAGCTAGCTCTGGAGAGACACACGGCTTACAAAGAAGTCCAGAATAATAAATAGAAGGACTGTCTGGATCTGGAAGCATTAACAATGTATAGAAGTCTATGGACAGTGCTCAGCAGGACTTGCAAGCACTGGAGATAGACATAGCAGCAGTTGGAATACACTGGACTGTAGAGCCAAATTCTGGATACTGCAGACTGGAGTTAGCAGGCAGGATGCAGCAGAAGTTGCACTGGCAATGAGTAGTGGCCAGGGCGGGACTTAAATAGGGCATGCTGGATGCTGATAGAAAACTGGACTCGTGCAGCAAATTAGGACTGGAATTGGTTGAGCAGTGGTCAGTTGAACTCAGGCAAGATGGCAGCACCCATGTCCAAGGGCGCTGGCTCCACATGAAGAAAACAGACAGTCTAAGTTATGCTTATGGCTTGCAACATGTCCTGATAATTTAGGTGACCGAGACACTGCCATAAAACTACAAGGCCTAGTGAAGAAGTGAGCATTAGCAATCCGGCGTGTGCAAGATATGTCTAGCAGTGTGTATATCTCTGTACGTCTGTATTCGAAGCACAATGGAACTAGTATTGGAAAAAAATGAAGGCTGCTACATTATAGCACTTACAGGGCCTAATTTATGTTTGTATGCAAATGCTATTGCAATTGCGATTTTCTAGGCTAAGGAATTGCTAATGTTAGCAAGTGAAGCTGCCTTCCAGGAATGAAAAGAGATGCCCACTGGACTCATTGCAAGCTCAATTGCATACATATAAGAGGACTATGTGCAAATACAGAGAGCATTGAAGTAAAGGGTTGGTTTATGGCTGCGCAGATTGGCCACAGGAGTAGCGACTCAGATGCACATATTTGCATGTACAACCATGCAGTCATCAGTAGATACACACCCGAAAACAGACATGACATGCCTGCGTTTCTCCAGCCACTCCCCTTAATCTCCCCAGTAACAGCTCCAAATGGCCACTTCCTGCCAATCACTTTGCAACAAAGTTCTCAGTGCAAGCAGGATCGCAGCAGCAGCCTCGTGCATGCACATTGCAATCACAGCACATGCGCACTTTGCCAATAATCTCTCTGTTGCTTGCCTGGACATTGACAATTGTGTACATACATAAAAAAGAAACTCACTGTCAAGGGACCTTTATGGGGAGAGGGTACATAGTGTGTGGGGTGGTAAAGGGAGCAAAATGTGGAGGGAAGTGGTACAGGGGAATTGTGTAGCAGGGAGGGCAACTGTATGGGGGAGAAGGGCATTGGTGGCTATTCTGCAGAAGGCAGGGGGAAGCTGAGTGGGGGGAAGAGGGCATAGACATTTACATGGGGGTAGAAGTGTATTAGTGCTGGCAGAATATAAGAAATTAATGGAATGACTGATGTTGGAAAGCTAAAGTTGGAGAGCTGAAAAGAGGAGGAAGAACAGATTTAACAGGTTAAAAAATTGTAAAATGTCAAGAAAATAACAGTGTGGAATATAGAAATAATAGTGTGAATAAGAACGTGTATATAGCACTGTGCAGAAATGTGGGTAAGCATGGGGCTGACAAGGGGAATGGAGAGAACAAGTAACACAGGGTGAGAAGTTAAAGTAATTACAAGGGTGGGAGTGGGAGGAAAGGAGGATAATTAGAGTATCACATGAAAGTAATATGGATGGATCTGGAAGATGAGAGATAAGGAAGATAAAAGAGAGAGAAAAAGAAGAGTAATCGGTGACAGAAGAGAGATGAATGAGTAGATAGGAGGGTAATCGGGAACAAGAGAGAGGGATGAGTAGATTGGAGTGTAACTGGGAACAGGAGAGAGATGAATTGGTAAACTCTTCAGGAACAGAAGAGAGAGGAATGGGCAGATAGAAGGTTAAGAGTGTGGACTACTATAAGGGATACTACTTTGTAGCGTAATGTTAATAAGGGGATCTAGTGTGTCGCATAACGTATAGTAAACAAGAGGACTACTGTGTCGTAAAATGTGCATAAGGGATACTACTATGCAGTATAACGTGAGTTAGGGGCACCACTGTGTGGTGTCATTTACATTGGGGGTACTATTATGTGGTCACGCCTCTTCCCCACAAGGCCATGCCCCATTTTGCGGGGGGGATTTTGCACACACTGACTGATTGGGGTTAATTGTTTGAGGAAGGGGGCCCAAATCGGTGTCTTGCTTAGGGCCCCATGAGGTCTAACTACATTAGCATCAGGCATCTTTTTTGAGTGTTTGTCACAATGGGATTTGACTAGTTTGCACCAGGATACTGTGCTAATTAATTTGGTATGCAACACTTGTATATCTTTATGCGACTGTGTCTGTAGATTAAGCACAACATCATTTACAGAAAGCTTTGACACTGCATCGTGGCACTTCATATACAGATTCAGAAACTCAGTCACACAAAAATATACAAGTTACTCATAATAAATTTAAACTTAGCCATACTACATTGCAACTAAGATGTAATTTTGGCAAAAAAGAAGCCCAACGCTAGCAGACTCTCAGGGGTCATGGTGTGCCAAGAGGGCCTGTTTGGCGTGATGTATGAGGACATATCTTTACTGTATATATACTTTGAGCTTGCGCACACATTCCATTTTTAAAGTCCCCAGCGTTATGGCATTTTATATGGTTGGATTTTGTTTTCCTATGATGCTTGACAGGCCATCACAACTAATGAAGTCAGCAGCAGGATTAAGGCAAGACTTTAACAACACTGGTGGATCCATGAAATCCTCACAGATTCTCTGTTATTTCCTAAGCCTACTGCTTGATAAATTGTAATGTCACTGCAAAAACATCTCCAGCGTACAGATGCTAATAAAGTCACTGAGGGCTTTATTAAAGTGATTGCCAATGGCAAATATATATTATTTTATGAATATATTTTATCTGATGTATAAATAAAGGTAAAGAAAGCCTGCAAATATGTGCAGCTGGGAGGATACCTGGAAGAGGAAAAATGCCAGAAAATGTGAACTACATTAAGGTTTCCAAGAATATACCTGAGGGAAAGGAAGACTGTAATGGTATTATAAAAGAAGACAACTTTAAAATGTAACTTTTAATTTAAAAGTCTTTGATTAAGGGGCATATTTATTAATTTTCGGAGTCTGGCTCTGAATATTAACATTTCTTATCACTGCATAGTGCAGATATTATACTGTAAGTCAGCTCATTTCTTTATGTTCTTTGTAAGGCACTGCAGAACCCTTGTGGCACCATACAAATAAAGAGTAATAATTATTTTCAGGGTTATGCTACCCTCATATCAAAATGGCGCTAGCGAACAGTGCCAAGCTACGAAGATATAATCTTTTTAGGTCTTTTAGTATATATAGCATTTTCATAAACCCCATGGAAATGTTTGGGGACTCGTACTGTAATCATTAAGAGAGGGACTGCTGCAGTACACTCTACTGCAGTAGCTCCTTGCTAAATTGCCCAGTTACTCTAAAATATGGAAGTTCTCCAAAAACTTCAATATTCACAATATTGAACACAATTTTTAGTTTAATAAATGGACCCTTAGACTTAGGAGAAAATCTAAACTGCGATTTGCCCAACCTGCAAGTATTTATTTGGTTTTATGTACGATTTGTAAACTGTGCAATTAATTAAATGCCAGATCACACATCAAAGCACATTAATAAAAACTGCAAGATTTCAAATGCAATTAAGGTTTGGAGTCCCTGCTATGATGCAAACAGTCCCATGTATTAAACAATGATTTACCAATTCACATGGCAAACTGCTGATTGTTGAGTAAAGAAATAAAAAATGTGATTCTAAGAAAGAAAGGAGAAAGAGAGGGATAGAGAGAGAGAGAGAGAGAGAGAGAGAGAAAGGGGGGCGTCTATTCATGAAGCAGCAGTGAAAAGAGTGGAGAAGTGAGCATGTGGAGAAGTTGCCTAAGGCAACCAATAAGCTGCTCTGTACAACTGTATAGTATGCAAATTATAAATGTTACTTCAATGCTGATCGGATGCTGTGAGAGAGCGTTAGAGAAAGAGAAAGAGACATAGGCCCTCATTCCGAGTTGATCGGTCGCAAGGCGAATTTAGCAGAGTTACACACGCTTAGTCTACGCCTACTGGGAGTGTATCTTAGCATCTTAAAAGTGCGAACGAAGTTTACGCAATATTGCGAACAAAAAAAACTTAGCAGTTTTAGAGTAGCTCCAGACTTACTCTGCCTGTGCGATCAGTTCAGTGCTTGTCGTTCCTGGTTTGACGTCACAAACACTCCCAGCGTTCGCCCAGACACTCCCCCATTTCTCCAGCCACTCCTGCGTTTTTTCCGGAAACGGTAGCGTTTTCAGCCACACGCCCATAAAACGCCGTGTTTCCGCCCAGTAACACCCATTTCCTGTCAATCACACTACGTTCGCCGGTGCGAACAAAAAGCCGTGAGTAAAAATCCTTTCTTCATAGCAGAATTACTTAGCGCAGTCGCAGTGCGAACATTGCGCATGCGCTCTAAGCTGATTTTCACTGCGATGCGAAAAAAAAGAACGAGCGAACGACTAGGAATGAGGGCCATAGTTCACTTGCCCAATGTTGAGATGTACAAGCAGGGGCGTATCTACCCACTGGCCAGGATGGCACTCGCCAGGGGCGCCAGCCAAGCAGGGGGTGCCGCCCGACTGTGCCACCCTCAGCCAATCGGTGGAATCCCTTAAGCCGTAGTGTCTGGCAACACCTGCTGTGCCGAGCTGCCTGTGCATTGCCTGGGATGGAGGACGGAGGGTGTAGTATGGCTTTCCGGTGGTCAGCATACCAAGGGCTGAGGATCACTGAGCAGGCAGGAGCTGGCGCCGGTGTACGGCACTGCAATGCACTACAGGGAAGAAACTGAAAATAAACTACAACTCCCAGCAACCCTTGCTGTCAGGAGCTCCCGGCGGCAAGGGCTGCTGGGAGCTGTAGTTTTTTTTCAGTTTCTTCTCGTAGTTTGGTGCAGTGCCGGACACTGGTGCTAGCTTCTGCCTGCTGAGCGATCCTCTGCCCTCCATCCCAGGCAACTTGGCACAGCAGGTATTGACAGGCACTATGGCTATCTGCTGGGATGTTGTGGGGGTGGGGACAAGGGCTGTGTGGGGAGTCTATGTATGTGCTGGTAGTGGGGGAGACTACTAATTAGAGATGAGCGGGTTCGGTTCCTCGGAATCCGAACCCGCCCGAACTTCAGTTTTTTTTACACGGGTCCGAGCGACTCGGATCTTCCCGCCTTGCTCGGTTAACCCGAGCGCGCCCGAACGTCATCATCACGCTGTCGGATTCTCGCGAGGCTCGGATTCTATCGCGAGACTCGGATTCTATATAAGGAGCCGCGCGTCGCCGCCATTTTTCACACGTGCATTGAGATTCATAGGGAGAGGACGTGTCTGGCGTCCTCTCCGTTTATAGAGATTCGAGAAGAGAGTGAGACAGAGAGAGACACAGTAGTAATTTGGGGAGCATTAGGAGGAGTACTACTACTACTAGTACTTGCTGAAGTGATAGAGAGAGATAGTGTGACTGTATTATCTGACTTGTGGGGGAGACACTGACAGTGGGGAGCAGTTAGAGTCTGAGAGCAGGACTCAGGACTCAGGAGTACATATAACGTGCAGTGCACACTTTTGCTGCCAGAGTGCCAGCCACACTGCCATTGTTTGTGACCACACTGACCACCAGTATAATATATATTGTGATTGTCTGCTTAGGACTCAGGAGTACTACTTGCAAGTTGCTGATAGTGTGACCAGTGACCTGACCACCAGTTTAATAATCACCACCAGTTTATGAGTTTAATATATATTATATATATATATATATATATAATTGTATATAATATATATATAATATTGTATACCATCTAGCACCTACCCGTGTTTTTTCTTTTTTCTTTCTTCTTTATACATACTACTATAGTAGCTTACTGTAGCAGTCTGCGGTGCTGCTGAGCTGACAGTGTCCAGCAGGTCCGTCATCAGTCATTACATAATAAATATATAATAAATACCTGTCCGGCTGCAGTACTAGTGATATTATATATACATATATATTGATTTCATCTCATTATCATCCAGTCTATATTATCAGCAGGCACAGTACGTTAGTCCACGGCTGTAGCTACCTCTGTGTCGGCACTCGGCAGTCCATCCATAATTGTATACCACCTACCCGTGGTTGTTTTTTTTTTCTTTCTTCTTTATACATACTACTATAGTAGCTTACTGTAGCAGTCTGCGGTGCTGCTGAGCTGACAGTGTCCAGCAGGTCCGTCATCAGTCATTACATAATAAATATATAATATATACCTGTCCGGCTGCAGTACTAGTGATATTATATATACATATATATTGATTTCATCTCATTATCATCCAGTCTATATTAGCAGCAGACACAGTACGGTAGTCCACGGCTGTAGCTACCTCTGTGTCGGCACTCGGCAGTCCATCCATAATTGTATACCACCTACCCGTGGTTGTTTTTTTTTTCTTTCTTCTTTATACATACTACTATAGTAGCTTACTGTAGCAGTCTGCGGTGCTGCTGAGCTGACAGTGTCCAGCAGGTCCGTCATCAGTCATTACATAATAAATATATAATATATACCTGTCCGGCTGCAGTACTAGTGATATTATATATACATATATATTGATTTCATCTCATTATCATCCAGTCTATATTAGCAGCAGATACAGTACGGTAGTCCACGGCTGTAGCTACCTCTGTGTCGGCACTCGGCAGTCCATCCATAATTGTATACCACCTACCCGTGGTTGTTTTTTTTTTCTTTCTTCTTTATACATACTACTATAGTAGCTTACTGTAGCAGTCTGCGGTGCTGCTGAGCTGACAGTGTCCAGCAGGTCCGTCATCAGTCATTACATAATAAATATATAATATATACCTGTCCGGCTGCAGTACTAGTGATATTATATATACATATATATTGATTTCATCTCATTATCATCCAGTCTATATTATCAGCAGACACAGTACGTTAGTCCACGGCTGTAGCTACCTCTGTGTCGGCACTCGGCAGTCCATCCATAATTGTATACCACCTACCCGTGGTTTTTTTTTTTTCTTTCTTCTTTATACATACTACTATAGTAGCTTACTGTAGCAGTCTGCGGTGCTGCTGAGCTGACAGTGTCCAGCAGGTCCGTCATCAGTCATTACATAATAAATATATAATATATACCTGTCCGGCTGCAGTACTAGTGATATTATATATACATATATATTGATTTCATCTCATTATCATCCAGTCTATATTATCAGCAGACACAGTACGGTAGTCCACGGCTGTAGCTACCTCTGTGTCGGCACTCGGCAGTCCATCCATAAGTATACTAGTATCCATCCATCTCCATTGTTTACCTGAGGTGCCTTTTAGTTGTGCCTATTAAAATATGGAGAACAAAAATGTTGAGGTTCCAAAATTAGGGAAAGATCAAGATCCACTTCCACCTCGTGCTGAAGCTGCTGCCACTAGTCATGGCCGAGACGATGAAATGCCAGCAACGTCGTCTGCCAAGGCCGATGCCCAATGTCATAGTACAGAGCATGTAAAATCCAAAACACCAAATATCAGTAAAAAAAGGACTCCAAAACCTAAAATAAAATTGTCGGAGGGGAAGCGTAAACTTGCCAATATGCCATTTACCACACGGAGTGGCAAGGAACGGCTGAGGCCCTGGCCTATGTTCATGGCTAGTGGTTCAGCTTCACATGAGGATGGAAGCACTCAGCCTCTCGCTAGAAAAATGAAAAGACTCAAGCTGGCAAAAGCACCGCAAAGAACTGTGCGTTCTTCGAAATCCCAAATCCACAAGGAGAGTCCAATTGTGTCGGTTGCGATGCCTGACCTTCCCAACACTGGACGTGAAGAGCATGCGCCTTCCACCATTTGCACGCCCCCTGCAAGTGCTGGAAGGAGCACCCGCAGTCCAGTTCCTGATAGTCAGATTGAAGATGTCAGTGTTGAAGTACACCAGGATGAGGAGGATATGGGTGTTGCTGGCGCTGGGGAGGAAATTGACCAGGAGGATTCTGATGGTGAGGTGGTTTGTTTAAGTCAGGCACCCGGGGAGACACCTGTTGTCCGTGGGAGGAATATGGCCATTGACATGCCTGGTGAAAATACCAAAAAAATCAGCTCTTTGGTGTGGAAGTATTTCAACAGAAATGCGGACAACAGGTGTCAAGCCGTGTGTTGCCTTTGTCAAGCTGTAATAAGTAGGGGTAAGGACGTTAACCACCTCGGAACATCCTCACTTATACGTCACCTGCAGCGCATTCATAATAAGTCAGTGACAAGTTCAAAAACTTTGGGTGACAGCGGAAGCAGTCCACTGACCAGTAAATCCCTTCCTCTTGTAACCAAGCTCACGCAAACCACCCCACCAACTCCCTCAGTGTCAATTTCCTCCTTACCCAGGAATGCCAATAGTCCTGCAGGCCATGTCACTGGCAATTCTGACGAGTCCTCTCCTGCCTGGGATTCCTCCGATGCATCCTTGAGTGTAATGCCTACTGCTGCTGGCGCTGCTGTTGTTGCTGCTGGGAGTCGATCGTCATCCCAGAGGGGAAGTCGTAAGCCCACTTGTACTACTTCCAGTAAGCAATTGACTGTCCAACAGTCCTTTGCGAGGAAGATGAAATATCACAGCAGTCATCCTGCTGCAAAGCGGATAACTGAGGCCTTGACAACTATGTTGGTGTTAGACGTGCGTCCGGTATCCGCCGTTAGTTCACAGGGAACTAGACAATTTATTGAGGCAGTGTGCCCCCGTTACCAAATACCATCTAGGTTCCACTTCTCTAGGCAGGCGATACCGAGAATGTACACGGACGTCAGAAAAAGACTCACCAGTGTCCTAAAAAATGCAGTTGTACCCAATGTCCACTTAACCACGGACATGTGGACAAGTGGAGCAGGGCAGGGTCAGGACTATATGACTGTGACAGCCCACTGGGTAGATGTATGGACTCCCGCCGCAAGAACAGCAGCGGCGGCACCAGTAGCAGCATCTCGCAAACGCCAACTCTTTCCTAGGCAGGCTACGCTTTGTATCACCGCTTTCCAGAATACGCACACAGCTGAAAACCTCTTACGGCAACTGAGGAAGATCATCGCGGAATGGCTTACCCCAATTGGACTCTCCTGTGGATTTGTGGCATCGGACAACGCCAGCAATATTGTGTGTGCATTAAATATGGGCAAATTCCAGCACGTCCCATGTTTTGCACATACCTTGAATTTGGTGGTGCAGAATGTTTTAAAAAACGACAGGGGTGTGCAAGAGATGCTGTCGGTGGCCAGAAGAATTGCGGGACACTTTTGGCGTACAGGCACCACGTACAGAAGACTGGAGCACCACCAAAAACAACTGAACCTGCCCTGCCATCATCTGAAGCAAGAAGTGGTAACGAGGTGGAATTCAACCCTCTATATGCTTCAGAGGTTGGAGGAGCAGCAAAAGGCCATTCAAGCCTATACAATTCAGCACGATAAAGGAGGTGGAATGCACCTGTCTCAAGTGCAGTGGAGAATGATTTCAACATTGTGCAAGGTTCTGATGCCCTTTGAACTTGCCACACGTGAAGTCAGTTCAGACACTGCCAGCCTGAGTCAGGTCATTCCCCTCATCAGGCTTTTGCAGAAGAAGCTGGAGACATTGAAGGAGGAGCTAACACAGAGCGATTCCGCTAGGCATGTGGGACTTGTGGATGGAGCCCTTAATTCGCTTAACAAGGATTCACGGGTGGTCAATCTGTTGAAATCAGAGCACTACATTTTGGCCACCATGCTCGATCCTAGATTTAAAGCCTACCTTGGATCTCTCTTTCCGGCAGACACAAGTCTGCTGGGGTTCAAAGACCTGCTGGTGAGAAAATTGTCAACTCAAGCGGAACGCGACCTGTCAACATCTCCTCCTTCACATTCTCCCGCAACTGGGGGTGCGAGGAAAAGGCTCAGAATTCCGAGCCCACCCGCTGGCGGTGATGCAGGGCAGTCTGGAGCGACTGCTGATGCTGACATCTGGTCCGGACTGAAGGACCTGACAACGATTACGGACATGTCGTCTACTGTCACTGCATATGATTCTCTCACCATTGAAAGAATGGTGGAGGATTATATGAGTGGCCGCATCCAAGTAGGCACGTCACACAGTCCGTACTTATACTGGCAGGAAAAAGAGGCAATTTGGAGGCCCTTGCACAAACTGGCTTTATTCTACCTAAGTTGCCCTCCCACAAGTGTGTACTCCGAAAGAGTGTTTAGTGCCGCCGCTCACCTTGTCAGCAATCGGCGTACGAGGTTACATCCAGAAAATGTGGAGAAGATGATGTTCATTAAAATGAATTATAATCAATTCCTCCGTGGAGACATTGACCAGCAGCAATTGCCTCCACAAAGTACACAGGGAGCTGAGATGGTGGATTCCAGTGGGGACGAATTGATAATCTGTGAGGAGGGGGATGTACACGGTGATATATCGGAGGATGATGATGAGGTGGACATCTTGCCTCTGTAGAGCCAGTTTGTGCAAGGAGAGATTAATTGCTTCTTTTTAGGTGGGGGTCCAAACCAACCCGTCATTTCAGTCACAGTCGTGTGGCAGACCCTGTCACTGAAATGATGGGTTGGTTAAAGTGTGCATGTCCTGTTTATACAACATAAGGGTGGGTGGGAGGGCCCAAGGACAATTCCATCTTGCACCTCTTTTTTCTTTAATTTTTCTTTGCGTCATGTGCTGTTTGGGGAGTATTTTTTGGAAGGGCCATCCTGCGTGACACTGCAGTGCCACTCCTAGATGGGCCCGGTGTTTGTGTCGGCCACTAGGGTCGCTTATCTTACTCACACAGCTACCTCATTGCGCCTCTTTTTTTCTTTGCGTCATGTGCTGTTTGGGGAGGGTTTTTTGGAAGGGACATCCTGCGTGACACTGCAGTGCCACTCCTAGATGGGCCAGGTGTTTGTGTCGGCCACTAGGGTCGCTTATCTTACTCACACAGCTACCTCATTGCGCCTCTTTTTTTCTTTGCGTCATGTGCTGTTTGGGGAGTGTTTTTTGGAAGGGCCATCCTGCGTGACACTGCAGTGCCACTCCTAGATGGGCCAGGTGTTTGTGTCTACCACTAGGGTCGCTTATCTTACTCACACAGCTACCTCATTGCGCCTCTTTTTTTCTTTGCGTCATGTGCTGTTTGGGGAGGGTATTTTGGAAGGGACATCCTGCGTGACACTGCAGTGCCACTCCTAGATGGGCCAGGTGTTTGTGTCGGCCACTAGGGTCGCTTATCTTACTCACACAGCTACCTCATTGCGCCTCTTTTTTTCTTTGCGTCATGTGCTGTTTGGGGAGGGTTTTTTGGAACGGCCATCCTGCGTGACACTGCAATGCCACTCCTAGATGGGCCAGGTGTTTGTGTCGGCCACTAGGGTCGCTTATCTTACTCACACAGCTACCTCATTGCGCCTCTTTTTTTCTTTGCGTCATGTGCTGTTTGGGGAGTGTTTTTTGGAAGGGCCATCCTGCGTGACACTGCAGTGCCACTCCTAGATGGGCCAGGTGTTTGTGTCGGCCACTAGGGTCGCTTAGCTTAGTCATCCAGCGACCTCGGTGCAAATTTTAGGACTAAAAATAATATTGTGAGGTGTGAGGTATTCAGAATAGACTGAAAATGAGTGGAAATTATGGTTTTTGAGGTTAATAATACTTTGGGATCAAAATTACCCCCAAATTCTATGATTTAAGCTGTTTTTTAGTGTTTTTTGAAAAAAACACCCGAATCCAAAACACACCCGAATCCGACAAAAAAAATTCGGTGAGGTTTTGCCAAAACGCGGTCGAACCCAAAACACGGCCGCGGATCCGAACCCAAAACCAAAACACAAAACCCGAAAAATTTCAAGTGCACATCTCTACTACTAATATGTGCTAAGGGTGGACTACAGCTATGTGCTGGGAGGGGGATGGGGACTATGGCTATATGTTTGGGAAGCAGGACTATGGCTTTCTATGTTGGCAGGGAACTATTATGTGATGGGACTACTGTATGACTGTGTTGGGAGAGGTGGAGACTACGGCTGTGTGCTGAGGGGACTATGGCTATTGCTTGGGGAGGTAGGGACTATGGCTATTTACTGGGAGGGGACTATGGCTATGTGCTAGGAGGGGGATGGGGACTGAGACTATATGACTGTGGGGGCATATCTGGCACTGTGAGGGCTTATCTGGCACTGTGGGGGCATATGTGTATCTGGCACTGTAGAGGCATATCTGGCACCACAGGGGTATATCTGGCACTGTGGGGGCATATCTGGCACCATGGGGGCATGTGTATCTGGCAATGTGGGGGCATAATTGGCAACGCGGGAGGATATCTGGCAACGTGGGGGAATATGTGTATCTGGCCCTGGGTGCATATCTGGCACCATGGGGGCATGTGTCGCATATGTGTATCTGGCAATGTGGGGGCATATGTTTATCTGGCACTATTGGGGGCATATGTGTATCTGGCACTGCAGTATTGGGGTCATATGTGTAGCACGCCCCCATTTTCCTTGGCCACGCCCCATGCGACATGTTGCCACACCCATTTTTTGGGCATGCGCCGTACCACTAACATTGTTTTTCTACTTGCACCACTGGGTACTGCGCTGCTTTGCACTACTATTTGATTATACTACCTGGCCTTGGGTGGCATTGCGTTCTCAGCCAGGCCAGGCACTGCTGATGTCTCCTCAGTGTTATAAGAATTACTGTGTGGGCATAATGTGTAAATGGTACTGCTACTGTGTGGGCATGATGTGTATAAGGGTTCCTACTGTGTAGCGTAATTTGAGTTGGTGGAACTGTTGTATTGTCATGCCCCTTTCCCACAAGATCATGTCCCTTTTTTTGCACTTGCACCTTCCCTATTTAAAATATAAGGGGCGCCAGTCCCTTACTTTGCCAGGGGCACTCGGACCCCTAGATACACCCCTGTGTACAAGTGTCAGTACATAATGCACTTGTGATACCACAAGTGCGCACTACAAATGTTTCCCCTGTAAGAAATGAAAAACTATTGCCCTGATCTCTGTTAATCATTAATGCTTTTGTTTCTCCATAAGTAAATATTTCCCTGTTCTTCCATAATATTTTTTTACCCATAAACAATAATTAGTTTTTGCAACTAGAAAAAAACTACTCTACTGATAATAAATACTCATCTCACATCTTCATTCTTTCTTGAACTGATGTAATCAAATAAAAAGCATATAATCTGTATGGGATGGAAAACAGGCGGGTCATTCCGAGTTGATCGCATGTAGCAACGTTTTGCTGCTTATGTGATCAACTAGACGCCGCCTATGGGGGAGTGTATTTTAGCATAGCAAGGCTGCGATCGCTTGTGCAGCCCTGCTATGCTAAAAAAGTTTTGTGCAGAACAAAACTAGCCCTGCAGTTACTTACCCTGTGCGATGGATCCAGCGATGAAAGTCCCGGAATTGACATCAGACATCCGCCCTCCAAACGCCTGGACATGCCTGTGTTTGCCGAACCACTCCCGGAAAACGGTCAGTTGACGCCCTGAAATGCCTTCCTCCTGTCAATCTTCTTGCGGTCACCGCTTTGACCGCTTTCTTCGTGCACGGCGCGCATGCGCAGTTCCGACTTGTTTGCACTGCTGCGATAAATCGCAGCGTGCGAACGGGTCGGAATGACCCCACAAGAGCATTGACTGAAAGATTTCTCCAGTGGAGATTCCTACTCAACTCCTATCAGCCATTCGTGAGTTGTTTCTTCCACCACTCAGCCCATCACAGATAAGAGAACGCTTCTTACTGGCTGACCAACTATATAGCAGCTGGGCTCACTTGAACTTTATTCATTTTGTGTTGGGTACTCCTAAGGAGAGGTACATCCATTCAATATTTTCTTTTCTCATATACTTATTACTTCATCCCATTAGATAACGTTGAACCAGGAAAAAAATTAAGATGCAAGGAAAGTATTTATTATGGGGGGCAGCAATATTTTTTATGTGGTGTCAAAATTATTAGGCTACATTTATTTATGCCGCAACAGAGGCATTATTTCTAAAAGTGTCTGATACCACAAGTTGTAATTTAAAATATGTGCTTTTATAGATATGTAAAAATATATATATTTTTAAATAATTTTAATAATGAATACATTTGGTGTGTTAAATGTTCCCTATTTTATGTCAGAATATAGGATTTATTTTACTGTAATGACTTCAGCTCTGGTCATTAAGCTCATTTAACAGTTCAGCTTTTAAAGTCGACATTTATCTTGACATAAAATAAGGTTTTAACTGTAACTCATATTCAATGCGTGGTTGTTTAATGCATTGATACAAGGAAATTTTGATTACAGTGCCAGCACTTTCAGTTTGCAAGTGCAGAACTGTGTTTAAGTTGTTTAGAAATAATACATTATTCAGAAAAAATACATTATTCTGTATTTAGTTGCAGGGTTATTTAAAAATAAAGGTATTCAAAGTATAACATAGCAGGTGAAATATCACAGACAATAGTGTGCATGGTACATTCTGGAGACACTGGGATAAGCCTACACACACACACACACACACACACACACACACACACACACACACACACACACTGTAGAGCAGGGTCGGACTGGCCCACAGGGGTACAGGGGAAACCACCGGTGGGCCCCACTGCCTGGGGCCCCACTCCTTCCTCTAGGGATCAGGTTCCAGACTGCACACTTGTATTATACATGGTAGATATGTTGCATTACACTGCACAAGTCTATTGTGCATTTCAAGCCTCTGTGGGGGTTGGCCACACCTCCTTTGTAGGCTGACCACACCCCTAAGTATGGGCCCCTATAACTGCAATCCCCCAGGTGGGCCCTTCATGCCCCAGTCCGACACTGCTGTAGAGTCTGTATGATATTGCTGATCATATTTAAGGTGCATACAAAGTACGTTCAGATGTCTGCTACATGTTAGGATGCTGCTGGTGTTGGATAATAAATAGAAGCTCATTTAGAAGTACAGTAGTTTTACACATTGTCAGATATTCAGTGATGGCCAAAGAACTAGTAATGAGGCTCAGGAGACTATTTATTTTCAGTGTTCAAAACACAGAACCTTGTTGAGAGCATAGTAAGTTTCTAGTGAGTGCAATGTTACTGCTGGCTGCCTGCATCATTCTCACTGGCAGACAGAAAGACGGCATCTTCTCCCACTGGGCCATGCCATCCTGGTAATGTGAGCTTTTGTCAGCCATATGCTGACAAATTATTTCTTTTAACAACACTTATGTTGGTTATAGTGTGTGGCTGACCCAAGATATAAAATCTTATAAAAAGTATGGACATACCTTGTAAATGTGTAAATGTAAATGCCAGGTTAAATTATTGTTGATTTTACTATAGTGACATACAGTAATGTTTTATATGAGAACCATAAGTAGACATTTTGGTGACCTGCGCCATAAAGAGAATTGGTGCCGACTCCCCTCCACAGTAACAGTGTAGGCTGAAGGCGTACATCAAAAATATAAGGGTGAGGCTTCACGGGCAATGGGCGTGGCCACAGCAGAGTACCAATTCACATTACCCCACACAGTGGTGTCCGTTAGTCACATTACACCACACAGTAGAGCCCCTTACTGCAGTGCAATCTAAAAACATTTAGGGGCAAATTTATTACAGTCTGCATTTCAGATGCAATTGGGATGTTATAAATTCTCCCAAATTTGCAGTGCAATATTTGAATAGATCACAAGGATGTATCAAACATTGCATGCAGGTACAGAGCTTGCAAGAAAGCTTTGACCCTGCTAATCCTCTCCCCGCACTTCTAAGGGTATTTTTTGCAAGAGTTTGACCGTGAATGTGCCATTGACTCCCTCCCTGCCCCTCATATCACTCATATCACCCTCATATCACTCATATCACCCCCTGCCATCGATCTCCCTCTCTCCTTATTAAGATAACACTTACCTCACTCTGATGAACCCAGGGAGCAGTGTCTGGTTCCTTCTCTTTGTGACCCCGGATGATCAGCACTGATCAGTGCTGTAAACTAAGATGCTGGACAGGAGTTTCACAGCATCAGCTGATCGTGGTACCAGAGAGAAGGAGCTAGACACCGATCCCTCACTGCAGCAGTGTGTTGATTAAGTTTTATGTTTTATGTTACTTTCTTTTAAATTTTAATTTTCTTTAGTGATCAGGCTGATCACAGGTGCTGGCTTTGAGCTTTGCTCTAGTTGTTAGAGCAGAGCAGGAGTAGGAGAACTGGAAGGAAACCTGAATTATGCCATCTGAAGATGACATTATTATCACAGAGCTCCCACTCGTAATTTTTTACAATTATATTTTATTGAATTTGGACAGATCACATTTCCCATTACAAGTATGGGAAACGTGATCTGATTACTAAATTAAATATGAATTTATGGGCTTGGAAGAGAATTTAGCGAATTCTCCTCCAATTGCCCATTAGTACATTCCTATGATCCTAAACAAAAATGTGTGGGTGGTTCACATACTGTATGTATTTTAAACACATTTACATTTATGGCGGTAGAGAAGTAACTCACATAGGCAAAATTCACGTAAGGCCTTTGATGGATATAAGTGTAAATGTTTTACAGGCACCTGAAAAGGATGCACCACAAGAGTGTACAACTATTCGTGCATACTTTTTTATGAAATTCATACTCTCAATTTCCATTCAACTTTGCATCAGACCATAATTCCCTGTATCCACCAAGTGCCAGAATGATGTATGAGATAAGATATATATATTATATATATATATATATATATATATATGGAGTGGTGGGAGTATGGCGCCACAAGTATAAGTGTGTAGGCCGACTATATGGTTTAAAAATAACCAGGGGTGTAGACACTCCTTTAAGGGTAAAAGGCGTCAGCTGACCCCAAATAAAAGGCAGTGATAAGCTGCCTGTTAGTTAAAAGTATATAAAGGGAGGGTAGGGGTACTAGCGACTAACAGTATCTACACCTAAAGGATATATATATGAAGAATAATGCAATACGTATTTTTAAAAAAAGGGGGGGTATTTATTATAAAACAGACAATTTAATAACAATATTTGATAAAAAAATGGGATGGAATAAAAAAGGTGTGGGTTTAATCAATTAAAACATAAATTCAGGCTGACTAGCACATAAAAACATATCTGTAGCAATAAAAATATAAAAGTATATTTGAGATAAGAGAAAGGTGCTTATCTTAAAAATGGAAGGTCAACTGAGGTACATCCAACGCGTTTCGTCCGTCTGACTTCATCAAGGGGTAGAGGGCTACTGAACAGTAATTCTATTTATAGCCAAGGTAATTAGCAATGTAGTTATGACATCACTTCCTGTTTAGGGCTACTTGGTAATACAATTAAATACAGCATTGTAAAATTCGAAAAAGACAATTGCCAGGGGTAGATATAAGATAGATGGTTTCCATAAGATAAATCTAGTGCAAAAACGAGTGTTAGAACTTGCAGTACAATGTAAATAAGTCCGGGGGCGCTTTTCGCGTCACTTCCGCCCCGCTTCCTATATCCGCGTCTGTGCACTGCGCATGCGCACGGTGCCCCACTTCCGTAATTCGCGTCTATGTTCAGGCGCTGAGCTGCCCCACTTTCTGCTTGTTCTTTTCTGTTAGGGAAGCCACACTTCCTGTTTCATCGTGGCGCGGCCTGTAGTTTCTTATTGATTGGGTGGGTTACATTGTCAGTCATCCCGGCGGCCATCTTTTTGAAGCCATATAGTGCTGGACACATTTCTATAGTGGCATGTTCAGCTTGCACAGAAATGCATATAAAAAAAACACAGATAAAACGAGGATTAATACCTAAAAAGTGTTTAATTCATTTTATGGTTGGAGCATAGGGAATGTTAAAAGGGAAAGAGTTCATATTGCTAGAGAAATCAACTTTAAAAAAACGATATATATATATATATGTTTCGAGAGCTATAAAGCTGACTATCATATTAGATACTTATTATTCAAAAGGGCACTTATTCTGTATATATAAACTGTTTCTGTATCTCTTATAAGTATATACATTAGCAACATTTTAGCATAGAAGGGGCCATGAGAATCTTTGGAGTAGTTAGTGATAGCATATGGTGTCTCTTTAAATAAAAGTGAGGAACATGTACTCATATCTTATTGTGTATCTTTAAATATATGTGTGAAGAACATGTACTCATATTGTCCATTCTATGTGCACATAATTTGTTCTATTTTAATACCAATGAGGGGTATAATCAATACAGTGTGTACATGCAGTGCTTGAAAAGTGAAGGGTGTGTGTGTATAAGTGAAGAATTAAAGTTAATATAGTGACTTAGGGGACATATTAGGCAGGGGAAGGAGTGCAATTTAGCAATATTCCAAGGTACTATAATTTATCTGTATAGTGCAGATTATTGGGTCTTTAGTTAAAAAAAGGACAATCGTGGCCAATTAGCCTGTCCTTATGTTAATGAAATACATCGCTGGTATGTCATGAGTCTGCCGTATCCCACATTGTACAGTACCCAATCTTCCCAAGTGGTGCCCCGCTTGGTACTGGTTGGGCCCTACACTGCTTAGCTTCCAAGATCGGGCGAGATTGGGCGTCCGCCAGTGTGGTGTGACTGTATCTCGTGGACAAATGACTAGGTCACACAGCAATCCGAGTTTATTAACATAACAGGCAAATTGACATACTACATTGTGCTTAGTGCTGAGGTTATAGTTAAATAAATACATAAAGTATCAAGTGCATGGTGGTCTAATATATAGGCCTCCAATGGGTAAAAAGAGAGATAAATGAGAGATAACGTCTTATCACAGGAACGGTGCAATCTCGTATCCTTCATTAAAGCCCAAGGGATGAGTGGTTTTCAGTTGAAAGATCCAGTACATCTCTCTCTGGGACAACTTCTTAGCTAGATCTCCTCCTCTGTCGCCGCTTGTGACGTGTTCAATCGCCTTAAAGGACAGTTCTTCCGGGTTGGACTTGTGTTCGTGTTTAAAATGTCTGTAAAGTAAACGTGTCTCTAGTTTGTTTTTAATACTGCGTATATGTTCTTGGATCCTGATTTTCAAAGTCCTCTTTGTTTTCCCCACATACTTTTTGTGGCAAGTGCATTCCAAGAGGTAAATAACTGACGTGCTGTTACAATTCATTAATTCCTTGATTTTGAATTCTCGAGTACCATCAGTGTTGCTGAATGTTCTCCTGTTAGGATTGAGGAATCTGCAAACATTACAATGTCCACATTTATATGCTCCAACACATTTTGGAAGAGACCGTTGATTGTCCTCTGGTGGTAGTTCTTGTAGCATACTGGGTGCGAGAATGTCCTTAAGATTTCTTGACTTGCGAAAGATCAGCTCCGGTTGTGCAGGGAAGATCTCTTTAAGGATGGGGTCCATCAGGAGTATGCCCCAGTGTGCTTTTAGTGAGGTTCTGATGGAATGTTCATGGCTACTGTAAGTCGTTATGAAGGAGACGAACTCCTTTCTCTCTGTTTTTTCTTTATAAATTAATAAATGTTCTCTCTCAAGATTTTTTGTTCTCTCAATGGCTCCGTCTAGTATAGCTTTGGGGTACCTTTTTTCCTCAAACCTTTTTCTGTAAATTCCGAGTTGTTCTTCACAGTCTTCGTTCTTGTTACAGTTTCTCCTGATTCTATGAAATTGGGAGTAGGGGATGTTGTTTTTCCACTTTTTAGAGTGACTGCTCTTGTAATGAAGGTAGCTGTTCTTGTCGACGTTTTTTATGTAGTTTTTTGTGGTGACTGCCCCTTCCTCTCCAATTAAAATCAAGTCCAGGAACTCAATTGAACTTTTATCCATATTGCAAGTAAAAGACAGATTAAAATCATTGAGTTGTAAAAGTTTAAAAAAGCCCATAAAAGAATCAGTACTGCCATCCCAGATGATCAAAATGTCATCTATATACCTTTTGTAAAGAATGACATATTTTTCAAAATGTTGCGTGTTGTACATATACTTCTCCTCCCATTGGCCCATAAACAAGTTAGCAAAGCTCGGTGCAAAAATCGTGCCCATAGCGGTGCCACACTGTTGCAAATAAAATTTATCTAAAAATTTAAAATAGTTCCGGCTTAAGATAAAATCCATCAATTCACAAATAAAAGTCCTGTGTGCTTCTGTAAGGGATGAGTCTTTGTTGAGATACACTCTGCTTGCTTCAATCCCTTTCCTATGTTCAATACAGGTATATAATGACTGGACATCAATGGTTATCCATAGATATGAGTCTTTCCATTTAATGTTCTTCATCTCATTTAATACCATAGTGGTGTCCTGTAGGAACGATGGTAACTCCCTGACATACGGGTTCAGAAAAATGTCCACGTATTTAGACAAATTAGACGTAAGGGAGTCTATCCCTGCAACAATAGGTCTCCCTGGTGGGTTGGATAGGCACTTGTGAATTTTAGGTAAAAAATAGAATATGGGGGTCGTGGGGTTGGATTGCATTAAAAACGAGAATTCATCCTTTGTGATAACGTCACTTCTCAGACCTTGTAAGAGTAAGGATCTGAGTTCATCTATAAATGCATTTTTTGGATCATCTGGCAACAGGACATAGGAGCTGGTATCTCCTAAGAGTCTCTGTGCTTCTTGGACATATTTGTCCCTGTCCAGGATGACCAACCCTCCCCCTTTGCAAAACATCTGGGGTAATTTACTGCCTAACCTGTACGTGTGATAAAAGGTATATCGGAATGACATCCAGACCACTGAAACAAAGAGTTCTCGAACATGTAGGCACAATCAGGAACAGCAAAAGAGATTATGGCAGATTCAAGCAACTTACATCTGTAGCTAAACATTTTTATGAAAAACACGATGGAAGAACCACAGATCTAAGGGCTTTTGGAATAGAACAAATCCATATGGGAATTAGGGGTGGCAACCTGACACAAGAACTGTCAAAAAGAGAGAGTCGATGGATTTTTCTATTAAATGGACTACATTCTCATGGTCTAAATGAGAACATCAATTTTGGTGTTTTTCTGTAAATACATGATGGATACGGTCAGCTGTTCCCCCCTTGAGATGGTCCCAGTGAAAATTATGCCCCCTTTTTGGCTTATTCCAAAAGATAGGGATATATATGTATGTATGAAAGAATGAAACTAATGTTGGGATGGTTTAGGTTCATAAGTAAAGGATATATTAATTTAAGTATCAAAATAAACACATATATGTATCATAATCACAGAATAAAAATAAGCATATTCTGATCACCTTTTGACTCACTTTTGTTTTTTCTCACTTTTATTTTTTGTTTGTTATAGTTTATCACATGAACTTGCACTTAATTGGTTCACAATATTTAATAAGAAAAATATGATTGTTTATTGACACTTTATATGACATTGAATAATATTTATGTTATTTAATCCATGTAATTTTATTCACTATAATTTATTTATCACTGAGGAAGAATCAATATGATCCAGAATTGGATCATATGGTTTCACGCTCACATATAATATACCTTTCCACATTATACAATTTCACTTTATTTTTCATATTAAAAATAATTCAGTGGATATCTATTTGGATCCCACATGAGTAAAACATACCAGCTTATTATTATTATTATTATTCTATTTTTATGTATACATTCTTCTCTATTCTATTATATAGAAAATGACAGGATGATTAGTATGGACTTGTATATTTATTATTTTATATATTATGATTTATTATTATTAACACTATAATATTAACATATTTTATTATGTTTTTCCATTCAATTTATTTAGTTTCACTCGACTGATTAAAATAGATATATAGATTTCATACATACAATTTTCCCGTATACATCATACCCATCCTGAGAAATGCTATGGATGGAAATAGCCATCCTCTGGAACAACTAGGAACACAGTAAATTACCCATAAGAAGGATGTGAGCATTGATAGGATCCTATACCTAATGGCATATGATGAGTAAAACATGCCTCGAATAAACCTCTGTCACATCCATTATATTATATATTTCAATTTCTCTCTCCTTCTCTCTTTTCCTTTTTCTTCTTTCTTCTTCTCTTAACTACCTTCTAATTAGAAATATATGATGAAACCATGCAGATAGAAGTTATTTTTCAAGAATATTGACTCTGATTAGGAGTATAATATAAGAAATATATAAATGAAATCAATTGGCGGGCGAAGACGTCAATCAAGAGATACATCCAATCATAATTAAGTTGGATGTATATAGCTTCCTTTCACCCGGTAATCGGGTTCCTATGATTAAGCTGTATAAGCGAAACGATCGTTAGGCTGAGCGGTACACGTGGAGACGTGTCCGTTTTATTCAGTTAAACCACTGTATGGGTGGATAAGCCCTGTAAATGTTTAAAATATGCTTGATGAATAGAATTATGTTGCTAGAATAGTTGAATGATATATGTGTGTACGTAGGAGTTAGAAGGATTTCAGACAGCGGCATGTGTGTGCTATGACAGCAACCTTAGTGAGCCGTTTAGTTTGACGGGGAGCAGGGGAAACTTCTAAAAGCCCGTGCTGGACACTGAGCCCCTGGCTGCAGCACATGGTGAAATACTAAATGAGTTCTCTCATGAGACGTGATGTATGCCAAACGAGCTCCCAAATAAATCTTTATCTGGGACACAACCCTAAATACACTAATTATTTGTGAATATAATAAGACCGGGTGTTCGTCTGACGGAGCACGTCATATAGTGATAAAGTATACATACACCGTGATCTGATCAAATAGTCTGTGAGACACATTTTGTTAATTAATCCCAAAAGACCAATGGGTAATTAATGTGAACGAGCCGGTGCATACAATTGCGGAGAATAGAATCTCAGAACCCGCACCAGTTACTAGATCCTAGCTGTCAGCAGTGAAATATATGACATGACACTAGTTGATTATATTTTAATTCGTAATCTGGTGTAATAAATTGAGCTCAGAGACCACATCCCTGATAAAGTTCAGGGTAGGAATCTCATGTCAATTGAAAATAAAGTATGCATGTCAGACATGGCTCACTAATTAATTTCACACATGCTGCAAGATAACCAACAAGACTGTCATTTGTGAATAAACCTGAGCTATAATCCAATGAATTCAACTGGCTAATTATAAAGCCGATAATAGCTTAAATATTGAACTCAAGTGATTAGCTCTTATTAACTCGTAGCAGAAAATACAGCTACGGGTCATTGAATAGTGATCCTTCTCTACTCTATCTGAACAAAATCAGTAGTGGAATAATAGCATGCTCACAGTCATTTCCTGATTATATGAGCATGTAATAAGTACAGGTCGACTAACAGATACAACCGTTTATAACAACATGCCAACCCATGAGGCAAGGATTAATGAGGGTGAATGTATACATTTAAGCAAATTCACCAGTGCCTCTTTTTGGTTGTGAATTGAAGAATCATATGGCATGTTAATAACGGGTGGCCACTTAACACCACTATAGTAGAACGAGAGTGTCTGGTTAGAGCCGTACACACATTAAGAGTAATAATCCATAATACAACAATTTACTGTTTAGCAACCAGGAATATATCCTAATAAGGAATAATAAATCAAGCATATTCAGTGGTTTAGCCTTTTAATATCACTTTATTTTTATTTATCAAATTTTTGTTTTCACATTCTGCACAAATTTATTATTTTTATTTCACATATTTCGCCAGCTATTAACGTTACATAATAAAAGTTATATTTTAACATTAGTGGTCATTATCTGAAAGGATGATGACTTATAGTTAAATGAATGGTATTAGTCCTTGTGTGCCCTAATAAAGGAATACCTTTTCTCTCTGCCTGCCCAACCCTCCCCCTTTGTCAGCCGATTTTATTACAAGTTGCTTGTTCTTTTGGAGATTTTTCAGTGCTTCGATTTCTTTGTTGTGGAGATTCTTATTCACCACCGGTGTGGGTTCTGTCTCGCATAGGTCTTTTTTCACTAAGTTGTAAAAAATACTTATGTTGCTCCCTTTAGATTCCACTGGGTAGTATTTACTTTTCGGTTTAAGTCCAGATTTTGAACTTGCTTCATAGTTCGATATGATAGCGTTCTCTTTTCTCAGGAAGTGTCTCTTTAATGTAAGTTTCCGCACAAATTTATTGAGGCCAATGAAGGTATCAAACTTGTTTAAACCCTCTGAAGGTGCAAATGATAATCCTTTGCTAAGTAGTGAGTGTTCCGAGTCGCTGAGTATGTGTGTGGATAGGTTAAAGATTCCTTTCTCTCCTGTGTTATGGCTTACAGATTTCTCTTTTTGAACTCTTTTCCTCCTACCGCCCCGTTTTCCTCTACTTCTGCAAACCTTCTTTTGAGCGGAGAGGCATGTTTGACGTCCTCGTAGATTGTGCTCCTTGGGGGATATATATATTTTAGAGATGAGCGGGTTCGGATCTCAGAGAACCGAACCGTACCGAACTTCACCATTTAAGTCCAATTTCGAGCCAGGCTCGGGTTTTCCCGCCTGACTAGGAAACCAGAACGAGGCAAAACGTCATCATCCCGCTGTCGGTTTCTCGCGGGGTTTGAATTCCATAGAAGGAGCCGCTCGTCCCCGCCATTTTCACTCCGGCATTGGAGAGTGTAGAGAGAGGACGTGTCTCCATTCTCAGTGTCCTCTGTGGTAGTGTCTTGTGCTGTATTTGTCCAGTCACAGTGTTTGTGTCCTCTTGCTGCCATATGTCCATTGCTGCTGTGTTGTGCTGCATCAGTTCAGTGGTGGTGTATTGTGCTGCATCAGTCCAGTGGTAGTGTCCTGTACATCAGCCATCAGTCATTCCAGTGACCAGGCAGTAACAGTGTTTGTGTCCTCTTGCTGCCATATGTCCATTGCTGCTGTGTTGTGCTGCATCAGTTCAGTGCTGCTGTGTTGTGCTGCATCAGACCAGTGGTAGTGTCCTGGCCATCAGTCATTCCAGTGACCAGGCAGTCACAGTGGTATACGCTACAGCTATATGTCCACTGATGCTGTATTATAATAATAATAATAATAACAACAACAACAACAACAACAACAACAACAACAACAACAACAACAACAACAACAACAACAACAAGTACCTTACAATATTTCTGTGTTGTGCTGCATCAGACCAGTGGCAGTGTCCTGGCCATCAGTCATTCCAGTGACCAGGCAGTCACAGTGGTATATGCTGCTGCTATATGTCCACTGCTGCCATATAATAATAATAATAATAATAATAGTAATAACAACAACAACAACAACAACAACAACAACAAGTCCCTTACAGTGTTTATGTGTTGTTCTGCATCAGACCAGTGGTAGTGTCCTGGCCATCAGTCATTCCAGTGACCAGGCAGTCACAGTGGTATACGCTGCTGCTATATGTCCACTGCTGCCGTATTATAATAATAGTAATAACAACAACAACAACAAGTCCCTTACAGTGTTGCTGTGTTGTGCTGCATCAGACCAGTGGTATTGTCCTGGCCATCAGCCATCAGTCATTCCTGTGCCGCATATTGTGTTATATAACTCCAAAAAAAATAATGGAGAACAAAAATTTGGAGGATAAAATAGGGAAAGATCAAGAACCACTTCATCCTAGTGCTGATGCTGCTGCCACTAGCCATGACATGGACCATGAAATGCCATCAACGTCGTCTGCCAAGGCCGATGCCCAATGTGATAGTAGAGGGCATGTAAAATCCAAAAAGCCAAAGTTCAGTAAGAAGACCCAAAAAAAGAAATTTAAATGGTCTGTGGAGAAACGTAAACTTGCCAATATGCCATTTACGACATGGAGTGGCAAGGAATGGCTGAGGCCCTGGCCTATGTTCATGACTAGTGGTTCAGCTTCACATGACGATGGAAGCCCTCATAACTGAGGTCTTGACACTTATGTTGGTGTTAGACGTGCATCCGGTATCCGCCATTAGTGCATTGGGATTTAGACAATTGATGGAGGTATTGTGTCCCCAGTACCAAATCCCATCTAGAGTCCACTTCACTAGGCAGGCGATACCGAGATTTTGCCATGTAATTCCAGTGATTTGGACATATAATTCCAGTGATTTTGCCATTTAATTCCAGTGATTTTGCCATTTAATTCCTGTGATTTGGACGTATAATTCCTGTGGTAATTGTTTGTGTCGCTTGGCTTAGTCATACAGCCACCTCATTGCACCTCTTCGACATCTCTGCGTGAGGTGCAGTTTGGGGCCAAGTTTTTGAAAAGTGCCATCCTGTCTGACACTGCCATATGAGTCCAGGGGTACTGCTGTATTAGTCCTGGGGTACTGCCGTATAAATCCACCAATTGCAGAATTTTTTTAACTTGACAGGGGCGTGCTGGAGATACTCTCAGTGGATTGAACAATTACGGCCCACTCTTGACATTTAGCCACTGCATGACACTAGATGGGCCAGGTGGTTGTGTCGCTTAGCTTAGTCATACAGCAACCTCGGTGCACCTTTTCTTCTTCTTTGAATCATGTGTTGTTTGGGGACTATTTTTTTAAAGTACCATCCTGTCTGACACTTCCGTATATGTCAAGTGGTACTGCCATTTAATTCCAGTGATTTGGACGTATATTTCCAGTGATTTTGCAGTATTATAACAGTGATTTTTCAGTATAATTCCAGTGATTTTGCCATTTAAGTCCAGTGATTTGGAAGTATAATTCCAGTGATTTGGCCGTATAATTCCAGGGATTTTGACGTATAATTCCAGTGATTTTGCCATTTAATTCCAGTGATTTGGACGTATAATTCCAAATCCTGGTAGCGCCTCAATGCTCTGGACACTACGCTGACAGACACAGCAAACCTTCTTGCCACAGCTCGCATTGATGTGCCATCCTGGATGAGCTGCCCTACCTGAGCCACTTGTGTGGGTTGTAGGGAGGTCATACAGGCACGTGGAGGCCACACACACTACTGAGCCTCATTTTGACTTGTTTTAAGGACATTACATCAAAGTTGCATCAGCCTGTAGTGTGTTTTTCCACTTTAATTTTGAGTGTGACTCCAAATCCAGACATCCATTGATTAATAAATTTGATTTCTATTGATCATTTTTGTGTGATTTTGTTGTCAGCACATTCAACTATGTAAAGAACAAAGTATTTAATAAGAATATTTCATTCATTCAGATCTAGGATGTGTTGTTTAAGTGTTCCCTTTATTTTTTTGAGCAGTGTATATATATATATATATATATATATATATACCCTGTTGTAAAGCCGATTACTGAGGCCATAACAACTATGCTGGTGCTAGACGTGCATCTGGTATCCACCATTAGTGCAGTGGTACTGCAGTGCCAACCCTAGATGGGCCAGGTGTTTGTGCCGCACACTTGTGTCGCTTACCTTAGTCTTACAGCTACCTAATTGCACCTCTTTTTCTTCTTTACATCATGTGCTGTTTGGGGACTAGTTTTTGAATAGTGCCATTCTCTCTGCAACTGCAGTGCCACTCTTAGATGGGCCAGGTGTTTGTGCCACACACTTGTGTCGTTTGGCTTAGTCATACAGCAGCCTCGGCGCACCTCTTTTTCTTGTTTGCATCATGTGCTGTTTGTAGACTAGTTTTTGAATAGTGCCATCCTATCTGCAACTGCAGTGCCACTCCTAGATGGGCCAGGTGTTTGTGCCACACACTTGTGTCGCTTAGCTTGGTCATACAGCCACCTCGGTGCAACTTTTAGGCCTAAAAACAATATTGTGAGATGTGAGGTGTTCAGAATAGACTAGAAATGAGTGGAAATGAATGTTATTGAGGTTAATAATACCGTAGGAGCAAAATACCACCAAATCCTGTGATTTTAGCTGTTTTTATGTTTTTTAAAAAAAATATCCAGATCCAAAACCAAAACCAAACACAAAAGGGTGGTTTTGGCAAAACCAAGCCAAAACCAAAACACAAAAGTGGAATTAGAGCCGAAACCAGTGGCGGAAGTAGAAAAAAAATTGATACAGGTACTGTGTGCCAAAAAAGGGTGTGGCCAAATGCCACATGGGGTGTGGCCAATAAAAATGGGGGCGTGATTCACATACTGTATGGGGGAGGGGCAGATATACATATGACCCCAATAGTGCCAGATACACGTTGCCCCACAGTACCAGATATACATTGCCCCACAGTGCCAGATACACATTGCCTTACAGTGCCAGATACACAAATGCCCCCAGAGTGCCAGATATACATTGCCCCACAGTGCCAGATATACAAATGCCCCCAGAGTGCCAGATATACATTGCCTCACAGTGCCAAATACACATTGCCCCACAGTGTCAGATACACAAATGCCTCCCGAGTGCCAGATATACATTGACCCCCAGTGCCAGATACAGAAATGCCCTCACAGTGCCAGATATGCCCTCAGTGTCAGATATGCCCCCAGTGCCAGATACACATGTCCCCCGCAGTGCCAGATATACCCCCAGTGCCAGATACACATGTCCCCCCAATGCCAGATATGCCCACAGTGGAAGATATCCCCCAGCGCCAAATACACATGTCCCCCCAGTGCCAGATATGCCCCCAGTGCCAGATATGCTCCCAGTGCCAGGTATACATGCCCCCCCAGTGCCAGATATGCCCCCAGTGCCAGGTTTACGTGCCCCCCTTCCCCTGCTGCTCACCGCTGCTGCTGTCCTGTGTGTGTTTGTGTGAGGGGAGGAGAGTGCAGCCTGAGCCTCTCCTGTCTCTCAGTCTCCGGCGGATTTGGGTGTCTTAGTTCAATTCAGCGCCGATCCGTGAGCCAATCAAAGCTCGCGGTTTGGCAGCCTTGGCTTCTGGTCCGCGAGCTCTGATTGGCTCACGGACGGACTGAATTGAACGAAGACAATGAGGGGCAGGAGAGGTGCAGGCTGCGCTCTCCTCCCCTCACATCAGCGGCGGTAAGCGGCTGTGAGCAGCGGAGGGAAGGAGGGACGGAGCGGCGAGGAGCATTGGCCCGTCGGCGTGGGTACGGCGTATCCACGGCTAAATTCTTAAGGGTACCCCATACCCACCCATACCCGCACACTTGCACTGCTGACCAAAACCAAAACACAAAACACGAGAAGTGCCAGTCGCACATCTCTAATATATATATATATATATATATATATATTGAACCTGCATGGGTGGGGCACAGACACAGCGGGCACAGCCAGGGGTTTGGCGCTGACATGACGGAGAGGACCCTGGGCCCCCCAAAGGCTTAATCCGGCCCTGCCTGAGGAGCAACCGTAGCAGATACGGGAATAAGTGACAAGACCATTTTGTAGTTATTAAATTCTACACACTGGAAGTGCAATACAAATTTTGGTCCTATTGTCTGTTTGGGCATTATCGTTCACGCAACGCAACCACGCATTGGAAATGATGTCATTATGTCAACCCCATGTTCATCACCTTAGGGGAGGTTTATTAAAATTCTGATTACGTTGTTTTCCTATTTCCCACCTGAAGAATACCTATGTTAAATTTCAGCTTCCTTACATTTCGGGAGTAAGAAAATTAGTGATGCGTCAGTCAGTGAGTGAGTGAGGGCTTTTGCATTTATATCTATACTAGCTGCCCGGGATTTTAAGAATGTCTGTTTACAAAAACAAGTTTAAATATTAAACACACAGTATAAATAACATTGTAGATATCTGAATACTTGTGATTCGCTACGGGATGAGGATGGTAAATTAGAATGATAGCTGTTCGTTAATTTACGTTGGTTGGAGATCTAGTATATAGGCATATCTTGCTTCCCTGACGCACTTTGTGTAGTGGCTGGACCCCTTTTTGGTCCCCAAGGAACCCTGCTCTTCCCACTATACAACTCTCAGTCTGTGGCTTCCTGCTGCCTCCGTTGCCCTCCTCACATCATGTCAGTGCCCCTGTGGAATTATTGATTTTTTTTTACAGTTTCTTATATAGCGCAGCACATTATGTATCTCCTGATATACTCTGTGCTGCTGGGGGACCATGCTACTTCCACTATATAACTCTCAGTGTGTGGGTTTGTGCTACCTGCCTTCCCCTCCTCACACCATGTCACTGCCCCTGTCACATGCAGCCCTGTCATCACTGACATATCATTCATGTCCTGATATAGTCTGGGCTGCTGGCCCACACCTAGGGGTGCTAGTGGTATGTTACCCCCACAGTGTTTGTTCCCAGAGTGTAAGTCATAGGTGTAGCAAGTTTGGTGTAAATTGCTTCAGGCATTCCAGAGTTATGCTGTCTGCTGAAAAACTCTGTGCTGCTGCCTCACCCCTAGGTGTGCTAGGGGTGTCTTACCCCCACAGTGTTTGTTCCCAGCTTGTAAGTTCTATGTTTACCAAGTTTGTTGTAAATAGGTCAAGGCATTCAGGAGTTATGCTGTCTCCTGAAATACTATGTGCTATTGTCCCACCCCTAGGCATGCTAGGGGTGTCTGACCCCCACAGTGTTTGTTTCCAGATTGTAAGGCATATGTGTACCAATTTTTGAGTACATTGCTCCAGCAATTCCGGAGTTATGCTGTCTCCTGATATACCCTGTGCTGCAGTCCCCCTCCCCCTCAGGGGGGCTAGGGATTTCTAATTGTTTTAGTTGCCTCTGCCGTGTTTTAAATTAATACGCTCGTATGTAAAATTTCACGATCATTGCTTGTAAACTGGGGATTTGTATAGAAAGATAGAAGGACACATTTTCGTTTTTATATAGTAGATAGACAGATGACAGTTCTTCAAGGAGATCATGTTATAAATAAATAATATATACAGTATAAAAAAATAAATAAAATATTATATATCATTTCAAATGCATTGGCCAGTATATACAGTCATATTTCTGATAACAGCTGTAGTATTTGAAATATGATTTAGCAATATACACCAAAGTACATTTTGTAGCTTTAAATAGTCTGTGGGGAAATGTTCAGTTTTCAAGAAATGCTATTTAGAACAATGTTGAAACACAAAGTACAAAATATAACCTTTATTACTATATTTTTGCAGATTCATCACAGTCATTTGCAGTGCAAATATGGATGGTACAGTATACTGTGTAAACGGCTTACAAATAAAGGACAATAAAAATAAAAAATCAGCTGGAAATAATATTACATGAAAAGTGTAAGAAACAGCACAAATATAGAAAAAGATTTAAAATGCTAATGTAGTATAATCATGTTTCCACTTTCCAGTAATAATTCTGGCATTCAAGCATTTGTGTCCAGGAGTTTCAGACATCTGGCTGCAGTTTTACAAGTACGTCAGCAGTCCTGTGACAAGAAATGGCTCTCATGGAAGTATCTCCTAGATTGCTTTCATGGTCGTGTTAAAGTTAAGGGCCCTACACATTTAACGATCCGCCGCCGAGCTGCCCGACGGCAGATACGGCCGACAGGGCGACCCGCCGGCGGGGGGGCAGTGACAGGGGGAGTGAAGTTCCTTCACTCCCCCCGTCACCCTGCTCCTTAGAAGTGCATGCAAATATGGACGAGATCGTCCATATTGGCCTGCATGCCCAGCCGACGGGGCACCAGCGATGAACGATGGGCTCAGCCTGGCTCTTTTCTGCCCTGCACCAGCCATAATACCTTATCTCTAATACTATATCCCAAATATCTAAATTACCCCTAATGCCCTAATCCTACATTTTTTCCTCTTAATACTATAAATGTGGATGGAGCTCTCCCCGTCACACTTACATACAACACACAATTTGGATCTGAAAGAGTGCAAGGGATTAGAAGGCTGCTTTGAGGTGGCATCTGTAGTGGGTGCTGTGGTGTTGACACAAAGAGCTGGTGGTGTGGTGGGTTAGGTACATGCACAGTAATGTGTGTGACTGTGTCCTGCTTCATCCATTTATTGTGCATTGCCCAGTTGTCCTAGTAATGTCATCACTTCCAGAGTTATGACCTGGGTGATGTAATGCATATGCGCAGCCATATCTCTGTACATATGAAGACTATAGTGATGCTAAAACACTTCTGTAAAACAGCAATTTGCTGAAGTTTTAACACAAAATGTGTTTGAAACATCTTACCATCTGACAGTTTAAGATTAATAGCAATCACATTAATTCCCTGGACCAATCATCACTATAATATTCTTAATTATGATCAGATACCATTTATTGTAAGAAAAAACATTCTATCCATGCAGTCTCGGCCTTGGTCGCTAGGGATTCATGGAAATCGACGGTGGGCCCCACTGATATGGGTATGGTGTAATTTGCCAATGCAGGGTGCAGTGCAGGTGCTTGCTGGATCAATCATCAAAGCTGTTTTGAGTGACTCCGAGGCACACTGGCTACTTGACAGCTACACACAAAGGATTTGGGCAATACACTACGGGGGGCAATCCCATGAAACTCTCATCAAATGCTCATGGAGATCAGCAGACAGCACGATTATGAGAGTGACTCTGTGAGGCTGTGTCTGCTCTGCTGGCTGACAAAGGTTTCTTCTTATCTCTCCCTCCAAGTACCCCTTCTCCAAGTTGCTGTTTCTCCCTGCTCCAAGTACAAGTACACATTCTCTCAGTCTGCTGTTCTTTTCCCTCTTAGGGCCCGATTTAGACCTGATCACTCCTCTGCGTTTTTGCAGAGGTATGCAATCAGATAGCCACCGTCCATAAAGAGTGAAAACTAGAGATGAGCCGGTTCGGTTCCCTGAGAACCGAACCCCCTCGCCCTTTGAACTTCACTACCCGAGATTCCATATATGAAACCACGCGTCGCCGCCATTTTCACTCCGGCATTGGAGAGTGTAGAGAGAGGACGTGTTTCCGTCCTCAGTGTCCTGCATCAGTTCAGTGGTAGTGTCTTGTGCTGCATCAGTCCAGTCACAGTGGTTGTGTCCTCTGCTGCCATATGTCCAGTGTTGCTGTATAATTCCAGTCCATTGCAGTGGTGCTGTGTTATCCTGCATCAGTCCAGGTGGTGTCCCTGTGCTGCTGTATATGTCCAGTGATACTGCCGTATAAGTCCAGTGGTACTGGTGTATAAATCCAGTCCAGTGATACTGCCGTATATGTCCAGTGATACTGCCATATATGTCCAATGGTACTGCCGTATAAATCCAGTGGTACTGCCGTATAATTCCAGTGATACTGCCGTATAATTCCAGTGGTACTGGCATATAATTCCAGCGGTACTGGCGTATAAATCCAGTCCAGTGATATTGCCGTATATGTCCAGTGGCACTGCCGTATAATTCCAGTGGTACTGCTGTATAATTCCAGTGATACTGCTGTATAAATCCAGTGGTACTGTAATATAATTCCAGTAGTACTGGTGCATAAATCCAGTCCAGTGATACTGCCGTATATATGTCCAGTGGTACTGCCACATATGTCCAGTGATACTGCCATATATGTCCAGTGGTACTGCTGTATGTCCCTCCTTCCAAGTTGATCGCTAGCTGCTTTAGTTCGCAGCGCGGCGATTAGTTGAAAAAGCGGCACTTCTGCGCATGCATATAGTGCGCACTGCGCACGCGCGTCGTACTTTCACACAAAACTATGCAGTTTCTAGCTACGCTTTTCATCGCACTGCTGATCGGTGAGTGATTGATAGGAAGTGGGTGTTTCTGGGCGGAAACTGAGCGTTTTCGGGGATTGTGAGTAAAAACGCAGGCGTGCCTGATAAAAATGCAGGAGTGGCTGGGGAAACGGGGGAGTGGCTGGCCGAATGCAGGGCGTGTTTGTGACGTCAAAACAGGAACTGAACAGTCTGAAGTCATCGCTAGCTAGGAGTAAGTTTCGAGCTGCTCAGAAATGACACAATCTTTTTTTGGAGCAGTTCTATGATCCTTTCGTTCCCACTTCTGCTTAGCTTAGATACACTCCCAGAGGGTGGCAGCCTAGCATTTGCACTGCTGCTAAAAGCAGCTAGCGAGCTATCAACTCGGAATGAGGGCCTATAAATCCAGTGATACTGCCATACAGTATATGTCCAGTAGTACTGCCGTATAAATAGAGTGGTACTGGCGTATAAATCCAGTCCAGTGATACACCGATATATATCCAGTGGTTCTGCCATATGATTCCAGTGAGACTGCTGTATAATTCCAGTGGTACTGGCATATAAATCCAGTCCAGTGATATGGCCGTATATGTCCAGTGATACTGCCATATAAATCCAGTGATACTGCTGTATAATTCCAGAGATACTGGCCTATATGTCCAGTGGTCATGCCGTATAAATCCAGTGGTACTGGCGTATAAATCCAGTCCAGTGATACTGCCGTATATGTCCACTGATACTGTCATATAAATCCAGTGATACTGTTGTATATGTCCAGTGGTACTGCCGTATAATTCCAGTGATACTGCTGTATAATTCCAGTGGTACTGGCATATAAATCCAGTGGTACTGGTGTATAAATCCAGTCCAGTAATACTGCCATATAATTCCAGTGATACTGCCGTATATGTCCAGTGGTACTGCTGTATATGTCCAGTGGTACTAGCGTATAAATCCAGTCCAGTGATACTGCCGTATATGTCCAGTGATACTGCCGTTTATGTCCAGCAGTACTGCTGTATAAATCCAGCGATACTGCCGTATATGTCCAATGATACTGCTGTATATGTCCACTGGTACTGCCATATAAATCCAGAGGTACTGGCCTATAAATCCAGTCCAGTGATACTTTCATATATGTCCAGTGGTACTGCCATATAAATCCAGTGATACTGCCGTATATGTCCAATTTTGCTGCCATATAAATCCAGTGATACTGGCATATAAATCCAGTCAAGTGATATTGCCGTATATATGTCCAGTGGTACTGCCGTACAAATCTAGTGATACTGCCGTATATGTCCAGTGGTACTGCCATATAAATCCAGTGGTACTGGCATTTAAATCCAGTCCAGTGATATTGCCATATATGTTCAGTGGTACTGCCATATATTTCCAGTGATACTGCCATATATGTTCAGTGGTACTGGAGTATAAGTCCAGTGATACTGCCGTATAAATCCAGTCCAGTGGTACTGCCATATAATTCCAGTGGTACTGCCATATAATTCCAGTGATTCTGCAGTATTATTCCAGTGATACTGCAGTATAACTCCAGTTGTACTGGCGTATAAGTACAGTGATACTGCCATATAAATCCAGTTCAGTGGTACTGCCGTATAATTGCAATGATACTGCTGTATAATTCCAGTGATACTGCCGTATAATTCCAGTGGTACTGCCATATAAGTCCAGTCCAGTGGTGCTGCCATATAAGTTCAGTGGTGCTGTCCTGTGCTGTGTAAAATTTACTCCAAATAAAGGGGTTTTTAATATTTAATCCTAATAATTTTCAAAGGGTTTGGCCTGTGGGGTGTAGAGGTACGCTCTCCTGTCCTGCATATTGTTATATAACTCCAGAAAAATAATGGAGAACAAAAATGTGGAGGATAAAGTAGGGAAAGATCAAGAACCTCCTAGTAATGAAGCTTCTGCCACTAGTCATGACATAGACAATGAAATGCCATCAACGTCGTCTGCCAAGGCCGATGCCCAATGTGATAGTGGAGGGCATGTAAAATCCAAAAAGCCAAAGTTCAGTAAAAATACCTAAAAAAAAGAAATTTAAATGGTCTGAGGAGAAACATAAACTTGCCAATATGCCATTTACGACACAGAGTGGCAAGGAACGGTTAAGGCCCTGGGCTATGTTCATGACTAGTGGTTCAGCTTCACATGACGATGGAAGCCCTCATTCTCCCTCTAGAAAAATTATAAGAGTTAAGATGGAAAAAGCACAGCAAAGAACTGTGCGATCTAAGATGGTATCACAAATCCCCAAGGAGTGTCCAAGTATGTTGGCGGTTGCGACGCCTGACCTTCCCAATACTGGACAGGAAGAGGTGGCTCCTTACACCATTTGCACGCCCTCTGCAAGTGCTGGAAATAGCACCCACAGTCCAGTTTCTGATATTATAATTGAAGATGTCACTGTTGAAGTACACCAGGATGAGGATATGGGTGTTGCTGGTGCTGAGGAGGAAGGTGACGATGAGGATTCTGATGGTGATGTGGTTTGTTTAAATCGGACTCCGGGGGAGACACCTGTTGTCCAAGGGATGAATAAGCCCATTGTAATGCCTGGGCAAAATACAAAAAAAAACACACCTCTTCGGTGTGGAAATATTTCTCAACAAATCCAAAAAAACAGGTATCAAGCCATCTGTTGCCTGTGTCAATCTGTAATAAGTAGGAGTAAGGATGTTAACCACCTAGGAACATCCTCCCTATTACGTCACCTGCTTCACATTCATCAGAAGTCAGTGTCAAGTTGTGACACTTTGGGTAAGAGCGTAAGCAGTCCACTGACACCTAAATCCCTTCTTCCTCTTGTACCCAAGCTCCTGCAAGCCACACCACCAACTCCCTCAATGTCAACTTTCTCCTCAGTCAGGAATGTCAGTAGTCCTGCAGGCCACGTCACTGGCAAGACTGAGGAGTCCTCTCCTAACCGGGATTCCTCTGGAGGATCCTTGAGTGGTACGCCTACTGCTGCTGTTGCTGCTGCTGTTGTTGCTGCTGGGAGTCGATCGTCATCCCAGAGGGGAAGTTGGAAGGCCACTTGTATTACTTCAACTAAGCAATTGACTGTCCAACAGTCCTTTGTGAGGAAGATGAAATATGACAGCAGTCATCCTGTTGCAAAGTGGATAACTGAGGCCTTGACAGCTATATTGGTGTTAGATGTGCATCCAGTATCCGCCATTAGTTCAGTGGGACTTAGTGAATTGATGGAGGTAGTGTGTCCCTGGTACCAAATCCCATCTAGGTTCCACTTCACTAGGCAGACGTTGCCAAGAATGTACATCAGAAAAAGACATCAGAAAAAGTGTCCTCAGTGTCCTAAAAAATGCAGTTGTACCCACTGTCCAATTAACCACGGACATGTGGACAAGTGGAACAGGGCAGACTAAGGACTGTATGACTGTGATAGCCCACTGGGTAGATGTATTGCCTCCCGCAGCAACAACAGCAGCAGCATCTCGCAAATGCCAACTTGTTCCTAGGCAGGCTACGCTATGTATCACTGCTTTCGTAAGAGGCACACTGCTGACAACCTCTTACGGAAACTAAGGGACATCATCGCACAATGGCTTACCCCAATTAGACTCTCCTGGGGATTTGTGATATCGGACAACGCCACCAATATTGTGTGTGGATTACATCTGGGCAAATTCCAGCACGTCCCATGTTTTGCACATACAATTAATTTGGTGGTGCAAATTTTTTTAAATAATGACATGGGCGTACAGGAGATGCTGTCGGTGGCCCGAAGAATTGTGGGCCACTTTCGATATTCAGCCACTGCGTGCTGAAGAATGGAGCGCCAGCAAACACTCCTGAACCTGCCCTGCCATCACCTGAAGCAAGAGGTGGTAACAAGGTGGAATTCAACACTCTATATGCTTCAGAGGATGGAGGAGCAGCAAAAGGCCATTCAAGTCTATACATCCACCTACGATATAGGCAAAGGAGGGGGAATGCACCTGACTCAAGCGCAGTGGAGAATGTGCAAGATTCTCCAACCCTTGTAACTTGCCACACGTGAAATCAGTTCAGACACTGTCAGCTTGAGTCAGGTCATTCCCCTCATCAGGCTTTTGCAGAAGCAGCTGGAGAAATTGAAGGAGGAGCTAAGACGGAGCGATTCCGCTAAGTATGTGGGACTTGTGGATGGAGCCCTTCATATTGTTTTTGCCGCACCCTTGTGTTGCTTGGCTTAGTCATCCAGCTACCTCATTGCACCTAGTTTTCTTCTTTGCATGATGTGCTGTTTGGGTACTAGTTTTTTTAAGTGCCATCCTGTCTGTAACTGCAGTGACACTCCTAGATAGGCCAGGTGTTTGTGCCGCACACTTGTGTCGCTTAATTTAGTCATCCAGCCACCTCGTGCAACCTTTTGGCCTAAAAACAATTTTGTGAGGTATGAAGTGTTCAGAGTAGACTGGAAATGAGTGGAAATGAATGTTATTGGGGTTAATAATACTGTAGGATCAAAATTACCCCCAAATTCTGTGATTTTAGCTGTTTTTATCAAAAATCATCCAGATCCAAAACCAAAACCAAAACATGAAAGGGTGGTTTTGGCAAAACCAATCCAGATGCAAAACACGAGCATGGAACCAGAACCAAAATACGAAAAGTGGCCGCCGCACATCTCTAGTGAAAACTCGCCCCGTGCAAGTGTTTAAATGGATGTGTATGCCGTATAAAAACTTTGCCAGACAGCGGACATCTGCAAATCCTTTCGCAACTCACTTACCATCTAATGATTTTCCTAATTTGTGCAGTCTGTGCGTAGCCCAAGACTTACTACTACAGTACGATACAAACAGGCTGATCGAGGCCGGAGCTGACGGCACCCACCCACCCTGAAAACGCTTGTGAATGCCTGCGTTTTTCTTGACACTCCCAGAAAACGGCCAGTTACCACCATCAAACGTCCTTTTCCTGTCAATCACCTTACGAACGCCTAGCAATCAATTTTTCACACCATTCTGCCGCTGTTTGCATCGCGCCTGTGGATTGTGGTGCATGCGCAGTCATTCGTTAATCACTCGATAAGGTCTGCATTGGGCCCCTAGTCCCAACACCCCTGCTCCAGTCTGTTGTCTTTTCCCCTCCCAGTCCCAGCTCTCCTGTTTGCAGTCCCTTCCCTTTCCCGCCCAGTCCCAGCACCACTGCTCCTGGTCTGCTGTTCCTCCACTTTCCAACCCTAGCACCTCATCTCCATGTCTGTTGTCTCTTACCCTCCTAGTCCCAGCACCCTTGTTTGCAGTCTGCTGACCCTTTCCCTACCAGTCTCAGCACTCCTGCACCCAGCCACAGCATCCCTTCTCCCAGTTTGCTGTCCTTTCCCCTCCATCTATACGCAGGGTCGGACTGGCCCATAGGGGTACCAGGGAAACCACCGGTAGGCCCCACTGCCTGAGTGCCCACTCCTTCCTCTAGGGATCAGGTTCCAGACTGTGCACTTGTATTATACATGGCAGATATGTTGCATTACACTGCACTAGACTATTGTGTAGCCCTTTGTAGGCTAGCCACACCCTTAAGTATGGGCCCCTATTACAGCATTTCCCTGGTGGTCCCTTCATGCCTCAGTCCGACACTGTCTATACGTGTTCACTTTTCAACTGCCCAACTCTTTCAAACTTTTCTTTTGAATTCAACCATTTCCATCCCCTTTAATAATGTGTTTGCTTGCTTCTGAACATTATTGCTTGTATTATTAACATTTACATATATACTATAGTGCCAATATATTCCATTACACTTAACAATTGTCCTTCTTACATTGTGGTTAATACCACTGTACCCAATCTTCAATATGTGGTCTGACTAGTGACTTAAACAAATGTAATAATAAACAAATGCACTTTCAATTCTAAAAGTTTTTGGAGCCATTCTGAAACAGAGTTTTGTGTTCCAGGCAAAAATATTATTCAATTACAAAAAGTATTTTACAAAACTCAGCTTTAGAAAACTAAAATACAATCTTCTGAAAATCGAATAAACAAAAAAGAAAAAAAAAGAATTATCTGTACTGAGAATCTCTTCATCAGCCAAATCAGCAGTTTCTAGAAGCCGAAAAGTGCAGAACATAAACAATCATACATTCAGGGAAAATATTGTGAGATAAATATCTGAGTTGTACCAGTCAGATCCAATAAATACATAATGGTAATATTTTGGTGTTTTAACTCTTTTAAAACTATTTGTTCATACTGGATATCAGATTTGTAAGCAAAGCAAACAAGGACACAACTGTGCAAAACCATGTTACACTGCAGGTGGGGCAGATGTAACATGTGCAGGGAGATTTAGATTTGGGTGGGTTATATTGTTTCTGTGCAAGGTAAATACTGGCTGCTCTTGCATGTAGCCGACAAATTGTTAGACAGCTTTATTTTTACACTGCAATTTAGATTTCAGTTTTGAACACACCGCACCAAATCTAGATCTTTCTGCACCTGTTAGATCTGCGCACCTGCAAAGCAACATGGTTGTGCCCAGTTGCTTGCTTTTTTCCTTTACTTGCAAACCCTATGTCCATCCACTCAAGTGACTGTACTGTGGGGGTAATCAAATCTGATCGCTGCTGTGCATTTCCGCACAGTGGGCGATCAGATCCGAATTGCGCATGCGTATGCACCACAAAGCTCCGGCGCATCGGAAGGCTACAACTGGCGATGGGATTGTGTGAAGGTTCCATTCACACGGGTGTTCGCAAGGAGATTAACAGGAAGAGGCCACTTGTGGGTGGCAATTGACCGTTTTCAGGGATCATCCGGAAAAATGCAGGCGGGCTCAAGCGTTTTCAGGGATGGGTGTCTGATATTAGCTGCGGCACCGATCAGCAGGATTCATTCGCCCTGGAGGAGTAAGTCCTGGGCTGCGCAGAGACTGCACAAACTCATTTTGTGCAGCTCTGCTACACATGCGATCGCACACTTGCACAGCAAAAATACACTCCCCCTGTAGGCAGCGACTAACTAAGCGCAGGGCAGCAAAAAACGCAGCCCAGCGATCAGATCTGAATTAGGCCCTGTGTCCAGTGGCTGCTGTGCTGTGTCTATCCACTTCCTGTGTACATCCACTCAAGTGACGGTGCTATGTCCATCTTCTCCAGTGCTTTTTGATGTGTCTGTCCAGTGCCCATCCAAAGAAGTTTAAAATAAAGTAACAAAACAAAAAAAGTTCAAAAAGTAATCATGTGGGCAAGTTTGTGTTGAAATTCAACCAGTTGTAATGCTCTCACAATGTAAAATGCGATATTGGAAATGACAAATCCTAAGGAGAGTCTTAGCAGGGTAAGTCCTCTTGCTATGACATCCCTGAGTTTTTCTAAACAGATTGACACTGCTATGCTAACTAATCAATACTTCTTTCTTTCTTTTATAGCAACTAGGGCAGTATGGATGATGTAATACTAAGCATTACTGCCTCACAGATCTTGATTCCCACCATGGCCATACCTATGTGGAGTTTGTATAGTCTCCCCATGCTTGGTTTCCTTCGGATGCTCCAGTTTCATAATATACCACAATTCAAAAACATACTGGCAGGTTGGTTGCTCACAAAAAAGAGTGTGTGTGTGCATTAGATGGTCCAAGTGGTTATTATTATCTGCCATCAAATTCTAAACTAATACTTCTTTATTTTACAGTAAACAAGAAGAGAAAAGGTGATGTTCGATCATTACCATCCCCAATGTACTCCTTGATTAACATTATTTTGAATTAAAGAATTAAATTAAATTAACTTACAAATCAATCCTTTCTTCTGACCTAGTTACTTTCTACGGGGTCATACAGCTTATTAAACTGCCATCCTGTCTGCCACTGCACTGCCACACTGTTTCCTAGATGTGCCATGCTTGAAGTTGAATTGCCACATATCTTTAGATTGTAAGCTTGCAAGCAGAGGCGTATCTAGGGTAGGGTGAGTGGGGCACGTGCCCTGGGCGCCTTGGCAGGCCCAGGAGAGGGGGGCGCCGCCGGCGGCCAGGGCATCATGCCCCACACGCCCCCGTCATGTCGAAAGACGAAATGTGAGGGGAGGAGAGCGCACCGTCTCTCCCTCCCCTCACCGCCGCTGAAAGCCCTAGCAGCGCTGCCAGCAGCGCTGCTGTGTCCGGCCTCCGGCGGTGTTAGCCAATCAGAGCTTGCGGACCAACTCCTGATTGGCTGCCGGTCCGCGAGCTCTGATTGGCTAGCGAACCGGCGCCACACAGCCGCCGGAGACCTGTCCTGGAGCGGTGAGGGGAAGGAGAGGTGCTCTCCTCCCCTAACATAGAAAAAGCGGCGCCGCCGCGCCGGTGACTCGGTAAGTGACCGGGGGGGAGGAGGGGGGGAAGGGGAGAGCACAGTGGGCATGTAACTGGCACAGTGGGGCATGTAACTGGCACAGTGGGGCATGTAACTGGCACAGTGGGGCATGTATCAGGCACAGTGTGGGGCATGTATCTGGCACAGTGAGGTATGTAACTGGCACAGTGGGGCATTGTATCTGGCACTGTGGGACAATGTAACTGGCACTGTGGGGCATGTATCTGGCACTGTGGGGCATTGTATCTGGCACTGTGGGGCATGTATCCGGCACTGTGGGGCAATGTAACTGGCACTGTGGGGCATTGTATCTGGCACTGTGGGACAATGTAACTGGCACTGTGGGGCATGTATCCGGCACTGTGGGGCATTGTATCTGGCACTGTGGGGCAATGTAACTGGCACTGTGGGGCATTGTATCTGGCACTGTGGGACAATGTAACTGGCACAGTGGGGCATTGTATCTGGCACTGTGGGGCAATGTAACTGGCACTGTGGGGCATGTATCCGGCACTGTGGGGCATTGTATCTGGCACTGTGGGGCAATGTAACTGGCACTGTGGGGCATGTATCTGGCACTGTGGGGCATTGTATCTGGCACTGTGTGGCAATGTAACTGGCACTGTGGGGCATGTATCCGGCACTGTGGGGACTTGTATCTGGCACTGGGGGGCAATGCAATTGGCACTGTGGGGCATGTATCCGGCACTGTGGGGCAATGTAACTGGCACTGTGGGGCAATGTAACTGGCACTGTGGGGCATGTATCTGGAACTGTGCGGCATTGTATCTAACACTGTGGGGCAATGTAACTGGCACTGTGGGGCATGTATCCGGCACTGTGGGGCATTGTATCTGGCACAGGGGGGCAATGTAACTGGCACTGTGGGGCATTGTATCTGGCACTGTGGGGCAATGTAACTGGCACTGTGGGGCATTGTATCTGGCACTGTGGGGCATTGTATCTGGCACTGTGGGGCAATGTAACTGGCACTGTGGGCTAATTTCAGTGGCCACACCCCTTCTGAAGCGTGGCCACACCCCTTCTGGAGTGTGGCCACGCCCATTTTTTTTTCAACGCGCGCCTTCCAATTGGAATTTAACAAACTGTTGTAAATAAATGGTTGTGCCATCCTCTACCGTGGCTTAGCTGTATCAGGCAGTTAGCGTGTTACAACTTTTTGCCTAAACTGGATGAAAATAAATAAATAACAAGCGCTATGGGTTTATTATGTGTATGTTACTTCTGAAAAATATATTAATCATCCCACCCCTAGTTGCAGTGTGACGTCATTGAGCCGCGATCCGCTACCGCTGGACGCAACGGTAAGCGGCTAGGAGTGCTGACATCCTCTCTCCTGCAGATGTACGGACTGGCTAGAAGGTAGAGACAGTTAGGGTATACACAATTGCTATATTGTGAAACGGAAATGGACTGTGCTCATCTCACAAAAATCCAAAAAGGAGTTGTAAACATACAACAATAACAAATAACTTTTTTTCCTTACAGGTGCCACTGTGTTATATTTTGTATATTTAATATATTTGTAAGAAGTAATTTATACACATAATAAACCCATAGCATTCGTTATTTATTTATTTTTAAAAGTAGACCGGTAATAAACTGAGCAGCTTTAACGACATACACACAGCGCAGTTGTTATATACCTTTTTATTAAACTGGATGAAAACAATATAGTGAGCTGTGAGGTGGTCAAAACTGAGTGCAAATTACTGAAAATGAATACTATTGAGGTTGCGATTTTAGCAGTTTTTGTAATTTTTTGAAAAAAATACAGAACCAAAACCCGTGAGAGTGGTTTTGGCAAAACCAAAACACGAAGCTAATACAGATCCAAAACCAAAACACCGGGGTCAGCACACATCTCTGCTAATTATATAAAAAATGTGTGGTTTGCCCTGCAATAATTTTTTGGTGTGTTTTAAGAGAATCATTGTGTCTAATGTAATTATTCTTTAAAACTGGGGTAATTAGTACATTCTGTAGGAGTAACTTCTCAAAGCATTACAAAGTTAATGGCAGCATGGATTATTTCTTATCAGCTCATTTTACCTGTAAGCATGTTTTCAGTTGGATGGAAACATTCAGAGCATTAAAGTAATGACCCCAGCATGGAGTAGTTACTGTATGTGAGTCTCCTGTCTAATTGGTGCAATATAATTCTCATTTCAAATGCACTTGTGTATATGATACGAGTTACGTAGAGTACTTTCTGTTTTTTTCCCCGCTGAACAGCAATCTTGCATAATTACTGTATATATGTTTTTCAAAGAGATTAGAAATTTAAAATGCTGTGAACTGCAAACTTACTGAAAACAACCTGTGAAGTGGTCTATAGGCAAATTGCTATAGGATTCTAGAGGGTATCCGGATGATAGGTCGACAATAATAAGGTCGAAAGTCAATAGGTCGACCACCATTGGTCAACATGCATAAGGTTGATTTGGACAATAGGCCGACAATGACAAAAGATCGACATTCCACTTGATGTGACTAGATCTAGAGGAAAACCAGCAGCTCTTAGCGCACTACCTTTATGAAAAAAAAATCACAAATAGCACAGGAATAATTTAAATATATATTTAATGTTACTGTGCAATAAAAATATTAATGATTAATGTTTCATATGAAAATTAATAAAAGACATATATAAAAAGCCTACAAGAGAGGGGGCTATAGTGTTTTTATGTGAATCCTAATACCAGTATACAGACCTGGTACGTATAGACATACTGTACAACACAAAACATATATTACATACACATAAATTTCCAGTAAATAGTCTAAAAAATAGCAAAGGGGATGCGGTTTTCCGACTTACTTCCTATATGCCAATTCCCCAAGGACACTGGGAATTGGCACATAGGAAATAAGCTTCCAAAAACACATCTCCTATGCTATTATTCTAGGTAATTCCTGAGTGTTGCATCATGGAGCATCTCCATGCTCCTGGAGGAGAGGAATTCAAACTCCATGACATTCAGGTCAACATCAGCATCAGGGACACCTGAGACCAGGAGGTAAGCACAAAGTAGGCATCAATGACATGGAGGTGTTTTCCACATTTGTATGCCACATTCAGATGGTACCTTTGGAGCTTGAGCATGAAATGTTGAATTCATGCTGAGGCAGCATGCAGGTGTTTGCAAAAAATAGTAATTATCAGTTGGTGGTCTGTCTCAACCAGCACTGGATGCCCACAGATGAATTTTTGAGAAGCAAAGACTAGAGACAACAGTTCCTTAGTCTGAATGTAATGAAACTCAGTCTCAGTAAGGGCCCTGGAAGCAAAACCAATGGGTTTGTTACACAGGAGGCAGACAGCACCAAGACCTTGCAGGGGGGCATCAGCAGAGATCACAACAAAAACATGCACATAAAAAAATTAGAGCACCAAGTTAAAAGTGAGCATTGACTTGAGGTGAGAAATAGCAGCATGGCAGTCCAACCAACACCGATTAACATCGTTGTGGCAGATATCTTGAAAGGTAGTTGGTCACACACAAAAACACTGCTGAATTAACTTATCTGTAGGGGTAGGCATGTTTTGCATAGCCTATGTCTTGGCAGGATTCATTTTAACACCTTATGAAGTTAGAAGATGGGAAACATTAAGGTATGGGACAAGTGTTTCTGAAATGATACTCACAGATTATTTGGAGAATCTTGCAAAGACGCATGCCATATTGTTCCATGGTGCGACCCCAGACTGTCTTTAAAATCCCTTGCATTTTTATTGGTCTGCTCATGTAACATGCATACTGTATGTGTATATCATTGTGCAGTGTTAATTCCTTCTCACATAGTGGAAGTGCATTAATAACATCATCACAAGTTCCACACACAATCCTATCCCTGAGGAACTCACTTGCTAATGTAACATAATCAATTATTTTTTTTGCTAGTAATTTCAATCTGGAACCATATCAATGGATGATCTCAGAGGGGATCAGCACAGCAGTGCATGTCTGGTCATTCTAAAATTTTTCACTGGTGGCTTTTTTTCGCTTGAACATAGGCATTTATATAATAGGTGCCAGGTGCGCAGTACACACTGGCCTCTGAGTTTCAGAGAGGTGCATATCATGCACCCATACGTTATAATTACTCCTCCGGAGTCCCACGGCGGCGGTACAGCACTGCCGAGTAATTTGTGCATATGCACTGAAGATGTCCCCAGGAACAAGGTGTGGGCGCCATGATCCCAGAGACCTGTGCATGCGCAGTAGAATTTGGCATAATTCTAGAGTCTACTTGCTGCCAGAGATGAGGGGTCCCACAACACCTCTATTCTCTTAAACTGCGCCTGTGCTTCAATGTGCATCTTAATGACTTACATCTGCCATCAGCCCTGCAATCCAGTGTTCCTGCGTACTAGGTGTAGCCCACCTTACTAGTTCTAATATATCCTGATTAGCTATATTCATTCTCAGGGAGGTTTGCTCAACATACAAGCTACAGTCTGTGTTGCTAGCTGGTGAATAGCCACCTGTGTGAGCTTTCCTCTGTGATTAATCTTCAAAGTATTGAACTCAGCACAGAAGTCTGCTTATGCTGAACTCGCACAGTGATCTCAGCATGACATGCTGCCTTTGGTTCCAGCTCTCCACAGTGTTCTGCTCATTCTTCTTTCAAAGCATTCAAGCCTACTTTCACCATGCCGGAGTTCCCTCTAAAATCCAGGCATGGGCACAGCCATGTTGATTACTCTCACGTGACTAGACCTCAGTCAATCTAAGCCAGCCAGCTGTTGTACTGATCACACCAACCAATTTCTGATTTAAGGTATAAAGGGGATTGAATTAAAGTCACAGGCTGCCAGTCCAATGTTGTCCGTAGGTTTGCTGAATGCTATCCAATGAGCTCTTGCAAATACCTGGTTCAAAAACTCTCCGTGCGTTTATCATCTTTCTGCACTAATGGATTGCTCTCAGCCTAGCTGCGTGCTTATACTGAGTTCCTGTGGATTTCCTCCTCAAAGTGACTCACATGGAACTTTTATCCTGTGCACCCACAGGCACCATCGGTCCCAGCCGATAGTCAAGTACCATCGGTCCCAGCTGATATTGAAGTACCATTGGTTCCATACGATACTCAAATACCATTGGTTTCAGCTGATAACCACAGACCATCGGTTCCCACCGATAACCACAGACCATCGGTTCCCACCGATAACCATAGACCATTGGTTCCAGCTGATAACTACAGACCATTTGTTCCAGCTGATAATCACAGTTCATCAGTTCCATCTGATAGTCCCAATCCATTGGTTTCATTCATCAGGTCCAGCCAATGTTTCCCAAGTTCCCTGTTTCCAGTTAACACCGTTCCCTATCAGCTCCAGTTGTTCTCATTCGCTGACAGTGTCACACTCCAGCTGGTCCTGTTTTCCTGCTTCTATACAGATGGAATCACACTCATCTTGGCTTCTCTGCTGTGCCTAGGCACACCATGGTTTATTATCATAAGCACTTCATCTATTGTTCTCAGCTGCAATACAATACAAAGAGATCAATATCAGGGGATTATGTCATTACAGCAGGGGATTAAGTCAGACTGCCCTGGCTCAATTAATCCTATTAAAAGCCAAGATGAAGATGGTTCTATCTGTACTTCCAAGTCCAGTGCTAGTACTGAGTGACCCATCCAGAGAGCCGTGACCTGCCTGACAGATGTCGCTAAGTCCAAACTCCCTTGTGGGTGTCCCTGATGAAAACCAACGTCTCCGCGTCCCTGGTCTGGGTCTCCGCCAACCACTCAGTTCTAGTTTTAGTACCTTGTCTCACATATGAGCAGGAATTATATCCATCCAGCGACCTTAACGTTACCATCCATTGAATCCTTACCACATTAAGACCCATGTCCAGATTCACAACAATCTCGGTTCATGACAATCAGTATGGCGTATAATAAAACTAGTTAACAAGACTGCTTTGATTAATTTGGTATATGACAATTATATATCTGTGTGCAACTGAGCCTTAATCTGTATATGAAGTGATACAATGCAGCAACTGCGGCTTTTTCATGCCGAGTTCCATTATGCTTCATATACAGATTGAGATTTAGGTGAACAAAGATATACAAGTGTTATATAACATAGTTATATAATGAATCTCATGAAGTGGTTTTGTCACATAACATTGTGATTAAGACGCAGAGAAAAAGATGCTACACCTCTTGGTGCATCTCACTTGCTCCAAGCATCTCTGTTCCACATGGCTTATAGGGGCTAGGATGGGGTATCCTATTAGCTGCAATTATGTGATCCATGATTGCGTCAACATTTATTGCAGCTATCTCCTGAAAAATCAGCTTATCACAGCCTGTGCGCTCCAGTTTTTTGCACCTATCCTATTCCACAATTGCAAAACTGAGATTCACGTGATAATTCTAGCTGGCAAAACTAGAGATAAGTATAGGAGAAAATAGGAAAATCTGCCTGTACCCCCCAAAAATCCAAAATAATATAGAAAAAGTCTATTAGTGGCTATAATAAACTATTTGGTGTAATTAAATTGGGTGAAATGGCTTTTATATGCATTTAAAAAAATAATTTGGGCACATAAAAATGGGTATAAAAAATGGAAATGGTCCGATTATTCCCACCTGCAAGTCTAAAAACACTTGTCCCACTCATGAAGCACCCCATTATACTTGTCCCATACCTTGCACTCCAATTTCCATGACTTTGCATTTTTTGACCCCCAAAATTACATAACATTATTGGCCAATTAAAAATAATTAAAAACATCTAAATGCCTAATTATTAATTCAGGAGACGTTTCCGAGGGGGTTCTGAACCAAATAACATTTTTTTTACCTTAAAATAGTGATTTTGCACTATTTTTCTCCTGCTCAGAGATGGTAAAGAAAGATTTGCGATAAACCCTATAAAGACTTATCGCAGATAACTTCTCGCAGCTAATTATTTAAAAATATAAATAAAAACTCTGGGTAGATGAAATAAGGGTGTCACTCCCCTTGTATATGATGATCAAAAGCAGAAAGTTCAAATGACCTGTTCCATTTATAACAGTCCCAATGTTCCACAAAAGGGCAATGTAGACCACAACCGTAAATGTATATTTACCACCAGTGTCTTTTCAAAGATAATTAAGCGAAAACAGCGTCCGCAAATGGCAGTTCCTTTTCCGGTGGCATGGATCCAAAGTGAACGGTGTGTGTATGTATATATATATATATATATATATATATAAAATTGTTATTATTATTATTTTTGTGTGCTATACCCCAGTGTGCTATATTATTATTTTTCAGTGACACTGTAGGCCAGACCGCAGTGTAAAAGCAAGCACTTCAGCCACAAAAGTCAATGACGTGCTTGATATGTTAAACTGTGCATGTCCTTTTTAATATCCATCATGGGACAATCCATCTTGTACCACTTTTCTGCCATTGCTGTGTGGCAATGTTTCATAGATGTGCTATTAACTGCCGTGTGTTTGAGCCGCTGCTCTGTCGGGTAGTAACCAGTATCAGGTAGTAACGAGCTGCAGCCTCTGGCCTAAAACGGATGAAAACAATATTGTGAGATGTGAGGTGGTCAAAATTGACTGTAAATGACTGGAAATTAATGTTATTGAAGCTAATAATATCGTAGGAACAAAAACAGGGCCAAATTCTGTGATTTTAGTTTTTTTTAACAAAAATGTAGATCCAAAACTAAAACACGAGGGAGATACAGCTTCAACGGCAAAACAAAAACACTGGGGTCGGCACACATCTAGTCTATACTAATGCTACATGCAAGTCATACTGAACAATGGCTGCCACAGTGCCTCATGTATAAGCAGGGGTGTATCTAGTGGTCCGAGTGCCCCTGGCAAAGTAAGGGACTGGCGCCCCCCATATTTTAAATAGGGACGGTGCAAGTGCAAAAAAAGGGACATGATCTTGTGGGAAAGGGGCATGACAATACAACAGTTCCACCAACTCAAATTACGCTACACAGTAGGAACCCTTATACACATCATGCCCACACAGTAGCAGTACCATTTACACATTATGCCCACACAGTAATTCTTATAACACTGAGGAGACATCAGCAGTGCCTGGCCTGGCTGAGAACGCAATGCCACCCAAGGCCAGGTAGTATAATCAAATAGTAGTGCAAAGCAGCGCAGTACCCAGTGGTGCAAGTAGAAAAACAATGTTAGTGGTACGGCGCATGCCCCAAAAATGGGTGTGGCAACATGTCGCATGGGGCGTGGCCAAGGAAAATGGGGGCGTGCTACACATATGACCCCAATACTGCAGTGCCAGATACACATATGCCCCCAATAGTGCCAGATAAACATATGCCCCCACATTGCCAGATACACATATGCGTTCACAGTGCCAGATACACACATGCCCCCATGGTGCCAGATATGCACCCAGGGCCAGATACACATATTCCCCCACGTTGCCAGATATCCTCCCGCGTTGCCAATTATGCCCCCACATTGCCAGATACACATGCCCCAATGGTGCCAGATATGCCCCCACAGTACCAGATATACCCCTGTGGTGCCAGATATGCCCCTACAGTGCCAGATACACACATGCCCCCACAGTGCCAGATAAGCCCCCACAGTCATATAGTCTCAGTCCCCATCCCCCTCCTAGCACATAGCCATAGTCCCCTCCCAGTAAATAGCCATAGCCCCTACCTCCCCAAGCAATAGCCATAGTCCCCTCAGCACACAGCCGTAGTCTCCACCTCTCCCAACACAGTCATACAGTAGTCCCATCACATAACAGTTCCCTGCCAACATAGAAAGCCATAGTCCTGCTTCCCAAACATATAGCCATAGTCCCCATCCCCCTCCCAGCACATAGCTGTAGTCCACCCTTAGCACATATTAGTAGTCTCCCCCACTACCAGCACATACATAGACTCCCCACACAGCCCTTGTCCCCAGCCCCACAACATCCCAGCAGATAGCCATAGTGTCTGTCAATACCTGCTGTGCCAAGCTGCCTGGGATGGAGGGCGGAGGATCGCTCAGCAGGCAGAAGCTAGCACCAGTGTCCGGCACTGCACCAAACTACGAGAAGAAACTGAAAAAAAACTACAGCTCCCAGCAGCCCTTGCCGCCGGGAGCTCCTGACAGCAAGGGTTGCTGGGAGTTGTAGTTTATTTTCAGTTTCTTCCCTGTAGTGCATTGCAGTGCCGTACACCGGCGCCAGCTCCTGCCTGCTCAGTGATCCTCAGCCCTTGGTATGCTGACCACCGGAAAGCCATACTACACCCTCCGTCCTCCATCCCAGGCAATGCACAGGCAGCTCGGCACAGCAGGTGTTGCCAGACACTACGGCTTAAGGGATTCCACCGATTGGCTGAGGGTGGCACAGTCGGGCGGCACCCCCTGCTTGGCTGGCGCCCCTGGCGAGTGCCATCCTGGCCAGTGGGTAGATACGCCCCTGTGTATAAGTAAAACTTCCTGTGTAACCAACACATCCCGTATGACTAGTGGAAAGCAATAATGCACTACACATACAGCATACAGTAATGTACATCTACACAGACTGTACCTCCCAATATTGTGCTGCCCCATCCCAAGATTTCTTGCATGAACCGGTGGTGTTACTTAGCCCCCCACAGTGTGCCATTTTGGGATCATGGCCAAGTGTCTTCTTAATTTACAGCTAAAGAAAATATCTAATCAATACAAAGATTTATTTAAGAACTACACACACACACACACACACACACACACACACACACACACACACACACACACACACACACACACACACACACACAGACACACACAGACACACACACACAGACACACTACTTTGGTATAGTTGTATATGCTTTACAAATATTATGCTCTAACCTTTTACAGTCTTTGCAGTAGCAGTCAAGTACCACTGCAGCATAATAAAAAAAGATTAGCTTTTTCCATTGTGTCTGTCTATGTGCACTGACCTGGGCAATAGTGGCTGTCACTCCAGTGCCTAAAGGAGTTCACTGTTAGAAGTTACTAAGCTTTAGCACTGCGTGGGCTACGGCTGTTGGACACATTGAGGCACTTCTAAAAAACATAAAAAGGATATTTTCCTTCAAATGCCTTAGTCCTTGTTTTCAAAAAGGAAATGTTTTCTTTAAATATAAAGTACACTTTTGACTCAGGTCAATAATCTCTAAAATGAAAACGCACTACAAATTATATATAAGGAAATTACCTGTGTTCAGACTCACTCAACTTAATATACAGTATTTTATAGCAACGTATTCATAGTGTACTTGTATTTGTACTGAAGGGTTCAGTATGATTTACCGACGGTCATAATCCCAACAACCATTGACCTACAGGCAAAATACTGACATGGTTACAATACTGGCATTCATTATGCCGACATGTACAAAATGCTGACAGAGCCGGAATACCGACATTTGAAATGCCGATATGTCAAAATACAGACATGAGTTTTTCTAGTTCTTTCGGTGTCCATGTTGACATAGGTCAACATGGACACCGTCTAAGTGTACCGCGTCCCCTCGCATGGCTCGCTGCGCACACTATGCTTCAGGCACGGTGCCTCGCAGTGCTCGACACACTGATATATTCCCCCTCCAGGTCCACTGGGATGGTAAAGTATGAGCAAGTCTGTTTTTAGGCAAAAAAATTCTTAAAAACGCATGTCAGCATTTTGACATGTTGGCATTTCATGTGCCGGTATTCTGAATATGCCGGCATTTTGAACACATTGGCATAATGAATGTCGGTATTTTCACCGTGTTAGTATAGCTGTCGGGATTATGACCGTTGGTATTATGTCCGTCGGTAAATTAACTGCTACCCATACTGAAGAAGCTATTACAGTATTATAGAGTCGAATGCAAGTGTATGGCTCTTGAAATATTTTGCACTGTACACCTTTAAAAACAAAACAAAAACTAATTATAAGAATAGTAAGCATATAAAAAGGATAGGTGGACATATATTTCAAAGCCCACACCTTGAAAGCTCGAGTAGATACAGATGTGTCCACATACATCTTTGCTATATCCCGCCATGTATGGCACGGTTTTGCATGCCATAGACTCAGAGATTTAGCCATGCATTGTGTTTTTTCTTAATTTGCTTCTTTATTATGTTACTTTATACATATTCTATTATGGCAAACAAAAATTTTAAAAATCATCCACTCACTACTCGTGAAAAACAGCTTACCCGTGTTTTGCATGTTGTGCCAAATTGGTAAAAAAGCAAAGATGTAAGTGGACACATCTGTACATGCAACAACATACCCTAAGTATAACTGAAATCGCAATAAAGGTAATTATAAGTATTGGTGTCTTTTTAATGACTGCCACTTTAAAACATTGTGCAGACTCACCGGAATCTTGCCGATGCCTGCAACTCTATAAGGCTATTACAGTACACTTCCCCCTTTGTATAATTACCAACATGCATAATCATAAAACAATGACATTTGCTAATGTGCTTAATAGTGCTATTCATCAAGCTATTGGCAAGATCATTGGGTAGCGATATACAAGTAATTTGTTAAATAAAGGGCCACAAACAACCAATAATTGCAGAAGTAAAGGACAGGGAGATGTACTAAGCAGTGATAAAAGTGGAGAAGTGAGCCAGTGGAGAAGTTGCCCATGGCAACCAATCAGTATTGACGTAACATTTATAATTTGCATAATATAAAGTATGCAGGGCCTAATTCAGAACTGATTGCTGCTGTGCGTTTTTGCACAGCATCCGATCAGGTCTGAACTGCGCATGGGCCGGTGCCGCAGTGCGCCGGTGCATGCCAGATGGCCTATGGCCATCTCAGCCCAGCGATCACCTCTGCCTGACTGACAGGCAGAGGCGGGAGGGGGCGGGCTGGCAGCGTTTGCCCGCTGTTTTAGGGGTGTGGTCCGGGCAATGCAGGCATGCCCGGACCGTGCGGGGGGTGGGCCGCGCCATCTGCATGACATCACACACAGCCGCTGCGACCCGGACAGCGATGATTAGCTCTTTGCCAGTGCGCAGGAGCTACGCAGGTAGGGAGCTACTCGTCATGTACAATTTTGTACTTGTGCAGGGGAGGGGTAGAGCCTGACATGAGGGGCGGACTAGCCCTGTGCTGGGCGTCCCCCCACATGTCTGAGTAACTGATCGTAGCCATGCAAAACAATCAGGTCTGAAATAGGCCCACAGAGCGCTGGCTCACTTCTCCAATTTTATCACTGCTTAGTACATCTCCCCCTCAACCACAAAAAAACGTAGAAAGTCCCTATCTCGCAACATCACCATCGTCAAACAACCAGCTTTCATTTTTTTCTGGGTCCTTTAGTAAATTATCTTGTAATTTTCCAGAGCCTTATGTGCTATCATATACTGTAAAACCGTATGCATATCCTTCTACTGAAGAAATATGAAAGGGGATTAAGGGACACTCTCCAATTTCTATTGATGTGTTGGGGGATTGTGTTTCTTTTTTTTATTAAAGGCTAATGAAAAAGAAGATACATTGTTTAGTTTACAATATTGCCAGAGAGTGCTTCAAGACAACAAATAAGAAATTCTTCGATATAAAATGAACATGTAATACTGTATATTTGAGAAATATTAGAATGTATGTATTAAAGCAAAATTCACAGAAAACACTTTTAAAACATCTTAAAGATTCCTGTAACACTACACAAAACGTCACTCCAGAGACAAATGACCAATTTTACAAAAATCGGATTCTTCTCGCTGTGGTTAATCAATTACAATCTCATTACTGATGCAGTGGCTCGAGGAGAGATGAAATCTCTTCTAATTTAGATGAGGCTTCCACTGCAATCAGTTTGGATTCTGGCAGAGGCGTTGCCAAGGATACAAATCCAAAGGAAGTAGGGACATTGGGGGCAGATCAGCTTTCTGAATTTGGAGACTTTAATGTGTTTAGACAACTAGTGAAATTATATGATAAAGGTTTGTCACACTCTTGCAAAAAGATTAGTATATGTGAGTTGGTGTGCGTGCTTGTACTGTGATGCTGAAAATCTGCTTGCCTACCGTGATTATAGCTAACAATTGAAAAATGAAATAGATGAAGAATTATGGTGTAGGCTTATCAGTCACATCTGACCTTTACAGCTAAATATACTCTATAGAGTCTATAGGAAAAAAAATATTATTTTGATAATGTAATGTCACCTTATTGTAGAGTGCAACGGAATATCCTGTTGCTATAGAAGTAAATGTTGTTAAATATTCCATCCTAATTTTAAAATGTGCCTGAAAAATTAAATATATCTATCTTTATCCATTTGTATTTTACAGTACAGTATATGCAATAGTATCTAGGCTTTATGCCTACAATTATCAGGTAATATTTCCTATGCTTAAATTCAGTGCCAACACTGCTACTAGGCAGGCTGAGATAGTCACCAATGATGCCAACTATTAGGAGGTGCCTAAATCACTGAATGACACTCTTTTGTTATTCACCTGTGACTACCTTGCAATACTTTGCTAGCCATCTAGAGCTTTAACTTAAACACAATACAATACAAATATTTAATTATTTAAAACCTTCCCTTCTCCCCTTCCATATATTACATGGTGGCGTTGACACGCTAATATGACACATTAAGTTGCTGCTCTTAGAGTTTGTTAGTGTCAATTTAACTGACATCACCCCTCCCCCCCCCATGCCCAGCGATTTAGTTGGGTTTAGCCAGGGCCGTAACTAGGTGTGTGCGGAGGGGTCACCACACATAGCGCTGCAGAGTAGGGGGTGCTGTTGGCGGCACGTGTCAATTATCTATTTTAATTACTTTCACTTGCAGCTTGCCCCCTGTTTGAAGCCCAGCCTCTCCTGACTACCGCTGTCTCCTACCCTGACCACTTCTGTCACTAATATCTATACAACATTCATGAACTCAACTTGAGATTTCTTTGTAATTCAGTCACACTATCCTTTATAACATTTCAAGATGGCTTACATGGAATTCGAACCCATTACCTGTGGCATTGCAGTTAGACAATCTATTCATTGAGCTAGCTGCCCTTGCATAGAAAGGTAAATAATTCTAAGCTAGAGAATTTTAACTATTTGAAGCTTACCTTGTACTTCAACAGGTTATAGGTTTGAATCCTGGGTATGGCCATATAATAAAATGTGTTATTTAATAAAGGTTATTGTAACTGAATAACAACAAGCTCTCAAGTTAAGTGCATGAATGTGGTATAAAGAGGATTTGTGTCCAAATCCATTTTCTTGCAGTGGCCTATAAATGTGTGTGTACATATTTCTCTGGGTTCAATTCTGCCATGCCCATTCCACACGAGGCATGTGTCTTATGTCCCTATCAAAAAATTGAGAGGGGGGTGCCAATCCTGTTTCTGTCACAGGGCACCAAAAAGTCTAGTTCCGGTTCTGGGTTTAGCCATTTTATGCAGCTAAACCCGATGTGACAACACAGCCGGCACGTTGTGTCACACAGTGGTAAAAGACACGCAGCTACTTCCCTAGCCCTGGTCCTACACATGGACTTCACCAATTGCCAATATGTTATTAGTTATATGTTAGGCAATATTGTATTATATTGTATGATATTATTGTTACAAGGGTACAGTTATGTTTTCAATGTATATATATGAATGTATTGGTTATTCTGCTATAGTTTGTAAAATAATGTTTCCCCATGTGACGATCAGATAACCTGTGTATTTGCTCTGTCTGGGAAGATACAGCTAGTCTCAGATGTCAGGCCATTCACCCCCCCTCATTCTTCCCCACACAATGGATTCCAGGCCACACAATCAGATTAAGTAAGGTTACTTTAGTTAACATCTATTGTGGCCTAGGGAACATGTCTGGACATGTGAAAGTAGTTCTGTGGGTGTCGCCTTATTGTAGAAAAGACAAAGGGTTTTGATAATAGCAAACAGGGGCGGTGAGAGAGATCTGGGACAGAAGGTGAGAGAGTGGCAGGAGACTGACTAAGAAGTAATGTTCTGTCAGGAGCTCCAGGAGGGATTGTCGTGTAGAATTGGATCACAGAAGTGTGCTGAACTGTTTATAACCCAATCTGTTTAATAAACCACTGTTGGTTTTTCATCTACCACCGTGACTGAGTGATTTTGAACCCAATATTCTCACATTTGGCAGCAGCAGTGGGATCACTCAAGACACCAGCAGAAAGGAATAAACCACAGCAGGCAATGGATTCTGCCCCGCTATGCTACCGATACAGCAAGAAGGATCAACTACAGGACCTCTGTCGAACAAGACGGATTGAGTTCAATGCATCGGACACCAGAGCAGTCTTAATGACAAAGCTAGCTGAATGGGACCAAGAACACCCTGGGCAGGAGGATGATGAGGACTGCATCCCAGAGCAGGCCGAGGGTCAAGGAACCACTGGAACCGCTACAACAGGCCCTGCACTGGTCGTTGGAAGTACAGATCAGTTGCGGGAGTTGCTGGCAGCACTAGGGCAAGGAGCATCAGTACTGGGAGCCGCACTGGGGGCGCAGACCGGTATAACCGCCCCGGCAGTGGCGGTAAGGCAGACCTCCCGGCTGAGGTATAATGAGGTCCCACCTTTTGATGAGGTCAGTTCGGATATTGATACTCATTTGCAGATGTTTGAATCTGTTATGATAATGCATGGAATTGAGGCAGCAGAGTGGCCTCGATATTTGGTACCCAGTCTGAGAGGGCGGGCACTGGAGGCATTCCATGCCCTGAGACCAGAGCAGATCCTGGTATATGAGGAGGTACGGAGTGTGCTGCTTGCCAGATATGCGGTGACCGCTGAATCGTATCGCATAAAGTTTCGGTCTATGGCGCGGAAAGGAGATGCCTCATTTATAGAGTTCAATAACTTGCTGCGGAGGAACTGTGATAAGTGGCTGGCTGTGAAGAAGGCCCTTACTGTAGCAGACATTAAAAATGCTTTTATTTTGGAGCAGCTGCTAAACAAGATGCCTCCAGAGATCAGGGAGTGGGTGGCAGATCGGAACCCTACCACTCCGGAAAAAGCAGCACACCTAGCAGATGAGTTCACAGCTAACAGGCCTCGGTGGAGAGGTGCCAATACAGAGGAGAGGACAACCCTCCGACGGCCCCAGCAGGATCGGGAGCTACCATTGTTCCCCCACCGGCCAGCCCCAATACATACCCCAGCTTCCCTAGCCAGAAATTCAAGGTCTCGGGGACCAGCATCACCTGCAAGCCGACGCTGCTACAACTGTGACCAGGTGGGGCATTTACTTCGTAACTGTACACGGGTAAGACGGCCATTCCCAGGTACCCAATCTGCCATGTCGCGGGTGGCTGTGTGCCACGAATCATTTGGAACGGGCGAGGTGGACTACTTTCCTGATGCACCAGAGGCAGAGGAAGTAGCATACCAAGTAGAGGTGGTAGCAGCTATTGGGAAATCCACCCCGGATAATATGAAGACCCACCTACAACCTGTAAAAGTTAATGGGTAGGAGCTGCAAGGGTTGAGAGACTCTGGAGCTTCTATCACCCTTATACGGCCAGAATTAATTCCCCCCTGCCAGATACTGAAGAAAAGGAAACTTAAAATTTCCATGGCAGGAGGGCAGATCACTGTAATATCTATGGCAAGGGTACACCTGGACTGGGGCCTGGACTCTGGAGAGGTAAATATTGGACTTTTGGATGGATTACCCACTCACGTCATTCTGGGCAACGATCTGAGTGCTGGATTGGCTAGTTACTTTGTGGGAGCTATCACCCGAAGCCAAGCACAGGCATTGGAGACAGTGCATGAGGACCCTCTCATTCCAGCACCAGGAGTCTCTGTGGAAGTGACAGCCACAAACCCTGAACCATTGGCGGTGAGTAACCCTGTACCAGACTTGCCTGACTGTGATGAGAATCTGGGGGAAGTAGATAGGGTAGCCTTTAGGGAAGCCCAACGGACCGACCCCTCCCTAGCTAGCCTCCGCAGGGCAGCGGGACGAACAGATTGGGGGCCTCAGGAGGATCGCATTATGTGGGAGGAGGGGAGACTGTACCGGGTGCCAGCAAAAGCAGACCCATTAGAGCCCGGGGTCCTAAGAAAACAGTTGATTGTTCCACAGCAGTACCGTGCCCGGTTGCTGGCCCTTGCCCATGACATTCCCTTAGCAGGCCACTTAGGGGTTCGGAAAACCCGTGCCCGGCTGCTGCGACATTTCTTCTGGTCTGGGGTTAACCAGGAGGTAAAACAGTATAGAGAGTCATGTGAGGTCTGCCAACGCCTCGGGGGACCTCCACGCCGGGTTCCCCTACAACCCATGCCTGTCATAAGTGAGCCATTTAAGAGAGTGGCCATGGACATTGTGGGGCCTTTTAAGAAACCGAGCCGAACAGGAAAGAGATACATACTGACTGTAGTTGATTACGCGACTAGATACCCTGAGGCAGTGGCACTGGCATCCATAGATGCTGAACATATCGCCCAGGCTCTTATGGATATTTTTAGTCGCGTAGGATTTCCCCAAGAAGTAGTTACTGATCAGGGTACGCAATTTCAAGGGGAATTGCTGCAGACAGTATGGGACAACTTTGGGGTCCATCCCTTACGCACCACCCCTTATCACCCCCAGACTAATGGTCTCTGTGAGAGATTCAATTCGACCCTAAAGCAGTTGCTGCGGGCATTTGCTGAATCGGAGGGGGGAGACTGGGAGAAGTCCTTGCAACAGCTATTATTTGCGTACCGCGAAGTGCCGCAGGATTCAACCGGATTTTCTCCTTTTGAGTTACTATATGCCCGAAGGGTAAGGGGACCACTTGACCTAGTCAGGAAAAGCTGGGAAGGGTCATTTCAGGAACCGGAGGTTCCCATCTTGGAATATGTAGTCCAAATGAAGGAGAAACTGCTCAGGCTGATGCAGCTTGCGCATGACCACACCCTGGGCGCGCAGGAAAGACAGTGCCGGTACTATAACCAACGAGCGCAGGACAGGGAACTAGAGGTTGGACAGAAAGTGATGTTGCTAGTACCTGCCCAAAAGCATAAGTTACAGGCGACCTGGGCAGGGCCTTATACTGTAGTGGATCGGCAGGGACGGGTAGATTACATTATTGCCCTAGACCAAACAGGGAAGCGGGTGGGTACCTACCACATAAATAGGTTAAAGAAATATGTCACCAGGGAGATAGGGGCGGTGGCAATATGTTGCCCACCTATGGATGACCCAGAGACCGACCCCATCCCTGACATTCTAGCAGCCACCAAGAGGGACCTAGGAGTGGAGGCAGTGCCCATAGGCTCGCAATTAACCGAAACCCAGGCCCTACAGATGAGGGAGGTATTGGAGGTAGAGAGGCCACAATTCACAAGCAGGCCAGGGCGCACTCATGTAGTGGCCCATCATGTCAATACCGGGGAGGCTCGGCCCACTAGGCAACCCGCTTATCGGGTGAACCCCAGGGTGATTGATATGATCAAAAGGGAGGTCGATGAAATGCTGGCGCTTGGGGTTATTGTACCGTCCCATAGTCCCTGGGCCGCCAGCGTAGTCCTAGTGCCCAAGAAAGATGGCAGTACCCGCTTCTGCGTGGACTATAGGAGGCTGAACGAGGTGACAGTGACAGACGCATACCCCATGCCCCGGGTAGATGAGTTGTTAGACAGGTTGGGAATGGCACGCTATGTATCCACTCTGGATCTTAGCAAAGGATACTGGCAGATACCCCTTACCAGGGAGGCACAGGAGAGGTCTGCATTCAGCACCCCATTTGGGCTCTTTGAATTTACTGCCATGCCCTTTGGGATGAAGAATGCCCCAGCCACCTTTCAGCGTACCATAGATCACCTACTGACAGGGTGTCAGGACTTTGCCCAGGCATACCTTGATGACATAGCCATTTTTAGTCAGACATGGGAGGAGCATCTGCAGCATGTGGCCCAGGTGTTGGCACGGATCAGCAAGGCAGGGTTAACAATCAAACCTGACAAATGTCAGATGGGGATGGCAGAGGTATTGTACCTCGGGCATAGGGTTGGCGGAGGCCATATTCGTCCAGAGCCAGCTAAAATTGAGGCCATCCTGAAATGGCCTCGGCCCACTAACCAAAAACAGGTACGTGCCTTCCTTGGAACAGCAGGGTACTACCGTAAATTTGTGCCCCAGTACAGCACCATTGCCAAACCCCTGACTGACCTAACGACAAAAAAGTACACCCGACAAATTGACTGGAGCCCAGAGTGTGAGCAGGCTTTTTCCCAGCTGAAGGACATTTTGTCCCAATCCCCAGTGTTAGCAGCCCCCGACTTCCGCCGGCGGTTCATTGTGCAAACAGATGCCTCAGGTTGTGGAATAGGAGCTGTCTTGAGCCAAATAGGGGAGGATGGTTGTGAACACCCAGTTGCCTTTCTCTCCCGAAAACTTCTGGACCGTGAGATAGCCTATGCCACTATTGAAAAGGAGTGCCTGGCCATAGTCTGGGCACTCAAGAAATTGCAGGCATATGTGTACGGGCGCGAGTTCTCAGTGGTAACAGACCACAGTCCCCTTAGTTGGTTACAGCGCACTGCCGGAGACAATGGACGACTGCTGAGATGGAGCTTAGCCCTACAACTATACAATTTCACTATCTCTCACAAAAAGGGCAGAGATCACGGGAACGCAGATGGCCTGTCCCGTCAACAGGAACCAGACCAAGCGCCGAGCAAGCCCAGGAAATCCCTCGCTACAAATACCCAGGGTACAGGAGAATACCATTACTCTCAGCAAGCTTAAGCCACCCAGGACACCGGGCTTGGAAGTAGAGGGAGGAAATGTGACAACACAGCCGGCGCGTTGTGTCACACAGTGGTAAAAGACACGCAGCTACTTCCCTAGCCCTGGTCCTACACATGGACTTCACCAATTGCCAATATGTTATTAGTTAAATGTTAGGAAATATTGTATTATATTGTATGATATTATTGTTACAAGGGTACAGTTATGTTTTCAATGTATATATATGAATGTATTGGTTATTCTGCTATAGTTTGTAAAATAATGTTTCCCCATGTGACGATCAGATAACCTGTGTATTTGCTCTGTCTGGGAAGATACAGCTAGTCTCAGATGTCAGGCCATTCACCCCCCCTCATTCTTCCCCACACAATGGATTCCAGGCCACACAATCAGATTAAGTAAGGTTACTTTAGTTAACATCTATTGTGGCCTAGGGAACATGTCTGGACATGTGAAAGTAGTTCTGTGGGTGTCGCCTTATTGTAGAAAAGACAAAGGGTTTTGATAATAGCAAACAGGGGCGGTGAGAGAGATCTGGGACAGAAGGTGAGAGAGTGGCAGGAAACTGACTAAGAAGTAATGTTCTGTCAGGAGCTCCAGGAGGGATTGTCGTGTAGAATTGGATCACAGAAGTGTGCTGAACTGTTTATAACCCAATCTGTTTAATAAACCACTGTTGGTTTTTCATCTACCACCGTGACTGAGTGATTTTGAACCCAATATTCTCACACCCGACACTTCAGGGTAATAAAACAAGGGGCATCCAAGCAATCTTGGGCGCCCATTAAACTGAATCACCTCCAATGACAGGGATGTCCATTGACTCAGTGGCGGAACTACCTTTGGTGCAGCACCTGCATTGTAACAGGGCCCTGGGGACTAAGGGGACCACTGCTGTACAAGTCAATATTAAGTTTTGTTCACCACACAACCATTTTGAGCAATGTCAGATTACTGGTCTAGCAGAGGGAGCAGAGTGCATGCCACTGCCTGAGGAACCTGCCGCAAGCTAAGGGATGTAGGGTTAACCTTGTGTGTGGGAGCTAGATAGGGGAGTCCTTCCATCTATCAACACTGTTGATCACAGCCACGTACAGCTGTGAATTCTTCCTGATTCACAGCTGTCTGACTTAATGGCAGTTCACAGCCAGAGTAACTGGTGCTGTCATAGCCTGCACAACCGAGTTTCTGAGGAAAGCACAGGGGCAGGGCCCCCACTCAGAAAGAGCAGAGGCTGCTGTGATCCCACCCCCAAAAAGGTACATTCGCCAAGGGGCATATTAAGAGAGGAGGGGGCCTGTGTGCAGTCTCTGTCTGGGCCCCATCCACTGTAGCAGGCAGTGGCAGTGCAGTTATAGTATACTACAGTAATTCTGAGCACAAGGTGGTGCGCAATTCTCTGGCAAAATGGATGCTGTGCCATTTTACTGATGAGTTGTTTAACGCAGCTGCTGCCGATGCGGGACTCTAGAGAGGTAAGTGTCAACAATATGTGTGCGGTGTGGGCCTCCTGGACCCAGAAGCCTGTATGCACCACACTGCACCTATTATAGCTGTGCCACTAAATTCCCTGTTCTCCACACCGTGCAGGTCTGTGTGCTGTACTCTTTGTTTGTACCCATCACCCACTGTCTCTTCCTGTCACTCTCTACATTTCCTTGTCACCAACTGCCTCCCTCTAGCCCTCTGCCTCTCCCTGTCACCTCTGAAACCCCTGCCACCTCTCCACATCACCCTCTGCCTCACAATGTCACCCCTGCCATCCACCACCTCTCACTGTCACCCTCTGCCTTTCCTTGTTACCCACTGCCACATCGCATATAATTAACTTGGGATGGGGCAGAGGAAGGGGCCCAAAGTATATTTTTGCACCTGGACCCACCACTCACTAGTTCTGCTACTACATTACCAGGTCTATCATTGATGGTCTACAGTGATAGTTTACATCAATAGCAGGAGATGATCAACAAGAAAGTATTGATGATTTAAACCATCAATGGGCATCACTGCAGCTGATCTAAGTGTGTGAAGGTACTTGGTGGAACTATGCACCATGCCACCTGTGCTGTGGGAACAAAAAACATTGCAACGCTCCTTGCTATTGATGATGGAGAACCAGTGGTCCTCCACAATCGATGGCAATGCCATCAACCATCAGAGCCTTCCCTAGTCAATGATAGCTTGTAAGCACAGCTCACTTACAAATTGCCACAGAGAAGCAGAAGCTGAGAGCACTGATACAACATTAAGGAGCTTGGAATTAAGGAGTGGTGGCATGCAGCATGTGGATACATTCCCAGATGTAGTTTTTAGCAATCCCCACATAAGAAGCAAGGAGTGACTAATAACAGCAGCTGCTGCCCCTGGGCTGCAGCGCCATCCAAAGAGTGCAGGGGGGAGCTGACCAAGACATATGTACATATATGTGAAGTTGTATGTAACATATGTCCTGGCTTCCTTCCTCAGGAATCAACAGCGGCCGCAGCATGCCACACACTGCTCAGCCTGTCAATCATCCTTTAGCATGCCCCGGACTCCTGTGAAAGCAGCCAATGTAAGTCTGGTGGTGGGCTAAATGACCATTGACAGGCTGAGCCGTGTTCACCATGCTGTGGCAGCTGCTGATTCCCAGGGAAGGAAGCCAGGACATATGTTACATACAACGTCACATATATGTTAATATGTCCTAGCCAGCTCCCCCCTGCAGTTTTTGGATGGCACTGCAGCTCAGGGGCAGCAGCCGCCGCTGGTGACTAATGAATTTAAAATCCAGCCATAGAGAAAGGGTGTCTAAAATGAAGCAGTATTTAGAGCACTCTAGGTACCCGAATGGCCCATGCTGAAATTTACCCAAATGGCCCATCCTGCACAGCCACCGAACTCAGACTTTGTTACATCCTGCCCCATATATACTGTAAATAAACATATGTGTACATGTACACAACTATATATATATATATATATATATATATATATCCCATCAACAAAATGAGGGTTATGAAATAGAGTGCAAGGACATATATACCCGGTTTTGTTCTAATGTGTACCATATGTACAGCACTGCAAACCACTTTTGGCGCCTTATATAATAATAATAATAATAATAATAATATATTGTGATAAGATCACTGAAATAGTTGTGGAAGGCAGGTAAATTTGCCCCAGGTTTTTTACCTATGTGTTTTAAAACCCCAGGGATATTGTGTTGGTTCTGCTAAGAGCTTTTGGATTTGGCATGAACTGGATTAGGGTCCTGGGGTTGGGTGTGACAAGAGAAGGTGGGTTCTCCATCCATTTAGGCCCAGTTTGGGTCTTTTGGCTATTAGCCTCACAGAAGGCTAATTAGGGATTTCAGCTGTAGGTGGGTGTTAAAAGGCTGGTAGCCTGATCATCTGTCTCTCACACTGCCTTGGGAAAGAGGAGAGACTATGGAGTTTCTGTAAGAGAGAAACATGCTTTTAAAAAACAGTGAGCTGTGCCTGGTAAACTTCTCCTTGTAGGAAGACTGGACCACTTACCATAAATTGAGAATGGACCCCACAAATGGAATAATAAGAAATTTGGAGACTTTGCTAGACAAGTATAGGAAACTGGAGGTCCTGGGAGAGAAATAATATAGGTTTCTGTGGAACCAAGAACCAGTAACGCCAGTAATTTATGTTCTTCCAAAAATCCACAAGGATATAACTAATCAGCCTGGAAGACCAATAGTCTCCGATATCAATTTGGTTACGGCTAATCTATCTGAATTTATAGATTACCACTTACAACCTCTAGTTTTTATCTACAAAAGGTCGTGACTGCTATGGGCACCAGGTTCACTCCAAGTTATGCAAACATTTTTATGGGCCAATGGGAGAATGAGACAATGTGGAATAGTGACCCATTTGGAGCAAACCTGGTGTCCTGGTTCTAATATATAGACAATGTTATATTTATCTGGAGAGGGGGCATAGAACTTTTATGTGAATTTTATACATATTTAAATACCAATAGTTATAATAAAGAATTTATTATCAAATCCCCATAGTGAGGGGACAAGAAAAAGAAACCAGTTATGACTAGGGTGGACACAACCCAACTTATAATGTATGTCATGTTTTATTACGGGTTTATTGAAGCTCCCCATATTCATATTGTCCAATGGAGGCTTAAATGCTCACATACATCTAAAAGTATAGATACATTTAAAATTTTTGTAATGTTGGGACTAATCGTCCTTTATGGTTTGACAAGTGAAGTACTAAAATCAAGAAAATGTGGAAAAAGTTTAGAAAAATAGATATGTGAATAAAGATTAAAAACAGTTAGCAGATGTGTCCATTCCTTGAATTCTTGTGTGTGCTTTCTTATGTACACATTCATGAACCCGAAAATTGAGGCTAAATGAGGTACTGTATCAGCACTGACTCAATTGATCTAGTTTATGATCGCCCCATAAATCGAATAGTCTGTGAGATGATAAAGCTGGTCTCTCACAGTGAGAATTTACCTTTGAAAGCAATGAGATATCAATTAATTTTTTAGATGTCACCATATATGTGGAACAAAATCAATTACATACCATGTGCTTCATCAAACCTACTGACTGCGGGACGTATTTATGGGCAGATAGTTGCCACTATCCAAATTAGGGTTGGGATCAATCCCGGAGGGTCAGGTGAGGAAAGTAAAACAAAATTGTTCAAAAGAAGAGAACTATTTACAGCAGGCTAAATTAATGAAAGACAAATTTATAGCTTCAGAATATCAACCACACAAAATAGAAGAAACAGTGGAAAAAATTAGAGAAGTAGATAGAAAAAGATTATTAGTAACTAAACCATCTAAATCTTCTGATAATTCTATACATGATTGGGCGTTTTTTACCACTTTTAGCGGTCAGTATAAACTATTGGAAAAAATCATTACTAGACATTGGGGAATATTAAGAAAAGAATATTAAGAAAAATCATTGGAAGCCACCTACCGATTAAGCCTAGATGTATTTACAGGAAGGCCCCCAATATTAGCACAAACTTTGTCAAAAGTGCATACCCCCCAAACAGACCAGGTTCCCTAGTGAAATCTGAGGGATTTTATAGATGTGGATCTTGTATGGTGTGTTGAGAGACAAAGGGCAATAATAAAAAGCTGACCAAACTAGAAATGAATGGAAGAAATGGTATAGAATGTTCATGTGGATTATATTATAGTGGTCGCACCAGCAGACCATCAAAATTGCATATAAGTGAACACCTATGCAATATTAAAAAAGGACTACAAACTCATGCACTGTCGGAGTATTTAGACAGAACCACAATAATTCCATTAATGAGATCAGGAGGTTCTTTGGTCTCATATGGGTGTCAGGTCACTGGAGACAATGAGATCTGGCCAGTCAATTGGCAAAGGCAGAGATGAGAACAATTTTTTAATTGGAACCACTACGACCGGGGGGCATTAATTTGAACTTCGCAATTAAGTGGTTTTTGTGAGGGCCATATTTGAGGTTCTATGTGCTAACCTGTGGTGAATGGGAATTCTCTACTTCTTCTCCCCTGTCTTTGCTCATACAAATAATACCCACTTTTGTATATTTGTAAAATTGATGTATACTTGTATTTTTAGCTCTTGGTAATGTGCGGATGATTATGCATAAGATGACTTTCTAAGAGATACCATTTAAGGTCGCTATGATAACAGGAAAGAGAACGATGCTGACAAACTGTGTTCTGTAACTAATGGATCTGGAGGAAGGAGGACGAAGTTTATCCATTACTATCACAACATCCCGGAAGTGACATATCGGGACTTAAGCGCAGAAAGCCGCATTTTTACACATAGCAATATGAAGCGGTAGCGGTTATCCGTTACCATGGCAACATCCCGGAAGTGACAGATCGGAACTTAGAAACAGGAGGTATAGAACTACATGAACGTCGGGCGCAGCAAAGGATCACAGGACTTGTAGTTGACTTCTGTATAGGGATCAGCTGCGCCCAGCGCCGCGCTATTGGATAGGGCAGCCTTTTTAAATTCTGCATGATGGACACTCCACCCTCATTCATCTGGATTCCTTGAAAAACACCCCAGTACCAGGGTAGAAACGCGTTGGAAGCATTATAGCGGCAAGCGGAGACACAGTGGTTACAGGAACCGGGGAGCGAGATCTGCACTGATTGTGAGAAACCCGGGACTCATATTGATCAGGCTGTTTTTGAACTGGTGATTGTCGGTTCATATACCTCCGGTAATTGCCACATCACGGCCTTCCAGGCTGCTATATTTTAACTTTATATGTGGAGCTTTAACTATGAATTTTTATATGATCTTTTATTGTATTTTTTGATATGTATGTTATTGTCATCCATTAAAAACTGTACTTCACTATATAAATTCCTTTTAATATTTTGGGCACAACCCGTAATGAGGAACATTAGTTGAACATTGAATTTATGGATGGAACTAAACAGTAGCGCTGGATAAGTCATTCTGCTTTTTTTTCCTTCTCCTTGTATTTTTTGTTTAGTGAGTTAGGATTATCCTGTGTTTAGTTAGTGCCAGCCAGCAGGGTTTTTTATTTTTGATGTTTATTTCTGTTTTTCTGCTTAATCAAACAGGCTGAGGGCAGTTTCAGCAAACCAACCAACTTGTGTGCTGCCCACTGCCATTTACCCCAAGAGATGGTACCTGTTCCCCTGACCCTGTTACACATGGTGGATAATTGGATTGCATGATTTGCTAATAAATGAAGGAAGCAGCAGCTTTGAGAGCCCTGCAGAAAGCAGGTTTTTGTCTGCCAGTGTGACATGCTGGGAGCTGCAGTGCCTCACACACAGAAGCAAGTCCAAGTGGTGCTCTGGCTGCACGATTGTGGAGACCTGTACAGTTAAAGGGCCAGACCCACCCTTTTTCGTAACCAGTACTGATACATGTCCTGGGTGAAAGTGGCTACATAACTACTGGAAAAGCCACCAGGGTCCAACAAGAAGCCACCAGGCAACATCAATTGAAGGTTGAGGAGATATGGAGGCAACAGCACCAGGGCCGTAAGATTTTTAAAGAGGTGGTGCAGCATCTCGCAGCATGGCCTGGAAATGCTTCCCTAAATGTCCCAACCAGTTCCAGCTCCATATAGGCTAGTCATTTTTTTTTTGTAAGTGACAGAGACTTATGATGTGGACCATATTTGACCATGTTCGAGAGGACAGCTGAGCGGGTGAGTTTGCCTAAAGGATAGTGGACTGGCCTGCTGGCACCCTTTTTCTCAAGTGACCCTCAAAAAGATTATTTTTACTTAAGCACTGCAGATGCTTTGGACTAGGAAAAGCTATAAATATAAATTTTGACTCACCTGGTAGTCTCCCTGTCAGTACAAGTGCAATGTGTGCTTCACTAGATGTATTACATGGACAAACCTCCCTGCTCACTAATGCATGACCTCATTCACCTGACCAAAAAATGGTCCCATTAGACATTAACTGGACCCCAGATGGTGGAAAAAGTTGTCATGGAACATTATGTGAGGTCCCTGTCTGTGACTTTGTGCAAGTGGGATCCTACTCAACTGCAATGTATAGAGTCCCGTTGTGACTTCCACACTTACTATGGTAATTGTTCCTTCTGCATAATAAAGTCCCTTTTATTCCTTTAGGGAACCAGTACATCCTAATAACAGGCTTACCTACCCACACATAGCCCCTTGCCATGTGTTGTACAAATAGCTTTTATACCAAGTGACTAAAAGGGGTGAGGGTGTGGTAGAACAGCTTGTGGTTCCCCAGCTGCATAGGAGAACCATCCTGAACCTACTGTAGCTCATGGTCACATCACAGTAGGACACTTATGGGTTGAAAAGACCACTGAAAGGATTTTGTAGTGTTTTTTTTGGCCTGGGATGTATAAAGATGTGTCTGAGTATTGTTCTTTATGCACCGTGTGCTAGTATCATTCTCCCAGATCAATTTTAAAAGCCCTCTAGTGCCCATGCCTATTGTAGAGGTCCCATTTGACAGGATAGCCATGGATCTGGTTAGGCCCTTGTTAAAGTCTGCTTGGGGTTATCAGTATATTCTCATAATAGTGGTTTATGCTATTTGATATCCTGAAGCAATCCCTCTGCATAATGTCAACCAAGACAATGGCTAGAGAGCTGGTGCATGTTTTTAATAGGGTGGGAATACCAAAAAGATATTTTGACTGACCAAGATAACCCTTCTATGACTAGAATTATGAAGGAGTTATGCAAATTGTTTAAATTTACTCACCTGAGAAACTCAGTTTATCATCCCCAAATGGATGGGTTGCTAGAGATGTTCAACAAAACCTTAAGAAGTATGCCGAAAAAGGATGTTGATAAGGATGGTAAAAACTGGGATTACGTATTGCCATGTCTGATGTTGGCTGTTAGAGAAGTACCTCAGTCTTCTTTGGGATTCTCTCCTTTTAATTTGTTCTATGGGAGACATCCCAGAGGATTGCTAGATGTTGCTAAAAAGACATTGGAAGGGCAGCCTACACCCTGTAAAAGTGTAATTGAAATGTGTTGCAGATGCAGAACAGGATTGTGGCCATGGTGCCCATTGTCAAGGAACATACAGAAGAAGCCACGCTCATATGAGGCGGCTCCATTGCAAACGGGCACACCTGGCATGACTAGGCGATCTGTCCGCCTAGTCATGCCAGGAGTGCACAGAGATACTCCCATTCAGAGCATCTCTGTCTGGGCGCACAGAAAGAGATGCTCTCCATTCAAGTGAATGGGGCGCACCTCCGTCGCAGGTGCACGCCCAGGTGGACGGGGACGCTCTCAGTGATAGGCGCGCCCGGGTGGGCGTGCCTAGTCACAGACGGAGCCACGACTAGCGTGCCTCCATCTGTATGGAGCAGGCCCAACAAACAGATTATAATCAGAATAAATTCCGATTGTTGATTCACTGATGTGCATCCAATGGTTGCGTCTTCTTGCACAAGCGGCAGATCTGAGATGCCTTAATACAAATCCCAGCAGCTGTGTCATCTGCATATTTTTACACAGCAGCTGCATATGGGATAACAGCTTTGATGACATTTGCATCCATCCCTAAATCAGGCCCATAATATGCTTCCTACTCTACATCTAGCCAATAGTGGACATGACTTGGCTGGAATGTATTACTTTTAAATGTGATAACTTCCTTATATAATTGCAAAACAAATGATTTCGAGCAACAACTTACAGCACACAAGGCCACTAAACCCTGTGATTTTAACCTGCGCCTAACCTTGTATTTCAGTTTATTGTTAACTTGAAACAAAAGGCAATACCTAACCTAACCTGATCTGGGATTGTCATCATAGTAGATAAGGGAACATCTGAAAAAACCTTATAGCTTCCTAAAATCTCCTAAAAGCTCTAGGGATGTTTTGTGTGATTTATGGCTTTCCATTGACGTCAATGGATGTTTCTACAGCATCCAAGTGATTTTTGGACAAAATGCTTCTTTATCTCCTTCCTGTTAGGAAATGTAGTCATTAGTAAAAGTTTCTTGCTGTTGAAAATTTCCACATAGAATTTGTGCAACAAGATTATTGCAGTGCTAGCTACTGCAGGCTTTCATGGAGGAAGGCAGCTAAGCACAAATAGATGCTTATACAACAAGTCTTCATTTTGAATAAGTTTGTATAATAGAAGCTATAGAAGTACTTAAGGAAGCCGCATGTCACAGAAAAAAAAAAATTCCTGTATTAAGTAAATGTATTTGCACAATTTTCCTACCAGCGGGAGGGTTGAATATGTGGACTAACAACCATAATCATACATTCTAAAAACATTAATAAGGTTGAAGTGTAGGGACTGATTTACTAAATTATATAAAGTTCCACCGTGTTGACTGCAACCACATAATTCAGATAAGAGATTGCAAAAGCAGGTGGTTGCATACTGTAGATGCACATAGAAGATGTTTGTTATCCTTAAAACAGTTGTGTACAGATGCAGTTTGCCACCTGTACACAGTGATTTCTCTCTCTCTCTCTCTCTCTCTCTCTCTCTCTCTCTCTCTCTATATATATATATATATATATATATATATATATATATATATTACAAAGCATTTCCCCCATTTATGGACATCATCATGTGAGATCATTTTGTCAGTAATTACCAACTTGCCTAACTATATCTTTATCAGCTCATGTATGGTTATAATACCATACAAACTCATCATAATGCCTCTAAAGACCTGCTGGACATTTTTCTCTTACATACAGTAACTACTGTACTTATAGAACCAGTATACCTGAAACGCTTCACAAGAAATGTGACAATTTGCACATCTTATAATTTTATAGTTTCTTTTCCTAGCCTTATTTGCTTTATCCATAAGAAACAACTTATTTAAAATTATCAGTATAATATTGGCTAGTATAATATTTACTTATAAAAGCACTTTTGCCTCTACATTTTTAAAGACACAACTGTATTTATTAGGGGTGTGCGCCGGACCATTTTTCGTGTTTTGGTTTTGGATCTGTATCTCCTTCGTGTTTTGCATCTGTATTGGTTTTGCCAAAACCGCCCTTGTGGGTTTTGGTTTTGGATCTGGATTTTTTTTTAAATCATAAAAACAGCTAAAATAACAGAATTTGGGGGTGTTTTTGTTCGTACGGTATTATTAATCTCAATAACATTCATTTCCACTCATTTCCACCTCACCTCACAGCTCACATTATTGTTTTCATCCAGTTTAGGCCAAAAGGTTGCACCGAGGTAGCTGGATGACTAAGCTAAGCAACAGTAGTGAGCTGCACAAACACGTGGCACATCTAGGAGTGGCACTGCAGTGGCAGACAGGATATCAGTTTTATAAACTATGACAAAAAATGCTCCAAAGAGCACATAATGCAAAGAAAAGAGGAGCAATATGGAAATGTCCTCCCACCCACCCTTATGTTGTATATTAAACAGGACATGCAATGTTTAACAAACCAATCATTTCAATGACAGGGACTGTCACTTGTGGATGAAATTATTGGTTTGTATGGACCCCCACAAAGCAAGCTTGCAATGGGCAGTGCACTAACTGGCTTTAGTATTTTAAATAGGCACAATGTCGTAATCAGCATCCGATTCCTCACCCCCATCAGTGTATACATCCTCTTCTTCACAGACTATTAATTTGACCCTGCTGCAATCCATCATCACAGGTCCCTCTCTACTTTTTGGGGGTATTTGCTGGTAAAGGTCTTCCGCGTGAAATTTATAATTTATTTTGATAAACATCATCTTTCCACATTTTGGGGAACTAATCTCCTACGCCTAGCTGACAAGGTTCCCACCTGTGCTAAAAGCTCTTTCTAAGGAAACACTGTAGTGTTGGCTTCTTAATTAAAACAAAGCCAGTTTGCGCAAGTGCCTCCAAATTGCCTCTTTTTCCTGCCAGTATTGAAATGGAATGTCTGACATGCCTATTTGGATGCTATCACTGAAATAGTCATCAACTATTCTTTCAATGGAGACAGCATCATATGCAGTGACAGTTGACATGTCAGTACATATGGGCAGCTCATTCAGTCCAAACCAGATGTCAAAACTTGTTCCTGACTGATCTGCATCACCGCCGGGGGGTCTCTTTGGAAAATGTAGGTTTTTCTTTGCAGCCGCAGTTCCGGGAGAAAATAAAGGAGGAGATGTTGCCGTGTCACGTTCCACTTGAGCTGACTAATTTCGTACTAACAGCTCTTTGCATCTCTGCAGATTTGTGCCCGTTGGAAAGAAAGACACAACGTATGACTTAAAATTAGTATCAAGTATGGTCGCCAAAATATAGTAATTTGATTTCAAGAGATTGACAACACTTGAATCCTGGCAAAGCGAATGAAGGGCTTCATCTCCAAGTCCAACATACTTAGTGGAATCACTCTGTTTCAGCTCCTCCTTCACTTTCTCCAGCCACTTTTGCAAAAGCCTGATGAGGGGAATGACCTGACTCAAGCTGGATTATCTGAACTAACTTCACATGTGGCAACTTCAAAAGGTTTGAGAAACTTGCAAAACAAGGTACTTATTCTCCACTGCACTTGACTTAGGTGCATTCCCGCTCCTTTCCCTATGTCATAGGTGGATGTATAGACTTGAATGGCCTATTGCTGCTGCTCCTCCATCCATCTGAAGCATCTTAAGGGTATAATTCCACCAAGTTACTACCTCTTGCTTCAGATGATGGCAGGGCAAATCAGGAGTGTTTGCTGGCACTCCAGTCTTCGACATGCAGTTGCTGAATGTCAAAAATGTCTCAGAATTTTTCGGGACACCAACAGCATCTTCTGCATGCCCCAGTCTTTTTTTTTAAATTCTGCACCACCTAATGAATTGTGTGAGCAAAACATGGGACATGTTGGAATTTGCCCAGATTCAATGCTCTCACAATTTTGGTGGCATTGTCGGGTATCACAAATCTCGAGGAGAGTCCAAGTGAGGTAAGCCATTGTGCAATGATTTGCCTGAGTTTTTCAAGGAGGTTTTCAGCGGTGTGCCTCTTACTGAAACCAGTGATACACAGCGTTCCTACCTCTGAATGAGTTGGCACTTGTGAGATGCTGCTGGTGCTGCTGCTGCTGTTGGTGCTATGGAAGGCAATACATCTACCCAGTGGGCTGTCACAGTCATATAGTCTTTAGTTTGCCCTGTTCCACTTGTCCACATATCCGTGGTTAAGTAGACAGTGGTTACAACAGCATTTCTGAGGACACTAATAACACTTTTTTAATGTCTTTGTACAGGCTGGGATTTGCTTGTCTAGTGAAGTGGAATCTAGGTGGGATTTGGTACCGGAGACACAGTACATCAATCATCTATGTAAATCGCACTGCACTAATGGCGGATACTGGATGCACGTCTAACACCAGTATAGATGTTATGGCCTCAGTAAACCACTTTGCAACTGGATGACTGCTGTCATACTTCATCTTCCTTGCAAAGAATTATTGAACAGTCAATAGTTTAATTAAACTAAACTCCAAGCAGTCTTCCTGGTCCCCTTTTGGGATGAAGATTGGCTCCCAGCAGCAAACTGCAGCAGTAGGCATAGCACTCCAGAATCCTCCGGAGGAATTGGATACAGGACTACTTTCAATCCTGACTCTAGGAGGAAATTGACAATGAGGGTATTGGTGGTGGGGCTTGCAGGTGCTTGGATCCAATAGAGAAAAGGGAGCTAGGTGTCACTGGACTGGTTACGTTCTTAGCCAAAGTTTCTGAATGTGTCAACAACTTTTGATGTACGTGCTGCAAGTGGTGTAACAGGGAGAAGGTTCCTAGGTGGTTACGGTCCCTACCTCTACTTACAATGGCTTTACAAAGGCTACAGATGGCTAGACAGTAATTATCCAGGTTTGTGAAGAAATTATTCCACACAGAAGAGGTGGATTTTTCTGTCTTCTGCCCAGGCATGACAACAGGCTTTTTCATACCATGGGCAACAACTGTATCCACTGGAGCCTTATTTAAACAAACCACATCCCCAGCATCAAAATTCTCATCATCAACATTCTCATTAGCACCAGCTACACCAATATCCTCTGAATCCTGGTGTACTTTTACAGTGACATCCTCAATCTTAATGTCAGCACATTGTCTGGCGCTGCTCCTCCTAACACGTGCATATTATGTGCAAATGGTGGAAGAAGCCTCCTCTTCCGTATAGTATTGGAAAGGCCAGACATATACTTCGCAACTGTGGACACATTTGGACTCTCCTTGGGGATTAGTGATATTTCTTGGTCCTGTGCCTTAACAAGTTTCATTTTTTTACACTTCTACAGGGAGGAGGGCTTACATCATTATGATATGCAGAACCACAGTCATAAACACAGGCCAAGGCCTCAGTCTTTCCTTGCCAAGGCCTCAGCCTTTTCCTACACTTTGTGTAGTGAATGGTATATTGCCAATTTTAAGTTTCTCTTCAGCTAACATTACTTTTTTTATTTTTTTTATCACTGTAAAATATTGCTTCTTTGATTTTTACATGCCCTCTATGCCATTCGGCGTCGGCCTTAGCAGATGACGTTGATGGACTTGCATTGTCAATGTCATGACTAGTGGCAGCAGCTTCAGCACTAGTAGTAGTAAGTGGTTCCTGATCTTTCAATTGTTTGTCCTCCATTTCTATCAACACGCAGTGGCGTACAGCAACAGTTTCGCACAAATGAGTCAGAAATATGTAATATTTTTTATATCAAACACCGGCAGTTACAGTGTCGCACAAATGAGTCAGAAATATATATTTTTACACACTGTGGTTTAGCTTCACCAACAGCTTCGCAAAATACGTGTATGAGTCAGAAATGGTAGTCGAACACTGCAGTTGACCTTCACAAACAGCGTCACACAATACATGTATGAGTCAGAAATGGTAGTCAAACACTGTGGTTGACCTTCACCATCAGTGTCGCACAATACGTGTATGAGTCAGAAATGGTAGTCGAACACTGAGGTTGACCTTCATCAACAGCATCGCACAACACGTTTATGAGTAGGAAATAATATACTGCGGTCTGACCGGCAGTGTCACAGTACTTATGAAAATAAAATAAAAATTGTATAGTACAGCACAAACAAATAAATATATATATATATTTTATTTTAAGCTTTTGGTTTTTTAACTTATATTATTTTAATTTTACACTGGGGTGGAGCCCCTGGATGGACGGACAGATCACCCCTTTCAGATACAGCAGAGAGATCACCCCTTTTTCAGATACAGCAGACAGAGAGAGCACCCCTTTCAGATACAGCAGACAGAGAGAACAACCCTTTTTCAGATACAGCAGACAGAGCACCCCTTTTTCAGATACAGCAGACAGACAGGGCACCCCTTTTTCAGATAGAGCAGACAGAGCGCACTCTTTTCAGATACAGCAGACATAGCACCCCTTTCAGATACAGCAGAACGAGCACTCCTTTCAAATATAATAGACAGAGAGAGCATCCTTTTCAGATACAGCAGACAGAGCACCTGCCCCACGCCAGACAACACAGTACTGAGATGGACACGTTTGTCCAGTATACTCTCCACAGATGGAGTGAAGACATTACTGGGGACTTATATAGAATCCAAAACCCGCGAGAATCCGACAGCGGGAAGATGACTTTCGGCCTCGCTTTAGGATCCGAGTAAGGCAGGAAGTCCCGAGCTGGACTTGGATCATGCCTCGGATCTCAATGTTCGGGTAGGTTCAGTTCCCCGAGAACTGAACCCGCTTATCTCTAGTATTTATAAGGTGTATACTGCACTGTACTCTGTATATATATATATATATATATATATATATATATATATATATATATATATGGCTTTGTGCTTTACATGCTTGTTCTAATGATATACTGATTTTACAAAATATAGGATTAATATGGAAAAGGATAGCAATGTCCCACATTTTATTGCAAAACTCCTGATTTTCCATAATCACAGTGGGCATGAGCATCAGTGAATATAGGTGTGGTCTAATTTGTCCTTATTTTCCAACTTGTGGGTAAATTTACTAAGATGGGAGTTCTATTTAAGATGGGATGTTACCCATAGCAACCAATCAGATTCTACTTCTCATTTATCTAGCACCTTCTAAAATATAATACCTGAAATCTGATTGGTTGCTATGGGCAACATCACTTCTTAAACAGAACTCCTATCTTAGTAAATTTACCCCTCGGTATGTTTTCTTAGCATTATAATTATTATGTATTGAAGTAGTTAAAATTAGATTATTCCAAGTTCAATTAGTATACAGTATCTTGATGTGGATTGTAGTTCCACTTGGATAGCCTAGATTATACCACTGTAATGAGCTTTAAATCACCTACTTAATAAAAATGTGGCACTGGAAAATATTTCAAAAGGATGTTAAGGGAGTGTCTTCATAAAGAATGTGGTATAACAATTAATTACACAATTGTTTAATAAGAAAATACACTAATATGTTTAAGAAATTGACTTAATGAGAAACATAAGTGTCTGAGAAAGTGATGAAGGAATGAAAGTATTTGATTTAGTTAACCTCTTAAATTAATTTACAGTAGGATTTAGTAGAATTCTGCTCTACTGCTCCCAGCAAGGCACATTTATCTTACTCCTTACATGTTTCTAATTGTGTAAAAAATGAAATTATATAACACAACTTCATGTGTTAATTTAAGCTATAACTTTCCTTATGTGCATACATAAGAGGTCTTGCAATTAAGTTTGTGAACTCATCTGTGAACTGTAAAAGGGCTACATACCTCATTGCTGAATTTCACTGTGGTCGCCTTCAAAGTACTTCCCTTGGGAAGCTATGCACCCATGTCAGTACCTAGCTACCCCGTCAAAGCAATTTTGGAACTGGTTTTGTGGGATGGCCATCGTACTACTCCTGATGTCATCAATGTTACCATTTGCCTTGCTTTCAATATTTCCTTTATCTTCAGGAACAGAAAAAAATCCCTGGGGGCTAGATCTGATGAATAGGGAGGGTGTTCCAACATAGTTATTTATTTACTAGCTAAAAACTCTCTAACAGACAGTGCCGTGTGTGTGTAACCCCTTCGGGGTTGACAGGTTTCTAAGTGGTTGGAAGAGGTATCACAGATGTTCGGTAGCTAGGTAATTGACCCTTTCCCTAAGATGTTTCCCCCTGTACCTTGTTCATTGGTTCAGAGAGGTAGGATAGATTGATACGCAACAGTGATTCAATGACAGCAATCTTCAACAGGAAGTTCTTTTATTAACTGGCATGGTCAGATTTCATGAAACTGCGCCGTCCCACCCTGTCCCCCCGTTTTTGACGAGGAGATCCATTCTGCAGATGTGCATAACATAATGTTTAAATATTTAAAAAAATACTTTTTCAACTTGATTTGAATAAAATAAATGTAAAAAAAACAATGTTTTAACGCTTTTGAAGGGAAAAATCGTCAGTTAAGTGGTTAAGCCGCAAAGACTTGACTTCTGGATTAAAGATGGTAATTAGTTTACAGCAAGAATTGGATAATCACAATGAGGAAAATGTAAGAAAACGATTGTAAGAAAATCACATTTAGCTACAGCTCACATTACACTGGAACATTCAATATTTCAGTGGTTTCAATCAATATAAATACAGATATATGCATATACAGAGAACCCTGCACTCTCCTCAGCAGCTTCATTCACCTTAATGCTTTAGTATACATCTGAATAAACAATGAGGTTTTGGTTTACGAATTGTACAATGCATGTAAGCTTGCGGCCCACTCCACAGGACCCCATTTCACTGCAAGTCCTACTCTATCACATAAACTTTCACATAGATTTTTTAGGGATCTGGCTACTACTGTCTCATAGGGGAAAATATGCTTACCTGGTTTAAAGCTTACCTGCCACACTTATGGCTTTTAAAAGGTATGACAGTCACCAACACAACTACACACGTGTGCTTACCTGGTTTAAAGCTCACCTGCCCACTGACTTCTGGCTTTAAAAGTGAGACAGTCACCAACACACCTAAACAGCAGCTGACCCAGGTGTACAGATATATGTATGTATATATATATATATATATATATATATATGATACAACAAGAAAACAGTAAAGATGGTGATTAAGAATACAGGTTTCAATTTCAATTGCTACATTCTTTTAAATATCCCTGATACACACAGTGTTGTAATGGGGGCTGTAGTATGACTGCACTTTTAGGAGAAAGATTGATTCTGGATTCAGTTAATAAATGTCACTGTACTCCAATGTTATATAAGGATGTTGGTAACAAGGGTGTCATAGAATCTCTAACAAGCAACTGTCTCTGTAGCAATTATCTCTTGGAACAAATAACTCAGGGCCTAATTCAGATCTGATCGCTGGGCTGCTAATTTTGCTGTCCTGTGATCAGATAGTCACTGCCTACAGGTGGAGTATAAATTCACAGTGTAAGAGTGCCATTGCATGTGTAGCTGTGCTGCAAAAAAAAAAAACAAAACACTTTGTGCAGTCCATGCGCAACCTTGGAATTACTCCTCCAGTGCGATGAGAAGAGGCTGATCGGGACGGAGCTGACGTCAGACACCCTCCCTGAAAACACTTGGGCACACCTGCGTTTTCCAAAACACTCCCAGTAAACGCTCAGTTACCACCCACAAATGGACTCTTACTGCCCGTGTGATCAGATTTTTTGCACCATCCCGTCGTTGACCGGCGATGCCAGTTGTTGTCTGACGCACGTGCGCATTGCGGAGCATACGCATGCGCAGTTACAATCTGATCGACCGCTGTGCGAAAATGCACAGCAGCGATCAGATCTGAATTACCCCCCCCCCCCAAGTCTTTTATTCTCTAAACCCAGCTTAATATCTCTGTAGAGTTCTTCTCACAAATAATGTCTCTGTGCTGGTTAATGGTTAAACAGGGGTCACTCTGCATGATTCTCAGTCAAGTGACTGGTAGCACCCATTTACTTTATGTGGTTAGGAGTAATATGTGTGTGACAATGGACAATAGGGCTTACCACTCACCCTCATGCAGTCTGCAATAACAAACAGTCTCTATTACTCACTCCGAACCTCACAGGTTATTTCAGTCTCTCCTGTAACCTGTCTCAGTGTCTTTCAAAATGGCCATGGTGTCCGGGCCTCTGCATAGGCCCAGTTCTCCACACTCGCAGAAGCACCCTGCTGCCCTAACTCTGCTACGCTGCTCTCCACCACCTTGCTTAGCCACCCGGTGCACCAAATCAGCTCTCCGGCTCAACTGCTTACCACACATCCAGGTCCTTCAATGATTTCTATCCAACAACTGCGTCACCACCCTCTTCTTCCCAAAAGTCTCCGCATGCTCTGTTTCTGTCCAATCCGATCCTGCCACCTCACTGCACAGTACATGTGACCAAGCTCTGTTCCATTCCAATTGAAGGGGCATACACAACTTTGTGGTACCACGTGGCAGGGGCATTGTTGTGATGCAAGATCCATGAGTTGTTGCCAAAAAGTTCAGGTCATTCACGCAGCCTTTTCAGTACTTCCAAATAATAAACTTGGTTGACTGTTTATTAATTTTCAGTTGCTCTGCTATTCTCTTGACAGTTAGATGATGATTTTCATACAAATTTGATGAACTTTTTGCAATGTTCTCTTCATTTCTGGTCGTCGCTGCTGTCCTGCTCTCTCACCATCAGTGACACCATCTCTTCCCTCAAAAATGTTTCATCCACTCGCAAACTTCTGTTTTCTTGATGGGTGTAGTATGTAATAACTACAATCAAAATCCCGACATCAATGGTTGTTGGGATTTTGACCGTCGAGATTTTGATTGTAGGTAAACTGACCGCATCCCTTCTTGATAGTATTATCCCCAGCCCTTGCACTAACAGCTCTCTGATTTTGCTTCTACTCATGCAAAGTGTAACAAGAAATGTGATGTTCATTTTCAGTTGCTAATTCAAGCTCCGAGATTCTCACGATGGCACACCAAAACAAACACAGGCAATAATAGACGCCACTCAGGAAGAGACTACCGTATATCAACAATACAGCTGTGAAAAGCTGATATGCTAACGTCATCAAACCACACTGCAATTGTAATCTGCTGAGTACCATCAGTTGCATGGAATATATGGTGGAATTAAAATACTATCAGCCTGATTCAGAGGTGGATGCACTGCCAATGTAGTATGTACTGTAGTGGAGAGATTTTTGCTACTGTGCATTTGTCAAAGGTGTACCATGTATATGCCTCGATTGGTCTGTATAGAGTCTCAGTTGCAATTTCAGATGCATGCAAGTTGCAGAGTATTGGAAATGTAGTGGATGACAGGGAGGTGGCTTAGCGCACACATGAAGATGGTCTGTACTATGGGTGTATTATGGGAGTCACGCGTGCATGTCAGTGAAAGTGGTTGCATACACAGACAATTATCCAGTCACATAGGAGTCCATACTCGGATGATGGTGTGAATGGTGCATCCAATGCACCAATCAGTATTGCAGCATGTGTGGATGCTGCGAATGGTTGTCTTGCACATTTAGAAGCACAGATGTACACAAGGTAAAGGGCCTGTAGTGCTAAATGGGGGCATTTTTTAGTTTTATGGTGGTAATATGAGGCTAATTGTTAGCATTAAGATGGATCATGGGGCACTGCAAGCTTATAATGGTCAACATATCTGTACATGTTGGCTAACCTTGACACTCCAGCTGTTGTTGAACTACACATCCCAGCATTCCCTGCATCAGTTTTAACATGGCCAAAAAGCAAAACTGTAGCAGGGCATGCTGGGATGTGTAGTTCAACAACAGCTGGAGTGTCAAGGTTAGCCATCACTGTCTTAGTTGGTCCTTTTTATGGTACTACAATTAGCTATCCAGTCTCCAGGGCATGACTTACTGCTGCACATGCTAAGTTGGTCACAGGGATCATACTATGAGAAATATTTTCACAGTGTCAAGTTTGGCAAACTCCAAAATTCAAAACTTGGCTGCTTGCATCTTGGGGTCATTTCTATATATAGTTCAAGAATGAGAGAGGATTATTAAGTGGAATTAAACCCAAGAAACCGTTATTTCAGAAGACATATAAGAAATATCTATTGATATATATGAGAAGTGATAATATTTTTTAAACTGACTTACAATATTTATGTAAGTAATGTTCCTACTAACATACCTTATGCCTTTTTTATTTAGCCCTTATTTGGACTAGACAGAAGTAAATAATTTAAATAAGTTAGAAGTGTTCTCACCATAACTAATAATTGGTGATGTTATGCAAATTAGTTTGTTAATCAAAGCTTTGCTAATGACAATTAACATTTGCTTCTGCATGTGTTATGCTGCTACACAGAATGTTTTCAAGATTGTTCACGGTCTGTGAGCTTTCTTCAGTGGTACGCAGAATGCAACATCAGCATAATTTAAAATACTGATCATTGATTTCTCTGGAGAATCTGTCCACAGTAAACACAACATTCTAGTGAAACCTTAAATGTAAAATGATTTAAGATTAACTATAAACAATACACTGTATACGCTATGAATGTGGACTCATAAGTATCAATAATATATATTCTCAATTGATGTGCTGCCTTGACAATGAAGCTGAAGGCCGCTTGGACTCAACTAGCTATAAACATGAAAGGCACAATGTGCATGCCACCTTATACTGCTTTGTATGGTAATGACCTGCCAGGGGTACAACATTCACCATTAACTTACGCACTAAGCTGAGTGAGCGCATCCAGCAAATTCTTGATTTAGAACACATTAATTTCCTGGTTAGAAAATGCACATGTGACTCTACCCTAAAGATTGGCTACATAGTGAGAGCACATTTCTTCGGTGCATTTGGAGAACTATGGAGAATAGATCTGCCATGTTCCATGTTTATTGTTACCAGCCCTGTTTTTTTACGTGAAATAACTAGAGATGTGCGGCGGGCACTTTTCGTGTTTTGTGTTTGGTTCTAGTTCCATGCTCGTGTTTTGGATCTGGATTGGTTTTGCCAGAACCATCCTTTCGTGTTTCGGTTTTGGTTTTGGATCTGGACAATTTAAAAAAAACCATAAAAACAGCTAAAATCAGAGAATTTGTGGGTAATTTTGAGCCTACGGTATTATTAACCTCAATAACATTCATTTCCACTAATTTCCAGTCTATTCTGAACACGTCACAATATTGTTTTTAGGCCAAAAGGTTGCACCGAGGTAGCTGGATGACTAAGCTAAGTGACACAAGTGTGCGACACAAACACCTGGCCCATCTAGGAGTGGCACAGCAGTGACAGACAGATTGGCAGATTTATAAAATAGGCCCCAAGCAGCACATGATGTAAAGAAGAAAAAAAGGTGCAATTAAGTAGCTGGATTTATAATCTAAGCGACACAAGTGTACGGCACAAGCACCTGGTCTATCTTGGAGTGGCACTGCAGTGGCAGACAGGATGGCACTTAAAAAAACTAGGCCCCAAACAACACATCATACAAAGATGAAAAAGAGGTGCAATGAGGCAGCTGTATGACTAAGCTAAGCGACACAAGTGTGTGGCACAAACACCTGGCCTGTCAAGGAGTGGCACTGCAATTGCAAACAGGATGGCACTTTAAAAAAAACTAGGCCCCAAACAGCACATCATGCAAAGAAGAAAAAGAAGTGCAATAAGGTAGCTGTATGACTAAGCTAAGCGACACAAGTGTGCGGCACAAACAACATGGGATGTGCTGGAATTTGCCCAGATGTAATACACGCACAATAAAGGTGGCACAGGAGAGCATACCCCTAAACCACACACACACGCACGGCAAAGCCTGTAAAATGAATTTGGATAATAATAACCCTTTTATTTGGAGCTATTATAATAATATGCAGCACAGGCGAGCGTACCCCTACAGCACACAGGGCAAACCCTGTAAAAATTATTTGGATAATAATATAAGTAATGTATATAACCCTTTTATTTGGAGTAAATAATATACAGCACAGGACACCACCACTGGACTTATGGCAGCACAAGACACTCCCACTGGACTGATGCAGCACAAGACAGCACCACTGGACTGGACTTATGCGGCAGTACCACTGGACTTATACGGCAGTACCACTGGACATATATGGCAGTATCACTGGACTGGATTTATACGCCAGTACCGCTGGAATTATACGCCAGTACCACTGGAATTATACGGCAGTATCACTGGAATTATACGGCAGTATCACTGGACTGGATTTATATGCCAGTACCACTGGAATTATACACCAGTACCACTGGAATTATAAGCCAGTACCACTGGAATTATACGGCAGTATCACTGGATTTATATGGCAGTACCGCTGGACATATACGGCAGTATGACTGTACTGGATATATGCACCAGTACCGCTGGAATTATACGCCTGTGCCACTGGAATTATACAGCAGTATCACTGGATTTAAATGGCAGTACCGCTGGACATATATGGCAGTATCACTGGACATACACGGCAGTATGACTGGACTGGATTTATACACCAGTACCGCTGGAATTATGTGCCAGTATCACTGGAATTATACGTCAGTATCACTGGATTTATATGGCAGTACCGCTGGACATATACTGCAATATCACCGGACATATACGGCAGTATCACTGGACATATACGGCAGTACCACTGGACATATACAACAGCACAGGGACACCACCACTGGACTGATGCAGGACAACACAGCACCACTGCAATGTACTGGACTTATACAGCAGCACTGGACATATGACAGCAGAGGACACCACCACTGTGACTGAACTGATACAGCACAATACACCACCACTGAACTGATGCAGCACAACACAGCACCACTGGACTGGACTTATACAGCAGCACTGGACATATGGCAGCAGAGTACACAACCACTGTGACTGGACTGATGCAGCACATTACGCCACCACTGAACTGATGCAGCACAACACAGCACCACTGGGCTGGACTTATACAGCAGCACTGGACATATGGCAGCAGAGGACACCACCACTGTGACTGGACTGATGCAGCACAAGACACCACCACTGTGACTGGATTGATGCTGCACAAGAAACTACCACTGAACTGATGCAGGACACTGAGGATGGAGACACGTCCTCTCTCTACACTCTCAAATGCCGGAGTGAAAATGGCGGCAACATGCGGCTCCTTATATGGTATCAAAACCCCGCGAGAATCTGACAGCGGGATGATGACGTTTTGCCTCGTTCTGGTTTCTGAGTCCGGCGGGAAAACCTGAGCCTGATTCGGATCCAGGCTCGGGTAGTGAAGTTCGGGGGTGTTCAGTTCTCAGGGAACTGAACCCGCTCACCTCTACAAGTAACATGGTCAACACACTAACAGGAATTTGATTGTATCATTTGTTAAAAAAAAACAATAAAAATGATCAGTGGTCTTGATCCAGTCAGGGCCATCATAATATATAGGCACACTGGGCAACTTGATTCTTGCCGCCTCCGAGCATGGGCAGGTGGTCACGCAATCAGTATCTTTCTCTACCTGCCTCCCAGGCTGCAGCAAGACAGTGAATGGCTGTCAGCATGCTGATTGGTGGATGGTTGGAGCTTTCCACAAATCAGTTTGCAGACAGCCATTCACTTTATGGAAGCATGTAGAGACAGCGTGGAAACACAGGATGGGCATGTTATAATTTATTTTAATTGGTTGAATGTGTGGTTAGGGACCCCAGTGCATTTCTTTGTACGGGGCATACCATGCTGTTAAGATGACCCTGTATCCAGTGAAGTTACAATTCATTTTTAAACATATAAATACAATAGAAGTATGCTTCTTAAACAGCTCAGTTACAGGCTATATTATTGATAAGAAATATGAGTTATATTTTTATGATCATCATAAAAGTGTATCGTCTATGATATATCTAAAAATAAATCAAAGAAGGAGCTTAAATATATAAACCTGTCACCAGGTCAAAATCCTTATAAATTTCTTTCCCCTAGAACAGTGTTTTTCAAACTCGGTCCTCGGGACCCCACATGTTTCACGTTTTCCATGTCACCCAGCAGGTGCACTGTGTATCACCAACTGACACATTTTAAAAATCTACAGGTGACCTGCAAAACATGAACCGTGTGGGGTCCTGAGGACCGAGTCTGAGATCCTGTGCCCTAGAAGATATATCATGCATTGCCAGGGCTGGATGCAGTCATTTCCCATACAGTTTAAATAAATAACTTAATGAATCCCACTCTAGATTCCAATGACGTCAAAACATAAGAATGTGAATTTGGTTTCTAATCCATAGAGTACAGAAAATATTGACCAAAGGTATCAAATAAGAGCAAGGATAGTGAAACAACTCATTAAAATGGCAACTGGGCCGTTTGGCCCACAACTCTACATTTATTATAATCTTCTCTAATTTTTAGGATTGAAATGTTATTTTAGCACTACTTTGTGGAAAACATTTCTTTGCTCCATTGTTTTGTTTAAATCCAGAACTAATTGTGTTCCTTACCATTAAGTACAATAAGTTAATTTATTGGAGGAAGTAAAGATCATTTACATACAGTAGGTGCAAAATCTTTTTCCCTTCTTTTCTCCCACAGTGCATATGCTATTGGCACCTATAGTGTTTTCCAATGTTCCTGTGTTGGTAAAAGCTAGCCTGAGTCTATATGCTTACTTCTTATGTCCCTTGTCATGTTTGATGCCAAATTTTTCCTATATATCAATATGATGGTCACAATGCCAACGGATCCTGACTGTGAGTATTAGGGTTAGGCACTAGAAGGAGGGTTAAGGTTAGGCTGCAGGAGGGGATGGCCAGTGTCGGACTGGGGCATGAAGGGCCCACCGGGGGAATGCGGTGATAGGTGCCCATACTTAGTGGTGTGACCAGCCTACAAAGAGGGTGTGGCCATCCTCCACAGTGGCTTGAAATGCACAATTGACTTGTGCAGTGTAGTGCAACATACATTCCATGTATAATACAAGTGCACAGTCTGGAACCTGATCCCTAGAGGAGGAAGTGGGCCCTCAGGCAGTGGGGCCCACCGGTGGTTTCCCCTGTACCCCTGTGGGCCAGTCTGACCCTGGCGATGGCAACCAAAGGGGACGATTAGGACTAGTCAGCGGGAGGGGTGGGTTAGAGTTTGGGTTAGGATTGGAATACTGACCGGGATCTAACGGCATTATGACCGTTGGGAATCCGCTGTCAGGATTATGACCGCCGGGATCCTGACCACTGGCATTTCATACCCAACCCACGTTCTGTTCTGTACTGTAACTTCCATGTATTCAATTTTTATTTTGCTAAATGGTTTGATACATGTCATGTTTGATGCTACTTTTCTGTATGTCTTGTGATTTGCTCTGTTAATTGTATTTTTGCATTTATTATACTGCTCAGATGTACCCATGTACCTCTGCCTGACTTATATCTTTTGTACCCTATGGATTAGGAACTGATAGGTGTAACAGATAGCGTTATGCAGAGGAATGCAGAAGGATGGGTCTGTAGGAGATAGACGCCTCCTAATTGCATAAGCGAGTATCTGAGTGCTGTGCCTGTTGACGCAGCCTCAGTTGACCATTGTGACCATTGGTCATGATTTGCCATGGTTTTAGGCACTGGTCAGACTGTGTAAGAGGAAGCTTAATCAAGCTGAGCATTGGATCTGGACACCTGGGCCCAGGAGGTCTGTGTCTGACAGTGCAGACCATGGACCTTTCATGCCTTCAAAATGGGGGCAACATGCCACATTTTGAAGAACGGTGCCAGGTGCCGCTCCTGCGCCCTAAATGCTGCAGTATATCGATCATTCTAATGAAGACAAAGAGATTTATCTTGTTAGACAGAAGGAGACTAAGGGGTAAATTTACTAAGATTCGTATTTTCCCGTTTCAGGTCAAAGTTCAATCACGAATGACATCGAAAGTGTAAAACTGCAACTTTTTGAATTTGTTACGATGGATTTACTAAGCTGTCGTATTCGGGTTTTTCTTTTCTTCCGATGTCGATGTCATTCGTGTTTTTTTTGTGTTTTTTACGGCAGTGATTAGCAAAACACTGCCGACTTTTTTACAATTAATCTCGGCCGGATCTGTGTGATCCGTGCTGGGGTTCTATTTTATTTTTTTAAATTAAACACTGTAAAATTTAAAAAAAAAATTGCGTGGGGTCCCCCCTCCTAAGCATAACCAGCCTCGGGCTCTTTGAGCCGATCCTGGTTGCCGAAATATGGGAAAAAAATTGACAGGGGTTCCCCCATATTTAAGCAACCAGCATCGGGCTCTGCGCCTGGTCCTGGTTCCAAAAATACGGGGGACAAAAAGAGTAGGGGTCCCCCGTATTTTTAAAACCAGCACCGGTCTCCACTAGCTGGACAGATAATGCCACAGCCGGGGGTCACTTTTATATAGTGCCCTGCGGCCGTGGCATCAAAAATCCAACTAGTTACCCCTGGCCGGGGTACCCTGGGGGAGTGGGGACCCCTTCAATCAAGGGGTTCCCCCCCCCCAGCCACCCAAGGGCCAGGGGTGAAGCCCGAGGCTGTCCCCCCCCCATCCAATGGGCTGCGGATGGGGGGGCTGATAGCCTTTGTTGTAAAAGAAAAGATATTGTTTTTAGTAGCAGTACTACTAGTCCCAGCAAGCCTCCCCCGCATGCTGGTACTTGGAGAACCACAAGTACCAGCATGCGGCGGAAAAACGGGCCCGCTGGTACCTGTAGTACTACTACTAAAAAAATACCCAAAAAAACACAAGACACACACACCGTGAAAGTATAATTTTATTACATACATACACACATACATACATACTTACCTTATGTTCCCACGCAGGTCGGTCCTCTTCTCCAGTAGAATCCAAGGGGTACCTGTTGAAGAAATTATACTCACGAGATCCAGGGGTCCAGGGTCCTCGGGGAATCCAGGTGTAATCCACGTACTTGAAAAAAATAACAAAACGGACACTCGAGCCACGCACTAAAAGGGGACCCATGTTTGCACATGGATCCCCTTTTCCCGACTGCCAGAAACCCACTCTGACTGATGTCTAAGTGGGTTTCTTCAGCCAATCAGGGAGTGCCACGTTGTAGCACTCTCCTGATCGGCTGTGTGCTCCTGTCCTAACTGACAGGCAGCACACGGCAGTGTTACAATGTAGCGCCTATGCGCTCCATTGTAACCAATGCTGGGAACTTTCTTGCTCAGCGGTGACGTCACTTTAGGTCAACCGCAGGGCAGAAAGTTCCCATCATTGGTTACAATGGAGCGCATAGGCGCTACATTGTAACACTGCCGTGTGCTGCCTGTCAGTGAGGACAGGAGCACACAGCTGATCAGGAGAGTGCTACAACGTGGCGCTCCCTGATTGGCTGAAGAAACCCACTTAGACAGAAGTCAAAGTGGGTTTCTGGCATTCGTGGAAAGGTGACCCATGTGCAAACATGGGTCCCCTTTCAGTTCGTGGTCGGGACACCGTTTTGTTATTTTTTTCAAGTACGTGGATTACCCCTGGATTTCCCGAGGAGCCTGGACCCCTGGATCTCGTGAGTATAATTTCTTCCACAGGTACCCCTTGGATTCTACTGGAGAAGAGGACCGACCTGCGTGGGAACTTAAGGTAAGTATGTATGTATGTGTGTATGTATGTAATAAAATTATACTTTCACGGTGTGTGTGTCTTGTCTTTTTTTGGGTATTTTTTTAGTAGTAGTACTACAGGTACCAGCGGGCCCGTTTTTCCGTCGCATGCTGGTACTTGTGGTTCTCCAAGTACCAGCATGCGGGGGAGGCTTGCTGGGCCTTGTAGTACTGCTACTAAAAACAATATCTTTTCTTTTACAACAAAGGCTATCAGCCTCCCCATCCGCAGCCCATTGGATGGGGGGGGACAGCCTCGGGCTTCACCCCTGGCCCTTGGGTGGCTGGGGGGGGGACCCCTTGATTGAAGGGGTCCCCACTCCCCCAGGGTACCCCGGCCAGGAGTGACTAGTTGGATTTTTGATGCCACGGCCGCAGGGCACTATATAAAAGTGACCCCGGCTGTGGCATTATCTGTCCAGCTAGTGGAGCCCGGTGCTGGTTTTAAAAATACGGGGGACCCCTACTCTTTTTGTCCCCCGTATTTTTGGAACCAGGACCAGGCGCAGAGCCCGATGCTGGTTGCTTAAATATGGGGGAACCCCTGTCATTTTATTTCCCATATTTCTGCAACCAGGATCGGCTCAAAGAGCCCGAGGCTGGTTATGCTTAGGAGGGGGGACCCCACGCAATTTTTTTTGAAAAAATAAGCACTTTCCCACCCCTTCCCACTGATATACATGCACGGATCTCATGGATCCGTGCATGCCTATCCAATCACGAATTTAAAAAAAAGGTCTGTTTTTTTTTAGCACTTTTTTACGAGTTGTAATTTTTCACGGCAGTGTTTGTTTGTTTTTTGCTTTGCACTTCTTAGTAAATGACCGAGATTCATACTTAAACAGCCGCGTTTTGACCGATGGTGTATTCATTCGTAATTTTTTACTTGGACTTGCAAAAAATTACGAATGCCCTCATCTCTGCCGTGATTAGTGTTAAGTAAATTACCGAGATGACACTTTGATGAAAAAACGGCATCTCGGTCAAAATCGGGAGCTTAGTAAATTTACCCCTAAGAAGGTAATCAGATGTGCAAAGGCACAAGCTGAGGAGAAAATGGCCCAGTCAGTGGGTAAAGGAGGCAAAACTTTTTTTAGGTATATAAGCAAAAGGAGAAAAACAAAAGGCGGAATTATAAAACTAAAGACAGAGACTGGGAGTCTTGTTGAGGGAGACAATGTAATAGCAGATCATCTTAATAATTATTTTTGCTCAGTATTCACTACTGAAAGAGAGGGGAAAGGGACACAGTTAAGTTGCAGGGATATTCAGGAAAATGAAACAAGTACATTTATAGAAGAGAAGGTCCTAACAGAACTCTCAAAGATGAAAGTGGACAAATCTATGGGGCCAGATGGGATACATCCAAGGATACTAAAAGAACTTAAAGAGGTGCTGGTAGCACCATTGACAGAATTATTCAACCAGTCATTAGATACAGGAGTAATTCCAGAGGACTGGAAAAGAGCGAACGTAGTCCCACTGCACAAAAGTGGAAGCAAGGAAGAGGCAAACAACTACAGACCAGTGAGTCTTACATCAGTAGTAGGGAAATTGATGGAAACACTCTTAAAAGAGAAAGTTGTAGATGATCTAAAATCCATCAATTTACAGGATCCCAAACAGCATGGATTCACTGCGGGGAGATCATGTCAAACAAATCTTATTGACTTTATTGACTGTGTGACTAAAGTGATGGATAAAGGAGGAGCCGTGGATATAGCTTATCTAGACTTTAGTAAGGCTTTTGACACTGTTCCACATCGCAGACTGCTAAATAAATTTGGAAGCTTGGGATTGGAAACTAAGATTATTGAATGCATTAGATCTTGGTTGCAGGATAGAAAACAGAGAGTTGTGGTAAATGGAGTGCATTCACAGGAGGGAACTGTTACCAGTGGAGTACCCCAGGGATCTGTACTTTATTGGTGACATTGCAAATGGCAATTTAAGGTAACGTATGCCTTTTTGCAGATGACACAAAGGTATGCAACAGGGTAGACACACCAGGTGGGGTAAAACAAATGACTGGTAGACTAGAGGAATTGTCAAGAGTGTGGAAATTACAGTTTAATGCCAAAAAATGCAAAATCATGCACTTGGGTCTCAAAAATCCAAAGGCTAAATATAGTATTAATGGCACTATACTGGAAACTACTGAGGGGAAAAGGGATCTAGGAGTCACTATTTCAGGTGACTTAAAGACAGGTAAGCACTGTAACAAAGCAATGAGGAAGGCTAGTCAGATGCTTGGCTGCATTGAGAGAGGAATCAGCAGCAGAAAGAAAGAAGTAATAATGCCATTGTATAGGTCATTGGTACGGCCTCATCTAGAATACTGTATTCAATTCTGGAGGCCATATCTTCAAAAGGATATTAATACATTAGAGACTGTACAAAGAAGGGCAACAAAAATGGTGCATGGCCTACATCACAAAACATACCCAGAAAGACTAAAAAATCTCAATATGTATAGTTTGGAGCAGAGAAGGGAAAGAGGGGACATGATAGAAACTTTCAAATATATCAAGGGTTTTAGCAAAGTCCAGGAGGGAAACATTCTCCAAATGAAGAGAAGCAATAGGACACAAGGACATGCACTGAGACTGGAGGGGGGAGGTTCAGGGGAAATTTGAGGAAAAATTACTTCACCATCAGAGGTGGTAGAGGCTAAGGAGGTAATTCTGAGTTGATCGCAGCAGGAATTTTGTTAGCAGTTGGGCAAAACCATGTGCACTGCAGGGGAGGCAGATATAACATATGCAGAGAGAGTTAGATTTGGGTGTGGTGTGTTCAATCTGCAATCTAAATTGCAGTGTAAAAATAAAGCAGCCAGTATTTACCCTGCACAGAAACAAAATAACTCACCCAAATCTAACTCTCTCTGCACATGTTATATCTGCCTCCCCTGCAGTGCACATGGTTTTGCCCAACTGCTAACAAAATTCCTGCTGCGATCAACTCAGAATTACCCCCAAAGACAGTAGAGCAATTTAAACATGAATGGGATAGACGTAAGGATATCCTTACAAAGAAATAAGGATCAAATAAGTTTTGAAATAAAAATATGGTTAAAAAAAGGGCACACTAGATGGGCCAAGTGGTTCTTATCTGCCTTCAAATTCTATGTTTCTATGTTTCTATACTGCAGCTGACAGGGGGCTGCGAGTCATATCACAAGACCCATTCTGTACATGTGCAGAACAAGTCTTGTGCCTGTGCAGACTCCCAAACATTATATTTGTACCCAAACCATAAAGTTTGCATACAGTACAAATATTAATTAGGCCTATTATGTGGTGGTTTAGCTGCTAAAAATTCAAACTGCATCCAATGTACAGTATGTTGGTTTGTATAGTCTTAAACCACATACAGATTACCAAAAAATGTCAGTTTTGATCTCAAAAATAAATTTTATTGAAATCATGCTCTTTCTGCAGAGAAACGGGAAAGCCCTTGTACAAAATATGAGGTTCTGTGACAAACATTTCATCCATCGCTCACCCTCCACTGCCTCGACAAACCTCTGTAAGGGGCAGATGTATTAACCTGGAGAAGGCATAAGGAAGTGATAAACCAGTAATAAGTGCAAGGTGATAAATACTAGGGATGAGCGGGTTCAGTTCTGAGAGAACCAAACCGTACCGGACTTCACCATTCGAGCCCGGATCTGAGTCAGGTTCGGGTTTTCCCACCTGACTCGGAAACCAGAACGAGGCAAAACATCATCATCCCGCTGTCGGATTCTCACAGGGTTTGGATTCCATATAAGGAGGCGCGCGTCCCTGCCATTTTCACTCTGGCATTGGTGAGTATAGAGAGAGGACATGTCTCCGTTCTCTCAGTGTCCCTGTCTTGTGCTGTATTTGTCCAAAGTGGTTGTGTACTCTTGCTGCCATATGTCCATTGCTGCTGTGTTGTGCTGCATCAGTCCAGTGGAGGTGTATTGTGCTGCATCAGTCCAGTGGTAGTGTCCTGTGTATCAGCCATCAGTCATTCAAGTGACCAGGCAGTCACAGTGGTTGTGTCCTCTTGCTGCCATATGTCATTGCTGCTGCGTTGTGCTGCATCATTTCAGTAGCGGTGTATTGTGCTGCATCAGTCCAGTGGTAGTGTCCTGTGCATCAGCCATTAGTCACTCCAGTGACCAGGCAGTCACAGTGGTATAATCTGCTACCATATGTCCAGTGCTGCCGTATAATAATAACAAGTCCCTTACAGTGTTGCTGTGTTGTCCTGCATCAGTCCAGTGGTAGTGTTCTGTGCATCAGCCATCAGTCATTCCAGTGGCCAGGCAGTCACAGTGGTATACTCTGCTGCCATATGTCCAGTGCTGCTGTATAATAATAATAACAAGTCCCTTACAGTGTTGCTTTGTTGTCCTGCATCAGACCTGTGGTAGTGTCCTGTGCATCAGCAATCAGTTATTCCTGTGCCGCATATTGTGTTATATAACTCCAGAAAAATAATGGAGAACAAAAATTTGGAGGATAGAATAGGGAAAGATCAAGAACTACTTCCTCCTAGTGCTGAAAATGCTGCCACTAGCCATGACATAGATCAGCGGTGGCCAACCTGTGGCTCTTGAGCCACATGCGGCTCTTTCTTTCTTCAAATGTGGCTCCTAACACACAAAGTCACATGACCACAACAGTTCTGATAACCACTGCTCTCCAGAAAAACACGCAGCAGCACTACGGTGACTTAGAACTGAGGGAGCCAGATACAAGAGATGAGACACCCACCAGCAAACAGAGTACACATAAGGGGCTGCTGCAATGGCGTGAATTGGGGGAAGCTGAAGTGACACATGAGGGTGCTGGCTGAAGTGACAGGAGGGTGCCGGTTGGAGTGACAAGTGGGTGCTGGTTGGAGTGACAAGAGGGTGCTGGTTGGAGTGACACATGGGGGAGCTGAAGTGTATTATGTGAATCTGGATTTTTCAATGTATTTTATGTTGGATCTGGCTTTTTCAATGTATTTTATACCAGGGGCGTGGCCTAGAAGGCACAAGGCCACACCCCATTTTTGCATGTGTGCCTTCGGCTCGATGTCGGCTCTTTGACGTACCTAACACATTTCTTTAGGCTCTTTGTCTCTGACTGGTTGGCCACCCCTGACATAGATGATGAAATGCCATCAACGTCGCCTGCCAAGGCCGATACCCAATGTGATAGTAGAGGGCATGTAAAATCCAAAAAGCCAAAGTTCAGTAAAAAGACCCCCAAAAAATAAAATTAAATGGTCTGAGTTGAAACGTAAACTTGCCAATATGCCATTTACGACACGGAGTGGCAGGGAATGGCTAAGGTCCTGGCCTATGTTCATGACTAGTGGTTCAGCTTCACATGACGATAGAAGCCCTCATCCTCCCACTAGAAAGATTAAAAGAATTAAGCTGGAAAAAGCACAGAAAAGATCTGTGCGTTCTAAGATGGTATCACAAATCCCCAAGGAGAGTCCAAGTGTGTCAGCAGTTGCGATGCCTGACCTTCCCAACACTGGACGGGAAGAGATGGCTCTTTCCACCATTTGCACGCACCCTGCAAGTGCTGGAAGGAGCACCCACAGTCCAGTTTCTGATATTCAAATTGAAAATGTCACTGTTGAAGTACACCAGGATGAGGATATGGGTGTTGCTGGCACTGAGGAGGAAGTTGACGATGAGGATTCTGATGGTGATGTGGTTTGTTTAAATGAGGCACCGGGTGAGACACCTGTTGTCCGTGGGATGAAGAAGCCCATTGTGATGCCTGGGCAAAATACAAAAAAAACCACCTCTTCGGTGTGGAATTATTTCTCCACAAATCCGGACAACAGGTGTCAAGCCATGTGTTGCCTGTGTCAAACTGTAATAAGTAGAGGTAAGGACGTTAACCACCTAGGAACATCCTCCCTTATACGTCACCTGCTGCACATTCATCAGAAGTCAGTGTCAAGTTGTGAAACTTTGGGTAAGAGCATAAGCAATCCACTGGCACCTAAATCACTTCTTCCTCTTGTACCCTAGCTCCTGAGAGCAACAACACCAACTCCCTCAACGTCAACTTCCTCCTCAGCCATGAACGTCAGTAGCCCTACAGGCCATGTCCCTGGCAAGTCTGACGAGTCCTCTCCTAACCGGGATTCCTCGGGAGGATTCTTGAGTGGAACGCCTACTGCTGCTGTTGCTGCTGCCGCTGCTGTTGTTGCTGCTGGGAGTCGATCGTCATCCCAGAGGGGAAGTCGGAAAACCACTTGTACTACTTCAACTAAGCAATTGACTATCCAGCAGTCCTTTGTGAGGAAGATGAAATATGACAGCAGTCATCCTTTTGCAAAGTGGATAACTGAGGCCTTGACAGCTATGTTGGTGTTAGACGTGCGTCTAGTATTCGCCATTAGTTCAATGAGACTTAGAGAATTGTTTGAGGTACTGTGTCCCCGGTATCAAATCCCATCTAGGTTCCACTTCACTAGATACCGAGAATGTACAGAGACATCAGAAAAGTGTCCTCAGTGTTCTACAAAATGCAGTTGTACCCACTGTCCACTTAACCACAGACATGTGGACAAGTGGAACAGGGCAGACTAAGGACTATATGACTGTGACAGCCCACTGGGTAGATGTATTGCCTCCTGCAGCAACAACAACAGCACTGGCACCAGTAGCAGCATCTCGCAAATGCCAACTCGTTCCTAGGCAGGCTACGCTATGAATCACCACTTTCCATAAGAGGCACACCGCTGACAACCTCTTACGGAAACTGAGGGACATCATTGCACATTGGCTTACACCAATTAGACTCTCCTGGGGATTTGTGATATCGGACAACGCCACCAATATTTTGCGTGCATTACATCTGGGAAAATTCCAGCACATCCCATGTTTTGCACATACAATTCATTTGGTGGTGCAGAATTTTTTGAAAAATGACAGGGGCATGCAGGAGATGCTGTCGGTGGCCCATAAAATTGCGGGCCACTTTCGACATTCAGTCACTTCTTGCCAAAAACTGGAGCACCAGCAAACACGTCCGAACCTGCCCTGCAATCACGTGAAGCAAGAGGTGGTAACGAGGTGGAATTCAACACTCTATATACTTCAGAGGATGGAGGAGCAGCAAAAGGCCATTCAAGCCTATACATCCAGCTACGATATAGGCAAAGGAGGAGGAATGCACCTGACTCAAGCGCAGTGGAGAATGATTTCTGTCTTGTGCAAGGTTCTCCAACCCATCGAACTTGCCACACGTGAAGTCAGTTCAGACACTGCCAGCTTATGTCAGGTCATTCCCCTTATCAGGCTTTTGCAGAAGCAGCTGGAGAAATTGAAGGAGGAGCTTAGATGGAGCAATTCCACAAAGTATGTGGGACTTGTGGATTGAGCCCTTCATTCGCTTTGCCAGGATTCAAGGGTGGTCAATCTGTTGAAATCAGAGCACTACATTTTGGCCACCGTACTCGATCCTAGGTTTAAAGCCTACGTTGTATTTCTATTTCTGGCAGACACAAGTCTGCAGATATTCAAAGACCTGCTGGTGAGAAAATTGTCAACTCAAGCGGAACATGACCCGTCAACAGCTCCTCCTTCACTTTCTTTCGCAACTGGGGCTGCGAGGAAAAGGATAGGATTTCCGAGCCCACCCGCTGGCGGTGATGCAGGGCAGTCAGGAGCGAGTGCTGACATCTGGTCCGGACTGAAGGACCTGCCAACGATTACGTACATGTCTACTGTCACTGCATATGATTCTGTCACCATTGAAAGAATGGTGGAGGATTATATCGGGGACAGCATGCAAGTAGGCATGTCAGACAGTCCGTATGTATACTGGCAGGAAAAAGAGGCAATTTGGATGCCCTTGCACAAACTGGCTTTATTTTACCTAAGTTGCTCCTCCACCAGTGTGTACTCCTAAAGAGTGTTTAGTGCAGCCGGTAACCTTGTCAGCGTTCGGCATAGAAGGTTACTTCCACAAAATGTGGAGATGATGATGTTCGTCAAATTGAATTATAAATTCCTCCGGGAAGACATTTACCAGCAATTGCCTCCAGAAAGTACAGAGGGACCTGTGATGGTGGATTCCAGTGGGGACGAATAAATAATCTGTGAGGAGAAGGATGTACACACTGAAAGGGGTGAGGAATCGGAGGATAGGGATGAGGTCGACATCTTGCCTCTGTAGAGCCAGTTTGTGCAAGGAGAGATTGATTGCTTCTTTTTTTGTGGGGGCCCAAACATACCAGTCATTTCAGCCACAGTCGTGTGGCAAACCCTGTCGCTGAAATGATTGGTTTGTTAAAGTGTGCATGTCCTGTTTAAACAACGTAAGGGTGGGTGGGGGGGCCCAAGGACAATTCCTTTTTGCACCTCTTTTTTCTTCTTTGCACCATGTGCTGTTTGGGGACTAGGATTTTAAAGTGCCATCCTGCCTGACACTGCCATACAAGTCCAGGGGGACTGCTGTATACGTCCAGTCCAGTGGTGCTGTCTTGTGCTGCATCGGTCCAGTGGTGGTGTCTTGTGCTGCCATAAGTCCAGTGGTGGTGTCCTGTGCTGTATATTATTTACTCCAACTAAAAGGGTTATATACATTACTTTTATTATTATCCAAATAATTTTTACAGGGTTTGCCCTGTGTGCTGTAGGGGTACGCTCGCCTGTGCTGCATATTATTATAATAGCTCCAAATAAAAGGGTTATTATTATCCAAATTCATTTTACAGGCTTTACCATGCATGTGATTTTGGGGTACGCTCTCCTGTGCCACCAATATTGTGCGTGTATTACATCTGGGCAAATTCCAGCACGTCCCATGTTGTTTGTGCCGCACACTTTTGTCGCTTAGCTTAGTCATACAGCTACCTAATTGCACTTCTTTTTCATCTTTGCATTATGTGCTGTTTGGATCCTTTTTTTTATATCTGCCTTCCTGTCTGACACTGCAGTACCTAGATGGCCCATTTGTTTGTATCGCTTAGCTTAGTCATACAGCTACCTCATTGCACCTCTTTTACTTCTTTACATGATGTGCTGTTTGAGGCCTAGTTTTCTTAAGTTCCATCCTGTCTGCTACTGCAGTGCCACTCCTAGATAGGCCAGGTGTTTGTGCCGCACACTTGTGTTGCTTAGCTTAGTCATCCAGCTACCTCATTGCACCTCTTTTTCTTCTTTGTATCATGTGCTGTTTGGGGACTTTTTTTTGAATAGTGCCATCTTGTCTGCAACTGCAGTGCCACTCCTAGATGGGCCAGGTGTTTGTGCCGCACATTTATGCCGCTTAGCTTAGTCATACAGCCACCTCGGTGCAACTTTTAGGCCTAAAAACAATATTGTGAGAGATGAGGTGTTCATAATAGACTGGAAATGAGTGGAAATGAATGCTATTGAGGTTAATAATATCGTAGGAGCAAAATTACCCCAAAATTCTGTGATTTAGCTGTTTTTATGTTTTTTTTTTCAAAAATCATCCAGATCCAAAACTAAAACTAAAACCAAAACATAAAAGGGTGGTTTTGGCAAAACCAAGCCAAAACCAAAACACGAAAGTGGAATTAGTACCAAAACCAAAACACAAAACACGAAAAGTGCCAGCCGCAGATCTATAATAAGCACACCAGCCAATCAGTTCCAATATGTAAATTAACAGTTAGGAACTGATTGACTGGTGCGTTTATCACCTTGCACTTATCACTGGTTTATCACTTCCTTATGCCTTCTCCAGGTTATTACATCTGCCCCTGAGTCACCACCTCTGCTTCTATAAGCTGTAATGATCTCCTCACCACTGAGGAGGTAAGGAGGGAGATCTTCCAGGTGGCAGGGTAAAAGTTCTGGTACAGCTATATGTTGACTGAATGTACAGTAATTAAATGGTTAAACATTACAAGATGTCTCTGAGCTTAGTGTAACTGTGCATGACTCAATAACATCACATGTCTGAGTCACCAGATTTAAAGATCAGGCTGGTTAGACTGCAGGTGCATGTTGATTACTTGGCTGTATAAAAGGGTCTGCATATATCAAATCCTTTCAGTGTGTTATTGGAGCGTCACAGTGCTGTATAGCTTAGCCAGGAGAGATTGATGCCTTATAATATTGACTGCTGTTTATTTACCTTTACTTACCTTATTTCACCTGTACCCTGTTATCTTTAAAAAAAACTACTCTGGTTTGGAGTCAGCATGTGAACTAACCTCCATGTTCACATCCGCTGCGCACCTACCAACTTGTAGTCATCTGTCAATTATGAATATTTTTAATCTTTTTTTTTTTATTTAATTTTATAAATAATGAAACATGGTAAATCTGTCTAAATCAATGCAAACAGGCTGATAATAATAAGCACAGGGATATGCTATGTGCATGACATAATTTTACTTCACATTATATACATATACAGGTTGAGTATCCCATATCCAAATATTCCGAAATACGGAATTTTCCGATATACAGACTTTTTTTGAGTGAGACTGAGATAGTGAAACCTTTGTTTTTTGATGGCTCAATGTACACAAACTTTGTTTAATACTCAAAGTTATTAAAAATATTGTATTAAATGACCTTCAGGCTGTGTGTATAAGATGTATATGAAACATAAATGAATTGTGTGAATGTACACACACTTTGTTTAATGCACAAAGTTATAAATAATATTGGCTAAAATTACCTTTAGGCTGGGTGTATAAGGTGTATATGTAACATAAATGCATTCTGTGCTTAGGTTTAGGTCCCATCACCATAATATCTTCCTCTGGTCCCAAGCATTTTGGATAAGGGATACTCAACCTGTATAACATTCTTCACAAAATAAACATCTTACTTTCTCACAGTTCACTGAAACAGAACCCTTTTGCAAAAACACTAGAGCAACTTCAATGGAAGAGCCTTGAATAAAATGGTAGCTGGTGAGTACACCTACTTAAAAAAAACAACAACAATGACATTTAAAAAAATAAATCCCTAGATATTCTTCTATTTACAGGACAGAAACAAAACATCAACTGACGAAGAATCGGTCACCACAGATAGAGCGAGATGAGGACACCATCATTACCCTCCATATCATCTACATGGATTCTACACCACCTGCTGCTACTGAATGTACGACAACTCCGCAGTCTCAGCATGAAGGTTCTCCTCCACCACAGAATCATATTATTGATATAACAGCTGCTGTCAATTATTTCAGATGCATAAAAAGAGACCTCATGCATACCCAAAATTGACAGATGTGTCAATTTAATGCCTACTTAAACCAGGACTTAAAATACACTATCATACAACCTAATGCATCAAATCATTATGAATGTATGCCCATTTTGTACTAATGACTGAGGCTTTTCCAAATGTAATAGGGTAGGTTCAGGAACTTAATGCAAATTATATTGCTTCTCCTTCACAGCAAGGTCATGATTTTGTCAGCACACCTACCTACTGTGTCTCCTTCCAAGACAAGTTTGGAAAGCACACCATGAACCTCTATGCTAGCTAGTCTCTAAAGCCAAAGGCTCTGCACCAGGAGAGGCCAAAGAAGATACCTCTAAATTCAAACATACTGTATTCTAAAAAAAAGTGAAAAAAATAAATTTACAAGTAATTAAACAAAATACATATTTCTTTATAGCACTGGTAATAAGTAAAACGCGTTTTGAAAACCCACTTACATGTGAAGCGTTGTTGAATGAGGTCTTCTCTGACTACCTCCCACCTGGTTATTAATTATACACATGGACTGCTGCCCTGCGTACTCACCTTCTCCAGTTACAGTGTATGAATCACCCTGTGTTGTTGTATAGCAATTTCCATCAGGTAAACTCTGCAGCAAATCCTTAGCACATGCTGTCAATGCTGCTGCTGCTGCTGCTCACTCTGTGTGACCTTTTTTCGCCTCCACCTTTAAATGTGGCACTACAACTAAGACAGTCAAACCAGTCATCCCACCAACTTTTGCCATTTTGAAAATGCCACAGTACTTGAGATGAGCGGCGGGCACTTTTCGGGTATGTGTTTTGGTTTTGGATCTGGATCCCCGCTCGTGTTTTGGATCTGGATTGGTTTTGCCAAAACCATCCTTTCGGGGTTTAGTTTTGGTTTTGGATCTGGATGATTTAAAAAAACATACATAAAAACAGCTAAAATCACAGAATTTGAGGCTAACTTTGATCCTACGGTATTATTAACCTCATTAACATTAATTTGCACTAATTTTCAGTCTATTCTGAATACCTCACATCTCACAATATTGTTTTTAGGCCAAACCGTTGCATCAATGTCGCTGGCTGACTAAGCTAAGTGACCTAAGTGGGCGGCACAAACACCTGGCCCATCTAGGAGTGGCACTGCAGTGTCACGCAGGATGGCCCTTCAAAAAAATACTCCCCAAACAGCACATGACGCAAAGAAAAGAAGAGGCGCAATGAGGTAGCTGGATGACTAAGCTAAGCCACCCAAGTGGGCGGCACAAACACCTGGCCCATCTAGGAGTGGCACTGCAGTGTCAGACAGGATGGCACTTTTAAAAACAAAGCCCCAAAGAGCACATAATGCAAAGAAGAAAAAGAGGTGCATCGAGGTCGCTGGATGACTAAGCTAAGCGACACAAGTGGGCGGCACAAACACATGGCCCATCTAGAAGTGGCACTGCAGTGTCAGACAGGATGGCACTTTTTAAAAACTAGGCCCCAGACAGCACATAATGCAAAAAACAAACAAATTAGAGGTGCGAGGTGGAATTGTCCTTGGGCCCTCCCACCCACCCTTATGTTGTATAAACAGGACATGCACACTTTAACAAACCAATCATTTCAGCGACAGGGTCTGCCACACGACTGTGGCTGAAATTACTGCTTTGTTTGGGCCCCCACAAAAAAAGAAGCAATTAAACCCCCACCAAAAAAGAAGCAATTCATCTCTCCTTGCACAAACTGGCTCTACAGAGGCAAGATGTTTTCCTGTCATCCGATTGCTCACCCCTTTCAGTGTGTACATCCTCCTCCTCACGGAGTATTAATTCATCCCCACTGGAATCCACCATCACAGGTCCTTGTGTACTTTCTGGAGGCAATTGCTGGTAAATTTCTTCCTGCATGAATTTATAATTAATTTTGATGAAAATCATCTTCTCCACATTTTGTGGAAGTAACCTCCTACGCTGATGAGGTTGCCGGCTGCCCTAAACACTCTTTCAGAGTACACACTGGAGGGGAGGTAACTTAGGTAAAATAAAGCCAGTTTGTGCAAAGGCCTTCAAATTGCCTCTTTATCCTGCCAGTATACATACGGACTGTCTGATATGCCTACTTGTATAGCGTCACCGATATAATCCTCCACCATTCTTTCAATGTTGACAGAATCATATGCAGTGACAGTAGAAATGTCAGTAATAGTTGGCAGGTCCTTCAGTCTAGACCAGATGTCAACACTTGCTCCTGACAGCCCTGCATCACCGCCAGCGGGTGGGCTAGGAAATTTTATAATTTTTCCCGCAGCCCCAGTTGCGGGAGAAAATGAAGGAGAAGCTGTTAACGGGTCACATTCTGCTTGAGTTGACAATTTTCTCACCAGCAGGTCTTTGAACCTCTGCAGACTTGTGTCTGATAAAAATAGAGATACAATGTATGCTTTAAACCTAAGATCGAGCACGGTGACCAAAATGTAGTGCTCTGATTTCAACAGATTGACCACCCTTGAATCCTGGCAAAGCAAATGAAGGGCTCCATCCACAAGTCCCACATTCTTAGTGGAATCACTCCGTCCTAGCTTCTCCTTCAATTTCTACAGCTGCTTCTGCAAAAGCCTAATGAGGGGAATGTCCTGACTCAAGCTAGCAGTATCTGAACTGACTTCACGTGTGGCAAGTTCGAAGGGTTGGAGAACCTTGCACAAGACAGAAATCATTCTCCATTGCGCTTGAGTCAGGTGCATTCCCCCTCCTTTGCCTATATCATAGGTGGATGTATAGGCTTGAATGGCCTTTTGCTGCTCCTCCATCCTCTGAAACATATAGAGTGTTGAATTCCACCTCGTTACCACTTCTTGGTTCAAGTGATGGCAGGGCAGGATCAGGAGTGTTTGCTGGCGCTCCAGTCTTTGGCAAGGAGTGGATGAATGTCGAAAGTGGGCCGCAAAATTTTGGGCCACCGATAGCATCTCTTGCACGCCCCTGTCATTTTTCAAAAAATTCTGCACCAACAAATGTAATTGTATGTGCAAAACATGGGATGTGCTGGAATTTGCCCAGATATAATGCATTGTCCGTTATCACAAATCCCCAGAAGAGTCTAAGTGGGGTAAGCCATTGTGCAATGATGTCCCTCAGGTACCGTAAGAGGTTGTCAGCGGTGTGTCTCTTACAGAAACCGGTGATACACAGCATAGCCTGCCTAGCAACGAGCTGGCATTGGTGAGATGCTACTACTGGTGCCGCTGCTGTTGTTGCTGCGGGAGGCAATACATCTACTCAGTGGGCTGTAACAGTCATGTAGTCCTTAGTTTGCCCTGCTCCACTTGTCCACATGTCCGTTGTTAATTGGACACTGGGTACAACCGCATTTATCAGGACACTGAGGACACTTTTCTTAATGTCCCTGTACAGTCCAGGAATCTCTTTCCTAGTGAAGTGGAATCTAGATGGGATTTGGTACTGGGCACACACTACCTCCATCAATTGTCTAAATCCCACTTCACTAATGGCGGATACCGGACGCACGTCTAACACCAACATAGCTGTCAAGGCTTCAGTTATCCGCTTTGCAACAGCTGTCATATTTCATCTTCCTCGCAAAAGACTGTTGGACAGTCAATTACTAGTTGAAGTAGTTCAAGTGGTCTTTCAACTTTCACTCTGGGATGATGATTGACTCCTAGCAGCAACAACAGCAGTGGCAGCAGCAGCAGTATGCATACCACTCAAGGATCTTCCAGAGGAATCCCAGCTAGGAGAGGACTCGTCAGTCATGCCAGTGAAATGGTCTGCAGGACTACTGACGTTCCTGACTGTGGAAGAAATTCACATTGAGGGAGTTGGTGGCTTGGCTTGCAGGAGCTTGGGAACAAGAGGAACAAGGGATTTAGGTGTCAGTGGACTGCTTACGCTCTAACCCAAAGTTTCTCATCTTTACAATGACTTCTGATGATTGCGCTGCAGGTGACGTATAAGGGAAGATGTTCCTAGGTGGTTAACGTCCTTACCCCTACTTATTACGGATTGACGAATGCAACACACGGCTTGACACCTGTTTTCCAGATTTGTGGATAAATAATTCCACACCGAAGAGGTGGCTTTTTTGGTATTTTGCCGAGGCATTTTAATGGGCTTATTCATCCCATGGAAATAACTGTCTCCCCCAGTGCCTGATTTAAACAAACCACATCACCATCAGAATCCTCATCGTCAACTTCCTCCTCAGCACCAGCAACACCCATATCCTAATCCTTGTGTATTTCAACAGTGACATCTTCAATTTGAATATCAGAAACTGGACTGTGGGTGCTCCTTCCAGCACTTGCAGAGGGCGTGCAAATGGTGGAAGGAGCCTCCTCTTCCCGTCCAGTGTTGGGAAGGTCAGGCGCCGATACACTTGAACTCTCCTTGGGGATTTGTGTTAATATCTTAGAACGCACAGTTCTTTGCTGTGCTTTTGCCAGCTTAGCTCTTATCATTTTTCTAGCGGGAGGATGAGGGCTTCCATCCTGGGCCGGTGCAAGGTTTCTCGGCACCCTAGGCAAAACTGAACCCAACCCCCCCTCCTCCTTATTCACGTTACTTTTACAGTAGTGCCTCTTATTGATGTCGCGTCACACAGTAGTGCCTCCTATTCACGTTACATCACAGTAGAACCCATTTCCGTTAAACCACACAGTAGAGTCCATTCACATCCTGCCACACAGTAGTACTCCTTATATACATTATGCCACACAGTAATAGTGCCCCTTATAACACAATATGCCATAAAGTAATGCCCACTATAAATTATTCCACACAGTAATGCCCGCTATACATTATGCCACACAGTAATGCCCCTTATACATTTTGCCACACAGTAGTGCCACTTACAGATTATGACACACACAGGAATGCCCCTTATAACATTATGCCACACTATAGTAATGCCCCTTACACATTATGCAATATTATGATTGGCTGCCGGTCCGGCTTGCAGATGGCTCCTGATTCAAAATAATGGTGTCATTGTCTCTCACATGGTTGTGTGCACTGTCCAGTGCACCACCTATAAACAGTTGGCACATAAAACACAAATGTGTGACTGTACTGGAGCAAAAATGCAAATATATTATACAGTATATATCCAAGCTTTTTATAATACAGTATATCCATTTCATGAAAATGTTAGTTGTAAATGCTAGTTACACCCCTTCGTGTATATATATACTTATTGATTTTGTGTCCTACATCCCCTTTCCTGTTTATACAAAATGTAAAAAAAAAAAAAATGTATACATACAGTGTATGTATATATATATATATATATATATATATATATATATATTTTTTTTTGTAAAGCGGCACCCCTCATAGCATAAACAGTTAGTTACAGCAGTCAATAGCCGGTGCCCTCCAATCCAAGCTGTGTGTAGCATAATGTAGTTTCAATATGCAGCGGCACTCAGAATAAAACAGACCAGGAAGGTTTAGTTACCAATGTCTCAATGCTCAATAGGTTGCATTTTCGTCAGGGTGCAGAACGTTCTGCACCCTGACGAAAATACAACCCATTGAGCATTGAAAGGTTGGTAACTTAACCTGCCTGGTCTGTTTTATTCTGAGTTTCGTCGCATATGGATACTATATATATATATATATATACTAGGAAGAATCAGGTGGACTTATACAGCAGTACCACTGGACTTATACGGCAGTACCCCATGATTTGTACGGCAGCACAACTGGACTTAAACAGCAGTCCCACTGGACCTATATGGCAGTACCACTGGACTGGACTTAAACTGCAGTACCCCTGGACTTATACGGCAGCACAACTGGACTTATATGGCATTTCCACTGGACTGGACTTATACGGCAATACCCCTGGACTTTTATGGCAGCACCACTGGACTTATAAGACAGTACCACTGGACTTATATGGCAGTACCACTGGACTGGACTTATATGGCAGCATCCCTGGACTTATGCGGCAGTTCCACTGGAATTATTCTGTAGCACCACTTGACTTATACACCAGTACCACTGGACTGAACTTATATGGCAGCACCCCTGGACTTATACGGCAGCACCACTGAACTCATACGGCACCACCACTGGACTTATACTGTAGCACCACTGGATTTATACAGCAGTACCACTGGACTGGACTTATATGACAGCACCTCTGGACTTATATGGCAGCACCACTGGATTGGACTTATATGGCAGCACCCCTGGACTTATACGGCACCAACGCTGAACTTATACTGTAGCACCACTGGACTGGACTTACACGGCAGTACCCCTGGACTTATATGGCAATACCTCTGGACTGTACTTATACGGCAGTACCCCTGGACTTATACGGCAGCACCACTGGTACAATATGTGGTACAGGAGAGTATACCCCTACACCACACAGGGCAAACCCTGTAAACATTATTTGGATTAAATATTAATAACCCCTTTATTTGGAGTAAATAATATACAGCACAGGACAGCACCACTGGACTTATATGGAAGCACCACTGGACTGGAATTATACGGCAGTACCCCTGGTCTTACACAGCAGTACTCCTGGACTTATACGGCAGCACAACTGGACTTATTTACAGCAGTTTACTGGACTTATACGGCAGTACCACTGGACTGGACTTATACGGCAGTTCCACTGTACTGGACTTATACGGCAGTACCCCATGATTTGTACGGCAGCACAACTGGACTTATACAGCAGTCCCACTGGACTTATATGGCAGTACCACTGGACTGGACTTAAACTGCAGTACCCCTGGACTTATACGGCAGCACAACTGGACTTATATGGCATTTCCACTGGACTGGACTTATACGGCAGTACCCCTGGACTTTTATGGCAGCACCACTGGACTTATAAGACAGTACCACTGGACTTATATGTCAGTACCACTGGACTGGACTTATATGGCAGCACCCCTGGACTTATGCGGCAGTTCCACTGGAATTATACTGTAGCACTACTGGACTTATACACGAGTACCACTGGACTGAACTTATATGGCAGTACCCCTGGACTTATACGGCAGCACCACTGAACTTATACGGCACCACCACTGGACTTATACTGTAGCACCACTGGATTTACACAGCAGTACCACTGGACTGGACTTATACGGCAGTACCACTAGACTGGATTTATATGGCAGCACCTCTGGACTTATATGGCAGCACCACTGGACTGGACTTATATGGCAGCACCCCTGGACTTATACGGCACCACCGCTGAACTTATACTGTAGCACCACTGGACTGGACTTATACGGCAGTACCCCTGCACTTATATGGCAGTACCACTGGCCTTATATGGCAATACCACTGGACTGTACTTATACGGCAGTACCCCTGGACTTATAACGCAGCACCACTGGACTTATTTGGCAATACCACTGGATTGGATTATACGGAAGTACCACTGGACTTATTTGGCAATACCATGGACTGGACTTATACAGCATTACCCCTGGACTTATATGGCAGCACAACTGGACTGGACTTATATGGCAGTACCCCTGGACTTCTGAACTTATACAAGAGCACCACTGGCCTTGACTTTTACATCAATACCACTGAACTGGACTTATACAGCAGTACCCCTTGACATATACGGCAGCACCACTGGACTTATATGGCAGTACCACTGGACTGGACTAATACGGCAGCAACACTGGACTGGACTTATACAGCAGTACCCCTGGACTTATACGGCAGCACCACTGGACTTATTTGGCAGCACCACTGAACTGGACTTATACGGCAGTGCCTCTGGACTTATACGGCAGCACCACTGGACTTATATGGCAGCACCACTAGACTTGACTTATATGGCAGCACCACTGGACTTATACGGCAGCACCACTGGACTTATACAGCAGTACCACTGGACTGGACTTATACGGCAGTACCACTGGACTTATACGGCAGCACCACTGGAATGGAATTATGCAGCAGTACCCCTGGTCTTATACAGCATCACCACTGAACTGGACATATACGGCATTACCCCTGGACCTATATGGCAATACCACTGGACTGGACGTATACGGCAGCACCACTGGACTGGACTTATACAGCAGTACCCCTGGACTTATACGGCAACACCAATGGACTTATACGGCAGCACCACTGGACTTATATGGCAGTACCACTGGACTGGACATTATACGGCAGTACCACTGGACTTATACAGCAGCACCACTGGACTGGACTTATACGGCATTACCCCTGGATTTATACGGCAGTTCCCCTGGACTTATATGGCAGTACAACTGGACTGGACTTATATGGCAGTACCCCTGGACTTCTGAACTTATACAAGAGCACCACTGGCCTTGACTTTTACATCAATACCACTGAACTGCACTTATACAGCAGTACCCCTTGACATAAACGGCAGCACCACTGGACTTATATGGCAGTACCACTGGACTGGACTTATACGGCAGCACCACTGGACTGGACTTATACAGCAGTACCCCTGGACATATACGGCAGCACCACTGGACATATATGGCAGTACCACTGGCTGGACTTATACGGCAGCACCACTGGACTGATACGGCAGTGCAACTGCACTTATATGGCAGCACCACTAGACTTGACTTATATGGCAGCACCACTGGACTGGACTTATATAGCAGTACCCCTGAACTTATACGGCAGTACCACTGGACTTATACGGCAGCACCACTGGACTTATATGGCAGTACCACTGGACTGGACTTATACTGCAGTATGACTGGACTTATACAGCAGCACAACTCGACTGGACTTATACGGCATTACCCCTGGATTTATACGGCAGTTCCCTTGGACTTATATGGCAGTACAACTGGACTGGACTTATATGGCAGTACCCCACGACTTCTGAACTTATACAAGAGCACCACTGGCCTTGACTTATACAGCAATACCACTGAACTGGACTTATACAGCAGTACCCCTGGACATATATGGCAGCACCAATGGACTTATATGGCAGTACCACTGGACTGGACTAATACGGCAGCACCACTGGACTGGACTTATACAGCAGTACCCCTGGACTTATACGGCAGCACCACTGGACTTATACGGCTGCACCACTGTGCTGGACTTATACGGCAGTGCCTCTGGATTTATACGGCAGCACTACTGGACTTATATGGCAGCACCACTAGACTTGACTTATATGGCAGCACCACTGGACTTATATGGCAGCACCCCTGGACTTATATGGCAGTACCACTGGACTGGACTTATACGGCAGTATGACTGGACTTATACAGCAGTACCCCCTGGACATATACAGCAGCACCACTGGACTTATATGGTAGTACCACTGGACTGGACTTATACGGCAGCACCACTGAACTGGACTTATACAGCAGTACCCCTGGACTTATACGGCAGCACCACTGGACTTATATGGCAGCACCACTGAACTGGACTTATACGGCAGTGCCTCTGGACTTATACGGCAGCACCACTGGACTTATATGGCAGCACCACTAGACTTGACTTATATGGCAGCACCACTGGACTTATACGGCAGCACCACTGGACTTATACAGCAGTACCACTGGACTGGACTTATACGGCAGTACCACTGGACTTATACGGCAGCCCCATTGGAATGGACTTATACAGCAGTACCCCTGGTCTTATACAGCATCACCACTGAACTGGACATATGCGGCATTACCCCTGGACCTATATGGCAATACCACTGGACTGGACTTATACGGCATCACCACTGGACTGGACTTATATGGTAGCACCACTGGACTGGACTTATATGGCAGTACCCCTGAACTTATATGGCAGCACCACTGGCTGGACTTACATGGCTGTAACTCTGGACTTATAGGTCAGTACCCCTGGACATATATGGCATCACCACTGGACTTAAACAGCAGTACCACTTGACTAGACTAATACTGCAGTACCACTGCACTGTACTTATACGGCAGCAGCACAGGTCTTATACGGCAGCACCACCGGACTGGACTGATACGGCAGCATCACTGGACTTATGGCAGCACAGGACACCATCACTGGACTAATGGAAGCACAGGACATCACCATTGGACTGATGCAGCACAACACAACACCACTGGACTCGACTTATACAGCAGCACCACTGGACTTATGGCAGCACAGGACACAAACACCTGGACTTAAGGCAGCACAGGACACCACAACTGGACTGATGCAGCACAAGACAGCGCCACTGCACTGGACTGGACTTATACAGCAGCACCGGACTTATGGCACCACCACTGTGACTGGACTGATGCAGCACAAGACACCACCACTGGACTGATGCAGCACAAGACAGCACTAGAATGACACAAAAGAGCAGGTTGCCAACCCACGTGCCACCCCACTTTCCCGCACAGACACTGAGGAGACACGTCCTCTCGCTACACTCTCCAGGACTGGAGTGAAAATGGTGGCGATGCGCGGCTCCTTAAATGGAATCCAAAACCCGCAAGAATCCGTCAGCGGGATGATGACATCTTGCCTCGTTCTGGTTTCCGAGTTTGTCGGGAAAACCCGAGTCAGGCTCGGGGTGTGTTGTTCGGAGTGTGTGTGTGTGGGGGGGGGGGTTCGGTTCTCTAGGAACCAAACCTGCTCATCCCTACTCAGTAGCCTATAAAGTTCTGCTCTTTCTAGACATACCATTCCAGTGGCATGCCATTAGATCAGTCTGGCCTATCAGAGCCACGTCTAAAGAAACTTTTTTTTTCTGTAGTTTTACTACCCAATTCCTAATATATTCCACAATTTGTAATCATACCAGGTGCAATGGGAAAATTTTATTTTTTAATTTTTAAATAATGCAATATGATGTTTGGTTTGTCTTTTTATGCATCTCATAGTTTAGAAAATCTGCCAACCGCACTTTAGTTAATCTCCTCCTTAGTTTATAAATGTGTTAATATAAGTTAAAAGGCTTAAGAAAGTAAATAATAGCACCTCAGGATATTGTATATTATATTAGGCAATGTTGTATGCTTATTTTCTCATACATCCTAGAGGATGCTGGGGTCCACTTCAGTACCATGGGGTATAGACGGTTCCGCAGGAGCCATGGGCACTTTAAGACTTTTCAAGGGTGTGAACTGGCTCCTCCCTCTATGCCCCTCCTCCAGATCTCAGTTTTAGAAATGTGCCCAGGCAGACTGGATGCACTCCAGATGAGCTCTACTGAGTTTCTCTGAAAAGACTTATGTTAGGTTTTTTATTTTCAGGGAGAACTGCTGGCAACAGTCTCCCTGCTTCATGGGACTGAGGGGGCAGAAGTAGGAACCAACTTCCTAAAGAGTTTCATGGCTCTGCTTCTGGCTGACAGGACACCATTAGCTCCTGAAGGGAACTGAACGCTAGCCGTGCCTAGATGCTCACTCCCACAGCACGCCGTCACCCCCCTCACAGAGCCAGAAGTCAGAAGACAGGTGAGTGTTAGAAAACAGATCTTCAATCAAGAAAGTGACGGCTAAAGGTACCACGCGGCTGGCGGGAGCGCAGCATGCCATGTTGCCCACACATACACAGGCACCGCAGGGTGCAGGGCACGGGGGTAAGCGCCCTGGGCAGCATGAAACCTATGGAAACTGGCAAAAATAAGGGGCATAAGTTGCTGAGGCACAGTCCTACCTCCACCAGTATAAAAAATGACCTCATAAAAGCTGAGGAGAAACACACCATTGAAGAGTGGAGCTTCCTCCTCAGTCAGCCAGCACACTGCTCAGCACCATTTTCCCTCTCTCCTCATGCTGCAGAGAAGAACGCTGGTCCTCCTCCACTTCTGAACAAGTATCAGAGTGCAAAACCCCCTGGGGGAGGCACGGTGAATTTGGTGCTATATAATGGTGTGATTAACATTATAAAAGCGCTACATGTCAGTGGGCATTTTGTGTTCACAGACATTGTGTTACTGGCGCTGGGTTGTGAACTGGCAGATCCTATCTGTGTCCCTCTGACAGATTTTACTGTGGGTCTGTCCCCCTATAAGTCCCGGAGTGTCTGTGGTGTGGTTGTGCACGTGTGTGACATGTCTGGCAGGCAACTCTGTGGAGACATGTTAGGGACACAGAGGTGTAATATGACACCAAGAGCCTGACTGGGTGAAAGGTTACATGATAATGTGAATCATATCAGTAAGAGGTTGGACTGAATCTCATGCAGAAAATGAAAATAATCTGTTGAAGATGTGATTTTTAATAGTTCTGCCTTTCATCTACAGGGACCTTTCTGGGTCACATACAAATTTGCACAAGTAGTACAAACTGAAACCGACACGGACTCTGATTCCTGTGTCGACACTAGTGATTTCAGGGGAATAGGTCCTAAGTTAGCAAAAAAGCATTCAAAACATGTTTTAGCTATAAAGGAGGTGTTAGAAGTTACAAAGCCCCCTCTTTTACCACGAGAGGGTTTACTTTAGTAAAGAAGTAATGTAATTTTCCCTCCACGCCAAGCAGATTACCTTTTTCCAAAAAAGGTGGGAGTCACCCCGCATTTTAGACAGGGCCCTGTCATAAAAGAGAAAAGGTGTTCCTCCCTGCGCCTGGAATGGCTTCACTTAAGGAGCTGACAGACCGCAAGTGAGTGAGGTGATCTATTGATGTGGCCAATGGGACACTACTCAGGCCTACCATTGTCTGTGAGTGGGTGAGTAGTGCTATTGAAAAGTGGTCAGAAAACTTGTCATTAGACATTGACACAATAGATACTCCTAACGTTAGGTCATATCAAAGACGCTGCTGCGTACGTACTAGAAACCATGAAATATATTGGTTTCTTGGGATCAAGGACCGCTACCATGGCAGTATCGGCTCGGAGGGCGTTGTGGATTCGCCAGTGGAATGCTGATGCAGATTCCAAAAGAAATATGGAGGCTCTCCCGTATAAAGGTGAGGCCTTGTTTGGTGATTGGCTGGATGCGTTAGTCTCGGCGGCTACCACAGGTAAGTCGACATTCTTGCCTTATGCTCCTACACCGGCGAAAAAGACACATCACTCTCACATACAGTCCTTTTGGCCCAACAAATACAAAAAGGCCAAAGGTTCCCCCTTTTTTGCAGGTAGGGGAAGGGGTAAAGGAAAGAAATCCGCAGCGTCTCCCGGATCGCAGGAGCAGAAGTCCACCCCTGCTTCTGCCAAATCTGCAGCATAACGCTGGGGCTCCCCTGCGGGAGTCTGCTCGGGTGGGAGCACGTCTGAAACTTTTTAGCCAAATCTGGATTCAATCTGGTCTGGACTAATGGGTCTTACAAATAGTGTCCCATGGGTACAAACTAGAGTTTCAAGACGTCCCCATGCCGATTTTTCAAATCGACCTTGCCAGCTTCTCTTCCAGGAAGAGAGGCAGCAACAACGGCAATTCAAAAATTATATCAGCATCAAGTCATTGTCCTGGTACCCTTGGCACAGTAAGGAGAAGGTTTTTTATTCAAGCCTCTTCGTAGTTCCGAAGCCGGACGGCTCGGTCAGACCGATTTTAAACCTGAAAAATCTGAATCTCTACCTGAAAAGGTTCAAGTTCAAGATGGAATCCCTGACGGTAGTGATTTCCAGTCTGGAAGAGGGGGACTTCATGGTGTCAGTAGACATAAAAGATGCTAACTTGCATGTTCCCATTTATCCTCCTCACCAATCTTATCTGAGATTCGCAGTACAGGATTGCCATTACCAGTTTCAGACATTGCCGTTCGGACTCTCCACAGGTGATGGTGGAGATGATGGTCCTCCTTCATTAAAAAGGAGTCAATATAATTCCTTATCTGGACGATCTCCTGATAAAAGAGAGATCCAGGGAACAGTTGGTGCAGAACATCGCACTCTCCCTGTCAATACTCCAACAACATGGTTGGATCATGAATTTTCCAAAGTCGCAGTTGGAACCAACGACAAGATTGTCCTTTGTAGGGATGATTCTGGACACAGAAGTATGGAGAGTATTTCTTCCAGTGGAAAAGGCTCTGGAAATCCAGAAAATGGTCAAACAAATATTGAAACCAACAAGCGTGTCGATCCATCAATGCATTCGGTTGTTGGGGAAAATGGTAGCGGCCTACGAGGCCATACAGTTTGGCCGATTTCATGCAAGAGTATTCCAGTGGGACCTGTTGGACAAGTGATCCGGATCCCACCTACACATGCACCGGAAAATAATCCTGTCCCCCAAAGCCAGGATTTCGCTCCTGTGGTGGCTACACAGTTCTCACCTGCTAGAGGGACGCATGTTTGGGATTCACGACTTGGTCCTAATAACAATGGATGCAAGTCTCCGAGGCTGGGGAGCAGTCACACAGGGGGAAAGCTTCTAAGGAAAATGGTCAAGTCAGGAAGCCTGCCTTCACATAAACGTTCTGGAACTGAGAGCCATTTACAATGGCCTTCTACAAGCGGTACATCTTCTTCAAGATCCCGTGCAGTTCCAGTCGGACAATGTAACAGCAGTTGCGTACATAAACAGGCAAGGCGGAACGAAAAGCAGAGCGGCAATGGCAGAGGTGACAAGGATTCTCCTCTGGGCAGAAAGAAATGTTAGAGCTCTGTCAGCAATTTTCATTCCGGGAGTGGACAACTGGGAAGCAGACTTCCTAAGCAGACACGATCTCCATCCAGGAGAGTGGGGCCTCCACCAAGAAGTCTTCGCAGAGGTGACAAGTCTTTAGGGAGTTCCTCAAGTAGACAAGATGGCATCTCGTCTAAACAAGAAGCTTCAGAGATATTGTTCCAGGTCGAGAGACCCTCAAGCAATAGCAATGGATGCACTGGTGACCCAGTGGGTGTTTCGGTCGGTATATGTTTTCCCTCCACTTCCACTGATTCCAAAAGTTCTCAAAATAATAATAAGAACAAGAGTTTGAGCAATCTTCATTGCCCCAGACGGGCCAAGGAGGGTTTGGTATCCAGATCTTCAGGAGTTGCTCATAGAAGATCCTCAGCCTCTTCCTCCTTGAGAGGACCTACTACAGCAGGTGCCGTGTGTGTATCAAGACTTACTGCGGCTACGTTTGACGGCATGGCTGTTGAGCATTGGATCCTAGCCCGAAAGGGTATTCCCAAGGAAGTCATCCCCACTCTTATTCAGGCCAGGAAAGGAGTAACGCCTAAACATTACCACCGTATTTGTAGAAAATATGTGTCTTGGTGTGAATCCAAGAAGGCAGAGTTTGAGTTGGGACGTTTTCTCCATTTTCTGCAGGCTGGTGTGGATGCGGGCCTTATTGGGGTCAATCAAGGTCCAGATTTGGCCTTATACGTTTTCTTTCAAAAACAATTGGCCTCCTTTCCAGAAGTTCAGACGTTCGTGAAAGAGGTTCTGCAAATCCAGCCTCCATTTGTGCCTCCAGTGGCACCATGGGACCTTATTGTGGTGTTGCAGTTCCTTCAATCAGATTGGTTTGAACATTTGCAGGAGATAGAATTGAAGTTTCTCACTTGGAAAGTGGTGATGCTTTTGGCCTTGGTATCCGCAAGGCGGGTGTCTGAGTTGGGGGCCTTGTCTCACAAGAGCCCTTACCTGATCTTCCATGAAGATAGGGCAGAGTTAAGAACTCATCAACAATTTCTTCCAAAGGTGGTTTCGTCCTTCCCCATAAACCAACCTATTGTGGTGCCAGTAGCTACTGACACTTTCACTGAGTCACAGTCTCTAGATGTGGCTAGAGCTTTGAAGATTTATGTCGCAAGAACAGCTCGATTATGGAAAACAGAGGCTCTGTTTGTCCTATATGCTCCCAGCAAGATTTGGTGTCCTGCTTCTAAGCAGACTATTGCACGCTGGATCAGAGGGACAATTCAGCATGCTCATTCTACGGCAGGCTTGCCGGTACCAAAGTCAGTGAAGGCCCATTCAACTAGGAAAGTGGGCTCATCCTGGGCGGCTGCCCGGGGCGTCTCGGCTTTACAACTTTGCCGAGCAGCTACTTGGTCAGGGTCAAACACATTTGATAAATTTTATAAGTTTGACACCTTGGCCGATGAGGACCTCAAGTTCGGTCAATCGGTACTGCAGGGTCATCTGCATTCTCCCGCCCATACTGGAGCTTTGGTATAACCCCATGGTACTGAAGTGGACCCCAGCATCCTCTAGGATGTATGAGAAAATAGGATTTTAATACCTAGTGGTAAATCCTTTTCTCCTACTCCATAGAGGATGCTGGGCACCCGACCCAGTGCGTACTTTACCTGCAGTTTGTTCTTTATAGTTACACAAGTTGTGTTTCATTTGTTTTCAGCATGTTGCTGTAAATGGTTCATGTCTGTTGTCGTGTGTCATGTTGAATGTCATGTTGTGCGGCATAGTTGAGGTGTGAGCTGGTATGAATCTCACCATTAGTTTAAAAGTAAATCCTTTCCTCAAAATGTCCGTCTCCCTGGGCATAGTTCATATAACTGAGGTCTGGAGGAGGAGCATAGAGGGAGGAGCCAGTTCACACCCTTGAAAAGTCTTAAAGTGCCCATGGCTCCTGCGGAACCGTCTATAGCCCATGGTACAGAAGTGGACCACAGCATCCTCTACGGAGTAGGAGAAAAGGATTTACCGGTAGGTATTAAAATCCTACTGTTTCACTTTATGGTGTGTATTCAATAAGCAGCTTTACTAAATATTTTATTAAAGTCTAAAATCTGTACACAAAAATTTCACTAAACATGAATTTACCTTTTCCCCTTCAAGTTGGTAAACAAAATATTTTCATATTCCATAAAAAGTTCTCAGTATTCCATAATGTGTATAGTAACCAATGGACTTCTAAGACATATAGTGAATGTATTGTGTTATCTATGAGTTATCCAGCTACACATAATATTGATTAAGTGTCTAAAAGAATCATTTTCAGAAAATGTCACCTAGCAGAAATCCAGTGTGCTCTGTGGTAGGCGTCATTGTCATGTATCATATCTACTTTCCAACATACTGCTCAGGAAAGTCATCATAATGGGTAAATGCACAAAGAATAATCCCAAAGCTAATTCTCTCACCATGCATGTGCTGTGTGCCTAGTCTCCAGCTGCGACTTCTCTAGCATCAAATTGTTTTGTTCTGCTCCTTATGATGGTGCACAGTCTGCTCCTGATGAAGAGCACAATATTACACGACTTACAACATCAAATCCAGAAGACAAAAAGATCATGCTTACACAGGTGACATCAACATAATAGAATGACAAGTGTCACAAGTATTTAGATTTATAAAAGGCGCTCTGGCACCCACGGCCAGGAGGAAGATACACTTCGTACACTTTGCACCTTTGTTTCCCCCTTCCCCTGGCTGTTCCTCGCCCGCTCCAGCATCAACCACGGCAGGCAGCAGCTGGAGCCACTGTAAGGCACTGGAGTCCAGCACCGCGCTGCATTACAATAAAATAAAACGCTGCATAAACTACAGCTCCCAGCAGCCCTTGCTGCCGGAGCTCACAGAAGTAAGGGCTGCTGGGAGCTGTAGTTTATGCATTTTATGCATATTTCTTTATTGTAATGCAGCGAGGTGCTGGACTCCGGCGCCTTACAGTGGCTCCAGCTGCTGCCTGCCGTGGTTGTTGCCGGGGCGGGTGAGGAACAGCCAGGGGAAGGGAGAACAAAGGTGATGCCTCTACAAATATATATACTGGGAAGAAGTTTGGCACTCCACTAACTGTATTAGCTTTGCCCAGGTGCCTCTGCAGCTGCAAACTGATATCCATGGAAATAAACAGCAGCACTCAGGATCTTTCAATGTGGCAAAACTTCTATTTGCAAAATCACATATACAAAGGCTTTGGATATGTGATTTTTCAAATAGAAGTTTTACCACATTGAAAGACCCTGAGTGTCGCTATTTATTTCCATGGATATATATGTATATATATTAGTTATGTGCACCGGACATTTTTTGGGTTTCGTGTTTTGGTTTTGGATTCGGTTCCGCGGCCGTGTTTTGGATTTGGACGCAATTTGGCAAAACCTCCCTGAAATTTTTTTGTCGGATTCGGGTGTGTTTTGGATTCTGGTGTTTTTTTACAAAAAAACCCTCAAAAACAGCTTAAATCATAGAATTTGGGGGTCATTTTGATCCCATAGTATTATTAACCTCAATAACAATAATTTTCACTCATTTCCAGTCTATTCTGAACAGCTCACACCTCCCAATATTATTTTTAGTCCTAAAATTTGCACCAAGGTCGCTGGATGACTAAGCGAAGCGACCCAAGTGGCCGACACAAACACCTGGCCCATGTAGGAGTGGCACTGCAGTGTCAGACAGGATGGCACTTCAAAAAATAGTCCCCAAACAGCACATGATGCAAAGAAAAAAAGAGGTGCACCAAGGTCGCTGTGTGACTAAGTTAAGCGACCCAAGTGGCCGACACAAACACCTGGCCCATCTGGGAGTGGCACTGCAGTGTCAGACAGGATGGCAGATTTAAAAAATAGTCCCCAAACAGCACATGATGCAAAGAAAAACAGAGGTGCAATGAGGCAGCTGTGTGACTAAGCTAAGCGACCCAAGTGGCCGACACAAACACCTGGCCCATCTAGGAGTGGCACTGCAGTGTCAGACAGGATGGCACTTCAAAAAGTAGTCCCCAAACAGCACATGAAGCAAAGACAAAAAGAGGTGCACCAAGGTCGCTGGATGGCTAAGCTAAGCGACGAAAGTGGCCCACACAAACACCTGGCCCATCTAGGAGTGGCACTGCAGTGTCAGACAGGATGGCACTTCAAAAAATAGTCCCCAAACAGCACATGATGCAAAGAAAAAAAGAGGTGCACCAAGGTCGCTGGATGGCTAAGCTAAGCGACCCAAGTGGCCGACAGAAACACCTGGCCCATCTAGGAGTGGCACTGCAGTGTCAGACAGGATGGCACTTCAAAAAATTGTCCCCAAACAGCGCATGATGCAAAGAAAAAAAGAGATGCACCAAGGTCGCTGGATGGCTAAGCTAAGCGACCCAAGTGGCCGACACAAACACCTGTCCTATCTAGGAGTGGCACTGCAGTGTCAGACAGGATGGCAGATTTAAAAAATAGTCCCCAAACAGCACATAATGCAAAGAAAAAAAGAGGTGCACCAAGGTCACTGGATGGCTAAGCTAAGCGACCCAAGTTGCCGACACAAACACCTGGCCCATCTAGGAGTGGCACTGCAGTGTCAGACAGCATGGCACTTCAAGAAATAGTCCCCAAACAGCACATGATGCAAAGAAAAAAAGAGGTGCACCAAGGTCGCTGGATGGCTAAGCTAAGCGACCCAAGTAGCCGACACAAACACCTGGCCCATCTAGGAGTGGCACAGCAGTGTCAGACAGGATGGCAGATTTAAAAAATAGTCCCCAAACAGCACATGATGCAAAGAAAAAAAGATGTGCACCAAGGTCGCTAGATGGCTAAGCTAAGCGACCCAAGTGGCCGACACAAACACCTGGCCCATCTAGGAGTGGCACTGCAGAGTCAGACAGGATGGCACTTCAAAAAATAGTCCCCAAACAGCACATGATGCAAAGAAAAAAAGAGGTGCACCAAGGTCGCTGGATGGCTAAGCTAAGCGACCCAAGTGGCCGACACAAACACCTGGCCCATCTAGGAGTGGCACTGCAGTGTCAGACAGGATGGCACTTCAAAAAATTGTCCCCAAACAGCACATGATGCAAAGAAAAAAAGAGGTGCACCAAGGTCGCTGGATGCTAAGCTAAGCGACCCAAGTGGCCGACACAAACACCTGGCCCATCTAGGAGTGGCACTGCAGTGTCAGACAGGATGGCACTTCAAAAAATAGTCCCCAAACAGCACATGATGCAAAGAAAAAAAGAGGTGCACCAAGGTTGCTGGATGGCTAAGCTAAGCGACCCAAGTGGTCGACACAAACACCTGGCCCATCTAGGAGTGGCACTGCAGTTTTCTAACGAGAGGATGAGTGCTTCCATCCTCATGTGAATCTGAACCACTAGCCATGAACATAGGCCAGGGCCTCAGCCGTTCCTTGCCACTCCGTGTCGTAAATGGCATATTAGCAAGTTTACGCTTCTCGTCAGACGCTTTTAATTTTGATTTTTGGGTCATTTTACTGAACTTTAGTTTTTTGGATTTTACATGCTCTCTACTATGACATTGGGCATCGGCCTTGGCAGACGACGTTGATGGCATTTCAACAACTTGGCCATGACTAGTGGCAGCAGCTTCAGCACGAGGTGGAAGTGGATCTTGATCTTTCCCTATTTTACCCTCCACATTTTTGTTCTCCATTTTTAAATGTGTGGAATTATATGCCAGTAATATATCAATAGCAATGGCCTACTGTCCCGTACTGCTATATATTATATACTGGTGGTCAGCAAAATTATGCACTGTCCTCCTACTACTGCGCAGAACAACTAAAATGCACCACAGGTATGGATGGATAGTATACTTGACGACACAGAGGTGGGTAGAGCAGTGGCCTACTGTACCGTACTGCTATATATTATATACTGGTGGTCAGCAAAATTATGCACTGTCCTCCTTCTATATATACTGCGCAAAACTTAAATGCACCACAGGTATGGATGGATAGTATACTTGACGACACAGAGGTAGGTAGAGCAGTGGACTACTGTACTGTACTGCTATATATTATATACTGGTGGTCATCAAAATTATGCACTGTCCTCCTACTATATATACTGCGCAAAACTTAAATGCACCACAGGTATGGATGGATAGTATACTTGACGACACAGAGGTAGGTAGAGCAGTGGACTACTGTACCATACTGATATAATACTGGTGGTCACTGGTCAGCAAAATTCTGCACTGTCCTCCTACTATATACTACAATGCAGCACAGATATGGAGCGTTTTTCAGGCAGAGAACGTAGATATTTTCAGCACACTGAGCACAAATATTTGCAAGCACACTGAGCACAGATATTTGCAGCACAATGAGCACAGACATTTGCAGCACACTGAACAAAACTGAGAGAATGCTGCACACGTCCTCTCACTATCATCTCCAATGCACGAGTGAAAATGGCGGCAATGCGCGGCTCCTTATATAGAATATGAATCTCGCGAGAATCCGACAGCGGAATGATGACGTTCGGGCGCGCTCGGGTTAACCGAGCAAGGCGGGAAGATTCGAGTCCGCCTCGGACCCGTGTAAAATGGGTGAAGTTCGGGGGGGTTCGGATTCCGAGGAACCGAACACGCTCATCACTAATATATATATATATTTATATATATACAAACAGAAAATTCAGCACAGGTTTAGGACAATTGAGTTTACATAGGGTTTGTGAGGATAAGTGAGCTTGCTATGGCAAGTGCTGAATTTTCTGTTTATATATATTTAAGTAGGTGGCCATGGGCTACATGCACCCCACCATATGAGTGGTGAGTCATACATTGCACCCAGCTTCTGGGGGGGCGAGTGCTGTGGTTTTATATTTGTTTCTATATTGCAGGGTTAATCTTTGGTTAACTCTTATTAACTTTGGCCACAAGCTTTTTCATGCACCCCTATGTAAACTCAATTGTCCTAAACCGGTGTCAGCTGTTCCTTAGTAATTTATTAGCCAGTGTCAGGTGACTAGTGTACCTTTAAATGTCATAGGGTATGTGGCAGGTGTACATTAAACCAAGTAGGCATATTTGCAGTTATATTATATGTGATACAGTTGCCAAGTTTTAATTTTTAACACTCTGTGATAGTGTAGGACCTGCATGAAGGTGGGGTGCCTTGGCAATCGGTTTGCAGGCTTCCGTGCATTGGCCAATTCACTAACTAAACCCCCATCAATTATCTATTAATGTTGTGAGGATAAGTGAGCTTGCTATGGCGAGTGCTGAATTTTCTGTTTGTATATATTTAAGCAGGTGGCCATGGGCTACATGCAACACACCCTATGAGTGGTGAGTGCAGACATTGCACCCAGCTTCTGGGGTGGCGAGTGTTGTGGTTTTAGATTTGTTTGTATATATATATATATATATTGTCAAAGTCGAAAAATATTGCAGTACACACATCAAGTACAAACTACACACAGATGGCCTCCGCGCGTGTACTTGTCCTGCCGTACGTGCACATATCCGCAATTTGCATATGGTCTCTCCCGCAGTCCTGCGCATTAGCGCGTGGTATGGGTATTTACGGTAGAGTTTGTGAACGTATGGAAAGCTATCAAAACACATTACATATTTCATCCAAATAATGCACAATGTACACAGTCTCCCTGCACCACATCAGTAAGTTACAGCAGTTTAAATGGTAACAGAACAAAGGGATACACCTTTACAGGATAGGAGGGGACAGAACAAGGTTGTTAGGTGGTGTTTGGTATCCAGCCATAGGGTATTGTAAGGGTAATATTCCGGTGTTGGTATGAAGAAGATCGCATGTTCCTGCGAATAGTTATGTGCAGGAGCAGAATATAGATATAAACTGTATTTTCTGTATATTATGTATGCGGCGGGAATCCAGAGGAGACCACCCACAAGAGCAGTTGGAACAGACATCGCCCACCTATTCAAACCGACCTATGACCTCTCCTGTACTGTACATGACCATCCCTGTGTCCAATGGACAAAGAGATTACAGTGTCCATTGTGTTAAGTTTTGGAAGATTGTATAAAAGATGCCTGCTGCAGGCCTGGACACACAAGACTCACAAAGTTATCTATCTAGATGACGGAGGACCAGACTGGGTAGCGCGGCGAAATCCAAACAAGTATGTAACATTGACTGTAGCCATTATTCTTTTGTATTGTATTGCTTTGTTATTGTAACCCCCTTTCAGTAATAATATGCTGTGGTGTCGGAACCCAGCAGTTAAATTACAATCTGGTGTCGTGTCTTCCTTTCCCTGCTAAGGTTTAAAGTGTATTATTATCGCATTGCATAGCTGTTAAGGGTTTGCGGTGTATCTCTGGGTGTGTACGCGCTGAGTGTACTTTGTACCGTCAGCACGGCGTTTGTACGCAAAGTCCGTACACGGTACGGGACTCTGTACGCTAATGGTGTAAAAAGTATGCAGGTTGTGCATTAAGTATAGCGGCCGCAGCGGCTCCATGTTGAAGTGTATTTAAAATGTGTTTAAGGTATAGCTTTTCATTCCTGTATATAAATCAGCATTCTCAATTGTGGGCTCCGTCAGGGATTCCACATACTCACAGCCTAACAGGTGACAGCAGACTTAATCTATCAGCAAAAGGGTGGGTAGAAAGTATCCTACGTAACCTTTTCTTGGTCGGTGGATACACTAAAAACCCTACTTGTGTGCTGATTAGATGATGTCTGCTCTGTATGGTTTGTAGAGATGCTGGTAGAACCCATAACGTAAACAGGAAAAAAGCTATTTAAAAAATCTGTGAATTTTTTTTTGCCACCAAAAGCGTACACAACAAAAGGCACCCATACTCTTTGTATACCCTCTCACATTGTTGCCATAAGACTCAGATTGCTAGATTCATTTAGATCTGTGTGAAACCGTATACATTTTGTTGCTATATAGTTAAAACTAAAATAAATGTTTAAGGAAGTAAGTGTAAAGCACAAACGCAGTCTGGCCTGGTTGTAAAGGTTTATACAGAAAGAAACTGTGTTGTGTTACGTGAGCGATTATAGTTAGTATTGCTCACACTTATAGAAGTTGTGTGATTTGTTTTATTGCGTACACACATTGGTACACGTGGTACAGAACTTGAGGACAGCGTAAAAAAAACGTGCACGTGGCGCAAGGCCGCACACGTGGCATAGAGGTACGCACGGTTGCGTAATTACGCAAGTTTGCATAGGGTTGTGTGCGCATAATAAAACCACACGATAGTTCGTTTAGTTTAAAGGTGGGACAGTAGCCACGCTACAATAGCACAAAACTGCCCGGTTTCTAAAGCAGATTAGTATAAAAACATTTTTTTTAAATTGCCTCTGGGGTAAAGCTGCCAACCTGAATAAATCCAAATTTTCTGTACAGAAAAACAAAGTGTATTTGAGTGAGCGAACATAGGAGTGAGTTGATATTTGAACCCAGGGAATTCGGAATCCCGTCGTGTGGTACATCAAGTAAGAGGAGGCTTGATGGAGTGAAGTGGCTGACTCACATTAGTATAAGGTTTAATACGCAAATCATGAGGTGATTTGCTAAGGAGCGTGATAGTGCATAAGTATTGCGAAGTATTGAAGTAAAAAGGTTTTTGTATTACGCTCTGGGCTGAGGGTCACAGTTTGTACATTGACCCGTGGTTGTACGGCAGATAGGTAACAAGTACCTATATGCTGTGCAATTGGACCGCGCGTTTGTGGGTGCGATATATGCAGCGCAACTTGATACCCCTTTACGAACTTTTGCGTAAAATCGCGGTATCATTAGCGCTGTATAGAGCATACGCAAGCGTGATTTGTGTATAAGTGTATAGGGAGTATTTTGCTGGTCTCTCTCAGGAAAATCTCCAGCGGTGTATATTCACTGGAATAGGTAAGTTACTCCTAAACACTTCCAGTGAATAGAAACCAGATAGGGTCCTCACCGGGTTCGCGGTAGTCACTATTGGAGTGAGTCGTGGTACTCAGCGGAGAAGGAGTGGGTGAAAGCGCTCTAAGAACTTTCACCGTCTATTCGTATTGTGCATTGGGGATTGCGTAAAAAGGAAAAAGTCCGCGATGGGATCCAATTGCACAAGCGGTGGACGTTTTGTAGCCAGGGTTCAGGTTGAAGAGCCGCTGCCCAAGGGGTCAGCGAGGTTTGTTATGTGTGGTAAATATGGATCACACACGGAAGACTTTTTGTCTGAATGGGTACGTATGACTGACAAAGATAGGGTGCCATTCCCTAGAGTGGGCAGCTTTGAACCAGAGGTATTACAGAACTTAAGGATAAGGATATGTCTGATAAAATCCAAGAAACAAAGGATTAGACATACAGATTGTTTAAATTTATGGCAACAGAAGGGGGATGTGCAAAGGGAATTAGCTCGCGCAGCAGGTTCCAAACCTAGCGGGAAAACAATGGCGACCACACAACCACCACCATATATTGTGGGGGAGAAAGTGGCTACGGACAATGGTACATTGGTACAGGATAGGAGAGTAATTGATAAATGTACTAACGCTAACCCTTGCCAGTTGTATTCCATTTTAAATTTTCCCCAGGACTGCGAGCAGGAAGATGAGCCCAGCACGATATCAGCACTCTCTCTAGCAGCCACCATACAGGACACTCAGGTGGGCACGGCCCAACCAACAAGAACAGTAGTCAGGCCCCCTAGTGGAGGGATAAGTGAGGTCGTGTCCACAGGTAAGCACGGTACCATACATTATGCAGAGACAATAGCTCCCCACATTGTAGAATCAAACCAGAATGATGTAATTGAATTAAATCCTGTCAGGGTGATTGCAGTCCCCAATGGGAAGACTGACACTCAGGGAGTCACTCCCATCAGAAACATTGCCATGCACTGTCCCTGGTCCCGAGCAGAGTTAAGGTCAATTATGTCAGAATTTCCCGATCCCAGAAAAGATCTAGTCGCATGCCAGAGGTTCATTAAAGAGTTAGGTAACGCCAACGAACCCACGAACAAAGATTGGTGAACAGTGCTACGGGTGTGTTTACCCTCAAATATTGACCCCGCAAAATTCATAACTGATTGTAAGTTAGACGCAGAAGTACCTCTCACTGATGAATACAATCAGGAGAATGTACGGCAAATCAATCTGCAATTAGGGGTATATTTCCCTACTGTTGTCAAGTGGAATAAAATATTTTCCATAAGACAAAAGGAAGGTGAAATGGCATCCGAATATTTCCATTGAGCACTGCAGGAAATGTCTAGATACACTGAGATCGAGGACATAAAAGATAATGTGCACCATAGGGAGGTAGCTGTTACTGTATTAATAGACGGGTTAAAAGAGGCATTAAGAGCAAGGGTACAGACCTCTCTACCAAACTGGAGAGGTATCTCGGTGGCTGCATTGAGAGAGTCCGCTATCGAGCATGACAGGAACATCAGTAAGCACAGGGAGTCTCAGGGGGAAAAGCTGATGACAGTGAGTATAGACGCACTTACCAAAAAGCCATATCAGCCCAAAACCCCAGACCCCTGATGGTAAGTCACGTATAGTAACATGCTATGCTTGTCACCAGGTAGGACATTACTCGAGGGAATGTAAGAATAAAGGTACACATAATGTATACCGACCCCCTAGACCAGGATATGAACCACACTATAATGCACATAATTGGGATCAAGGACCACTTAGGAGAAATTACGAGCCACATGCAGGGATAAAAAGGAGGTACCCACCAAGGAGAGACTGGCAGGCCTCCGAAAATTCTCAGCTACCCCCTCACATATTGTAGCTGCCAATGCGCTGCGGGGGGGTCTCAACACACAATAGGGGTTGGGCCACACCTGTAGTCTGCAGCCAGTGAAATTGATTGCTAGCCTTGGTAGTGAACCTGAGGTAACGGTTGATGTAGCTGGTGTACCATTACCTTTTCTCGTAGATACAGGGGCGGCCAGGTCAATGTTAAATTCAATGATAGGTATAAAAACCATGGGTAACACAATTTCGGCAATGGAAGTAACAAGAACTGTGCAACAATACCCTTTGAGTAAACCGGCAGAGATTATGATAGGGCCTTTGCAAACCAAACATTCTTTTCTGCTGGCTGCATCGGCTCCGACTAATCTACTCGGCAGAGATTTATTGTGTAAAATGCGGTGTGTCATATACTGTACTCCTGAGGGTGTCTTCTTGGATATACCTGGGAACCACGCTCAAGAAGTACAAGATATATTAGACACCCCTCAAAGGCTAATGTTGCATTCTACTATTATAGACAAGTGTCCATCAAAGGTAGAGGAAATTATCTCACAAATACCGGGTTCCCTTTGGACCAAAGATGGACAAGACACTGGAGTGATGGCGAATGTAGCTCCAGTAGTAGTTCAAGTAAAAGATGTTAGGATAGCTCCAAAAATCTCTGAAGACAGAGGTAGAATTAGGAGTGTACCCTGTCATAAAGCGGCTGCTACAGCAAGGCATCCTAGTCAGGATGTCCAGCACCGCCAATAGTCCCATCTTCCCTGTGAAAAAGAGTGGGGGGAGGGGTTATAGGCTAGTGCAGGATCTAAGGGGGATAAACAAGATAGTTGAGAGCCAATTCCCCGTAGTGACCAATCCAGCAGTCATCCTCATGCAAATTTCCAATACGGCAAAATTTTTCAATGTCATTGACCTCTGTTCTGCTTTCTTTTCTGTCCCTCTTCACCCTGACAGCCAATACCTTTTTGCTTTTACATACAGAGGAGTACAGTACACCTGGACTCGACTACCACAAGGTTTCATTGACAGCCCGAATATTTTCTCTCAGGCCTTGCATGACTGTTTACTATCCTTTCAACTTGAGAGTGGATCAGTGCTAATACAGTGTGTCGATGACTTATTGTTATGTTCTGACTCACTGGAATCGTCCTTGAAAGACACGAAACAGCTTCTGTTTCATCTTTCCCAAATGGGACACAAGGTTTCAAAGGATAAGTTGCAGTTGTGCCAGACCAGGGTAAAATATTTGGGACATTGCTTGACCCAAGGACTTAGACACCTCACCGCTGATAGAATACAGGTGTTTCGCGACATGACTCTGCCACAAACGCAACAACAGATCCACACTTTCCTTGGAATGTGTGGGTACTGTCGAAACTGGATTCCAGGGTTCTCTATACTGGCTTTACCTTTGCAAGAAATGGTCTCTTCAAACAAACCAGAATGGGTCTCGCACACAGATGAGTCCGAACTGGCATTTGAGAGACTCAAACAGTGCCTATCACAGGCACCTGCATTAGGTATGCCAGATTATGAGAAGCCCTTTGAATTGTACGGTACAGAAAGTGCAGGGTGCACGGTTGGCATTTTAACTCAGAGACATGGTGATGCCAGCAGACAGGTAGCATACTACAGTGCACAGTTGGACACAGCAGCGCGGTCTCTTTCCACTTGCTTGCGAAGTGTTGCAGCGATAGCTTTGCTGGTAAGTAAAAGCGAGGACGTAGTGTTAGGACATGACCTGACCATTCATACACCTCATGCAGTATCAGCCTTACTGAACTCAGCCCAAACCAGACATGTCTCATATGCTCGGTTTACAAAGTGGGAATTATCACTGATCACCGGTAAACATCACCATTAAGAGATGCAGCTCACTAAATCCTGCAACTTACTTGCCAAGTGTGCCTGGACAGGCACAAAGGGTGGAGGGTGAGAATAATGGTGAAGGAGGATTTAGTGCAGATACTGATACGCATGATTGTATGGAATACCTGAATCAGACTTTCACAGCGAGACCTGACATCAGTGACAACCCACTGGAAGGAGTAGACTTTACCTTCTACACTGATGGTAGTTGCCACAGACAGACAGAATCGGGAGACTTGTGTACTGGATATGCAGTTGTAGACGACAGAGGTATCATAGAAGCTGAACCTCTGGGCCCACCGCACTCAGCACAAGTTGGTCGCCCTAACCAGATCATGTGAATTGGCCAAGGGTAAGTCAGCTAATATATACACAGATTCTAGGTATGCCTTTGGAGTGGTGCATGATTTCGGGGCCCTATGGCGCCTCAGAAATTTCATGACGGCAGCGGGCACACCTGTAGCGCATGCGTCCCACATAAAAAGGCTTCTAACAGCGATACAGGAACCAGAGTGGCTGTTATAAAGTGCATAGCACATACTTACAACCAAGACCCAATTTCACTTGGTAACAGCCGGGCAGACGAAGCTGCTAAATCAGCAGCCAGCACCCCCATACAAACGAACATCACATCACTGATGACATTCAACACAATCAATACACAAAAATTAATTGAAATGCAAGATTTGTGTTCATTACAGGAAAAGGCGGTCTGGAGGTCAAAGGGGTATGGCCAGGAGTCCTCAGGACTTTGGACAGGTGGACACAGTAAGCCAGTGGCCCCCAGAGCATATCTTCCAAGTCTAGCTGAGGCGGCACACGGTCTGACTCATCTGGGCAAAGAGGGTATGTGTAAGCTGGTGAGAGCCTACTGGTGTGCGCCAGGATTCTCTTCTCATGCAGGTAAGAGAGCAATGACATGCTTTACATGCTTGAGGAAGAATATTGGAAAGTCAATACCAACAGAGCCATCCCATATCCCTCCGACAGACGGACCTTTTCAGGTAATACAAATCGATTTCATACAGTTACCACCCTGTAGGATTTTAAAAAATGTGTTAGTTTGTATTGATGTATTTTCCAACTGGGTAGAAGCGTTCCCTGCTGCCACAAATACTGCTACTGCAAAGAAAAATGTGCAGGAATTTGTGTGTAGATATGGTATCCCTAGAATAATTGAAAGTGACAGGGGTACCCATTTTACAGGTGAAGTCTTTCAGGTCATGTGTAAACTAATGGGAATTAATAGCAAGCTGCATACTCCGTACCGTCCACAGGCGAGTGCAAAGGTGGAGAGAGTGAACAGCACTATTAAGAACAAGCTGAGTAAATTAATGGCTGAAACTGGATTGTCGTGGCCAGAAGCTTTGCCACTAGTGTTGTACAGCATCAGAACCACTCCCAGGTCTCCCCTTAACCTATCACCCTTCGAAATTATTTTTGGTTGACAACCTCATGTAATGATAGACCCCCAGGATGATTTGAAATGTAATAATGAAGTGACTGTGAAATATTTGGTTGGGATGAGCCAGCAGCTGAGAAATCAACAAAGAAATTTAAATCTGGTGATTCCTGACCTACCGAACAGTAATTGTCATGACATTGAGCCTGGGGATTATGTGATGATTCGAAATTTCTTACGCTCAGGTTGCCTCATAGACAGGTGGGAAGGATCATATCAAGTCTTGTTAACCAGCACAACAGCATTGAAGGTCGCCGAAAGAGAGACTTGGGTCCACTCGTCCCACTGCAAGAAGGTCGCTGACCCGGAGAGAACTTGTGACAAAGAGCAGAGTGCAGAGAATCTCGTATCACTGGAGTGTCTGTTCCGGGAAAGTTGAGAGGCAGGACTGTTGAAGGGCATCTGAGCACAGAGAGTAACAAGACCTAGAACAGTTGCCATACCACTTTCTTTTTTCACCTCCCCCTAAATTTTTCCTTTCTTTTCTCCTTCTTATTTTCCTCCTTTCCCCTAACGAAATGGATCGATCACAAGAGACTGCGTTTTGGGTTCTGTTAGTAATTCTGGTTTTGATAAGGACAGTTTGTTTTGGTGAGGGTCCCAGAGAGGTCGAGCAGGGATCTGGAATGGGTACTGATGGCAAGTATGAATTTGTAGGATCTCAGGATCAGCACATCACTTTAGTAAAGGCTGGCATCAGTAAGCACTCTGGTAGTCAGGGAGCTCGGAGGCACTGTGAGGGGATATTATCTGATGAATATTGTATTTGTAGGAATTGTGAGAATATAGTTGAGGATGGGTGCATCCAGAGATGTCAGTCCAACCTTAATATCGACATGGACCGTCATCCGTTGAGTGATTACCACTCACTAGTGGGTAAGGTCTTAAACCAGACAGAATGCTGGGTGTGCTCACAGGTACCTCAAGGTCAGAGCAAGTCAGGATTAGTACCGTACCCTTTAGCAATAGATGAGGTACTCGAATTACGGGGTGGGAGACCGGTGAACAAGAAATTCAATATCTCTAGGCCCCCTGGCTTGAAGCTCCACCAGTATCATGTAGACAGGTCCTTATTGTGTTTTAATATTTTCAATTACCGAAAACCGGGAAATTGGGAAGTGACGTGGAATAACCAGACAATGACCTTTTCACACAGAGCTGATAGCATACCCATAGACTCTGAACTTGTACGCCAAATAGCCAACAGTGGGAGGTATTTTCAGTATAGATATACTCGTGGAAGCAAGACCATGTGGGTTGGAAAAGTATCGCCAGGGTATTGTGCTCATATCATCCAGCCCGATACTTGTACTGAGCAGATGGGAGAACTAGGGATAGGTTTCTTTACTTGGAAAATTTGTAATATTGTGATGTTATATTTTGTCCCCTATGTTCTCCCAGATGATGCCTATTTCATATGTGGGAGGAAGGCGTACAAGTGGCTTGCCCCGAGCTCAGAGGGATTGTGTTATATTGGGAGAATACTACCAGAGGTCATGACCATAACCCATGATAAGATGAAAGACGTTCACCGCAGTGCTCAGGCTCCTTATACTCATACTCACTATGGCCCTCATTCCGAGTTGATCGGTCGCAAGGCGAATTTAGCAGAGTTACACACGCTAAGCCGCCGCCTACTGGGAGTGAATCTTAGCTTCTTAAAATTGCGACCGATGTATTCGCAATATTGCGATTACTAACTACTTAGCAGTTTCAGAGTAGCTCCAGACTTACTCTGCCTGTGCGATCATTTCAGTGCTTGTCGTTCCTGGTTGACGTCACAAACACACCCAGCGTTCGCCCAGGCACTCCCACCGTTTCTCCGGCCACTCCTGCGTTTTTTCCGGAAACGGTAGCGTTTTCAGCCACACGCCCCTGAAACGCCGTGTTTCCGCCCAGTAACACCCATTTCCTGTCAATCACATTACGATCGCCGGAGCGAAGAAAAAGCCGTGAGTAAAAATACTTTCTCCATAGTAAAGTTACTTGGCGCAGTCGCAGTGCGAACATTGCGCATGCGCACTAAGCGGATTTTCACTGCGATGCGATGAAAAATACCGAGCGAACAACTCGGAATGAGGGCCTATGAACACATCATCAAGAGACACCTCATAGATAGGGCAGAGCACGCAGCCTCTGTTTTGATCCACGAATCCACCGGGATTCAGTACCTTCTCGCATTAGACATCACCCGTACTGCCAGAGGAACTATAAATTATAGGTATATCCATGCGCTAGCGAACTTGATAGATAATATCACTGAGATGTATGACGACACCTTCAGGTATAAGGGAAGGGAGTTACAGGCTTACAAGAAGGAACTGATTCAGCACAGAATGGTCCTTAATTATGTCGCATCCGTGACAGGTGGGTACTGTGTTACTCTGGCAACTCAATATGGTGTGAAGTGCTGTATGTATATTACGAACAACACTGACGACCCCATGGAGATCATCGATCAAAAGATGGACGATATCTTGCAGTTGAAGTGGGAGTTCAGGAGGAAGCACAACCTTACCTTAGCGACTGTGAGTAATAAACTGACCGGCTGGGTCTCATGGTTGAACCAACGCAAGTGGTTCTCAGGTTTAGGAGAGTGGGCTCAGAATGTTATTATGAGTGTGGGGAAGTTTCTCCTTTGTATCCTGGGAGTCGTCATAATTATTGGTTCGATATTTAGGTGTGTTCGAATTTTAATGCGGCACAAGCACAGCACAAATCTGATGAGTCTAAGGAGCGAGGGCGCTGTTATAGCAGCAGATTTAATTTATGACCCATCCATAGAGACAGTGTTATGATAAGGATTGCAAATGAATTTCATGGCCTGTTTCTTTCACCCATTTTTCTTTTGTTTCCCCCTCTGCCCAGATACATCCATCCGGAAAAGACATCAGCCCTACCCAAAATGTTTATGTGAATGTATTTTATATATGTGTCTTATCTTCATCTCTGCAACCTCCAGTTAATGGCACACATAGTCGACAGGTGATATCAACATATACTAGCACTCACATATGTTTCCCCCTCCATGTATCATCAACTAAATGTGCACCCCATTTGTTTGAACAAGAAGCCGAAAGAGCTTGGTAGTGTTTGTTGGCCCATTTACAGACCCTTAATATGGGATGAGAAGGATTTAATGTATACTTCGCATAACCTCAAAGCTTATTACATATACGGCACGATGATACATGCCCCTCAGAGATGGATTCATACATACATGCTTTTTACTATCCCACTAGGTCATATATTTCCCACCTACAACTCTTCCCCGACCATCCAAACTTCTGTAGATATTGTGTAGATATTTTTCTGTTTATTGATTAGATAGTGGCAGTTAATGGTGACTGCCAAAGGGTGGACTGTCAATGTTGAAAAATATTGCAGTACACACATCAAGTACAAACTACACACAGATGGCCTCCGCGCGTGTATTTGTTCTGGCGTGCGTGCACATATCCGCAATTTGCGTATGGTCGCTCCCGCGGTCCTGCGCATTAGCGTGTGGTATGGGTATTTACGGTAGAGTTTGTGAACTCGTGGAAAGCTATCAAAACACATTACATATTTAATCCAAATAATGCACAATGTACACATAGTCTCCCTGCACCACATCAGTAAGTAACAGCAGTTTAAATGGTAACAGAACAAAGGGATTCACCTTTACAGGATAGGAGGGGACAGAACAAGGTTATAAGGTGGTGTTTGGTATCCAGCTGTAGGGTATTGTAAGGGTAATATTCCGGTGTTGGTTTGAAGAAGATCGCATGTTCCTGCGAATAGTTATGTGCAGGAGCAGAATATAGATATAAAATGTATTTACTGTACATTATGTATGCGGCGGGAATCCAGAGGAGACCACCCACAAGAGCAGTTGGAACAGACATCGCCAACCTATTCAAACCGACCTATAACCTCTCCTGTACTGTAAATGACCATCCCTGTGTCCAATGGACAAAGAGATTACAGTGTCCATTGTGTTAAGTTTTGGAAGATTGTATAAAAGATGCCTGCTGCAGGCCTGGACACACAAGACTCACAAAGTTATCTATCTAGATGACAGAGGACCAGACTGGGTAGCGCGGCGAAATCCAAACAAGTATGTAACATTGACTGTAGCCATAATTCTTTTGTATTGTATTGCTTTGTTATTGTAACCCCCTTTCAGTAATAATATGCTGTGGTATCGGAACCCAGCAGTTAAATTACAATCTGGTGTCGTGTCTTCCTTTCCCTGCTAAGGTTTAAAGTGTATTATTATCGCATTGCATAGCTGTTAAGGGTTTGCGGTGTATCTCTGGGTGTGTACGCGCTGAGTGTACTTTGTACCGTCAGCGCAGCGTTTGTACGCAAAGTCCGTACACGGTATGGGACTATGTATGCTAATGGTGTAAAAAGTACGCAGGTTGTGCATTAAGTATAGCGGCCGCAGCGGCTCCATGTTGAAGTGTATTTAAAGTGTGTTTTAGGTATAGCTTTTCATTCCTGTATATAAATCAGCATTCTTAATATATATATATATATATATATATATATATATATATGTACTGTATATGTCCCCCCAATGCCTGGTAGGAGTGTGTGTGTGTGTATATATATATATATATATATATATACATACATACATACACTCAAACACACACACACACGCACACACACACACGCACACACATAGTTACATGCACCTTCCCTATATCAAATATGGGGGGGGAGGCGCCGGTCCCTTACCTTGCCAGGGGTGCTCGGACCCTACATACACTCCTGTCAGGAAGAACCAAAATTAGATGAAATGTAATGTGTAAGTGGGATGCTTAAATCAGTATTTGTTTCTGTAAGTAACATGTAGTTGCTAAAGGAAATGTGCTTGATTAGATATGTGAACTTCCTGTAGTGAAGTTATGTAAAGCAGAGCCGTAACTAGACTTTTTGGTGCCCTGTGCAAGAGAGAGCATTGGCACACACCCCCCCCCTCCTCCCCCACCATTTTTTTCAATAGGGACATAAAGGTGCATGCCTCGTGGGGAAGGGACATGACAAGATTGATCCCAGAGAAAGACTATGCTATGAGGCCCCTTACTGGTACTTTGTAAATAAATAATCAGCATTGCAATTGAGCAGATCTATGTAGTGTGCAGGCACACGTCCAACCCCTTCTACCTGCACACTACATAGATCTGCTCAGCCAAAATGCTGATCAGTTTTTCACAAAGTATAAGGTAAGCTACAAATAGAATTGTCTATTTTAGAATTATCTACCTTTCTATGCAAGGGCAGATAGCTCAATTAATAGATTGTTTGACTGCAATGACACAGGCAATGGGTTTGAACCCCGGGTATGTCAGTATCTTGAAATGTAATAAAGGACAGTGTGACTGAATAAATACGAAATCTCAAGTTTAGTTCATGAATGTTGTATAGGTATTAGTGACAGAAGGGGTCACCCCTACCCTGCAGCGCTATGTGCAGTGCCTCTTCCGCACACACCTAGTTACGGCCCTGATGTAAAGAAAACAGAAATACTATGAAACACATTAGTAAGATAGCAGTACCCATACTGTACTATTATTATCTCATATCACCAGGAGCGTATTAAGAGAGGAGCAGGCCTGTGTGCAGTCTTGGGTCAGGCCCCCTCCTCTTTAGCTGACAGTGCAGTAACTCTGTCAGCACTATGAACACTAGGAGAGTAGTGCCAGGGTCTAGTGTGCATGCACAGGTCTTTGGGGAAATGAGCGTGGTGACATATTCCCAATGGCTTTTATTGTGCTGCTGCTGCCGCCGATCTGGGACTCCGGAGGGGTAACAATTTAAGAAATGGGTGCATAGTGCGCGGTGTGGGCTCCCTGAAACTAGGGGCCAGGCATGCCCAGCACACCTTGCACCCATAATAGATATGCCACTGCATATTTTTAAATCCATGAACATTGTCAATTAGAGGTAACAACAGAACAATTAAAAACTGGATGACATGGCGTTAGTTGTTTCCCTCCTATATTTTTTTAGACAGACTCACCGCATCAGAGAGTTTAAGATCTGACCAGCATCTGTTTTCCAGATCCATTTACAAGGACCAAACTGTATCTACAGCATTTTATAAATTCAGCATGGTTACCTATCTGAATTACCTATCCGGGCAGTACGGATGGTGTAATGGTAAGCATTACTGCCTCACAGCACTGAGGTCATGGGTTCGATTCCCACCATGGCCCAACTGTGTGGAGTTTGTATATTCTCCCCGTACTTGCGTGGGTTTCCTCCGGGTACTCCGGTTTCCTCCCACAATCCAAAAATATACTGGTAGGTTAATTGGATCCCAACAAAATTAACCCTAGCATGAATGTGTGTGCGTGTACATGTGGTAGGGAATATAGATTGTAAGCTCCACTGGGGCAGGGACTGATGTGAATGGCCAAATATTCTCTGGAAAGCGCTGCGGAATATGTGTGCGCTATATAAATAACTGGTAATAAATAAATAATAAATAAATCTGAAGGTCCAAATAGAATTTATGTGTCACTCATAAGACCTAGGGGTGAGCAGATTGTGAATAAATACTGAATCAGCCTACTGTATATCAATATATATCCACTCCAGTGTCACCATATAATACATAGAGTGACTCACACGTTTCTCATAAATAATTATAAGAAATTGTGAGAAGAAAGCATTCAGCATTTTTAATCAGTTATTATCTTTCTTTACATTTTTTAATACTTATTTTTTTGCCATTTGTGCTAATATTGCCCTTTCTTTAGGAGTCAATTGTGATGATTGCTAAAAATGTTGCAAATGGTTAGACAAAGGGCCTAATTCAGACATGATCACAAAAGCAAAATCTTTCTCTAATGGGCAAAACCATGTGCACTGCGGGTGGGGCAGATATAACATCTGTAGAGAGAGTTAGATTTGGGTAGGTGATTTTGTTTCTGTGCAGGGTAAGTACTGGCTGCTTTAATTTTACACTGCAGTTTAGATTTCAGTTTGAACACACTCCTTCCAAATATGACTCTCTCTGCACATGTTACATCTGCCTCACCTGCACTGCATATGGTTTTGCCCATTAAAGAAAAATATTGCTGTTGCGATGAGGTCTGAATTAGGCCCCAAGATTGATGTGTGTTATTAACAATGTAGATAAAGTTTGAATTGTAACAATTTATTACTGAGTCCAGATGTACCACACAAATAGCTCTAAGTACCAGTGTGACTCCTCTTGTGTTCTGTAACTTGTATGATGAATCTGTACTCATTTAAATAATCTCCAGGTGGTACTGATTTTCAGTGCAAAAAAACAATTTTACTCTCCATTTGTCATTAGTGCCATTAGCTACCTTATTGTACAAATGTCCAGGCAATACATTAATATCCCAACTGGTTTATTTTTAACAATGAAAGGGGACAAAAAAAACTAGTGATGTGCACCGGACATTTTTCGTTTTTTGTGTTTTGGTTTTGGATTCGGTTCCGCGGCCGTGTTTTGGATTCGGACGCGTTTTGGCAAAACCTCCCTGAAAATTTTTTGTCGGATTCGGGTGTGTTTTGGATTCGGGTGGGTTTTTTTTACAAAAACCACTCAAAAACAACTTAAATCATAGAATTTGGGGGTCATTTTGATCTTATAGTATTATTAACCTCAATAACCATAATTTCCACTCATTTTCAGTCTATTCTGAACACCTCACAATATTATTTTTAGTCCTAAAATTTGCACCGAGGTCACTGGATGGCTAAGCTAAGCGACACAAGTGGCCGACACAAACACCTGGCCCATCTAGGAGTGGCACTGCAGTGTCAGGCAGGATGGCACTTCAAAAAAATAGTCCCCAAACAGCACATGACGCAAAGAAAAAAAGAGGCGCAATGAGGTAGCTGTGTGACTAAGCTAAGCGACCCAAGTGGCCGGCACAAACACCTGGGCCATCTAGGAGTGGCACTGCAGTGTCAGACAGGATGGCACTTCAAAAAAATAGTCCCCAAACAGCACATGATGCAAAGAAAAAAAGAGGCGCACCAAGGTCGCTGTGTGACTAAGCTAAGCGACACAAGTGGCCGACACAAACACCTGGCCCAGCTAGGAGTGACACTGCAGTGTCAGACAGGATGGCACTTCAAAAAAATAGTCCCCAAACCGCACATGATGCAAAGAAAAAAAGAGGCGCAATGAGGTTGCTGTGTGACTAAGCTAAGCGACCCATGTGGCCGACACAAACAGCTGGCCCATCTAGGAGTGGCACTGCAGTGTCAGACAGGATGGCACTTCAAAAAAATAGTCCCCAAACAGCACATGATGCAAAGAAAAAAAGAGGCGCACCAAGGTCGCTGTGTGACTAAGCTAAGCGACACAAGTGGCCAACACAAACACCTGGCCCATCTAGGAGTGGGACTGCAGTGTCAGACAGGATGGCACTTCAAAAAAATAGTCCCCAAACAGCACATGATGCAAAGAAAAAAAGAGGCGCACAAAGGTCGCTGTGTGACTAAGCTAAGCGACACAAGTGGCCGACACAAACACCTGGCCCATCTAGGAGTGGCACTGCAGTGTCAGACAGGATGGCACTTCAAAAAAATAGTCCCCAAACAGCACATGATGCAAAGAAAAAAAGAGGCGCAATGAGGTAGCTGTGTGACTAAGCTAAGCGACCCAAGTGGCCAACACAAACACCTGGCCCAGCTAGGAGTGGCACTGCAGTGTCAGACAGGATGGCACTTCAAAAAAATAGTCCCCAAACAGCACATGAAGCAAAGAAAAAAAAGAGGCATACCAAGGTCGCTGTGTGACTAAGCTAAGTGACACAAGTGGCTGACACAAACACCTGGCCCATCTAGGAGTGGCACTGCAGTGTCAGGCAGGATGGCACTTCAAAAAAATAGTCCCCAAACAGCACATGAAGCAAAGAAAAAAAAGAGGCGCACCAAGGTCGCTGTGTGACTAAGCTAAGCGACACAAGTGGCCGACACAAACACCTGGCCCATCTAGGAGTGGCACTGCAGTGTCAGACAGGATGGCACTTCAAAAAAATAGTCCCCAAACAGCACATGATGCAAAGAAAAAAAAGAGGCGCACCAAGGTCGCTGTGTGACTAAGCTAAGCGACACAAGTGGCTGACACAAACACCTTGCCCATCTCGGAGTGGCACTGCAGTGTCAGGCAGGATGGCACTTCAAAAAAATTGTCCCCAAACAGCACATGATGCAAAGAAAAAAAGAGGCGCAATGAGGTAGCTGTGTGACTAAACTAAGCGACCCAAGTGGCCTACACAAACACCTGGCCCATCTAGGAGTGGCACTGCAGTTTTCTAGCGAGAGGATGAGTGCTTCCATCCTCATGTGAATCTGAACCACTAGCCATGAACATAGGCCAGGGCCTCAGCCGTTCCTTGCCACTCCGTGCCGTAAATGGCATATTGGCAAGTTTACGCTTCTCATCAGACGCTTTCAATTTTGATTTTTGGGTCATTTTACTGAACTTTTGTTTTTTGGATTTTACATGCTCTCTACTATGACATTGGGCATCGGCCTTGGCAGACGACGTTGATGGCATTTCATCGTCTCGGCCATGACTAGTGGCAGCAGCTTCAGCACGAGGTGGAAGTGGATCTTGATCTTTCCCTATTTTAACCTCCACATTTTTGTTCTCCATTTTTTAATGTGTGGAATTATATGCCACTATCAATAGCAATGGCCTACTACTATATATACTGCGCACAACTGAAATGCACCACAGGTATGGATGGATAGTATACTTGACGACACAGAGGTAGGTAGAGCAGTGGCCTTCCGTACCGTACTGCTATATATACTGGTGGTCACTGTCAGCAAACTGCAAAACTAAAATGCACCACAGGTATAGAATCTAGATGGATAGTATACTTGACGACACAGAGGTAGGTAGAGCAGTAGCCTTCCGTACCGTACTGCTATATATACTGGTGGTCACTGTCAGCAAACTGCAAAACTAAAATGCACCACAGGCATAGAATCTAGATGGATAGTATACTTGACGACACAGAGGTAGGTAGAGCAGTGGCCTTCCGTACCGTACTGCTATATATACTGGTGGTCACTGTCAGCAAACTGCAAAACTAAAATGCACCACAGGTATAGAATCTAGATGGATAGTATACTTGACGACACAGAGGTAGGTAGAGCAGTGGCCTTCCGTACCGTACTGCTATATATACTGGTGGTCACTCTCAGCAAACTGCAAAACTAAAATGCACCACAGGTATAGAATCTAGATGGATAGTATACTTGACGACACAGAGGTAGGTAGAGCAGTGGCCTTCCGTACCGTTCTGCTATATATACTGGTGGTCACTCTCAGCAAACTGCAAAACTAAAATGCACCACAGGTATAGAATCTAGATGGATAGTATACTTGACGACACAGAGGTAGGTAGAGCAGTGGCCTTCCGTACCGTACTGCTATATATACTGGTGGTCACTGTCAGCAAAACTCTGCACTGTACTCCTCCTATATAATACTGCTGGTCCCCAGTCCCCACAATAAAGCAGTGTGAGCACAGATATATGCAGCACACTGAGCACAGATATGGAGTGTTTTTCAGGCAGACAACGTATACTGGTGGTCACTGTCAGCAAAACTCTGCACAGTATTCCTCCTATATAATATACTGGTGGTCCCCAGTCCCCACAATAAAGCAGTGTGAGCACAGATATATGCAGCACACTGAGCACAGATATGGAGTGTTTTTCAGGCAGACAACGTATACTGGTGGTCACTGTCAGCAAAACTCTGCACTGTACTACTCCTATATAATACTGCTGGTCCCCAGTCCCCACAATAAAGCAGTGTGAGCACAGATATATGCAGCACACTGAGCACAGATATGGAGTGTTTTTCAGGCAGACAACGTATACTGGTGGTCACTGTCAGCAAAACTCTGCACTGTACTCCTCCTATATAATACAGCTGCTCCCCAGTCCCCACAATTAAGCAATAAGCACAAATATTTGCATCAACATTAATAAACGGAGAGGACGCCAGCCACGTCCTCTCCCTAACATTTCCAATGCACGAGTGAAAATGGCAGCAACGCGCGGCTGCTTATATAGAATCCGAATCTCGCGAGAATGCGACAGCGGGATGATGACGTTCGGGCGTGCTCGAACCATATGGGAGAATCCGAGTATGCCTCGGACCCGTGTAAAATGGGTGAAGTTCGGGGGGGTTCGGTTTCCGAGGAACCGAACCCGCTCATCACTAAAAAAAAAACAAATAAACAAAAAAATCAAACTCAATTTATTTATGTTTTACAACACTGCGGAGATTTATCAAAGGTCGGAGAGAGATAAAGTACTAACCAATCGGCATCTAGCTTTCATTTTATAGACTGTCTGAAAATGACAGAAGCTAATTGGTTGGTTTTTTATTTCTCTCCAAGCTTTGTTAAATCTCACCCATTCTGAATGGATTTTTTTTACCAATCAATGTTTGACATATGCAAATATGTGTTAATTCAACCCTACATCGTTAATTACATTAGAAAAGAAAAGAAGCAGTCCTACTTGTAATAAAACAAAATAAATAAATAATTTGCAAGAATTTGTCATTGTTGAACAATACAATCTGCTTTTATAAATTCTGCTGACATCAGTGATGAAAGTAACATTAGACAAACTGTTTCCAGAATCTTTTATGCAGTTTCCTCAAGCAGTAATGAATAATAGGAAACCGTCACCCAAACAGAAACAGCCGCCATTCAGGATCACATTATGGGCCTGATTCAGAGGTATACACAGTGACAATGCTTGCACAGTCAAGCGATTATTTGCTATTGCACATGCGCAAAACATTCTGACAGCCCCTATGCGCCTGTGTTTCCATGAGTGCACGCAGAGACTGCTGTTGCATATGGAGTCATTGGCAATAAAAGTTAGAGGCATTCCTGGGAGATGCCTGGAAAGTGTCCTGAAGTGAACGCAACAAAAGACTGTCTCATGAGTGTGTTACAGGCATGTCACTGAATGTGATTGTATTCCGAACGGCAGATCTCCATCCAAGAGGCCTTGTTTAGAGAATTTCAGAAGGAGCCACTGTGCCTGCCTGCCTGCCTGCTGGTGCAAGTGTCCATGGTACTTGTGATAGTGTGCCGATGGTGGAGAATGCACATTGAAAGTGGATGTTTCAGGGTTGCACACTGTGGCGCATGCTAGTACACTAGGGGAAGTCTTCATTTAGAATTTGCATATTATTACAGCCATTAATCCTAAAAAAAAACCTACAATCATTAATGCAACTGTGTCCACCTCTTAATCAGGCCCAATGAGTGTAAAAGACCTGCTTCCTCTATCAGCTGCATCTAAAGGGCCCTACACACTTATAGAGAATTTATAGCAATATGGGCGATATCGTTGAAAAATGAATGATATATCGTTAATATCGTTCAGTGTGTAGTCATCAACGATGAACGATGCATGTTCCCGCAGTTGTTCATCTATGGTCTATCATCGTTTCTTCATGCTAGCCAATTTGGACGATATTGATATTTGCAATGTCAAATTGTTCATACAAATCATACATAGTAACATAGTATCTGAGGTTGAAAAAAGACAATTGTCCATCGAGTTCAACCTATTTGTGGTCTCCTATGCATGATGATTTGACTAAAATTTCTGACTGATGCTGCTATCAGCCGTTGCATTTTATCCCTATTTATAGTAACTATAATGCATGACTATGCACCATACCCCTGGATATCCTTATCCATTAGGAATTTATCTAACCCATTCTTAAAGGTGTTGACAGATTCCGCCATTACAACTCCCTCGGGCAGGGAATTCCAAACACGTATTGTCCTTATCGTGAAAAAGCCTTTACGCCGTATTGTGCGGAATCTCCTCTCCTCTAACCTGAGCGAGTGTCCACGAGTCCTCTGTGTTGATCTAACCAAAAACATGTCCCGCGCAAGCTCTGTGTATTGTCCCCTTATATATTTGTAGATGTTGATCATATCCCCTCTTAGTCTCCGCTTTTCCAATGTAAACATGCCTAGTCTTTCAAGCCTTTCCTTGTATTCCATCGTCTCCATGCCCTTAATTAGTTTGGTCGCCCTCCTCTGTACCTTTTCAAGCTCCAGGATATCCTTTTTGTAGTATGGTGCCCAGAATTGTACACAGTATTCAAGGTGTGGCCTCACTAGTGATTTATATAACGGGAGTATAATACTCTCGTCCCTAGCATCAATACCCCGTTTTATGCATGCTAATATCTTATTAGCCTTCTTTGCTGCAGTCCTACTTTGGGTACTACTGCTTAGCTTGCTATCTATGAGGACACCTAAGTCCTTTTCCAGTACAGATTCTCCTAATTTTACCCCATTTAGTAGGTAGGTGTAATTTTTGTTCTTGTTACCACAGTGCATTACCTTACACTTGTCTGTGTTGAAGCGCATTCTCCATTTGGCTGCCCATGCTTCTAATTTAACTAAGTCGTTCTGAAGAGACTCGGCATCCTCCTCTGTATTTATAGCCTTACACAATTTGGTATCATCTGCAAAAATTGACACCATGCTCTCTAGACCTTCTGTTAGGTCGTTAATGAAAAAATTGAACAATAGCGGTCCTAATACTGAGCCTTGCGGCACACCACTTAGCACTTCAGTCCAAGTTGAAAAAGATCCATTAACCACAACGCGCTGCTCCCTATTATCTAACCAGTTTTTGACCCAAGTGCATATTGTGCTTCCTAGCCCTGATTCTTGTAGCTTGTAGATAAGTCTCATGTGTGGTACAGTATCAAACGCTTTGGCGAAGTCTAAAAAGATTACATCCACGTCTTTACCCTGATCTAGGTTTGCGCTTACTGTTTCATAAAAGCCAAGTAAGTTGGTTTGACAGGATCTGTCCTTCATAAACCCATGTTGATTCCTTTTAATGACCTTATTGACTTCAAGGAACTTCTGAATACTATCTCTTAGAATACCTTCCAATACTTTCCTCACTATAGATGTAAGACTAACTGGTCTATAATTACCTGGTTCAGCTTTACTTCCCTTTTTGAATGTAGGCACTACTTCCGCTATACGCCAGTCTTTGGGAACCATACCTGATATAACTGAATCCTTAAAGATCAAAGATAGCGGTTTTGCCAGTTCAGAGTGAAGCTCCATTAGAACCCTTGGGTGAATACCATCGGGCCCTGGTGATTTATTAATCTTTAAATGTTTTAATCGGTCACAGACTACTTCCTCGCTTAAATAAGTACCTATCAGTGGGATATTCTCATTATTGAGATTGTGTGTCAGTCCCTGAAATTGGTCCTCTCTAGTGAATACTGTTGAAAAAAACTCATTTAGTGTGTCCGCTATGTCATTATCATTTTTGCTTAAGACTCCCAACTTGTCTTTTAAAGGGCCTATACTCTCCTTCTTTAATCTCTTGCTATTAATGTATTGAAAGAATTTTTTGGGATTCGCTTTGCTTTCCTTTGCTACTAGTTTTTCAGTTTCTACTTTAGCCGCTCTTATTTCCTTTTTGCAAATTTTGTTACATTCCTTATAGTGCTGAAATGACTCTGCTTCCCCGTCAGATTTGTATTTTTTAAATGCTCGCCTTTTCTTGCCCATAAATTCCTTAATCTTTTTGTTAAGCCACATCGGTTTATGATTTTTATTCCTTTGTTTGCTGCTCATAGGAATACATTTGAGTGTATTTTTAGCTAGCAGGAATTTTTAGTACCTCCCATTTCTCCGTAGTATTTTTTCCTAAAAACAAACCTTCCCATTCAATATCCCTGAAAAATACCCTCATCTTTTCAAAATTTGCTTTGCTAAAGTTTAGAGTCCTAGTTGAGCCAGTTTTTTCAGTGTGTATGCAAAAAATCAATACTGAAAAATCGTTCATTGTTCATATCGTTCAAATCGCCCAAATCACCCAGTATGTAGGACTCTTTAGAAGCAAATTGTCCATCATCATATCCAAACAAAAAAACAACACTATTATAATGTGATGGAAAATGTCAATCATCAGTAAAACTAATAATTCTATACCAGACATGGCTGCTTTTTCAACAATACATAACAACCTAACAAACAAGTTCCAAGAAAGTTTGCAATTCAGGAAGTCAAAGCTATTTAATATCTAGAACTCCAGTCTATATTACAAGCCTAGAATATGGCCATTTGGCATGAATCACATACAGCTGGAAATGTTAGAAGGGAAAAGTGCAGTTGGAGCGCTCTCCCTAAACACACATTTGGCAAAAATAATAGCTACAGCGAGAAATGATGCCTTTGAAGACAGTTGATTTTGTGTCATTTTGGGGAATTGATAGCTTGTGCAGAGTAGAGTTTCAGGTAGCAGGTGCTTAGTCAATAGTATTTTTATCCAATAAATTTTATTAAGGCCATCAGGCAAGATACAGGGCATAGTCACAATTAGACATAAAACGATACAGGGCATAGACACAATTAGACATAAATTAATTATTATACAGGGCAAAAAATTCAAGACAAAAGAGTGATGTTACCCTTACAGCTAGAAAGATAGTAGAGGCAGGACTGGGATGCCTTTTGAAAATAATAAATGACACACAGTGGAGGGAACAAATAAAGGTGTGTGTGTGTGTGTGTGTGTGTGTGTGTGTGTGTGTGTGTGTGTGTGTGGAATTCCTCTTATATTGTGTGCAGCAGGGGAAATTAATAGGACCTTATGGTGCCCCCCCCCCTTCCCAGGGAGATAGTGGGTGACTGGAAGAGGGAGACAAGAAGACAGCGGGTGATAGGGAAAGGGAGATAGTGTATGGCAGGGACATAGTGGGTGACTGGGGGGGCAGGGGTGACAGGGAAAGTGTAACAGGGAGATAGTGGGTGACTGGGGAGGCAAAGGGTGACAGGGAGACAGTGGTTGACGGAGGTAGTGGGTGTCAAGGAAACATTGGGTGGCAGGGAGAGTGCTAGGACAGAGGGATCAGGGAGCAGACAGAATAGAGGGGACAGGAGAGAGGGGTGACAGGAACATGATAGTGGGGGCAGGGCCAAGACAGGGGTGACAGGGACAGTATTGTGATGGCGGAGCAAAAGGCAAGACTAAACAGAGATTACAGGGACAGTACAGAAGTGACAGAACCAGGATAGAGGTGACATGGACAGGGCTAGAACAGAGGTGTCAGCACCAGGACAGATGGAGCAGGAACAGCACAGAACAAAAATTGGCATGATATTTTAATTACAGGAACGGGACAGAGGTGAAAGGGCAAGGTCAGAGAGGATAGGGACAGGACAGAGGGGACAGGAGAGAGGAGTGATAGAGCTGGGACAGAGGAGACCGGTATATGACAGTGGGGACTGGGATAGGAGAGAGGTGATAGGACAGAAGAGACAGGGACAGGACAGTGGAGACTGGAACAGTATAGTGAGGACAGGACAGAGGTGATAGGACAGTGGGGACTGGGACAGTACAGTGAGGACAGGACAGAGGTGATAGGACAGGGGGGAGAGGGATATGACAGTGCGGACTGGGACAGGGCAGAGGTGATAGGACAGAGGGGACAGGGACAGGACAGTGGGGACAGGGACAGTACAGTGAGGACAGGACAGAGGTGATAGGACAGAGGGGAGAGGGACAGGACAGTGGGGACTAGGAAAGGACGGGGGTGATAGGACAGAGAACAGAGGGACAGGACAGTGGGCACAGGGACAATACAGTGAGGACATGACAGAGGTCATAGAACAGTGGGGGACATGAGAGAGGAGTGACAGGGACAGGACTAGTGGCGGATCCAGCAGAGGGCGATGAGGGCAATCGCCACCCGTAAAACACTGACACAGCCCTGTCCACTTGTATTTCCTGTGGGCAGCAGAGAAAGAGGTTTGGGGAGCAATGTGCAACTGCCGGGACTTGGCCGTGCTGGCCACATACAGTAAGTGCAGCTGAGACGGCGCCATGTGGGACTACCCAGTGTGCCCCGGCCCTTGCTACCAGCGGAAGCAGCACAACTCTCTATGCGCCGCGGCCTTGTTCTTGAAGACTACAGAGGCGGCGGAGCTGCTGTTGCCATATTTGACTGCCGCGGAGCCCAGACCGGGAACTGCATGGATGCCAACTCCGTACCAAGGGCCCGACAGGTGAGGTGCATGGAGACAACAGGAGGCGAGTGGCTGGTGATGAGAGAGCGGCCTGTGTGTTATGCTGGGGAGAGCCAGGGCAGGAGATGGAGGAGGAGGAGTGCTGGGTGGACGTGACTCTATTTTATTGTGTCTGTGCACTGTATGGTGCATCACTAGTGTCTGTATGTGCATTGAGTGTTACTAGGGGTTGTGTGTGCTGTGTATCACTAGTGTCTGTGTGTGTGTGTGTTAGTAGTGTATGTATGTATGTATGGTGTATCACTAGTGTCTGGTTGTTAGTAGTGTATGCATGGTGTATCACTAGTGTCTGTATGTGTTACTAGTGTGTGTATGGTGTATCATTAGTGTCTGTGTGTGTTACTAGTGTATGTATGGTGTCTCATTAGTAAAACAAGAAAAATGGGGTTGATTTCTCCTATTGGCGCTGGTCCTAAATCCGTGTACCCACCTCTTTTGTTGGGGGGGTGGATATGTTTGTAAGCAATGTAAGGGTCTGAATAGACAGTAGGTCAAAATAAAAATACAGATTTATCATAAAATTTTGACATAAACTTACACATTAAAACCATACTAAATGAACACAGATGATATGGGCCAAATGAAAAACCGAAATGGAAAAAGTCCTACCGAAGATATAATCTGAGCCACATGTGTAGTTGGTGCAAGGTACTCCCGGGAAATATCCTGCATATGGCTCCGAGAGGCTTGTTCCCAAAATGGTGTTCCGATTGGTCCAAACATCCTCAATTGGTCCAAGGCACTGGGTGACACACCGACGTGCTTCGAGACACTACAGGTCCATTTTTCAAAGCTTGATGCCCCCAGTGCTGCTGAGCATCTTTTTATCCTGTTCCTAATGGGTTAATTGCTGGCTGCGTGTCTAATCGCAGCACTTCCGGTCCGGTGCTTACCGGAACCGGAAGTGACACCCTTTTGCGTTCCACCCAATGGCTGGAAGTCCTGTGCATTCCATTGGAATGGAAGTGTCTCTCAAAAGGTCCTCCCGCTGCTAGAATGTGTGATGGTTGGCCCTCTTAGTTCCATTCATCAATTTAGATCAAAAAGTTCTTTAGTTAAGGTCCTTAGTCTGTATATTTCCGGAGAGGAGTACATGTAATGGATAGAAAAATAGGTTAGCACCCGTTATAAATATAAAATTAATTAATTTTTTTATATATTTTTTTTTTATTACATTTTTATTTTTTTTCATTTTCATTTATAATTAATTGCACCTTTATTATGCATGGACTTTAATTAATTTATTATATATTTTTTTTACCTACTGTCTATTCAGACCCTTACATTGCTTACAACCATATCCACCAACCCCCCCCCCCCCCCCCCCCCTGCAAAAGAGGTGGGTACATGGATTTAGGACTATCACCAATAGGAGAAATCAACCCCATTTTACTTGTTTTACATTTGGGAGCTTAATAGGGGAGCCCCAGATTTTCTCCCGGGCCCACTTAAGGTCTTACTGCACAGCTGTTTCACCTCACCCTGTGTACAAATATGGTGTATCATTAGTGTCTGTGTGTGTTACTAGTGTATGTATGGTGTATCATTAGTGTCTGTGTGTGTTAGTAGTATATGTCTGATGTATTACTAGAGACTAGCAGACTGGAATGGGGAGGAGTCCAGATTAATTTTAAAACTGCCCCCACTATAGGAGAAGTCTAGTCTAGATCCACCCCTAGATAGGACAGAGGGGTCAGGGACATGAGAGAGGTATGCAGGAGGTGGTGCTGATAACACACACTGCTTGGGGGAAGTGGCAGAGAGGAGGAAAATTACAAACAGCAGGATTCAAAGTTAAACCTAGAAGAAATTGTGAGGAAGAGTTGGCAAAAGGATTGAGTGGGAGTGGAAGAGGTCATAATCCAGAGAATGATCTCATGGCATGGCTGCCAAGAAGAGTTGCAGCCCCTGTGAGTGACAGCGTGTCTGCAGCAGTGAAAGGCAGGCACAGGGTGGCCAAAAGGTGGCACTAAACAGTTACAGGGAAAGCAGCAGCAATACATCATCATCCTCATCACTCCTTCTCACCCTCCTCTCATATTAGTGTCACAAGGAGAACAGTGACACCACATCTTCCTGGAAGGACAAGAGAGACCAGCAGCTGCAGCCTGAGCCTTGCCACCGGTAATCCCATACATTTCCATTGTGTAAAAGGAGAGCATGTATGAGGGCAGGATTTATGATACCTTATGTTGTAATGTTCCTTACCAGGCTTCTTCTCTCCCAACCCGCCGGCTGGCACTGTGTGGTGACATTCTCGGCTGGCTGCTGTTATGTCTGTTTCACTTTGTTCTCCCACAGGCAGTCGGGCTGGGTTCTGTATTGCATTTCTTTTACCTTGAGTCGTGTAAGCCTGTGGGGTTTGCATGAAGTCAATTTATCAATAATACAATGGACAGAAGTGATGGCACAGAGGGGACAAAGACATGACAGTTAGGACTGGGACAGGACAGTGAGGACAGGACAGAGGTGATAGGACCGAGGGATCAAGTACACAACAGTGGGGACAGGGACAGGACAGTGAGGACAGGACAGATAATAGGACCAGGACAGAGGGGACAGGGACAGGACAGTGGGGACAGGACAGAGGTGATAAGACCAGGATAGAGGGGACAGGGACAGAGGTGATGGTGCCAGGGCAGAGGGTACAGGACAAAACAGAGAGGACAAGAGTGACAAGGACAGGACAGAGGTGATAGTGCCAGGACAGAGGGGACAGGATAGAACAGAGGGTCAGGAGACAGGAGTGATGGGGGCAGGACATTAGCCATAAGGAGTTGTTTAAGGGCAGGCAGGAGAAAGAAGTCCAGGGTCTCCACTGTGTCCTGATTCAATTTAAAATTAGAGAGCTGGTTAAAGATTTGCAGTTCTCTATAAGTATTTGATAGTGATATTAGGGGTTAGAGATGTATGGAAGGATACTTTTGGAGTTAAGGGCAAGCTTGTGCTCACCAGAATCAAGTTTTACACTGAGATGTCAGGATTTTGAAAAAACCTGGCAGATAACAGTTCAATAGTGAGAGAAATATGGCCCAAGGCTGATTAGTCTGGCACCACCGCAACAAATTTTATCAGCATGCAGTCACCAGAGTCTTTATGTGAACAGCTCCTCCTTCCAAACAACGCATTTCGGTCTTTATATCAACCTTTTTCAAGAATGGATCCATTCTTGAAAAAGGTCGATATAAGGACCGAAACGCGTTGTTTGGACGGAGGAGCTGTTCACATGAAGACTCTGGTGACTGCATGCTGATACAATTTGGATCATATTAGCTAACTAACAAGCTAGCCCACCACACTGTTGGAATATGGTGAGAGATCTCTTTTCCTTTCAATGCACCAGTCACTTTATTTGGAAACTTTAGATCTCATTGTGCACAAGATCTAATGAATACCAATATGTATGTGAATTTATATGTCTTTTTATGTTTTTATTGTGATGATTTAATAAAATATTAACCTCCATTTACCATTCTATTGTGGATATTCGATATATGAGTTCCCAAGGTTAATATTACCCTTGTAATAAAGGGTCATCTGTAAGAATTTAGAGCCAGTGGTACCTTCTATTACTTGATGTTCGACACCTGAAATAGGTCGACATGGAAAAAGGTCGACATGAGTTTTTCACATTTAAAATTTTTTTTTTTTAACTTTTTCATACTCTACAATCCACGTGGACTACAATTGGGAATGGTAACCTGTGCCGAGCGCAGCGGTAGTGGAGTGAGGCAACTTGCCTAAAGCATGGCGAGTGCAGCGAGCCATGCGAGGGGACACAGTGCACTAATTGGGGTTCCCGGCACATTATGGAGAAAATGACACCAAAAAAACATAAAAAACTCATGTGGACCTTTTTCCATGCTGACCTTGTTCATGCTGACTTTTTGTAGATGTTGACATATTTCAGGTGTTGACCTAAGATGTGTCGACCAATTGGTGATGACCTAAGTGGTGTCGACCTTATTGGTGTCGACCTTGAGTCCCAGACCCCATTAAAAGCACACTATGATTTTATTCCTATGTTTGCTTTCTTATAACAGCTTGATTGTAAGAGTATAGAAGTGATGTCCATATATTGTGCTACCTCAATTTGGTGTCAATCAGTAGTAGTGATGTGCACGGACCCCCATGTTTTGTTCTAATGCATCATCATGTTTTGGTTTTGGCAAAGCCAACCTCAAGTGTTTTGGTTAGTATTCAGTTTTTGGTCAGGTTAAAAATTGATTACAAAGTGATAATCATTGATAAAAACAGCTAAAATCAAGAAATTTTTATTTAAAATCTGAATTAGGAACCACGGAAAGATCTGTACTAGGACTCGGTTCTGATCAGATCTCTATTTTCCTCTTTATTCATTGCCTTGTATACTAGGCTAAGAGGAAATAAGTGAACCATTTTACATTTGCACTTTAAAATATACTGTAGTAAAAGTCAAAATAAAGTAGTATATTTCTGCTGCAAAACTCCATTAGGGCATGCACTATAGCTGTGAAGCTCTCACAAGGGTTAACTTACCTTTAAATATTAGCCTGTGTGCCTAATTATAGACAGCTCAAGTCATGTAAATGGAAAATGCCCCACAATAAACAGGTTTATTGTCCGCCTCTAGGATTTGAAAAGAACATGTCAACAGTACTAATCTCCACAAAGCGTGGTTATCTCCAGCAGCTGGTTGCTGGAAGTGCAAGTTATTGCTCATGTTCAGGGCTTGCCTACGTACTGTGAAAATTTGGCAAGAGACAGCATGTGAAAAAATCAGCCAGATTCATGGTGTTCCAAAAACAAAATTGCACAAATAGATATTTGTGTGATATCCAGAGTGGCTCACATTGTTAAATATTAGAGAATAATGTAAGTTATGCTGTTAACAGGTAAATAAATAAACTAAATAAAAATAGTTACTTTTAAAATTCTCATTATATTATGTCTACTGTAACATTTACACCCATATGGACACTATGGGCCATTAATTGGAGAAATACACTCCTCTTCATTTACATTACTTCATGATCCTTACTTACTGGTGGATATTTTTCTAAATATTTAATGTTAGAAATCCCATGTACCAACCAATCAACTCCTAACTGTGAAAAGCAGCCTGTAAAATGTAAGGCAGAAGCTGATTGGCTGGTACTTTATCTCTCACAATTTTATCTCTCTCCAAGCCTTAATAAATACCCCCCTAAAATCTTTTATTTAATTTAATTCAAAGTTAAGAACCCTGTTTGGAATGCATATACAGTAGTTATTATACTGTGACATATAATGTCTTGCATAATATTAAGCACCTGCTGTGTGCTAGGGTTGGCAAATCATGCCTTTCATAGGGGACACATGAATTACACAGTTCTATGGATGATTAAAAGCAAGTGAAATGGAGGCTTAGGGGTGTATTTACTAAAAGTCAATTTTGGTTGATGTTGATCGATTTTTGGTCGATGGCGGGTCGATTTTTGATCGTCTTTGTGTTTTCGGGGTTTAAATCACACATTTACTAACAGATGATTTTTGACATCTGTTAGTAAATGTGGGATTTAGGGGTATATTTAATAAAAATCGATCTGTGTCAATTTTGTTTTCTCGATGTTTAATCAATGTTTATTCAATGTTTGGTCGATTTTGTGTTTCAGGGTCTAAATTCCACATTTACTAACAGATGATCTTTAACTTTTTTTTTAACCAATGTCAAAAACTCATCTTTTGGTAAATATGCGATTTGGACCCTCAAACACAAAATCAATAAAAAATTTGGCAAACATCAACCAAAATCGACTTTTAGTAAATATCCCCTTTGAAATCAGCAAGCCACAGGATCTTTGTAATTCACGTGTACTAAAGGGATGGAGTGGCAATCCTACTGCTGACTGACCAGTTAATTGCAGGCAGTAGTTAGTACTATCCAGTGTTGAGGACATCTCCTCAGTAAAGAAAATGTTTTTAGATTCCCTGAGTAAATGGTACATATATGCTGTACAATAGGGATATGGCTAATATCTCATATGTTTACTGTTATTGTGTATATTTTAAGTTATTTTTATATAGAATTGAAAACATTCAATTTCTCCAGATACAGGTAAAATACAGCATGTTTATTTATTTATACATTTATTTGTATGTGCCCCAGTTGTATGGAGTTACATAATAACTAACATGTACAGAGACAGTATTGGCATAAATACATTTTAAAACACTAAGAACTAAGAATATATGTCACAGTAGCTTACATTTCCCAGTCATGTAGGGTTTGCAATATATGCACAGTTTATGATATATGAACCAGTAACATCTAGCAAGTACCATTACTGTTGATTCTGCAGTAAGAAACCATGATCATTTAGCAATCTATTTCCTACTTTGGCTTCATTCACTATTAGGGTTCAAAGGATGGATTTTAACATGTCAAGTGTTGACTGCAGTCACTGCACCTGTTGGCTAAAATGAAAAGTGACAGAAAAAACCCTAGTTTGAATTTGACTGTGCTGTTAATACAACTTCAGAATCAATTGGAAGCATGTATTCCATAAATTTGGAGCTATAACACTATAAGGATAGCTCTTTCATATTAGTGACCTCTATATTGTTCAATTGACTGAAGCATGGGATTTGTCTTGCAGTACATATTATTGTCCATATCTTAACTTATGGACTCACTGCACAGCTGCCAAGGGCCCCGTGATTCTAGGGGCCTTTAAGCAGGGGAGGCCTGGGTCAGGGGGCATCTGCCCTAGGGCTTGTGCCTCCAAAGTTTCTTGGGAGGTAGGTAGAGAATGCTGACCAGCCACTCTGATTATGAATTGCACCCAATCAGAGCAGCTCGACAGCATTCTCTACCGCCTCCCAGTCTGCAGCCCAGACAGTGAATGGCTGTCAGCATGCTGACTGGTGGATGTCTGGAGCTATCCACCAATCAGAGTGCTGACAGCTAATCAATATATGGAATCATATGGAGAGATGGCACAGGACCACAGGAGGGATAAGTTATGGATTTTTTTTTAAATGTATTCTATGTATGGGTGGGTAGGGGCTCCAGTGCATTGCTTTGCCAAGGTCCTGCAAAGCTGTTAAGATGGCCCTGCATAATAGTTATCAACTAAGCAACATTGTTACTGTACATTAACATGAGCTTCCTTTGCACAAAGGTGTTTCTATTAGTGTAAATTTCACCAACAATATAATTTATAAAAATTTGTTTTACATGACAAAGATTGCTAGTGAACAGTTCTGTTCAACATTTCATTTCTTGTTACAAAATAAGTTTCTCAGTGGAACCTATAAGGTATGTAATCAGAATAAATAATGTTGATTGTATCCAGTAATCAAATCTTGTGAGATATTACACAGAATAAGATCTAGCATACAGAACAAGAGAAGTCTTACTATGCAGTTGTGCAGTAATAGAACACATGGTAAACTTTTCTCTGACATAAAGAGCATAGAAATGGTTCTAGGCACATACTGTACATGTAGTATGTAGTAGTTAAGAACCCACCTCAGTAATGTTGGTGCTTACATTTTCATGAGCTGTGACTGGAATCAAGCAAGCTACTGTAGTAGCAGAAAATATTCCTGATATATACTAAAACTTATATACTAAAGCTATTTCTTCTTTTTTGTTCATACTGCACATATTATAACAATACCAAACAGCATTAAATAGTAATAGTACTGGGCATTTGACAAATACCCTTCATATTGTGCTTGTTATACAGTAACTGCTTAACATTGATTGTTCAAACAATTCTACCTAACAAAGGATGTACTCATGGCATAGGACATAATGCATACTTTCCCGCAATTTACAGGAGACTGTTGAATTGGGGTAAGTTCTCCCAGACTCCAAGTAAAGCAGGGCATCAGCTGCAAAAGGACATGAATGATGACATTGCACTGTGTGGAGTGGGTCCATAAAGATACAAATTGTGTTACCACTCCACCTGCACTTAACACTTAGACCAGCTCCCGGATCTCCTGGTCAGGGCCGTCTTTTCGTATGGGCTCAATGGGCTCTTGCCCAAGGGCCCCAGGAGTAAAAAGGGCCCTAGGCTAATAGCTGAGGGTCCCCTCTTTCCAGGGGTACCAGATTTTTGAAAATCGGCCCTGGGGAACCGGAGATATCCGACTTCAAAGCAGTAGTCCCCATCCAAGCCTGTTAATTGTTCTTCCCAGCCAGATATCTAGGGTTTTGTCTGACTTAGAGTTTTTCTGAGGATATACTCCAAAAGCTGTGACTCTCCCCTTTCAGTGGACATTGGCAGCTTGTCTCTACTATGTCCAGAACCAGAGATATCAGCCTTCAAGCAGCTGGTCCCTGCTACAGCTCCACATGCCTAATATGCAGTTTTATATTTTTGTCGGTGGATTGCTCTGGCTACTGAAGTCTGATCCCCAAGTCCCCAGCACCTCCTGAAAGGTGGGACTCTCTAGTTTTTTTTATCCCAGTTAAGCTAAGAAATCTATTTCCAGGAACTGGAGATATCTGCAGTAAAGCAAGCTGCCCTGACCCCCGGAAAATGATGAATATTAAGCCCACTCCACTATCCACCCCTCCCCTGTGTATTAAACACCCCCTATCACCCTAGAAGTCATGTATCAAGGCCCCTTCATTCAGCCCAATGTCCCCTTCTACAGTTTAGCATTCTCCTTCCCGCACCATTTGTGAAGTAAAGGAGTAATTAGCAGAAATTATTTCTCCAGGTCCTACATGCTGAACGAAAGATAGAACCCCCTACCCCCCGCGGGACATCAAAGCTGCCACTGATAGCACCCCCCACCGCTACCGCTGATGCGTGGGTAGGGGCCCCAGTGCATTGCTGTGCCCAGGGGCCTACACTGCTGTTAAGACGGCTCTGCTCCTGGTAGGGTGGCCCCAAACTTGGTAAATATAGTTTATGTGATTTATTAAGCTCAAAGGCATGACTACCGTGTAGTTGTCACTGCTTGAAACTTTCTGTAACAGGAAAATGTTTCAGATGATATGAACAAAGTAAGGTTGCCTGACAGAAAATAAAAGCATTCATTGGGTTGTTGTAGGGGTTGATTTGTCAGTAATAGAACACAAAAGAAAATATATACTTTCTTAATGTAACGAACATGCCATGTGTTTCTAGGACTCTGGAAACTCTACCCTTTTACATTGTACTCAGTCAGCATGATGGATGGCTAAGATGACCTAGGGCTTATGCATAATGGATGTGATATCACATGTATCCATAACACTGTACACTGGATTCACTACTCATTACTACAGTATGCTACATTTATGTAGTGCCAAAATACTGTATAACAGTTTACACAGAATGTTTATTAATTAGCATCAGTGCACAATAGAACTTACAGTTTACCAACCAGTATGTATTTGTACTCTGGGAGGAGAGTGGAGCATGCCCACATATCCACAAGACAAACATACTGTATAAGCTACACATAGAACACAGAGTGGCACAGCAATACTAACCACTCTGACACTGTGCTCAGTGCCAGATTAAGGTCCACATGGGCCTGGAGCTGAAATATATTAAGGGCTCGACAGGAGCTGTGACTAATGATGTTGGGGGTGACAAGTGTGGTGTGGGTGTTGTATAAATAGGGAGTGTGTCCTGTGTCATGTGTGTGGCTATCTCCATGGAGGTCATAGCTAGCGCCTACCTTCAACCACTTTATAGTGGGGCTATTACAGCAAAAAAATTGTGACCGTCATATAATACAAACCATCAGTGACCGCCTTATGATAGAGAGCATTGCAGTGATCGCCATATAATACAGAGAGAATTACAGTGACTGGTGGAAAGGGGAGCACAGATGAGGCAAAACAGAGTAGGTTTTGAAAGATTAGAAAAGGTGGGGGAATACAGAGCAGATAGGGAAAGAGTAGCAGAGATGGGGGCAAAAAATAGCAGACAGGGAAAGGAGAGCAGTTACGGAATTAAAACAGAGCAGAGAGGAAAAGGGAGCAGTGATGGAGGCAAAATAGAGGATACAGTGAACTGAGGGCTCCTGGGACACACTTACTTAAAGAGACACCATTTACTGACACAGACACCTCTCACTGACACAGACACTGCTGATTCACACTGCTTATCAACTCTTAATGACACAGACACCCCTTACTGACACAGGGGCTAATTCAGACCAGATCGCTGCGGCAGCGATCACCTCTGCCTGATTGACTGGCAGAGGCGTTCGCTGGGCGGGAGGGGGCGGGCTGGTGGTGTTGGGCTGCCATTTTGGGGGCACGGTCCGGGCAATGCAGGTGTGCCTGGACCATGTGGGGGTCAGGCCATGGCATCTGCATGACGGGCGGGTGGGCCTGACGCATCCACTGTGACCCAGAGAGTGATGGGTAGCTCCCTGCCAGCACGCAGGAGCTGCGCTGGTAGGGAGCTACTCTTCAGGTACAAAAGCATTGCCGCCATGCAATGCTTTTGTACCTGTGCAGCTGGGGGAGGGCCAGACATGCGGGGCGGACTAGCCATGTGTTGGGCGGCCCCCCGCATGTCAGGGTGGCTGATCGTAGCCGTGCTAAATTTTGCACGGCTGTGATCAGATCTGAATTAGGCCCACGGACATTGCTTACAAACACAGACTTCACCTATCAACACACTTATTGACATGGACACTGTTTACTGACACAGATTACACTTACTGACACTTATTGACTAAGACACCATGTACCGACACATATACACTTGCCTACACAGGCAACTCTTACTGACACAGATACCTGTTACTGACGCAGACACCCCTTACTGACACATACACCCCTTACCTACACAGATACCTCTTACTGACACAGATACCTCTTACTGACACAGACACATCAGGCTGACACCACTTACTAACACAGACACCACTAATACAAGCACACTGATACAGAGACACTTACTGACACAAACAATAGCACACACTTATTGACACAGATATCACTTACTGTCACAAACACACTTACCTACATAGACACCTCTTACTGACACAGGCACCTTTTACCGAAACAGACACTCCCTAATGACAGATACCACTTACTGACACAGACAACCATTTCTGACAGATTCCACTTACTAAAGGACCACATCAGGGCTGTTTCTAGCCAATTTGGCTCCTAGTGTGAGATTTAAAAATGCGCCCTCCCCCCCCCTCCAAGACATAAAAAAATGCGCTCCCTCCAGATAAAGAAATGCTCCCGGCAAGGGAGCATTGCCTCATTTAAATGGGTGTGACCTCATTAAAATGGGCATGGCCTTATCTGAAAAGACTACCTCAGACCTCAGTTTTTGACCCTGCACTGACAGATCACGGCCACCATAGGAAAAAAAAATTCTACCATATTAAGCCACACACAGTAGTGCCCTCTGCACCATATTATGCCACACACCGCAATGCCCTTGATAAATGAAATCCCCACATTACGGCAGGCAGAGAACCCATTTTCCACATTACGGCAGGCAAGTGTCCCCATTTTCCACATTACGGCAGGCAAGTGTCCCCATTTTACACATTATGGCAGGCAAGTGTCCCCATTTTACACATTATGGCAGGCAAGTGTCCCCATTTTACACATTACAGCAGGCAAGTGTCCCCATTTTACACTTTATGGCAGGCAAGTGTCCCCATTTTTACACATTATGGCCGGCAAGTGTCCCCTTTTTGCACATTACGTCAGGTATCCCCATTTTACACATTATGGCAGGCAAGTGTCCCCATTTTACACATAATGGCAGTCAGAGTCCCCATCAAGAGACAGAGAGAGAGTTACTATACTTACAGAGGCGATTCCCACTCTTCGTCCCACCACCCTAGTCACTCCTCATGACGGCTGCCTCTCTCTCTTCATAACTTGTCTCCCCGTCCTCCTCAGTACTCCGCTCGGGGGGGGGGGGGAACAGAGTTTCACAGAATGACGTAGTTGCGCCGTGATGTCACAACGCAACCGTTTCATTCCGCAAAACTCTGCCCCCCGAGTGGGGTACTTGGTAAGAGGGAGGAGGGGGAAGCAGAGAGCCACAGTCAGTGCCACGGCGGACGCCCCTTGCAATTGCACGGCTCGCCCGCCCCAGGAAACAGCCCTGGGCCCCATACACTAGGACGATAATGCCCGATTTCATCCGATTTCGGGCATTTGGCCCGATATATCGGATGAAATCGGGCATTGTGGAGGTGCTTCCGATCCGATGTGCATTCCCATGAGCATCGGATCGGATCCTCCAGATAGAATGTGCTGCACATTCAATCTGGTCCGACACCGCAGGCATGGCTGGAATCAGCCAGGATTACCCAAGATACATTGTATGCAAAAGAACGGCATACAATTTATCTTGGGTGATCCTGCCCCCAGGAGGCTGCCAGTGTGATGGACGGACGGACATGTTGCAGTAGTGTATGGGGTCCTTAACACAAGAACACTGACATAGGCACACTTACTGACACACACTTTTATTGACAGACACCCCTTACTGACACAGTGTTGGCACAGACATACTTAATGACAGGCATCCCTTACTGACACAGATACAACTTACTGAGACAAACACACTTACTGACACACACACAATCCCTTACTGACAGATACTACTTACTGACAAACACACCTCTTACTGATACAGATACCTCTTACTGACACAGATACCGCTTACTGACACAAGTACACTTACCTACACAGACACTTCTTACTGAGACAGGCAGCTCTTACAGATACTCCTTAATGACAGATATTTACTGACACCGACACCCATTCCTGACAGATTCCACTTACTTACACAAACACACTGACACAATCACACTTACTGACACACACACTCATCCCTTACTGACAGATATCACTTACTGTCATACACCTCTTACTGATACAGATAGCTCTTACTGACACAAATACTGCTTACTGACACAAATACACTTATCTATACAGACACCTCTTACTGACACAGGCACCTCTTACTGAAACAGACCTTCCTTAATGACAGATACGACTTACTGACACAGTCACCCATTCCTGACAGATTTCACTTACTAATACAAAGACACTGACACAAACACACTTACTGACAAACACATCCCTTACTTACAGATACCACTTGCTGACACAGACACCTCTTACTGATACAGATACATTTTACTGACACAGATACCGCTTACTGACACAGACACACTTACCTACACAGATACCTCTTGCACAGATACACTTACTAAGACACCCCATACTGACAGAAACCCCTTACTGACACAGACACACTTACCTACACAGACACTTCTTACTGACACATACACCCATTACTGACACAAACACACACTGATACAGACACCTTACTGAAACACACACTTGACATGGACACATTTACAATTACAGACATCTCTTGGTAACAGACACCACTTACTGACACAGACACCACTTACTGACACAGACACACATAAGGAAGATACACACTGGAGCATTATTGGCCCAATATGTTTCTGGATGAATTGGAACGACATATCGTCAGGATCGTACAGTGTGCCAACCCGATGTTATCACATGTGGTGCTGTGCAAGGTAATGAAGGACGGAACAAGGGATCGTTCTGTCCTTCATTACATCAGTCTGATATGTACCACGGACATGATATGCTGGCCCATCGGCCCCCATACCTTCTTGACCATCGATTGATACCATCGCTTGAGTATGTATTCAGCTTTAACTATACAGACACACTTACAGACACAAACACATTTACTGACAAGGACTCCCTTTGCTGACTGATACCACTTACTAACACAGACACCCCTTACTTACACAAACATGGTGACACAGTCACACTTACTGACACACCTATTAACACAGACACCACTCACTGACAGATACCCCTTACTGACACAGACACCACGTATTTGCACATACATACATACTTACTGAGTCTGAAAGATTCAACTTACTGACACAAATACTTCTTACTGACACACAGACACCACTTACTAATATAGATAGCACTTACTGACACAGACACCACTTAATGACCAATACTTTTTACTGCCACACACTAATTCAGACACCTTTTACTACCAGACACTACTGTATTTGCTGACACACACAACACAGATAAACTTACTGATACAGACCCCCACTTAATGACTGATACCCCTTTACTGACACAAACTTACTAACTTAGACACCACTTACTGACAGACACTACTTACTGACACACAGACACCACTTAGTGACACAGGATTATTCAGAGATGGACGTAGATCACTGCATACACAGCAAGATTTGCATCCATCTCCTCATATGCTGGGGGCTGCCCAGCACAGGGCAAGGCCGCCCAACATGTGTGGTACCACCTCATGAATTGCGGATGCATCAAACTAAGGTTGACCCCTGCCAGTGCAGCCAGGCTGTGCTGTCAGGTGGTCTGCCCCCATCTGCATGTAACTTCACACACCTGCCCCGAAAAACAGGCTCCACCACCATGGCCGGAGTGAACTTTACCAGCTTGTCAAAGAATCAATAACCAAAGTTTCACCACTTTTAAGGATCTGTTATATTTTTTGGCGAATCGTGGTTCATTAGTTCCCAATTCACTTTATTAACGTTTTTCTACAGACATAGAAGTGAGACTCTGGAATTATCAGATTGATAGCAGCAGCTGCTGTGCAATATCCTATTGAATCACATAAACGGGGTACCTTTGGGCCAAAGTGTTAAGGTGGGTACACTCTAGGCAATGTGTTTCCCGAGAAAAATCGCCTAGTGTGTCCCCTCCTGGGCCGCCTGATGGCGGGCATACACACTGTGCAGCATCGCTATCGATATCGCACAGTGACATCATTCCGTGGCCGGGCTGTACATGCGGCTTTGGATGATGAGTCCAAATTGAGCTGTATGTACAGCCGACACCGCAGGTCATTAACAACCCACAGGGCTGTGCATTGGGCATCGTCAGCCTCACACACTCTGGGTGATATAGTAAAAAATATTGCTCAGGAGGGTGGAAAATGAGCGATATCATTTACTATATTGCTAAGTGTGTATATACCTTTAGACTAAAAAAAAGTATGAAATCGGCCGGCATCCCACACCTGTGGCAATCTTGGACCCTATTACATACAGTATGCCCCCATTTATATGTTTTATATGGATGGCTTACTGTCCTTTCAGTGGTTAGTATTACAAATCATGATTTTTTTTTCAAATAGTCCTTATGTACAGTATATTCTTATTCACATTCATGCCAACATACACGTTATACACATTCATGCCAAATTCTTATACACATTCTTATACACATTCATGCCAAAATTCAATAAGGTAATTCAGTGCCTACCAATTTTGGTATATTATAGAACTTTATAGGGTACCTCCTAAATTTTAAATATTATTTAAAGCATTGTTGTCTTTGATGCAGGCAGCACAATGTAGCCCTTGTGGGGATAAATGCCACTATATAGTAAGAATAATATGTTCAATGTGTAATGTTTAACTACAGTATATTTTAATACTGTAAAAAAAAAACACAGACGCCATTTAATTGTATGTATTGTCCTTATTGCAAAACTGCATTTAAGTGTTGAGGCTAAGCGACTGTTTTAATGAATAACATTAATAATGTATAATTATTGGTACTGCTGTTGCTATAAGCCAAATACACATTTACATTAATATTAAAAAAGTTACATAATTACATTTAAACAAACAAACACCTGTATTATATATATTCCCATTCATATAGCTTTCTTCCATCCTCAGCACAGCATTCAGGAACAATAAGACAGGAGTTAAATTTTCAAGTGTGTTCTGTTACAAATTCACCAGCGCTTTTTCACATTTGCAGTCCTACCCATTTATAGATTCCAAATAATTAAAACTGTGCAATAGTTGCTGCAATTTTGGTAATCTTTAGGTACAGTATAAAAGGGAATAAAAAAAACTCTGTTGCTTTAAAGTATTATCCAGTAATGGAAGTTGAATATGACTTATTTGCATTGCTAATAGAGGTGATTAACTTCATAATGAATCTACACAGATAAAACAAATGGTTTAAGAAAACAGTGTAAAAAGACTAAAACAGAGTTATATCTGTAAGGCTTTCCTCCCTTAAAAATACATCCCTACTATCCCCTCAATGTAAACGCCATGTTGCTATGGTAGCACAGATGGTACTTAACTCTAGGCTCCAGCAGAAGGTGAATAATAGACATGCATTCTTTGTTGAATAAGCAAGCAGCTGGTTTTCGACACAGCCCATTCAACAAAGTACAGATGGGTTGATTATTCGAAGCTTTTCAGTGGTCCCCCTTTATTCACGTAGACACTAATTACTTTGGATTGTCATGCAATGACCTGCACTCACTCTGAGGAAAAACAGCACACTGTATTCGACACACGCCACAGCAGAAACTGCCTCTAGCTGCTTGTGCAAAACAGGCAAGCTAAGTACAAACGATTTTATAGATCGGGCCCTTGCGAAGGTGACTTGGATATATTTTGGAATTAAATTTTAATAGTATCTGCAGCAGATTTTTTTTCCTCCTTCCCTCTGCTTTCTCTGTGGGCTGTGCTTATAAGGAGATCCGTTTACTGAAAAGGGGGAGGAGATTGACAGACAAAATCTCCCCTGTATTTCCTTTCCTTAAGAGCTAAGCTTCAGCACAAAGGAGAGCTCCATGTATTCCCGCAGACATCGCACGCTTGGCTGCTGCTGCACAACCTGTCAGTATGGGGAGATCTGCCAAGATCAGGTACAGACCGCAGCATCTCTCTCTACCTCTGTAATTCCCTGTAACTGATGAAAATCATTTTAGACTGACATTAGATGTTATCATATTATTTATCATACATTTTGTGAGACTGCAGGTTTTATCTTTAGTCGTTTGGGGTTATTTCATTGTTACAGAATAATGTACTTTGTTTTGTTATTACTTCTCTTTACGTATAAGCTGATAAGAAATGTGATTTGCGTATATTTTACATATATTACAGTGGATTCAGTCAATCTGCATTACAAAAACATTAGTTCTCAATAGGGAACAGGAATACGTTTGCAAGTCGGTATCTCTGCAGTGTTCACAATGAAGGACTATATAGAAACAGAGCTTAAAATGGCCATATAATTACTATTTTTAATGACTGTCAGAAACTTATATTAGCTAGACTTTTGTGTATACTGAAGAATAATATACTTGTATGTATTAAATTGTATTCATAGTATTTGATATATTTTTAGTGGTGTTATATGTGCTTTTTTGTGTTTGTTTTAACTTTTGATTCCAGAGGAAATACTATATTTAATATATTAAAATCATTAAATGTATTTAAGGCATGCCCTGCATATGGTGAGATAAACCTTGATGCTAAATACAGATAGTCATGTTTTGTTGTATATAGAGCATTTACCAGCATCTTTCAAAAGAAACAATGAAATAAAAACATTTTTTTTATTTTCTATTTCAGAAGCTCCACTGTACTCACTAAACGAAGATTCTATTGATGGGCAGGTAAATAATAACTTCAGCAGAGTAATAGACGAAACATTAAAGTTCTATCAGCACAATTGTCTCCAAGTAGCTTTGTGTAAAGGTACACCACCATTTTCTCTTACAATTGGGGAGAAAGCAAGTGCTAAGGGCAGTGCAGTGGGTAGCATACAAAATCTACACAGATCAGATTGCAATGCATAGAATCATCTAGAAGCAAGAATCATATCTGATATATATATACACACACACACACACACACACACACACACACACACACACACACACACACACAGAGAAATATCTAAATATATCCACATATCTGCCTATGTTTAGAATACAAGAAGTCATTTATTATTGATATGATACTTCATATAGTATTTTAGTAGCAGGTTGCTGTATATGAGTAATGTTTATGTAAAATATAAAATAAAGTGCTATTATATACATTTTATTAATAGCTCAATGTACAGTATGTTAATATGGTAGAATTTTACAATACTTATGTAACTGCAGTATCAGATAAACTGACACTCACAAACATGCATAAAGAAATATATATGTAAAAGACCACATCTGATAATAATAACACAGTTATTTTTCAGAACCAAACTAATTCGAATGTACAGGTTACAATTGGCTGTTCTTATATTTCTTGCTATTTTATGGTTGTTTATGATGACCATTATATCAGTGATGTCCTCTTAATGCAGCCAAATCTGTGCAATTAGCTACATCACTGAGATGGGATTTTAAAATGAAAGGTTTTTTTTCCTGCCATTTATCCTTCTAGCTTGGAGGCGTTTCTGACTATACACTTGTCCAATTCTGTAGAAGGATATTGGGGGTTGGTAATTACCTATAATTAAATGTTACTAAACATAAACAGCCTCATGAGATTGAAAGATATGTAAAAATAAGCTTTTTTCATAGTTTAATATAAGATGGTGATAATGGAACTATATTACAATTTGTAAACCCTTTAATTAACTCCTACATTACTGGTTATTGTGTTTGTTGCTGACTTCTGTGGTAGTTTAATGGTTAATGATTTCTCAGTCCATCAAGGAAAGGTTTAATTTTTAAGTGTGCAAATGATTAGATTTGTATTTTGCACTCCCCATATTTTATTACATTTCCTGCTTTAGCTTATTCATCTGTCCCCATTTTGATTTGGCAGAAATGTGAATTTAATTGTCCCACAATCTCTTGGGAGTACAAGATTTGCAGAGCTATCTGCTCTAGATATTCGACAGCTGCTGTATGAAACCAGAGCTATACAGCATTTTATTTCACTGTTTGAACAGATTGTAATAGCCACACAAAGCAATTACACGGTACTCCATAAAGCTAGAGATGTTGCGTCAACATAGGTTCAAATGCCTTAATGTCATCTAAAAAAGGCAGTAGTTTTTTAAACAAATTATATTATGATTTATGACCAAGATGAAGATTGGTGTTCAAAAGAGAAGATCGACCGTAGAACATATATCAAGATATTATTTGTTTTTTGTTTTTTTAAAAATACATTCTTGACAGACTTCTCTTGTCCACCACAACTAACTTGACAAATCTTTTAGTTGTATTATTTGACTCATTATGTAAATAAGCTCTATCATATCGACTACAAAATAATTATTTTCTTAATATTTAATATGATATGTTTATTGGAGGGGTGTGATAAATAGCTATTTGATGATATTTGTTATATACTGTAGTAATTAAATTATGTCTATATACACTTTTTAAAGGACATTATATAACAATTTTAGAAGAATGTCAATACTATAGTATGTATTCCAAATTATTATGTTAAATATGACTACAATATAAGTATATACTGTAACATATTATGCCAAAATTATTTTGCTCAAGTTCAATATTTGTAAGCCATGATTTCATTTTTTTTCTTTTAATCATACTAATATATATTATATAGTGTATAATATTTTCTTGGTTCTGTGTTATTGAATTTGCATACATATCAGAAAAAGTATGAGTGTAGAAACCTTATTAGATTTTGTTTTAACTTTGCGAGTGTTTTTCAAAGCTCTGAACTAGTCATATTTCAATACAACATAACTTAGCCATTTACTGATTTATTGCTATTATATCCAACACTTGCTCATCTTATTAAATTGCAGAGCTCCAGCCAAGTGCCATTCAAAAATGTCCATTTTCTACTATAGTCGATTGGATGTGTAATAAAAGCTTCTAGATTGTAAGAGGATGCATATAAAGTTGAAAATAAATACTTTCAATCAAAAATAATACTTAAATAGATCTGTAATAATTTTCTATGAAACAATTAAATTGAATAATTGTCATGTCAATGATAAAATTTACATTTTTGCAAGTGTAAATTCAATATAATGCTGTAATTGCTTTTTTGTTCTACTAGTAAAAATGTAACAATATGAGCATATTTCATTTCATTATAAAAATATAATGTGATAATTCCAGCAGAATTATCTTTACTAAACCCATACATTATATCATTGCTGAAACACATGCAACATATTTATGCAACATAGTCTATGTTTAAAAGTGATTATTGACAAAATTATTTTCCTTAAAAATTAGCATGAAGGAATTTTACAGTGTTTACAGTGAGAAAAATTAAAAATTTTTTTTACAAGGAATAATGGAATTCTTAAACCCTTGACAAGTGCTCAAACAAAAATTAAATAATCTTGCTAGGAATAGAATTATTATTATTATTTTTTATGTATAAAACACCAGAAGGGTTCCGTAGTCTCATAAAAGGGATTAAAATCAACAATAAGAAAAGTACAGACATATTCTGTATAACTTCATATTGATACATAATGAAAGTGAGAAGGCAGCATAATTATGAAGAGAACATTTAAAAGACAAGCCCCTGCTAATAGGAGCTTACAGCCTAAAGGGGATATACATGTACACATTGGGAAGAAGATGGTAGAGACTGCAGTAAGGAGGAGGGTTGAAGGCTGGGAGTCTTTGTGAATGTCTCATGGAGGGTATTTCAGTTGGAAACAGCCTGTGAGAGATCCAGAATGCCTGAGAGGTGATCATACAGGAGTGGAGGCGGCAGTCATTAGCAAAGCAAAGAGGGCAGGAGGGAGAAAATCAGAGATATAGGGAAGATAAATGAGGCTGATAGCTTTGTAGGTGAGAGAGAGAAGTTTGAAATTAATTTTGAGTGGTATAGGGATCCAGGAGAGTTAAAGGCAAAGAGGGGCAGCAGAAGTAGAACAATGAAATAGGAAAATGTAGCGAGCAGCAGAGCTAAGAATACATTGGGGAGGAGAGAGATGGGAGTTAGGAAGGCCAGAGAGGAACAAATTACAGTAATGGTGGTGGAAAATGAGGACATGAATGAGAATTCTAGGTTGATGAAGTACCAGATTCTCAAAATATAGTGGAGGTACAAATTACAGGAGAGTACTGCATGTGGAGATTGAAGGTAAAGTCAGGGTCAAGAGTGACATCAAGACATCAGACTGGTCAACAGAAAGGATAGGATTAGATGGAGGAATTACAATAACTTTGTTTTTTTAAAATATTCAATTTAAGGAACTGTTGAAAACTCAGACAGCTGTCAGAAAGGAGGCGACATAGGAGAGAGATGTAATTTTGAGTATCTTCTGCATAGAGATCGTAGAGAACCCAAAGGAACAGGTACTCACCGATAGAAGATCTGTATAGAGAGAAAGGAACCAAACACCAAAACTTGGGGGACTCCAACAGGAAGGGGAAGCTAAGGGGAGGTGAGTGTAAATATGGGTGAGCAGCTGGACAAGTAGGAGATGCAATGTGAAATCGAGCTGGTGTCAGAAAGCTCAATGAAGTGGGTGCTTTTGAGGAAGACCTAACAATTTTTTTTGCAGTGCAAAACTATGCTGGGGGCATCGGTCTTAGGACCCTTTCCATAAGGAGAAGGGTCCCATTTCTCCCTACCCGCTCAGAGCTAAAAGGCCCCAATGAGGGGAAAAAGGAATCTTTGGGGCCTCTTTTTCCAAAACTATGGAGGATCCATTGACTTCTCTGGCCCCCTTCAACCTTACCTCCTCCATAAGACTCAGGGTTCACCCTTCTCTCCTTAGGGTTGGCCAATGCTTCTCTATGAGGAATGGATTCTTCAGCTCTCTCTAAAAGGAGAGAACCTATGGTAACTTGGGGAGAGGGCAGCATATAAGGGTCTTCACCCTACCCCCACAAAAATGTGACACATACATAAAAAGGTATGATGAAAGAGGGACAAAAGTGCAAAATAAATAAATAAAGCCTTTTGGTGGGGGGATATAAAAATGATCCTTGCCCTTGCTAAAGGGCTAAGGCAGAGAGAAAATGCAGGCAGCTAGCCTCTTGGCCAGAGATCCAGGTGATAGCCAATCACCTACTGGGAGCACCTTTAAGCTCAAACAGTGTACATAGACTTATATAGGCATCTACATATGGTTTTAACCATAAGGCACCTAACAAATGCCACTGTTAGGTCAAAATATAAAAGAATGTAGAAGTTGCCTTTGGCTTGGCTATGAGGGGTCATTGGGGTTCATCAACACACATGTGGAGTGAGAAAACCCCTGAAAATTAATTATTATAAAGTTGAATACACAAAATCACTAGTATATAGGTAGTTAATAGCTTGGAGGTACCACCAGTATTGTGGGTGATAGTTGCATATTACAAACATATACTCAGCAATCATGTCTCGGGCATTGTGGGTAACTATATCGTACAAATATCTAATCAGCACTAATGTGAATAGAGAAAAAAACACATAAAACAACATTATTATCAAATTGACTACATAAAATAAGGAAATGTGGTTGTTGGTTTTTTTTAGGTATAAACAATGGCACACACAGGTGGTTTCTGAGTACCAAGAAACATCATCTGATAGAACAGACAAAGCTGTTTCTGTCTCAATTTTTTTTGCAGCATATAGAGTATGCCAGTACCACCTGCAATGGTCGCAAATCCAACCAGTAAGCACACAAGACCAGTCTCTATGGTAACCAATAAACAAACAGTACTACCATTGGTTAAAGTGACTAAAACACCTTGAGGTAGTTCTTATATAATAAATAGAAAACATATAGTAGAGGTATCTGATAAAAACATTGGACAAGAGGCAGTGACTTGAAAACAAGCCCTATATCCAAAAGCAGAAACCGAAGCAACCATTTATGCTTAATAGGGACATTTTTTAGGAGCACTATTTAGTGACACAGTTTGGATTTATACCCATTGATCAGGTGCTACTTTGAAAAGAGGAGTTGTCTGGGGCAGACTATTATTTCAACTTGTACTCAAGTAGATTTATATAACTGTGAGGTTTGCCCCTATGGGTTTCAAAGAGATTTTCAATTTATTCACTCTTTTGTGATTTCTTACAGTATGTCTATGACTCTTTGCATGCTGTCTTTACAGTATTATGTTTACCACATTTATGCTTTTTTCACTGTGCCTGTATCACTGTTATGCATACATGGTTACTACTATTTATTTATTTGGTTATTGGTCTTATTTTCAATTCCCTGGTCTTTTCTGTTGGTACCCCTCATACTATACTGTGCTTACTGTATATTTATTATACTGTACTGGAATTTGCCCATTGTTTCTCTTGCATGGATGTCTGTTATTGCTCAGCGGAACTAATTTTGCAGAGACAGTGCAATCTAATATTGTGATGTACTATATTTTATATTGTACACATTAAACACAAATTTCTCTGTAAACAATATTTGCAGTTTTTTCTTCAGGTACTAACACGAAAAGATGCTTGGGGCTACTAACTCATGAGCAATCCAAGTAAAACTGCCAATTGGAGAAGTAGCTGGTCCTGAGACCTACGTCTGCAGCCATGAGCATTTTCCACTTTGACTTGTTGATCATTATAGCTAAGCAGTCACTTTCAGAAAACTGCAGGCGCATGAATTGAAAAGGAAAATTGTTGGGGATAAGGGGTATATGTGGTATTAACACAGTCTCACCTGCGCCACTTCCCATTAAAATCTCTGACTCAGTTACAGTAGGTTACTCTGCAGAGCAGTTGCTTTAAGTCAGGTACCATTGCATAACTTGGGCAGAGTCAATTTCATAGAAGCATGATCGGAACACCAACTTTCAGTGTGCCTAGTGTCAAGCATCTAGGTTTTCCTTCAATTTCTCCTCTTCCTGATTTCACTTAGAGATCATTGAGTTTCTTTCTTAGTCACTAAGTTAAACAATAGTGAAAACACTATCCAGATTCATCCAGTAGTTTTTGCATGATGCCAGAACGACCTTACAGACTGACGAAAATTCTGAAAACATTTTGTTCATCTCCATACTGTAGTTCATAAACAATTCCATGAAGTATGTTTCTCAAAAAATTGCTATGTACAAAGTACAGAAGTAACCCTTACAGTTTTACTATATGTATAGATAATACCTCCCCCTGGGTGTTCTAGATGCTTTATCTTATTTTAGTACTGTTTGTTTATTTATTTACTTAAACTAGCGGCCACAGCAGGTGGATTTTGAATATACATTTCTAGTACAATGGAACCAATATAGTGGCATGAGCTTGCCATTTGCTTGTACTGTATATTGATACCATAGCGCACTTATTAGGTAAACTAGGTGTCAGAACTTCTTTCTACTGAAGTTGAGCAGAAAAAAAAAATACTGTATATACTATATATGTTGTTCAGAGAGCGCTAATGTAAATTAATGGTTTATTTTACAGTACCATTAGATACCATAGACTATGTATTTGTCACTAAGTACAATCCTCAAATAGATGTTTAAAATATAGAAGATATTCTTTTATTTTTCATAAGATCAATACATTTGAAAAAAATGTCAATACAGAAGGAATAATGATCCACAAATGACAGAGAAATACATAACATTCACACCTAAATCCTATGTGGAATGTGGGTCTAATAGGTGGATTATATTCTGCTGGTTTTATGGATACTGTGATGCCAAGAAATGAACCCTACGCGTTTCATCCATACAGACTTCTTCAGGGGTAAATGATAAGAACAAAACACGAGCATGTGACATTCACATCAAGTGTAAGCTTTTTAGACATTTACAATGGTAAATCCATCTTGATATAGAGGAAAATATGACAAGGTTTTTAGTTCAAGAGGAATAACCTGCTATGGACCAATAGTAGATTCTTCCACACCTCGGTGTGTTACTGTAACTATGGAACCCATCTGTTGTCATGAGCTTTACTGTCTGCAAACTATTATCTGTCTATACTCTAGTGATTTTATTTAGTTATCTTGATAATAATGTTGTTTTCTGTTTTTGTTTTTTTTCCTACTGTACATGTTTTGCTGAGTAGATGTTTGTATTATGCAAACAATACCCTCACTAATGTGGACACCTGGAAGCTATTATTTTGTTGTTGTTTTTTTATCTGCAGTGTGCTGATTACATTTTTGTATTATGTAACCATTACCCACAATGCTGTGGGTGTGCCGGGTTTTATTTTTTTGCTCTACTGTTGTGCTGATGAGATATTTGCTTTATGCAATCATTACGCCCAGAGCTGTGGGTGCCTACATGTTTTTTCCTCTTGTTTGAAGCTATGATTGGAGCCTGGTCTGTACCTAAGGAGGTGAATATTGCCCGTTGGCATGCCTTGACTAAAATACTCTGTGGATCGAAATGGCTGCTGACATTCTGTTTTCCACTCTGCTGTTTCAAAAAAATTCAAGTAACGAGGTATAATGCAGACTGAATGTAATGAAAAAAAACTTCTGTAAGCAATGGTAAAACAATTGAGTTGAGTGTTGATGTTGATGTAATATTTAGCAATAAAGTTGCTGATATTTGCATATACATATATATCTGCTTTCACCTCATTTATTAGGCACACAGGGGGCTGATTTGAAGTCACATGTGAAGTGGCTGTATTTGTGGGCAGCTGCAAGAGTTTGTTTTACTTTTGTATGCTAATGCCAGTATCCTTTCACCTAATCATGCATTAGGATCACCCATGTGCAATTGGAAACCCATGCTTCTCATTAGTTTTACACTGCCCGCCGCAGCTGTTATCATTAGTATCAGCACTTGTGACAGACCTATGTTTGGTGCAAGAGATCCATCAGAAACAGGTTTCTCTTCCATGTGCACAGCCCCATAACAGGGCACCACTGCACCCGGTGCTGCACCCACCTCCTGAATGGTACTCAAACTGTCATAACTAAATGCCCCAGGATAGGGGAGGGTAGGTGGGTCTCACTGATCTGGCTCACTAACCTGCTGCTCTGAGCATCTTACTTCAAGCGGGCACTAAGGGAGTAGATATAAAGTCTCTCCCCATACAGTGCAGGAGCCGTAAGCTGGAGCAGGGTGCGGGCTGCAGCGGAGTACTGCTGGCACCGTCATTAGGACATCCTGCCCTCTGTGATGTCATAAGCCACACCCCCACATTACAGCCCTGCAGATTCACCTAGAGTTTTTGTTATGTACTCACAACACTCTCATTACACTCTTACATCTAAGTTGTGTCTGACTCTGTGCATGTTCTGTATGCAAAGACCCAAGAGATATTTGGGCAACTCAGAGTGCACTGTATCAAGCACAAAAGAAGCTGCCAATTTTCCCTCTCAAAGTAGGCTCATTATTGCACATAAATACTATTTTCTGTCAAAATGCAAGAGATTCAAAGCACAACCCATTACAGTGGTGGAGCGGTCACCTGTACACAGAGCAAAGAATGTCCCTAATAATGGCTCACTGCAACCCTTATTCTTTAATCTCACACAAACGTAAATATTATTGTTGAATTGTTCTGTAGAAATACTCCATGTTCAGCAAAGAACTCCCCTGTTCTGCCAGCTCCTTCCATTAGCTGCTCCTCTTCAAACAGCATCATCTTGCATCTTAATGAACCTGTGTATTCTGTGTATTCTTAAAATACTATTTTTATACAGGTTATGTATAATTACTCAAGCTATATTTTATGTACTCAGTAAACTTTATAAGAACATCATTCTAGACTCTGAACAGTATCTGCATGAGCTACATGCAGTGTGGCAGCTCCATAGGAGTGCTGTGTAGTATGCTAGAGGCTAAAGCAATCACACAGATATCATCTCTAGCATGCCCCTGATGTGATACTGTATTTAATATAGTGAATACCATGCATGCAATCAACATTACTTTCAGATGAGAGATGAAACAGCTGAGCCTAGCAACAGATATGTTACTGTCACACAAAAAGCAATAATTCATTTACAAATATTATGTACATATGTCATTGATTCATAATCAATTATCAGAATTAATCATTGGTCCTTTTATCTGATTCAGATATTAAGGATCTGTTATGGTAATGGATGATTTAATTAGCATGACAATTTTAGGACAGAAAGAGGAATTGTTTAGCTATTTCACAAACCACAAATAATGCATGTTAATCTATGCCTTAACCATTTTAGATATAGATGTACAGACTATAAATTAGAGCTTTATAATGTTGTAGTTGACAGGGCCGCCATCAGGGGGGTGCTGAGGGCACAGCTGTCCCGGGCCCAGCCTCTCTGAAGGAGAGAGGAGGGCCCGGGTTGCTCATGCAGCCACCTGCCCGCCCGCCCGCCGCCATCCCCGACGTTCCGCGGTCGTCCCCATTGTTCTGCCACTGTCTTCTGACCATCCAGCAGCTCTGTATTGAAAACTTCTATCCCAAAATGGCCACCGCCACAGAGGAGACAGTTATTCAAGATATTAAAGGAGCCCTCTAGTATCTTGCATAACTGTCTCCTCTGAGGCGGTGGCCATTTTTGGAGGGATGTTTTAAATACAGCTGCAGGAGGACGGAGGAGAGCAGTAGAACAGCGGGGATGGAGGCGGGCAGGCAGCGGCATCAGCATCCTTGGCCCACCCGACAGTGACACATGTATGTATGCATGTGTGTGTATATAATACACATACACACACACGTACGTAAAGCTGACTCCTCCACAGTAGGGGGGTGGCCTGCCTGTTATGTCAGTCCTGGGCCCCGCAATTTCTGATGGCAGCCCTGGTAGTTGATATTCATTTTGATTATATTTTCTTACATTACCCTTTTGCCTTGAATTTATATGGGCTTAGATCATGGTTGAGTTGTTGCAAAACAAGCAGTCTTAGATTCTTCTATATTATATCAGTGTATCATTGCCTTGTTTAGTTTGGTATATATAAAAAGCTTTGTTTAGTTTGCTATACACTCTTAGGCTGGGTACACACTCACCAATCAGCTGTTCGATATATCTGTGAAGACATCACAACTGTCAAGCATTTGAATTTGCCTGCTCAGCTGTGATGTCTGTCTCTGCAACCACTGTACAGGCAGTGGGTGGGGCACCCGTAAACATAGCCAGACATGGCAATATTTTGGCAAGATATATCAGCTATGCTGCAGTGCCGATGTTATATGTCTGTGAACAATGTCATTCACAGACTTATCATGTATACACACCAGATCCACTACCAATATCGAAAGAACAATATATCATTCTAGGGTGTACCGAGTTTGTAAGCAGTGGTTTGGAGATTTGTCCAGGGTTGGGGTTGGGTGGTATCCAATTGGTCAGCATACTGACACAGGGATCCCAGCCCCAGGATGCCAACAGGGGGGCGAATGCAAGGAAGCCCTTTGCCGGCTCGCCACAGGTTCTATTCCCGCTCTACAGATAGCCACGAGTGGGAATAGTCCTGAGCCCCCTTCCGGCATCTTGGCGGCCGGGATGCTGACGTTTGTATGGTGACCAGCAGTATCTCGACCGCCGGTCACCTGACTGTATCCCTATCCATATAGATGAGATTTATTACTGCATCATTCATATGCAACGTAAAAAGCACTGCTGTTTTGTTTGAGAATGTAAATATTGACTTACTATAGTAGAAACCCATAGGTCATATACTGAGGGGCAAAATTTGTGGCTTGGTAGCCATTTTATTAAGTCTCTTAAGATCCATCCTGGTAAATAATCCTGCATGTTAAATTAAGATCATAATTAATGTATTTATCTTCTCAAAGCTGTTTGAGTACAAAATATATCATAGGAGAAAAAAGTGATTGATACCCTACACAGATACCATACATCAAAACATTTGGCTCTTTAGAAATGGGGGGGAACACAGTAGCATGACCACTTCACGATGGGGACAGGACCAGTTTCCCTGATGATCTGTCCAGCACTTGTTAAGCTCTAGGATAATCTTAAAAGCCAAGCTACAGGCATCAATGGAAAACAGGTGTGGCACCAGCTCACCGCCACTTTGCAATGCCTGTCGACAGTGCACACACCTCCCTATAGTCTTAATAGTCGAGACAAAACTTTTGTTTGTCAGGACAGCTAGACAAACCCCTAGAATTGGGACTATCCCACCTATATTGCAATAGTTGGGAGATATGACAACATACAGTACATGATTAGAGCAAAAGGTGGTAGCATTGTAACACAGATTTAAAGCTGAAACTCTGCAAAATATTCCCTCAAGATGATTCTATGCAAAATGGGTGGATCAGGACTATTAGTATGCAGTTTAAAACTTAAATGCCAGATGTCATTCTGCTTGTATCTCAAAAATAGTAGGTGACCATGGAAAGTTACCATTTTATTCAAGAGGTTACAGAGCTCCTCAGACATACACATGGCCTGGATATTGTTCTTGGCTGCTATGAAATGCTGAGTCAAATTTTAATGTTGAAATGTTTGTATTGTATACCTAGGTACGTATGCGACCTTAAAACCGCTCACATGAATTAACTATGCACTTATTTAATGTTGAATATAAGTGTGTAAATCAGATTAAATGTTAGTACTAAAATATTGTTGGGGTAGGCCAATAGAAGACTATGATAAGTCTCAGATCTTCTACTTACCAGCTCATGAAGATTATATGAAAACTCAGACCAGTTATGAATGTATCATAACAGTGATAGAAATGGATACACTGACACAGAAAATATATATACATTTTTGCATTGTGGTTTAACCCCATTACAAATAAGCAGGATTATACTATACACCAGGCTTTTTCAACCAGTGTGCCGCGACCAGTTGCAAGGTGTGCCGCGGAGCCAGAGCAGCTTCCCGCACCTTCAGAGTGAACTGTTGGCCCGGGCTCTTCTTAGAGGATCAGTTGTGCTCCAGCTGTGACCTATGCCTTGATGACGCGGCGGTGTGATATCATAGGTCACTGCCGCCGCATCTCACCAACCAGCCAGCCCACCCGCCTGCATACATATCTTCCAGTTCCCACCTACATCCACAGCTTTCCTTGTCCACCCACATCCACACCTGCCCGACCGCCCGCTGCTCAGTATTCGCAGCAATCCACTATGAACAACCTCCGCCACTGTGGGACAGGAAGGAGGACAGCTGACCGGTAGGGGCTCATATTTGTTATGTTATTTCTCCTGTGGGGAGCAATAGAATTTATGGATTTATGGGGGGAACAATGTGAATAATTCATATGGGGAGCAATAGGATTTATGTGGTGAGAAATGTGATTGATTTATGTGTGAGCAACATGATTTATGTGGGGAGCAATGTGATTGTTTTTTCTGTGTAGGCCAATGTATGTGTGGATTTTTTATTACTGTGAGGGCCAATGTGTGGTTTTTTGGGGGGTTTTCTGTGGGGAACAGATGGTGTGCCTTGGCAATTTTAAATAATTGGTGTGCCGCAAGTAAAAAAAAGGTTGAAAATCACTGCTATACACCCAATGTCAATTAATACAAATACAGTAATTAAAGTATCAACTTCATATGTGGGGTAAAAATTTTTATTTGAAGAATGTATAAATTATAATACATTATCATAAATTAATGGGGATTTATGCTGCGTATTATTAATATATTATTTATTGTTGTATTTGACTAGTTTTTGGTAACTTCAATTTCATATTAATCGAAATGTGTCTACAAATGCTAATGAAGCCTCTTGAGTGCTGCTTGTAGACTGTAGGCTCCATTCCCTGTATTACATATCCCACTTCATATAATTAGAAGAGACACTTTGTCTTTCACTAGTAGTAATTCCGTCACAAGCAATATAACCTTAGATTGTGCATAACCACTGTATTAATAATTTAGTTTTAATATGGAAACAATGTCAGATTTAAAGCCTTCATATTTAGCTTTTAAACAGTAAAAAAAAAATCCAACTAAGATTATAGTTTAGATTTAAGTGAAAGGTTTTTGGCTAATGCCCATTTGTAAGCCTCTATTGTGTTTTGCTGTATTTGTTTTTTTAACTATGTATAGTGTGCTTGACCACTGTTAATTTGTATGCCAAATGCTGTAATCATTATTCAGAAGCAATTTGGTATATGTAAATCTTGAGTGTTCCTCTTTGATCATTTCTAATGTGGGAGAGCATGAATTTCTATAATGAAAATAAGATGGCATGTTTTCTGATTCCACCTTGCAGAATGACTAAAGGATGCTCCTGTGACCTTTTGCAATTTTTCCTCTCTCGTGAAAATGCTGTACTGTAATTCAGAAAGTGTCCTTTCAAATTACTGAACTGTCTAAAACGTTTTCAGATGCTGCGATCGGTGGTTTGGTCTATTAATGGTAGATTGGAAAGACTTAAAAGCTGAAATAGAGGCCAGTCAGGAATTTAATGGGTTCAAACACATCACCAGCAATGCTTTAAAAGAGTATCTTAGTATCGACCTGACTCTTCCCAATTTGTATATTCTATCACACTCAACATCCTGCACCAGAGATGGTAATCTATCACTTTTGGAGTAAAAATACAATGACAGCTATTGAAAAATATCTTATGGAACAGAAAAGAACCAACCATTGTTTTCTAGTACAGATGTACGCAAACTGTGGGTTGGATCCCAAACTGCTGTATGACAATCTGCTTTTGGTCCTCTAATTGGCGGCTACAGTATATATTTTATTTTAGATATCTGACCAGCTGTTTTGGGTCCCATGACAATGTCACACTGAGACTTTGGATTCCAGTTTAAGGAATATGTCTCATGCAGTAAGGTCTTTTAAAGCTTTATTTGTTAGTTTTATTGTGTTCATGCTTAATGGTCTGGCCTTTAGTTTGCTTTTATTTTAAATCCACTTCAAATGTGCTCATCTACATATAACTTCACATTTGTAAATTAGGCCTTTGCACACCAGAACTTTATCTCATAACACAAGACCCAAATAAGTGTTAACAGACTGTGAAAGATTCACAGGAAATCATTTTACTGAACTTACTGTTACATGTGAATATTCACAAGTCAAGAGTGTTTACAAAAGAAATATTAATTTAAAAAGAATGAATCCACTACTTTAATATTTTGCCTCCTTCCATAAAAATATAATATATTATGACCACCAGTTTCATCTTAAATACAGTGGCGAGAATTCAATTGTTTGAAAAGTCAGTTGGATGTCTGTGTTTTCCTATCTAATAGACAGGGGGGAAAAAGATACCCAACCGACTTTTCAAACAATTGAATTCCACCAAGTATTTCTAAAAACAAAAATAGGGTGAATTTTAAGTGGGTCCAGTAAAGTTGACTGTCCAGCAACATTACATACATGCTCACCTGACAATTCAATGCATACTTGTCTACATTTTGGCTGCTCTCCCCGGGAGGGTGCAGCCAGGTCACATAGGAGGGGGCATGGAGGAGGCAGTACGGGGGCACATCATCATAACCCTATCCCCCACTTTACAATGCCTACATTACCGGCATTGTAAAGTGGAGGGTGGGGCTACGATGATGCAATTTAGCATGAATTGCATCATCTCCCCACCCCCCTCTGTGTGATGAATTGCAGCATAGCCACAGTGAGTGGGGGGATGCGGTGGGGGTGAGCGGCATGTGGGAGACTTGCCCACTTTCCTGGGGGGCAGGGAGTGCCACCTGATTTTTGGGAGCCTCCTGACCTCAATGGGATGTACTGAACATTTTGCACATATGTATGCATTAATTTTTCAAAAAAGTTTATATAGTCAGAAAATCTGATTTATGACTTTATTCATATTATATAGCACCGTCTACAATTTAACTGTATTTAGTTTTTGTTTTTGTGAATGTTAAAGCACAGTAACTGAAATAGGTCTTGATGGCTCAAATCCATTCCATACAAATTATTGGTTATAATATGGCTTAAAAGTAAATTGCTTCCACTTTAGGATTTTTTTATTTTTGCCAAAATTGCCACATATATAGCAGAATGCTCTCAACCTCACTTTTGATTGGAAAATAAAATAAATGATTTTTGTTAGGATTGTGTGCTCTAACACACCAACTCTCACACCACAAGCAGCGGTGTAGCCAGCTGTTGACATGATGGGGAGCAAACATGGAGAAATAGGCTTTTTACAAGTCCACATATTTCCCATGTGACCCTTATGAAGCACATTATACCCCCACGCATGCCATTTGTTGTGTTCTTGTGAGTCAAGTAGAATTTATTACATAGCTTCATACTCTAAATGAACGCCCAGGAAAGTACTCGTATTTGTGAGAAAGCAGGTAATTCTTATGGAGCAACCTGTTGCAAAGTAGGGCAGTATGGATGGTGTAATGGTTAGCATCACTGCCTCACAGCACTGAGGTCATGGGTACTTGTGTGGGTTTCCTCCGGCTACTCCGGTTTCTTCCCACAATCCAAAAATATACTGGTAATTGGATCCCAACAAAATTAACCCAGGTGTGAATGTGTCTGTGTGTACATGTGGTAGGGAATATACTGTAGAATGTATGCTCCACTGGGGCAGGGAATGATGTGAATGGCCAAATATTCTCTGTAAAGCTCTGCGGAATATGTGTGCAATATATAAATAAATGGTAATAGATAAATAATAAGTAGAAGGAGACATAATATCATCAAGCACTACCACTCAGTAACTACCAAGTGGCAAGAGTGTGCTGAGGTGAATTGCCATTGTGTTTCTGCCACTCAGTATTTATTGAAGTTAGTTGGTCTTATTCAGACCCGGACGCAGCCGCGCGTTTTTTTACATGGCGGGTACATCTAGAGGGTCTGTGCACGTGCCCTGGCTGCAGTGCGCATGTGTAGGCTGTCATGATTGACAACTCCGGGCATTGGGAAAACGGCGCAGCAGTTTTTTGTGGACATGGTCCAGACAACACAGACGGACATCACATGCAGCCGCTCAGAGAAAAAAGATGGTGCCACAGTGCCTGCCAGCACAGCCAGGAGGCGCAACACACATGCTGGATGGCCTTGCTTTGTGCTGGGCGGCCCCCAGCATGTGAGTACATGGATGCAGATCTTGCTGCAGAAGCAGGATCTGCATCCATCCCTGAATAGGCCCCAGTGTGTCTTAGTAATGAGATTTACACACTGACTTGATGACACAGAAAGCAGTATCTATCCTTGCAACACTCTTCCTTTCCTATCTGAGATTTTCACACTGACTTGATGACACAGAAAGCAGTATCCATCCTTGCAACCCTCTTTCTTTCCTATCTCCTCTCCAAATGTTGGAAGCAAGATTGAAAAACTAGTCCAAGTATGGTTCATTATCAAGATATTAACTGCGGTTTAGCCAACAACAATTACTGCCTGGTTTGATGTCCATCTAAACTTTATGTGACCAATATCTTCTAAGGTCAAAAGAAAAATAGAGTGTTAACATTTTTGGTAAGAACACGCAGTCTGGTAAAATGCTGAGCATGCAGCTTATGGTATCATGATAACTATGGAAAATATTACTAATGCACAGATGCATGCAGTTTTAAATGTTTTTTAATCCAAGGGAACCTTAGGGGTTTGATTCAGCATTGTGGCATAATTAGAGGTAACTGTGTGAAACACAAGTGTTATCATATCCCCATTTCTAATGCACATAATAGATGAACACATATTATTTGAAATATATATGAACATTTCTTCATCTTTTATTGTACTATTTATCAAATACTGAAAATAGTTCCCATAAACATTTGACACGGTTTCTTAAATGTCTCATTATTTTATGTAACATATATACTGTAACAAAAACAAATTGTACATCTCCATAGTTTTTTTTTTATCTATCTTCATCTTTTATCTACAATATAAAATAATCAGATGTCTGTAACAAATCATTAATTCTGATTCACTTCACCTTCATATGTAATAACTCATTGGTAGTTGTAATGAGGGAATAAAGAAATTAACATAATTTCTTATTGCTTGCAAGCATGTTCTACCCTGGAGGAATTACCACAAAGCACATGCGTGTAAATCAGAAACATGTATTGCAGTACAGTGGCGCACCCAGGGGGGGTTTCCGAGCACCCAGAAACCCCCATCCACTAAAAAAAAAAAAATATTTTTTTTTTTTTTTTTTATAGCTGCATGAGTATTATTAATGGCTGTCTAGCGTCCTCTGCAGCCTGCTGTCTTACTGGTGGCACTTGTAAGTGCAATAAAAGTTTACTTTATTTTAATTATAGTACATATATATCCATGTGCATACATATATACACATGTATATACATACATACATATAAACACACACAGATGATATATATATATATATATATGTGTATATATATGTGTGTACTGTACATATATATATATGTTTGCATGTTTAATATGCTATGTATATGTGTGTGTGTGTGTGTGTGTGTGTGTGTGTGTGTGTGTATATATATATATATATGTGTAGATATATGTACAGTATATATATATATATATACACACACACACACATATATATATATATATATATATATACACACACACACACACCCTAGTTTTACGGTCACCTCAGTTACCACCCCCGTGATTGGCTCCGCCCAGTTCTGGAAACCCCCCCATGCAAATCCTGCGTTTGCCACTGCAGTAGCCTGTCTGCTTGTGTTACCCGCTATAGTTATTATGAAAGCATAACAGAAATGCATCATATTACATTTTACAGTGCTTGCACTTCTGTTGCCCAAGCTTGTTATGATTATGGGCTATATTTAGATTATGGGCATAATAGCTGGAAAATGTGATATTTATGTTTTCTCCATATTTAAGAGTTGGAGAAATCCCTAAGGCTAGTAGGTACAAGCACCTGGCTGATAAATATTCTTCTCAGAATTTTGACAAGAAATGTTACCTACTGTTACTGTGGTTTTTGGGGCATGCTGGTAGTGACATCCTGCGTGGATTGAGTTCAGGGGCACTGATGTCAGTTTAAAGGGCCTATTTATTATCGTAGCCTCTAGATTCCCTTCGTGGAGAGGACCTTTCCCATAATGCACTGGGTCAATGTCACCAACTATTTGGAATAGTAGCCTGTGATGAGCGATGAAGAGCAGAGCGAGACACTGGGCCTGAAGTGTGTCAAGCAAAGTGAGCCTGTGAGGGTACAATGCAGCATAAATAAAGAAAAATGCCCTACCACAAATGGAGATTGGAGAAATCATTAACATGCATTAAGGGCAGTAGATAAATTCCGCCCTCACCTGATGTCACATCCTGTCTTTTCCACAAAGGGAAAATAGACTCAATCATTCATCATCTCTTATCAGACCATTACTCATGCAGAAATGCTAGTTTCTGCATGGATTAAATAATAGGCCCATTTATTCAGGGCACACATGCACAGAAGGCTGGCACAGGTGTGATAAGTGTCACTGGGTGAACAGTCAGAACAGCTATCCCCACACTGGAGCAATGTTGAATTGCTCTGATAAATAAGTATCCCATGCCACAAATTACGGCACATTGGATACGTTGTCACCGTGGGTCCTTAATGTGATGTCACTGGCACTTGTTGTGCGCCAAGTTTAGGCACATTATAAAAGTATGCCCTAGAGCCTTATTGTGCTGCCATGTATTTCCTTGCTCCTAAAGTGGCTATAGTTGCCATCTTCATCAGTTTCCATGTTGCACTAGAGTTCAAGCACCCGCAAGTGGTATGCTTCCTGAAAGGCATATTTTGCAAACCCTTATTGGGCTTGGTCCATGTTTACATATTTCCTCCAACCTTTGTTCTGCTTCTCTAAATGCAAAATGATGCACAGTCGCTATAGGGTAAAGGCCAGTACTCACGGCCAGATGCAGGAGAGATGTGTGCTGAGCGAACTGCTCAGCATACATCTCTCCCGGCGCTCAGCACAGCGCGATGTGTGATGAGCATGCGGGGGGAGACAGGGGGGTTGCTCATTCCACCCAGCGGGTGAAGTGAGCTACCCACTAGATTGGCCTGCATGCAGGCCAATCTAGCACCAGCGATAGGGATGCGCGGGGCTGCGCATCGCTATCGCTGTTAGGGCTACACAGGGCTAGTCAGATTGCTTAGATTATCGCTCCGTGTGTACCCCCCTTCAGAAGTTTGGTGTGCATGCACAGTAAAAATAAGCCTCATTTAAGTAAAACAAAGCACACATTGTGTTTATGTCCAACTCTAAATAAGCCTCTTAATATTAACAGCTATTGACTTTGAAAACACAATGGGCCAGAGTTAGCACTGGGCTAAATCCAACTGGAAGATGTGATTTGGCTCTTTGGGAATATCATGTTGCAGGGAAGTAGGAGGTTTGGGTTGTGTATTGTTATTGCTTATGTGCTTTATTATAATCTTTCTCACTAACGTTTTCTGCTACCTGCTGGTTCTTTTCTGGCTCTAGATCTTTTCCTCGCTCTCCCTGTCTTTGTCTTGCTATCTTTTACTTTCTGTTTCCTGTTTAGTTGATATCTTTTTACTCTTTCCATCCTACTGGGAGCATGGGTGGCTTCTTATTAGTTAAAAATATATTAACATGGACAATAAGCTCTTCATTTATATTCTTAGAATATAAAGTTACTGTAATTATCCTGATGTTATGCTAGATATATGAAAGCTGACACGCAACAGGCAATAAGAATCATGGTTCCCTACAGTTTTTCTCTGCTTCTCATGGTTCCCTACTGCCTCTAGTGGTCCTGGTCTGACCTCCTCTCTTTGATGTTAATTATCTCCTGTTATTAATACTTGATTTGTCATTTGCTTTGGGATTTTTTGTTTTTCTGGAAATAGCTGGGGGTATTGTTCTGTGATAATTTTAGACTTATTCTCTATAATACAAAGTCACCTTTGAAATAATCTTAGCAGTATTTTTTGTATAGTTACATTTAATGGTACAGCTGCCTCTGGCCTGTGTGATTTATGTTGCTTATTTACAGTATATACAGTACCATTAATAATTGTCTCAACGCTGTGTTGAGTATATGACATTCCTTTTTGGTCTGCTCTCTGACCTTATGAGGATTTTCAGTACAGAAATCCTCGCCCTCCACTTCCCCACTTACTCCTACACAGTGCTGAGATTATTTACTTAGCCAACTCTAATTGAGCGATATTTCCACATTGCCTGTTATTTAACAGAGAGCAGGCATCTATCTCGTATTGTTTGAGATTTACGTGTCTCTGATATTTCCAGTGAAAGACCTCTGTTATTGCACCGAGTTTATTATTAATGCACTACAGTTTGGCCATTTATCAGATGCGTTTACATATATTATATATTTTGCCTTCTGTGGTACTAGTGTTTCTTAATTCTACTCCCTTTACAAGCTATGTAAGATTGCAAATCTATTTCAAGATTGGCTTCCTGACTTTCAAAGCCCTACATAATTAGGGTCCAAGCAGAGCCACGGTTTGTTTGTGGGGGCTTCCAGAGAGGGGGCAGAACCAAGCATGAATGAATGGGGGGAGGGTGGTGGAAGCGGCATTGAGGTGCCCCATTATTTGCTGGATCAATTGAACATGTGTGTGTGTGTGTGTATGTATGTATATGTATTTGCTATGCATTCACTATAAGTATATATATATATATATGCACACAAAGAGGCGGAACTACCATTGGTGCAGCAGATGCATTGCACCGGGGCCCTTGAGGACAAAGGAGCCCATTGCTGCCCAGACCAGCAACAAGTTATCCCCTGGTGCCCCACAGACCATTTTGAGCAATGTCAGATGGATGGCCCAGTGCAGAGAGCAGGGTGGGCCCCACTACTTGAGTGACCTACCCCTTACCTTAGGGAGCAGGGCTGACTTTGTGTCTACCGGACTGATAGAGGAGTCTTGCCACCTATCAGCGCTGATGATCACAGCCACTTACTGCCTCTAATTAACAGGCAAATGTACATTTATTCTGATTCACTGCTGTCTGTGAATTAAAGATAGCTCACAACCGGTTTAACTGGCAATGTCAGAGTCTGCCTGACCGAGTGCCAAATTGAGGAAAGCACAAGGGGTGGCAGCCCCTGTCACAGACAGAGCAGAGGCCGCTGTGTTCCTGTCCCTACCAAGGTACATGTTCCCTGTGCTCTGCACCATGCTGGACATTGTACTTGTACCCTTGTCACATACTGCCTCTCCTTGTCACTCACTGCCTCCCCTTGCCGTCTGCTGTCACCCTTTACTTCCCCTTGCCTTCCATTGTCACCCTTTGCCTCTCTATGTTAACCTCTGCCTCCCCCTACCTTATGCTGTCAACCTCTGCCTCTCCTAGTCCACATTACCATGTGGAAAATAGTGAACATGGGTTGGAGTGAAGGAGGGGGCACAAATAATATTTTTATTTTTTGCACATGGGCCCACCACTCACAAACTAAGAAACCACCCCTGTGTGAGCAACTGCCAAGGTACCTGCAAAAGTTTCATATTCCCACTACCCCAGTTGATACCTTTGATCTGTAGATGGACTGTTAGCAGTACCTAGAATCTCAAGTAAATAAAGAAGGGATTAAGATTTTAGCTTTGTGATCCTGACTTTTGTATCTTTTGTTTTTAAATGTAAAACACTTTAAGTCTTATTGGAAGAAAGTGTATAAATAACATTATTATTATTATTATTATTATTATTATTAGTGGCTGCAAGTGCTTAATCTGGAGGAAAATTGCTTGCTACTTCCCTGTGTATCTCAGCTTTGGGGCTAGCTATTCATCACATTTCATGTGGGGGCTCACATAGGATTTTGCTCTGTTTTTACCCTGACTGAGGGTCTAATTTAGATTTCTATGTAAATCTGATGGTTTACATACAAATCTGATGTTTAGGGGTCTGCATACTTCCTTGACCCCAGTTTCCAGATCCTACAGCCAGCTTGAATAATATTCAGCATACACAGACTGACCACTGCCTGCAAACATCATGAATTGCGATAGCTAGTAATGATGGTCATGATGATGATGGTGATCCAAGTCTGCTTCCTCAGACACAGCACTTGTAGCTCGCAAATGCATGCAGGTGTTGTCTATCTCCTACATATGCTTCCTGTTGCATTTGAATTTTAGTTGCACTTATTTGCACAGCCACTTTCCTGTGGCTGTGCAATTCTTTGCAAATCTGAAAAAGGCCCTGGAAGCCTAAAGAAAGTAAGAAGGAAAACATTTTTTTAAATGGCATCCTAGCAGGTTTTTTTCAGGATTTTACCTCCTTCGGGATGATTCCTTCCACTTTCTCTGTTGCTCACAAAACCCCCCACCCAAACCCTCCAGTGGCCATTTCTCTGCAACCTGGAGGTGCGTTCCTCTTCAATTCACTGGGTAGCCTGATTTTACTCTTCTGTGATCAGTGTCAATACTCTAAGAGAGTATATTGGAATGGTCAGCTACCTCCCACTTGCCATTAAGAAAGGGAAAGTTGGCCCTTGCAGGCCATTGTAGTTAACTTTCCATAAGACAAGTAGTCATAGGATAGCTGTTTGTTGTTTGTTCTCTGACAGAGAAGATTGCAGTTTGGAAGTGTGATGGTGTGTTTTCCTGTACTGATATTCAGTGCCCACCTGTGCTTAGCATGTCTGTTTTAGGACTTATGGGAGTTTTCTTTAGGTTAGGTATGGAGGTGGACTCAGCTCTTTACTAAGAAACATGTGGAATGGCAGTCCAGTAGCCATCTTGCTGCAGTGGTGAGTTGCACTCCCTTTCACTACATGGGGTAGGTTGGTTTCCCCCTACTGGGTTAGCAGCTCCATCTGGGTGGGTGAGCTTTTGTATGTGTTATTAGTTTGGGAGTTGGAGACCTCTCATTTCTCTGCCATTGTTATAGCAATTTGCTTAAGCAGATGTTGTGAACTTGGGTTAAGTTAAGCGGCCTCTCTGATTAGCTGGCTGTTCTTTCTTCCACCACCATACTATTTTATTTAAATAATAAAGCTGACCAATTTTGACAATGCTTATATCTCATGTCATTATATATATTGTTTATATATAATGTTTAAGTCTAATTGTTATTCATTATGTATTTGAAGCAGAAACTGTCATCAGCCACTGTCATCATGACTACTATTATCTCGAGATGCGTATGGCTTTTCAAGTGGGCAGAAATACACTGCATTTCCATATTTTTTCATAGAGTTAATTTACGTACATTATGCTATCAACGCTGCACCTGATCCACCGGAACGTGGTTAAGATAACCCAATGCCGGAATCCTGATAGCCATCAGAATGCTGATGACAGAATCCCGACAGGGTCAGGAGAACGACGCTGGAATCCCAACAGCCGGTATCCTGACTGTAAGTATGGTGGGCGGATTAGGGCCTGGGAAATGGGTTAGGTGTAGGCGCCACTCGTGGTGGTGGTGGGAGGGGTTAGGCGGTCTTGGGTGGGGGAGGATAGGGTCAGGCTGCGAGGAAGAGGGAAGATAACCTCTCCCCTGTTGGGATTTCAAGTATCAGGGTGCCGGTGGTTACAATACCGACACCGGTAGCCCGCCGGTTAATCATACTGAACCCCATCCACAGGGTCTAGGTACTGAACTGAGATGGTATTCCTGGAGATTTTCAAAACTAATCTGTTCTTAGGTGTTTATGCTGTTTGGAATCTCCTTTTATTATCCCACTATCTTCAAAAATTGTCTGAGCAAAGAGCTGGAAACAGTGTGATAGCGCCATCTGACAGGGGGGCTGCAGCTGTTGCAGAGCCGGCCCTAACTAATATGATGCCCTAGGCAAGATTTTGGCAGGTGCCCCCTAGCACCACCACTGGTTCTGCCTCTGACCTTGCACATCTTTCCCAGCACCATCAACCTCTACCCATAGCAGTCCTTGTACCCCCTATATTTTAAATAGGAACAGTTCGCACATTGGACGCACAGCCCAAAAAGCGGCATCTTCTTGCATTATTAATGCCCTTATACACATAATGATACACATAGTGCCCCCTACACATTTGCTGCACATTATTAGTGCCCCTATACACATAATGACACACATACAGTAGTACCCTGTTACACATATGCCGCACATTATTAATGCCCTTATACACATAATGACACACATAGTGCCCTTTACACATATGTTGCACATTATTAATGCATTTTTACATGACACACATAATGCTCCTTACACATATTCCGAACACTACTGCACAACCAACCCACTCACATGCACACAGCACTCACACTTCCACTAACACTGTGACCTCTGCCTCTGCTTGGATACATATGTGTCCTCACAAATCTTGCCTCAATGCTAACGTCGGGCACCTTTTTTTAATGAAAATGCATCTTATTTGCATTGCTATGTGGCTAGGATGCATAAGCAGCTTCTGCTGATCACAATGATATGCAGCATGCCTATATACTGTGTGAGACTGTGGCTGTATCTGCATATGAAATGCTACACACAGAATATAGGCATGCCGCATATCATTTTAATCAGCAGAAGCTGATAATGCCCCTAGGCATATCAAATGCCCTAGGCAATTGCCTAGTTTGCCTATGCCTATGGCCGGCTCTGAGCTGTTGTCTGAATTGGAGGGACCGCAGCAGACATTGGCGATATCTAAGGGATACTAATTATTTGCAGGTACCCCAAAACATCTGTTTTCAGGAAATATAAAACCAATATTAATGATAAATAGGCCCCTAAATTGCTAAGTACATTTTTCACCTTAGAAACATATTTGTTTTCTGTTCAGGAGGTATAGGTGTTGCAGTTTACTTTGTCCAAGTTATGATATGGTATTTGTAGTTTTTGTTCACAGGGTATGAAAAGAGAGCACGGTTAATCTGATTCTTTTGTGTTTTTTTTATTCAGTGTAAATGATCTCATTTCTCTTTCCAAAAATGCAGACAAATGAGGAATGCAAATAAAGCTGATTTTCAAAGCTACCTCATTTTGCATAATTCCACTGTGCTTTTACCAAGCTTCTCAGGATACAAATGCTGAATAGCTCAACTGTTTCTGCAAAGTGGAACTAAAATTACTTGCTAAAGAAACATAATTCTTGAGCACTGCACTCTGTGCTTTCATTTGGTTGTATCATATCCAGCGGCTGCTCCTACTTATATTTAGTAGGGGGGCTGCTGTTACCACTGTGCCCTGTGTCCTGCCACCTGCGCAGTGATGGATTGGCTGCAGCCCATAGAAGCCAGATTGTGCTGCGTGAAGGAAGCCAGCTCTCTGCTATTCACAGCCAGATGCGGCAGTCCTGGAGGAAGTGAACACCTCCCAATGGGACTGCCTTCTATTTCTGTGACGGACAGGTAGGACTTCCAATAGGAAGTCACTGCCAGTCATAGTGAAGCCAGTGCAGTCACGGACTCCATCTGCTTTACTGACACTGATCAGGGTGGTGGATTTTACCAGGGGGGATGCAGTGCTGCAGCCCATAGGTAAAATCCACCACTGAAATTTCTGCAGCGGGGTACACTGGGTTCCACAGGGATAACATCGGGGGTGTAGACAGGGCCAGATTAACAATGGGGCAGATGGAGCTCCAGCTCCAGGCCTCCACATAAAAATAGGCTCATCATGCTGGCAGCAGAATGATGTCCAGGTGCACAGCTGGCCAAATAATCATAAATGATAAGTATTCAAATAGTTTTTGTAGTTTTCTCACAAAATTATCAACTTTTTCTATGTTTGTGTATATAGGGAGACATTGGGGCACATACTGTATAGGGTGTACATGCCCACATGGCTCTGGCCACACCCACACAGCACTGGTCACAGCTCATCTTCTTCTTAACATAGGCCCTTGAAATTTTTCAGCTCCAGGCCCATGTGTTCTTAATCCAGCCCAGGGTGTAGAGTAGGATCTTGATCCGAGGCACCAACAGGCTAAAAGCTTTGACTGTTCCCAAGATGCTCAGCGCCGCCTCCTCTATAACCCCGCCTCCATACACAGGAGCTCAGTTTGTAAGTTGGTGCCTGCAGTGCAGGACACTAATAGGCTGAAAAGAGCTTTTTAAAGAAGATAGATAACTTCAGGGATTGCAGCATAGGCACTCTTAGTGCTAGATGCCATTTTGATATCTCATGCTGCAGCTCCATTACCTCCCCCAGTGGCGCTGTATACTCCCGCACCCTGGTTGCCGGGTACTTACAGCGGAGGGCTCCGGTCTTTTTCATCAGGCACACACACTCGCCACAGCTCTCTGGGATCACGTGGCTGCATCTAGGGAGGAGGTAAGGGGATCCCCCAGGCAGGACCCGCTGCAAGTCGCGATACAGCATAGCCATTAGGAGACAGGCCGCACGCGCTGCCATGGACACTGTGTTGGTACAGTGACCCCACTAGACCACCAGGGGGCAGGGGCACAGGTCGGATTCTCCTATAATCCATTTTTCTAAGGCCCACAGTACCCAGTGGTCCAGCTAGGGGAGAAGGCTCTGACCTGTAGCCTCTCCCCCAGCCCCAGGGTGCCATTTCTAGTAAATGCTCCCACCCTGGAGCTGCATCTCTCTGTCTCCCTCACTCCCTGTCAGCGTTTGGCGCCATAACTACGTGCTGACCTGATTCTGGGACTGCATGGGCAAAGTCTCCTCTGTAAAGCCGCCTGCTTCATCAGCGCTGTGCATTTTACAGGACACATAAGTATTCTACATGTCTTTTGACAGTGTTAGTTAAGAAACAGTGCATTACTACAGGGCTATTTAGTACAAGTACCCTGTGTATACATCCAGTCTTTACTGTGCATTGATATATCTATAAGTCTGTATAGCTTTACTTAGTACTACTTAGTATTGCTAGTCCAGTGCAGTTTTATTGTTTGTCATAATTTCTGCATTGTACATGTAACTGTGTGTGTACATGGTTGCTTTGTGATATCTACTTTGTGATATTGCTATCTCTATATTCTGTACCCTGAAGGGACTATGGCCCTCATTCCGAGTTGTTCGCTCGGTATTTTTTATCGCATCGCAGTGAAAATCCGCTTAGTACGCATGCGCAATGTTCGCACTGCGACTGCGCCAAGTAACTTTACTATGAAGAAAGTATTTTTACTCACGGCTTTTTCTTCGCTCCAGCGATCGTAATGTGATTGACAGGAAATGGGTGTTACTGGGCGGAAACACGGCGTTTCAGGGGCGTGTGGCTGAAAACGCTACCGTTTCCGGAAAAAACGCAGGAGTGGCCGGAGAAACGGTGGGAGTGCCTGGGCGAACGCTGGGTGTGTTTGTGACGTCAACCAGGAACGACAAGCACTGAAATGATCGCACAGGCAGAGTAAGTCTGGAGCTACTCTGAAACTGCTAAGTAGTTAGTAATCGCAATATTGCGAATACATCGGTCGCAATTTTAAGAAGCTAAGATTCACTCCCAGTAGGCGGCGGCTTAGCGTGTGTAACTCTGCTAAATTCGCCTTGCGACCGATCAACTCGGAATGAGGGCCAATGTGCGTCAGGGTTATTATCTGATATAGGTATTTCACAGGATATACTTATTTTGTATTTTTCTATGTGATTTTCAGTCACTATATACCTCCTGAATCCTCTGTTTGTGCTGCCACACTGCACAGGGGGTTCTTGGTTAGGTATTAAATCTGCTGTTATTGTACTGTATCGCCCGTGGTCTACGCTTTCATATCATGTCAGCTACAAGGGGCAATAGCTCTGTGGCTGATCCCGCAATATGCGGTGGTGATGCCACAGATGCATTAGAGGAAAACATAGCAGCGGAGGGTTCAGGTTCTGTGGGTTCCTTACCCCCAGTCTGTCTGTAGCAATGGGGGCACATCATGACCCGCCTTGGGCTACTTTATCTAATTTACTGACTACACTGGTAACTAGACTTACGCCCCCTTTGGGACCTCACATGCCTTTACAGCCACATATCGTCCCTGCGGTTAATCCGCCATGGGCAGATCTCTTGTCCACTCAGTTACAGCAATTGAATCACTCATTGACTAAACAGAAACACAACCCTCACCTGCCTAAGACCAAGGGGTCCTCTAAGCGGGCCATTAGTACCTCACAATCCACTTATGTTTCAGATACTTCGTCCGATGAGGATGGCGTGTATACTGACCCCTCAGACACTGATCAAGATGCTTCTGATGGGGAGTCTGTTTCACAGGTGGATGTTCCTGACCTATAAGAGGCTATCAGGCTGATTCTTCTAATTGATGATGACCCAGAACCTGTCGTTGCCTCTAAGAAACCTGATAGATTCAAACGTCAGAAGGTTACCAAATTAATTTTGCCTCATTCTGACCACTTAGTTGATATACGTCAGGAATCCTGGGAAAATCCAGGAAAGAAATTCACACCTCACAAGAAGATGCTAGCTTGCTACCCCCTCGCTGCAGAGCTAAGTAAAAATTGGGTAACACCGCCACTGGTGGACTCGCAAGTCGCTCGGCTGGTGGTGTCCTCTGCTCTGCCTGTCACTACCATCTCCTCTCTGAAGGAACCGACGGATAAGCGTGTGGAGGGCTGCTTAAAGTCTATTTATACCCTTGCAGGAGCTGTGCATCAGCCCACTATTGCGGCTACTTGGGCTGCAGAAGCTATTGAAGCGTGGGTTTAGGAGGTGGAAGCAGAGCTGCCATCCAATTTTTCTGATAATGCTAGACAATGTCTTTTGTTTATTGTCACAGCCTCTCATTACATTAAGGAGGCGGCTTCTGATGCCAGTGTTCTGGCAGCCAAGGCCTCTACTACGTCCATTCTGGCTCGCCGGATTCTCTGGTTGCAGTCCTGGTCTGTGGATATGGACTCTAAGAAAACCCTGGAGGTGCTCTCTTTTAAGGGGAACATCCTTTCTGGTGAAGATCTCAACAACATTGTTACTTATTTAGCTTCCGCTAAGATGGCATGTCTACCTAGTACTGCTCCTTCGGCTCCGAAGGTTAAGAGTACTTCCTTTCGTTCCTTTCAACCTCCAGGTAAACCAAAGGGCCTGGCATACATAAAAACAGGCTCGCACTTCCAAAACCACTAAGCCCAAACCTAAACATGCCTGGGCTGCCCATCAGCCTGCTTCCAAATCAGACAAGCCCACTGCATGACGGGTCGGGCCTCCCCCTGGGGGATCCCATGGTGGGAGGCTGACTTCTATGGTTTAGCCAGGTATGGTTGAAGACCACTTCAGATGCCTGGGTAAGGGAAGTCATCACTCACGGATATGCCATATCCTTCAAGAAACGTCCCCCTCATCAATTTTGCCTGACAAACATCCCTTCGGATCAGGTAAAGGCAAAAACTCTTCATTTGGTGGTACAGTCCCTCCTGGACACAGGAGTGGTAGTGCCGGTGCATCTGGCTCAGAGATGCAGGGGGTAGTATTCACCACTGTTCCTAGTCCTGAAACCGAATGGTTCCTCCCAGCCCATTCTCAACCTCAAGTCTTTGAACAAATTTTTGAGGGTCTCCAAGTTTTGTATGGGAACTCTTCACTCTATTGTTCTGGCTTTGGAGCCTGGGGACTATATGGTCTCTCTAGACATACAGGATGCTTACCTCTATATTGCTATTGCCATATTGCATCAGCAATACCTGCGGTTTGCTATTGGCAACCTCCATTATCAATTCCGGGCCTTACCTTTTGGATTGACCATGGCTCCGCGAGTCTTTACCAAGGTCATGGCGGTGATGACAGCCCTGCTCCGCCGTCAGGGCATCAGGATCCTACCGAATCTGAACGACTTGCTGATCCTGGCGAATTCCCCAGAAGTTCTCCTCCGTCAGTGTTATGCACACCAGTGCCAGCAGGAAAGTACTGGTGTCAGAACTGTTATGCACTCCAGTGTCTGCAGGAATGTACTGGTGTTTGAACTGTTATGCAAAACAGATGGACTCACAGACAAACTGGGGGATATGACATAACGTACACAGAAGGTGATAGGGTAACAAAATACACACAAAGTGAACAGAGAAGCCCAGAGGCTAAGGAACTGGGTATCTCCCTTGTATTAGAACTGCTAAGATGGAAAAAGCAAGATGTTGTGTTTTAATACGTAGAGTACCCGAAATGCTGTTGCTAAGGGCAACAGCAAAACCCTAAAGGGTTACCAACGGGTGTGGCAGTAAACTCCTTGGTCAGAGATGGAATGATAGACACAAGGAGAATCTCCACAATCCAAATTCTCACTTGCAGTGCACAGGTTTTAGCTTACTGCCACTAAACTGACCCCTGACACCTAGCACAGTGAGACAGGATTAGACAGGCAAGTCTTAGAATACAGCCGCAAACTTGCTAAGTTCACAGAGTAGTAACAGAACCCCAGCAAGCTAAACGACTGACTCCAGTCTTACTGCTAGGTCTGGATTGGCAGAGTGTAATACCAAATTCCCAGGCCTATTTGCAGTAATCAACAAACAAATACAAAGCTACACAGTACTGGCTAACGTTCATGAACTGACTAACCAACAAAGATTCAGCAGCATCTGCTTACCCTGAAAAGAGGCCTTATAAAGCAGGTGCTGTCCACGCCCCACTCAGACCTCACAGACTGTGAGCACAAAAACCAGCACCGGATCCCCTGCCGTGCACAGAGCCTATAACCACTGCACAGCAAAAGACCCGAACCGGAGTATCAGCTGCGCTCAGGTTACTCCACTAGCACTTGTCTCCCGGTTGCCATGACGACGTGGCAGCACAGGGCAGGAGACCCTAACAGTACCCCCCCTCTGACGAGGGGTCAAAGAACCCCTACCACCGGGTTTATCGGGGAACTGCGAGAAGAAAGAGCGTATCAGTCTGGGGGCATGAAGATCACAACTGCGCACCCACGACCGCTCCTCCGGGCCATACCCCTTCCAGTGCACCAAAAATGACAGCCGACCCCGAACCACCTTGGAGTCAAGAATCCTTTCAACAACAAACTCCCTCTGGCCACGTATCAGAAGAGGGGAAGGTCTTCCACTGGTAGAAGGATTACTAATCGCCCGTTTTAAAAGGGAACAATGAAATGTTTTATTGATACCCAAAGAACGGGGCAGATCTAACTGAAATGCCACCGGATTGATAACCCTGGTGATCTTATAAGGGCCGATGAACCGGGGCCCTAACTTATGAGATGGCTGTCTCAACTTCAAATTCTTGGTAGACAACCAGACGAAGTCTCCTAATTTGAAGCTGCAGGGTCTTTTCCGCTTATCAAAAACCCTTTTGGTCACTAATGACACAGACACAAGGGCTTTCTTCACTTTCCGCCAAATACCTCTAAGGACCGAAACCACAGAGGAACCACCAGGCGTGGAGTCCACGGGGTCAAAAGAATTGGCCTTAGGATGATGCCCATACACACAAAGGAAGGGAGAGATCCCTGTAGCAGAGTGAGCCGCGTTGTTATAGGCAAACTCCGCCATGGACAGATGAGCAACCCAGTCAGTCTGACACTTGGAGACATAACACCTGAGGAACTGCTCCAAGGACTGGTTCACCCTTTCAGTCTGCCCATTAGACTGCGGATGGTAGCCTGACGACAAGCTGACAGAAATCTGGAGATCGGAACAAAATGCCCTCCAGAATTTGGCCACAAACTGGGATCCGCGGTCAGAGACCACATCAAGTGGCAACCCATGGAGACGCACAACATGCAGCATAAATAATTCAGACAGGCGTCTGGCTGATGGCAGCCCAACCAGTGGAACGAAGTGCGCCATCTTCGAAAACCTGTCAATGACAACCCAGATGGCTGTCATCCCCGAGGATTTGGGCAAGTCCACCACAAAATCCATTGAAATGTGGGTCCATGGCTTAGATGGGATAGAGAGTGGATGTAATGGGCCAACAGGAACCCCTCTAGGAGTCTTATTTCGGGCACAGATGTCACATGCCCGAACCCACTGATCCACATCCTTAGCCACCGAGGGCCACCACACCGCCCTAGATAGCAACTCCCGAGTTCTGGCAATACCCGGGTGACCTGCCGACTTCTTGGCATGGAATTCCAGGAACACTCGCTGTCTTAACCTAGGAGGCACAAACAAAAGACCTACCGGAAGGTCTGGAGGAGCCTGCTCCTGTGCTCTAAGGACTAATGATAAGAGGTCCTGGGTAATGCCCACTTTAATACATGATGGGGAAACAATGGGCAACGGCTCCTCGGTGGTCTCCTGGATTGGAGCAAAACTCTGCGAGAGCGCATCAGCCTTGATGTTTTTTGACCCAGGGCGATATGTTATCAAAAAATTAAAGCGAGCAAAAAACAAAGCCCATCGTGCCTGCCTGGCATTGAGACGCTTCGCTGACTCTAAATATGCCAGATTCTTATGGTCAGTGAGAATTGAGACCACAAACTTAGCCCCCTCAAGCCAGTGTCTCCACTCTTCGAGTGCATCCTTAATAGCCAACAATTCCCGGTTACCCACGTCATAATTCATCTCGGCAGGCGAAAATTTACGGGAAAAGTAAGCACAGGGATGAAGGCGATTATCAGACACTCCCATCTGAGAAAGCACTGCCCCAATACCCATCTCAGAGGCATCCACCTCCACCACAAAAGGACGCTCTGGATCTGGGTGTCGCAGCACCTTGGCCGAAACAAATGCCCTTTTGAGACGGGCAAAAGCCGCTTTAGCCTCACAAGACCAGTGAGCAACATCCGCCCCTTTCTTAGTGAGTGCCACCAAGGGCGCCACTATAGACGAAAATCCAGCGATAAATCGTCTATAAAAATTCGCAAAGCCCAGGAAACGCTGAAGCGCCTTCAAACTAGTGGGCTGCACCCAATCCAGGACTGCCTGTACCTTGGAACCCTCCATTTGGAAACCTTCTGGGGAGATAATATATCCTAGAAATGCGATTTGCTGAACTTCAAATTCGCACTTCTCCAGCTTTGCCCCAAGCCGGTGGTCTCTGAGTTTCTGGAGGACTAAGCGTACATGCTTCCGATGTTCCTCCAGGGAATGGGAGAAGATTAGGATGTCATCTAAGTATACAACTAAGAATCTATCCAAATATTCCCTGAGCACATCATTCATGAAATCCTGGAAGACTGCCGGGGCATTACAGAGCCCAAAAGGCATCACCAAATATTCATAATGCCCTGAGTGGGTATTAAAGGCAGTCTTCCATTCATCCCCCTCTCTTATTCGGATTAGATTGTACGCCCCGCGTAGGTCAATCTTAGAAAAAATGGTGGCAGTACGAAGCTGGTCAAACAAGACCGAAATGAGAGGCAGTGGGTATGAGTTTTTAATCGTGATACGGTTCAATTCCCTGAAGTCGATGCAGGGTCGCAACGAACCGTCCTTTTTACCCACGAAGAAGAACCCCGACCCAACTGGAGACTGTGAAGGTCTGATAAATCCCTTAGCCAAGTTCTCCTGAATGTACTCTGCCATAGCCTGAGTCTCAGGACGTGACAGGGAGTACAACCTGCTCTTGGGAAGCTTAGCATTTGGCAACAAATCAATGGCACAGTCATAGGGGCGATGGGGAGGTAGTACCTCTGCAACTTTTTTGGAGAACACGTCCGCAAAATCTGCATAACACCCTGGCAATCCTGGCAAACTTAGCTGCGAGAGCCTGACTGGAAGGCTCAAGCAACTCCTGAAACAATCAGTACCCCAACTAAGAATCTCCCCAGAGACCCAGTCAAATTGAGGATTGTGGGCCCTTAACAGGGTAACCCCAACACCAATGGGGCAAAAGTACAGACAGTCACATAAAAGGACAATTTTTCAGAGTGTGTGGCTCCAATAAACAAAGAAATCTGGCTAGTGCAAGAGGTAATTTTACCTTGGGATAATGGTTCCCCGTTTAACCCACAAATCTCAATTTCCGATGCCAAGGGTACTAAGGGAACAGAGTGTTTCAGGGCGAATTGGCGGTCCATAAAAACCCCGTCGGCCCCACTGTCCACAAAGGCCTCAGTCTTGACAGTTTGACCGAGGATCTTCAAGGTCACCGGAATGATAAAAGTCTTCTTGGGAAATTCTGACTTCTGGCCTGACAGGATATTTCCCATCACCCTCAGGCCCTGAAGTTTTCCGGCTTTTCTGGGCATGATACTACCACATGACCTTTATTCCCACAGTACAAACACAACCCCTGCTGTCTCCTCCGCGTCTTCTCACGCGAGGAGAGGCGGGTAGCCCCAATCTGCATAGGCTCCTCAGAAAATTCCTCAGAGTCTGAGGTTCCCTTGGGAAGGAAGGAAATCTCAGTCTCCCTTTCAAGCCTACGCTCTCTCAGCCGTCTATCCACCCGGATGGATAACTGCATGAGCTGATCCAAGCTATCAGGCAAGGGATATTGTACCAGTTGGTCCTTTATCTGGTTAGAAAGACCTCTTCGGTACTGGTGTCTCAGGGCTGGGTCATTCCACTGGGTATCATGGGCCAACCTCCGAAACTCCGTACAGTAAACCTCAACTGGCCTGCGCCCTTGCTTAAGGATCGAAATCTGAGCCTCGGCTGAGGCCGTCTTGTCAGGGTCATCATACAACATGCCCAGTGCCGTAAAAAAAGCATCAACACTTTTAAGCGACGGACAGTCAGGCTGCAACCCATATGCCCAGACCTGTGGGTCTCCTTGTAGCAAGGAAATCACTATGCCCACCCGCTGAATCTCCGACCCAGAAGACTGAGGCCTAAGCCGGAAGTATAGCTTGCAGCTCTCCATGAAACAAAAGAACTGCGAGCGATCTCCAGAAAAACGATCCGGGAGATTTACTTTCGGCTCCTTAACCCCTGCAGGTGCTGCTGCTGCGGGAGCTCCGCCAGCAGCCTGGGAGGTGTGCATTTTAATGGACAAATCATTAAATTGTCGAGTCAGGACCTGCACCTGATCGACCACCTGTTGCAACGTATTTTGAGGGGTATGCTCCATATTCCCACAAAATTTCAACAGGAGTATTAGGCTGCTGAATATGTTATGCACACCAGTGCCAGCAGGAAAGTACTGGTGTCAGAACTGTTATGCACTCCAGTGTCTGCAGGAATGTACTGGTGTTTGAACTGTTATGCAAAACAGATGGACTCACAGACAAACTGGGGGATATGACATAACGTACACAGAAGGTGATAGGGTAACAAAATACACACAAAGTGAACAGAGAAGCCCAGAGGCTAAGGAACTGGGTATCTCCCTTGTATTAGAACTGCTAAGATGGAAAAAGCAAGATGTTGTGTTTTAATACGTAGAGTACCCGAAATGCTGTTGCTAAGGGCAACAGCAAAACCCTAAAGGGTTACCAACGGGTGTGGCAGTAAACTCCTTGGTCAGAGATGGAATGATAGACACAAGGAGAATCTCCACAATCCAAATTCTCACTTGCAGTGCACAGGTTTTAGCTTACTGCCACTAAACTGACCCCTGACACCTAGCACAGTGAGACAGGATTAGACAGGCAAGTCTTAGAATACAGCCGCAAACTTGCTAAGTTCACAGAGTAGTAACAGAACCCCAGCAAGCTAAACGACTGACTCCAGTCTTACTGCTAGGTCTGGATTGGCAGAGTGTAATACCAAATTCCCAGGCCTATTTGCAGTAATCAACAAACAAATACAAAGCTACACAGTACTGGCTAACGTTCATGAACTGACTAACCAACAAAGATTCAGCAGCATCTGCTTACCCTGAAAAGAGGCCTTATAAAGCAGGTGCTGTCCACGCCCCACTCAGACCTCACAGACTGTGAGCACAAAAACCAGCACCGGATCCCCTGCCGTGCACAGAGCCTATAACCACTGCACAGCAAAAGACCCGAACCGGAGTATCAGCTGCGCTCAGGTTACTCCACTAGCACTTGTCTCCCGGTTGCCATGACGACGTGGCAGCACAGGGCAGGAGACCCTAACAGTCAGGTGGATCTGATGGTCCAGTTTCTTCAAGCCCACGGGTGGCTCATCAACTGGATGAAATCTTCTCTGGTCCCTGCTCAGAGCATGGTGCACCTGGAGGCATTGTTGGACACTCACAACAAACAGTTGTTCTTGTCACAGGAGGAGGTCCTGAACCTTCAGGACAGGATTCGATGCTTCCTCTCTCGCCCGCGAGTGTCGATACACTCGGCGATGCAAGTACTAGGCCTCGTGGTGTCGGCTTTTGACATGGTGGAGTACGTTCAATTTCATTCCCGCCCTCTCCAGAAGATGATTCTTACCAAGTGGGACGGCCTGCCTCACCTGATCAGGTCTCAAATGATCTCCTTGTCTCTGGAGGTTTGTCTGTCACTGAGCTGGTGGCTACAGAACCAACGATTGAGCAGGGGTTGTCCCTTCTGGATCTCCAACTGGGTACTCCTGACAATGGATGCCAGTCTGAGGGGTTGGGGTGCGGTGTTGGAGCAACACTCCCTTCAGGGTCGGTGGACCAGGGAGGAGTCTCTCCTACCGATAAACATTCTGGAATTGCGGGCGGTGTTCAGTGCTCTGAACCTGGCCCAGCATCTGATACAGAACGGGCCTTTTCAAGTACTGTCGGACAACGCCACCATAGTGGCATACATAAATCATTAAGGTGGCACTCGAAGCCACATTGCAATGATGGAAGTGTCAAGGATTCTTCAGTGAGCGGAACGCCATCTGCCAGCCATATCGGCAGTGTTCATTCCGGGGGTCCTCAACTGGGAAGCGGTCAATGTACAGAGGGAAAAAGTAGCAGGTGCACTGTCTCACACTAGCTCAACCTGTAATAACCAGAGGCACTTAGCATATTCCTGGCCAGGGCTATGAGCTTACCCACCACATCAAGGTAGCCTCTCATTGGGTAAGTCCCTAACACTAACTATAGGGGTTCAGGTCCGGGGGGCAGTACACCCCAGAGTAATGTGTGTGAGTAATGTGAGGAGTAAAAGAAAATAATGTGAAAGCTTTACATATATATAAGACAAACTAAGTGCCATAGTGTAATGAAAGTGTTAAATTGCAATGCCCCAGGGACGTCCAGCCATGGCAGGCACAGGGAGCCCCGCACCCCAGAGAATCCCCCCAATATTGACTGCCATAGTAAACCAAAATGTAGGAGTCTTACCTCAGTGTGCTCATTCTACATATGCAGGCAAAGTGCTAGACTATTTAAATCAGTGAGGGTAGGTGGGGCAGGGTGCTAAATTAGGATGAAGGTGTCTCCTACCTTCAGAAATATGTATAAATAAATACATCAGTTACAAAGGGAAGGGGGCCCTAATTTGCACACCTTAATTAGGTAGTGAGGTGCTACTCTGCTTGAGACTTAATACAATGTACAGAGGGAAAAAGTAGCAGGTGCACAATCTCACACTAGCTCAACTTGTAGTAACCAGAGGCACTTAGCATATTCCTGGCCTAGGCTATGAGCTTACCCACCGCATCAAGGTAGCCTCTCATTGGGTAAGTCCCTAACACTAACTATAGGGGTTCAGGTCCGGGGGGCAGGACACCCCAGAACCACCCAGCCAAACAACCCCAGGGCATCGCAAGAGTGATACAAATAAAGAGTTAAAGAGGTAGGAGCAGCTGCTGCTGCATGTGTGAGTAATGTGAGGAGTAAAAGAAAATAATGTGAACGTTTTACATATATATAAGACAAACTAAGTGCCATAGTGTAATGAAAGTGTTAAATTGCGATGCCCCAGGGACGTCCAGCCACGGCAGGCACAGGGAGCCCCGCACCCCAGAGAATCCCCCCAATATTGACTGCCATAGTAAACCAAAATGTAGGAGTCTTACCTCAGTGTGCTCATTCTACATATGCAGGCAAAGTGCTAGACTATTTAAAATCAGTGAGGGTAGGTAGGTAAGACGCACTTAACTTCTTTGGGTTTGTATGGTATTAGCCGCTGATAGGTATTAGCCGCTGATACCTTCTCCTGTCATGAGAATGTGGTGTATGTGGCTACTAACGGTTGTCGTCTCTTTTACCTGCTACTGCATTGGACTGGTTAACAAAACTGAACTCCTGTGCATGGAGGCGAGGTTATAGAGGAGGCGGCGCTGAGCATCATGGGAACAGTCAAAGCTTTTAGCCTGCTGGTGCCTCGGATCAAGATCCTACTCTACACCCCCAATGTTATCCCTGTGGAACCCAGTGAACCTTGCAGAAAGAGATTTAACAATCAATATAAACCATGTATACATTTTTATGATAGCACAATGACAAAATATTTATTTTCTAAAATTCCTTAATTCAGTCACATGCAAGTCAGTTATCTGCCAGCAAAAATCTCCTTGTTAGTATTATTTCCAGAGGCTTCTTTCAAATCTGCTGAGCAAAATGAACCCATGGCAGTGATGTTAAATTGGTCTAATGAGTTATTTCTGATGTGTTTATAAAATAAACATGTGTAAGTAATTTCTGAAGCTTGTTGCAAACATGACAATAATATAATTTTTTTTTGCTTCTTTCTGCGTAAAGCCAATGGGGGCCATTCTGACCTGATCGTTCGCTGCAGTTTGTCGCAATGTAGCGATCGGGTCAGAACTGCGCATGCGCCAGCGCCGCAGTGCACCAGTGTATGGCAGTCGTCGTTGTCTAGCGATCACCTCTGAGACAGAGGCGGTTGCTGGGTGGGAGGGGGCTGGGTGGCGGCGTTAAGCTGCCGTTTAGGGGGAGCAGTCTGGCCAATGCAGGTGTGGCTGAACCGTTGGGGGGGTGGGCTGCAGCGGCTACGTGACATCTCACGCAGCTGCTGCGGCTAGCGGCAGCGACGAACAAGTCCCGGTCAGCCGCAGGAGCTTCGCTGGCCGGGAGTTACTCCAGAAATACAAAAGCATTGCCGCTGTGCGATGCTTTTGTATTTGTGTGTGTGGGGGGGGGGGGGGGCGGACTGACATGCGGGGCGGACTAGCCCTGTGCTAGGTGTCCCCCCGCATGTCAGGGAAGATGATCGTACCTGTGCTAAATTTAGCACAGCTACGATCAACTAGGAATGACCCCCTATGTGCATTAAATATGGCCCTCAGATGCAAAGGACCATGGCAAAAATAATAAAAGTCTGAAACTAAGAGAAAAACTGCCATAAGATATGTATATGCTTTTTAAATCTTTGCATACAATAGCAGATCCATTCATAAAACAATCAATCAATCAATCAATCAATCAATCAATCAATCAATCCATCACCACTGCACATGGGCCACTGAGTCCAGAGGGGGCCCTCACTGCACACGCTGCACCCATTTTAAATACTTACCCCTCCGGAGTCCCACGCCGATGTCAACAGCGCTGTGGAATCACAGTGAAAATGGCGCAGCTCGGTGCTCAGATTCTCCAGCACTGCTGGCAGAGAGGAGGGGGCTCAAATGTAGGAGGCAGCACACAGGCCTCCTCCTCTCTTAAAGCGCCCCTGAAAACTGCCCTTATTGCGGAGGTACTAAATCTCTCTATGGTATTCAAGCAGTGAAAAGTGTGGAGAAGTTGCCCATAGCACCCAAAATAGCTTTGAGGTAGCATTTATCAAGTATAGAGTATTCAATAAAATGATAGGTGGAATCTGATTGGTCCGCTTTTCGTTTCTTTTCACTGGTTGATACATCAACCCCTCAGCCTCTTGTCTTGTATACAGTAGTTCTTCATTTGCATAATTCATAAATATATATTTAAAGATAAACATTTATATTGGTTCTTATATTCATTGATGTATATATTTTTACAACGCTTTAATGATTTTTGCTCTTTGCAGCTTTAAGTTATGTTACATGTTCATTTGTTTCTGAAAGTTGACTTTGAAGGTATGTGGTGACAAAATATTACATGTCTGGGAAAATAAATGATGGGTACCTTTAAAGCTTGTTTTTCTAAGAGCATTTGTCCTGCTATTTGGGATACCCAAATTTGTAACATTTCACCAGAGGCACAAGAACAGTTGAAGTCAATAAATGTATTAAAAGCTTTCCACAAATTGATATACTGTCTAGCCTTCAGTATGTGTCAAGTGCAAAAATGTGTAGCACATAACCCAGTACGTAAACTGCATGAAGACTAGCAATAATGGTAGACTACTAGCCACCTTAAATTCTATTTATTATTAAGCAGCAATTTTCAGCCCTTTCACAGCAGTTTATTGGTGATAAAAATCTCCTAACGCCCCATATTATAAACAGTAATAATGATTTGTAAGTGCAAGTGAGTTATAACTGCCTGGAGTATTAAGAACTAACTGATAGCTTTGCCAGGCAATACTAAATTTTAATTGTAAAGGTATCGATGGCTATAGAATTGTAAAAGTGGGGGTGACTGCAGAATTGTAGAATGGGCTACTCCAGATGCAAAATTCTTTTGGAAAGCCAAGTGTGGAAGGGTTGCATATCTGCAAGCAGATATGGGTCACTCACATACCAAATGTACACCTGCCTTTTAAGCAGGGTCGGATTAGCCGACAGGTTTACACCCCCGGTGGGCCATTCTCCCTGAGAGCCCATCCCTTCCTTTAGGGATCATGGAGGTCATTCCGACCTGATCGCACGCTAGGATTTTTTACTGCGCTGCGATCAGGTCAGAACTGCGCAGATGCATTGTACGGCTACAAAGCGGATCATTGCTGAGCGATGGATTTAACAAAGAATCCATTCACACAGCCGATCGCAAGGAGATTGACAGGAAGAGGGCGTTTGTGGGTGTCAACTGACCATTTTCACAGGCGTATCCAAGCGTTTGCAGGTCAGGTGTCTGACGTCAATTCCGGACCAGAATAGGCTGAAGTGATCTGAGCGGCTGAGTAAGTTCTGAGCTACTCAGAAACTGCACAAAACTTTTTTGTAGTGATCGGCTGCACAGGCGTTCGCACACTTGCAAACAAACATACACTCCCCTATAGGCAGCGACTATCTGATTGCAGTGCTGCAAAAAAAAATACCTAGTGAGCGATCAGGTCGGAATGACCCTCCATGTTCCAGACTGTGCACTTGAATTATACATATGTTTTATTACACTGTACAGGATTAGGGTGTATTTTCTACAGTGCATTTCTGTTATTAATCTGGCACATTATCGTGCATGCACTAGCAGTATTTACTTTATCTCAGAGGCGTCACTGGGTCTGGTGACACCCGGTGCACAGTCTGCATCCTCTAGCGTGTTGGAGGCACACCAATTGTTAGAAGGGGTATGTGGCCTCGTGGGGGGACACGACCCAGTGACATCACTCTGGGGGCAGCTCAGCATCACCCGAAGAAGCTGGGCTGCCCACGGAGACCAGTAAATGTAGTGTGTGCTCCCTATGTATGACAGGAGCCTAGTGCTGCAGGAGACTGTCACAATGGAGCACATGGCTACTGCGAATGTGAGAAGCCAGCATTTTAGTGTCACCCCCTCCGAGGGTGACACCTGGGTATGGTCCGCACCCCCTGCATCCCCCCTTCTGACACCACTGCTTTATCTATCAAGGGGCCCAGACCATGCACTCTCTAATGGTTAGCCAATTCTGTGGTGGCTGGCCAACCACCTATGGGGGCTGGTCAACCCCTATGTATGGGCTCCTTCCACTGCATTCCACCAGTGGGCCGCTCATGTTTCAGTCCGACACTGCTTTTAAGAAATAGATTTTATAGTATAAGTTAGATTTATTTTAAATGCTATAAATAAAGTAGTGATTCTCATTTACTGTACATATATCAAAGCTCAGATTGTCGTGAAAACATCCATCTGTTCCAGTAAATAAATACATAAATATCTCCTAATTAGTAGTATCCAGAGTTCTGAATATCTCCAGTTGATAACAAGATGGTGAGTGGGAGATAGATCTGCAATAATAAAGTGTCATAGTAGCAGGGTCACAGAAAGTCATTATAATACTGATGTAGAACAAAGTAAAGGTTTTAAAATGACCTTTTAAATTGTGACATTTCCCCTTGTCGGTTTGCACTAGTGTCAAATGTCCAATACATTTTATATGAGTCTCTTGCTGATCTCTTAAATGTACTTACTTTCTAACCAGGTCATCTCCAAGGATGAAATAAAGAAAAGATGATGTGCAAATTCATCTCATGTCTGCACAAATGTTTTAATTACTTTTGTGAAATCAAAATGTCTCCAAATGATATTTGTTAAACAAGAAAGTATAAAATGAAAATATCTTAAAGTCAGTGTGGGCCAGATATAAAGACTAAAAAACAGCAACTATAGCATTTTTCCTCAGTAATCACTGTATACACTGTACACTTTGGCTGTTTATTCTGCTGCACCTTATGGATACAGACATTTGTGACTTCGCAGATAGGAAAACTTACTTTAAAGCATAATTTACAAACACTTTGCCCACTAATTTAAACTTGTTTAAATAACTGCTAATATAGCACTTTTTGAACCATATTTCACTAAAGGGCCCTACACACTGACCGATCCGGCGCCGAGCTGCTCGATGGCGGATATGGCCGACGGGCGACCCGGCGGCGGGGGGGTGGGGGCAGTGATGGGGGAGTGAAGTTTCTTCTCTCCCCCCGTCTCCTGGCTCCATAGAAGTGCAGGCAAATATGGACGAGATCGTCCATATTGGCCTGCCTGCACAGCCGACGGGGCACCAGCGATGAACGAGTGCATGGCCGCGCATCGTTCATCGCTTGTGCCTCCACACTCAAAGATATGAACGGTATCTCGTTCATTAATGAACGAGATCATTCATATCTTTGAGTGATATCGCCCAGTGTGTAGGGCCTATTATTCAGTAATTTACAATGGTATGTGGCAGTGTCAGGTCTGCATATATTTAAAGTGATTGTGGACATTTGGACACATTCTATGAACTGACTACATGTAGCTAATCAAAGGTTATTAGAAGTCAGACGCGATGTGAGCACAAAGTGCAGGGTCACTGAATCAGTCCAGACCTCATTAATGGCATGTAACAGGGAAATTAGATTTATTTATTAACAATTACTTACAGTACATAGCGCCAGCATATTCTATTATGCTTTATGATTTGGAATAAAACAGTAATAAAACAAATGTGGGTAATAGCACACAGACAAAGCAGTACGAGGTTCCTGCTTGCAAGCTAAGCTCTCTATACTGTGAACTCACATCATAAATAAACTACAAGATTAAGGTAGTGGGCAGTATTTACAGTAAACCTATAGGAAAAGGTATTAACTGAAGATAACACAAATATTGGAGACACTTGAAATTAGCCACTAATGATTGGCTGGACGAGGCAATCTTACAGAATGTACTGAAGGCCTTTCTGTACACTTATATAAATCTATTCCTTTATACTTAATTCAATTAATTAGATGGGGATATTTAAAACCAAATAGTCTAGTGCAGTGATGGCGAACCTTTGACACTCCAGCTGTTGTTGAACTACACATCCCAGCATGCCCTGCTACAGTTTTGCTATTTGGCCATGCTAAAACTGTAGCAGGGCATGCTGGGATGTGTAGTTCTACAACAGGTCGAGTGCCAAAGGTTTGCCATTACTGAGCTAGTGTATCTAAGTGAGTGACAATGTTTCCCTAAAAGTACTACATAATATCTCCTACAAGGTAGATATATTAAGCCTAAGTGATAAAGCAGTGAAAAGTGCAAGGTGATAATGCACCAGCCAATCAGCTCCAATATGTAAATTGACAGCAGCTGACTGGCTTGTGCATTATCAATTTGCACTTATCACTCTTTATCACTTCTTTATCCCTTCTCCAGGCTTAATACATCTGCCCCAATGTGTTTTATAACAGCACCAAAATCAGGGAAAGCCTTTCAGATAATTAGATCTCCTCCCACTCTAGCTCTTTTATATGTTGTTGGTAGCAAATTGTTGCAAAATGGCAAATACAATGTACAGTAAAAGCAATAATGATTGAAGATGTAACCAATCTTATCCTTCCATCATCATGAGTGAATAATGACTACAGTACTTCACAAAATTCTTGTGCAGCCACATGATGTGAAGTCAATATTTTGTATGACTCTGCCCTCATTTTCCTACAGAGCAACAAACAAACAAAATATTGCTTACATATTATGTACTGGTAATGGTAATAATCAGCAGAGTAGTGATGTTAGGCTTCTGTCAAACAGATGAGGGGAAAATGTGATGCCAATCAACATCTATATGAAAGGGAAGGAATCTCCCAATTCACCTACAGAAGTGGTGGGAACTCTTAATTATGTGTTGTATTATTTTTTTTGTATTAAGAAGTCTCATATCTGTTTTACTGTACTTTGGAAAATTCTGATTTTATATTGCCATTCTGGCTGGTGAAAACAATAGTGCTTCTATATCTGGATATTGCTAAATACCAAATAGCACACATTCGATGCAGCTACAGTACAGCAATCCTTCAGATACTAAACTTGATCTGTCTAAAGCACATCAGGCAAATGCAAATTGCATAAATCTACTATTTGAGAAATGCTTTGTTGAAATGTTAGTAGAGACAAGCTAAAATCTCCTCAATTATTCTTTATGAGTGATGTGAATTCTTGTATAAACAACTGTGACATCTATCATTATTTTTTGTGACTAGTGATGTTACAGAGTTTCTATCAGTACGTGATGCAATAATACTAGAACAAAAATGTTGAATGCATGTGTCAAAAATGTTTATTCGTGTATTTTAAGTAATATATTGCGCATCCAATTTTAAATTATACTGATATTGTCAGTATACGGTTATTCTGATGTCAACTTGAAGATCACTAATCTGTATTAAAACTTTTAACATGGCTCTTTTTTGTATGGCCATGGAAAGTCAAGTTGATATTCTAATATCCTTATACAGTATTTCACAGTACGTGATGCATGATCTCATATAGAATGTCTCCACTAGGAGTGGTATTCTATTAGAGATTGCTATTTGTTGATAACTTATTTTACCGCTTCTTAACAATCAATATGTCAGGTTTCACTCATATAAATAAATGTAAACATGGCAGAAATGTTTATTTCAAATAAAAATATAATTATGAGCTCAAACAATGAAATAATATTATAAATATAATATATATATATATATATATATATATATATATAAAGAAAGAGAGAGAGAGAGAGAGAGAGAGATAGAGAGAGAGAGAGAGAGAGAGAGAGAGACAGGAAAAGAGAAAGAGAGAAGGGAAGAGAAAGAGAGAAGGGGATGGCAAGAGAAAGAGAGAGAGGGGGAGAGAAAGATAGAAGGGGAGGGAGAGAGAAAGAGAGAGAGAGGGAGGGAGAGGGAGAGAGAGAGGGGGGGAGAGAGGGACAGAGAGGGAGAGATTTATAGTGTGACAAGTGTACCTTTACCTGTTGAACCACGTAACATTGTATCCTTATAGTGAGGTTAGAAAGGAAGTTAAAGTTACAGCCTTGACTATGATATTTTCTATGCTTTGTTGCTTTCCATTAAACCATATCTACTGTATATTTATCATGCTATGCTTGGTTCACATCTCTAAAATTTTTATCCACATATAATGTATAGCACAGCTTTTAGGAAACTTATGTTTTGTAATTATTGTATTATTACTGCTAGCATAAAGATTATTTAGTCAGTATAAATTAAACATTCATTTGCTCCTCTTGTTAACAGGAACTATATAAAAAAATGAAGACTATGAAAGGTGTAGATGCCGTGGGCGACATGGTAAGAACAATCAAACTGAAATGAAAATTTTCTTTAATCTGTTTTCAGATTTTTTATGTAGATTTTCAAAGCCCATAAGCAATATTACCACATAAAGGTGGAGTAGTGTTAATAAATGCTATATACAAGAAATTTAATAAAATGCATTCTGATAATATGCAAATGCAGTTTGCGAAGAAAAAATGTGTTTATGGAAAAACTCTAATAAACCTGATTTAGATGATCCTGGTCCTGTAATACTAAGATTAGGAATATGAATTATTAACAACCAATCTGGAAATCTTGCTCCATTTGCAAAGACAGAAATAAACTCTGATATTCATCTTAACGTGGGTATTAGAAACCATTTAATGCTGAAGGTCATTTCAATGTCAGAGATTTTTCTGAAATTATTGAATTAAATAATATATATTTATAGAGTAAATCACATATTCACAACATATTTCTAGTATATTTTCTCTGTATGTGTTTAGTTTGTAAACCTTTAATCCCTAATGAAATATGCTGATGATATGATTTGAAGCGGTGTGTTTCAGAAATGTTCTAATGATTGTAGGATAGGAGTTACACAAACAGCATGGGGTGATGCAATTCTAAATTATGATTGCAGAACTAGAGAAATTGTAAAAATTGTAGCTGAAAGTTATTATAATGGAGAGTGATAGTCATATGTCATTGGTAAATCAGAGAGTGCTATTCTTGGAATATAGGGACTACTAGGGAATATAGAATGGTGCAGCTACATTAAGTAATTTGCAGATTTAAATCACCACAAGCTGGGAAAAAGTACAACGAAAGAGTAGAAATCTTAGTTAAACATTTTATGTATAGATCGGCCTGCTAAACCTGGGATGCTGCATTCAGTTCTACTCTCCTTCAAAGCCAGGCCCCAGACTCTTTTGAAAACTAGCCAATGGGAGCCTGGGGACGGGTTTAGCAGGAGAGTGGAGGGGCATCATGCTGAATGCTGAGTCCAGTGGCAGATATAAGACCACACGCAGTGCTGCTGGTTCCCAGAGACCTGCAGGCAGCACATATGTTACATACATCCCTGCATGTATGTTCATATATGCTATCCCGCTCTAACTTGCATGATGTGGTGTGAGCTGCAGCCGCCACTGTTGGGGTCTATTCTTGAAGCAGTGAAAAGTGTGGGGAAGGGAGCCAGTGAAGAAGTTGCCTATGGTAACCAATCAGCTGCTACATATAATTTTATAGAACTCGTTTTATAAATGTTACACTGATTGGTTGCCATGGACAACTTCTCTACTGGCTCACTTCTCCACTCTTTTTCCTGCTTCATGAATAGACCCATTGTCAGAAAATGTTTCTTCCCATTTTTTCTACCTCTCTAATCACCTTACAGAATAAACACCTGACAGAACACACTGCTCAGGAAAATTACCTTATTAGATGCCTCCGTGTCATGCGCTCCTTCTCGCCTTTCATTATTCCCAGCCTCCTTCCTAGGATGGGCCCTCTCAGGCTCCGCCATTCCTGGGAAATGTCACAAAGAGAAGTTCTGCAGGTTGTCTGGAATTGTAGTTTAAAATGGGTACATGTTTCTTGCTATTTACAGGATACAAATCAGAGAGCTAGACTATAATGCCCAACAACTCCTGCGGTGCTAACCGGGCGTAAATCCAAGCTATGATAGCAGCTATGCTGTACCAGAAGCCTGGTTGTCATGTTGTTATTGGTGATGAGCAGGGCTGTAGAGAGCCACGCCAGGCCCTGGTAAAGGGGTGGGGGCATGGCTTATTAAGTGGCCGTGGCTATGACCTATAATATAAAAATATTTGAATAATAAAATAATAGAGAGGGGTCACCATTTTAACATAGGGAGATAGGGGGGCACGGGTGAAGGCACTCGCTTCCTACCTTACTTGATCTGGAAGTGGGTCCCTCCTCCCTGTTCAGCGACATCTACTCAGTGATATTTGGGTAGATTTACCTGGCCACTAGAGAGAAAAGACTCTGGTCTTTTGCTTTCTATGTGCAATGCCAAGTTCCCAAAGATATCACTGGGAAGACGACGCAGGTATGCTTGGTGGGAAGGATAGTGGACACAATCTCTCCCCCTGGGGCCCTCCAGCAGCCCAGGCCTGGGTAATTGGTAGCCACCACTCCCCGCCCTCGGCACCACTGGTGGCAAACTATAACCATACAGTACATAAAAACAAGAGGTGAAAATGGGCCCCTCTGGGATTATGGGCCCTGGAGCTTAAGCTTTGTTAATTTCATAGCAGATTCACCCCTGCTTACATACATGAATGAATTTATAATAAATAATTTAGAAACTATTACTCTTTGAGTATTCGGATAAATGTGCCAAATGTACCTAGAACAAATATGGATATTATAAAAGATAATAGGGACAGCAACTATTGTCTTTCTTTTTCTTTGACTACTATTTAACAGAACCTAAGAGGACAGTTTCATCTGTATCCAGAGTGGCTGAGACACAGAATGGCTGATGTCCAATTTCATCTTATTAAATTGAATAATCCTGAAGGTATGAAGCTAACATTTTCAGTTTCCTTATGTATATAAAGGTGCTTATTCAGAGTTGGGGGCAAAGCAAAAATAAGGAGCAAATTTGCACATTGGGGGTGATTCAGACCTGTTCGCTCACTGCTGTTCATAGCAGCACAGCTAACAGGCAAGAAGTGCGCAAGAGCCGGCGCCACAGTGCGCCAGTGCATACGAGACAGCCGAAGGCTGTCATTCCAAAGTGATCGCCTCTGCCTGATTGACAGGCAGAGGCGGTCGCTGGGCGGGAGGGGGCGGAACGGCGGCATTTGGATGCCGTTTCGTGGGTGCAGTCCGGCCAATGCAGGCGTGGCTGGACTGTTTGGGGAGTGGCCCGCAGTGGCTGCATGACATCACACGCAGCCACTGCGAGACAGGTAGCAACAAGTAGCTCCCGGCCAGCATGCAAAAGCTGCGCTGGCCAGGAGCTACTCCTAAAGTGCAAAAGCATCGACGCTGTGCAATGCTTTTGCACTTTTGTGGGGGTGGGGGGTCGGGCCTGACATGCAGGGCAGACTAGTCCTGTGCTGAGCGTCCCCCCACATGTCTGAGTTCCTAATCGTAGCCCTGCAAAATTTTGCAGGGCTACAATCAACTCGGAATGACCCCCATTGTTATACCATGTTGCACTGCGGGTGGGACAGATTTAAATTTGCACAAGATTTACATTTAGGAGGGATATGTCCTAGCTCAGGGGTGAGCAATTATTTCAGCTGGGGGGCCGTTTAACACTTCCAGTGAATAGTCGAGGGCCACACACAAAATATCTTGTAAATCGGGTCTGAACTGCACCGCAATGTGTAGGCGCGTCGGTCCGCAGCGATGGGATGGTACGAACAAAGCGATCGCACGGGCGATCGCAAGGTGATTGAGAGGAAGAGGACGTTTGTGGGTGGCAATTGACCATTTTAGAGGAGTGTCCGTAAAAACGCAGGTGGGACCTGGCGTTTGAACTAGGGAAGGTTTCTGACATCCGCTCCGGTCTCGATCATCGCACTGGAAGAGTAAGTCCTGGGCTGTGCAGAGACTGCACAAACTTTTGTTTGTGCAGCTCTCTGTAGATGCGATCACACCCCTGCACAGCGATTACCCCCTCCCCTGTAGGTGGCGACTACCTGATCGCAGCAGTGCAAAAATCGCCTGCTAGCGATCAGGTCTGAATTAGGCCCATAGTTATGTATATAACAATAAAAATATAGTGTGTATATATATATATATATATATATATATATATATATTAAACACTATAAAAACATACACCACAATTTACATTAAATACGTAATTTTTTACTTGCAAAATATAAAATGTCTAAAAAAAAGTAATCCAGTAATAAAAAATAAATAAAAAAAACAAAACAGTGCTGAAAACAAACAGCATTCTGTGTAATGCAGGTATTCACAGCTCCTGTCTCTCCCTGGGCACAGTTACTAGCTCCCCCTCCCCCCCCCCCATCCTCCCCTGGACCCATATAGCAGTCTCTACCCCCCTCCCCGCTGGACCTATATAGCAGTCTCTATCCTCCCCTAAACCCATATAGCAGTCCCTCCCTAACTAACCAACCCTCCCCTCCCCTGAACTTATATAGCAGCTTTTAAAGTTAAGCATAGATCCCTTTACCTTTTTTCACAGTGGCAGATCAGCTGCCCGCTGCCTGATCCCCGCTGCCCGCTGTGCCGCACAGAGTCGCTGCTGCTGTTGCCTGCTGCCCGCCCCTGCCGTGGCCCCGCCCCCCGTGCCGCCCAGCGCCTGACCTTACAGTGGAAATCCCGGTCAGCAGACCCAGTGACGTGACCGGGATTTCCTCTGCGGCACCGCTTCTGGGAGCTAGGTAGCGCAATGACGAGCGGCTCAGCCAGTCGGGCCGCTTGTCATTGCACACTGGTGTGGGACAGCGGGGCCGGACAGGATCGGTTCGCGGGCCGCATCCGGCCCGCGGGCTGCACGTTGCCCACCCCTATCCTAGCTGAACTCAAAATTGTAGTTTCAAAATACAGCTGCCCAGTATTTGTGGACTACATGCAAAAGCAGCCAGTATTAACTGTGCATACAATAGATAAATAAATAAATAAATAAATAAATGTATTTGCTTCCCTTGCATTAAAATATGATTTGGTGCAAGTTGCTCCTTTTATTCTTTTTCTTTTTAAACTATTTTACTTTGCTTCAAACTCCATAGTATTTCACAACATTTCTGTTACCCATGTAGATCATATATTAATTATCAATAGTTTCATCAATTCTACAGGAGGCAGCATACAATTCAACAGGAGGCAAGCCTACACTCATCATTCCAGGTTGCAAATGCATGTACAGAATAAACTGACTGCCATTAGGACATACAGATTTATTTTCATAAGGTCAGTTGTCTTTATTGGAGCCTGGTTTTTATTTTTATTATTAAAACGTGGTAATTTATAAATCATAGGTATATGATTAATTAAATGTCACTTTATATATGATATTTCTAGATTATTATTATTATTTTTTCTAATTTAATTACAACTACATATTGCATTAAGACTGAATTTAAAATGCAGCTTTGGTTTGAGAGGAAAGAAATAACAGTACACTAAATGAAAGTACATAGGTGATTTTCACATACTGTAAATACAAATTCCTTCATTAAAGTGAAATGTGTCTATAATATCTGAAGGGCGCAGATTAGAGGCTCCTTTACATACATTAATCATCTATATGGGCACTGGACAGACAGCTATACTGATTGCATTTTCTTTACTTGAGTTTCTGGATGCCTTTTCTCTCTGCTGCGTTGGTTGTTTTTTTCTCTTTCTCTTCCAGTATCCAGTGAATGATGACCTGAGGTTGTTCCTCTTTCTGCTGTTACACATGGATGAACTCCATGGAGAATTAATATCTTCATCACTTCTTATTGCAAGGTAAGCAAAACAGATTAAACAGTAATCAGTGTAATTTGGACATACAGGTCATAGTCTCTGACTGCAAGATACAGTAAGGGGAGTGCACAGTTTAAAACCAAGATGGTCAATTGCTTTGCTTCCCATCGAAGCTGACGTCAATGGCAGCCTCTCTCCCCAGCCCAGCTGCTGAGTGCTGGGCTGTAGTGAGGCCAGAGAGGCTGCAGCAGTCTCTTTCTGTGCGGGTGTGTGGGGAGCGATCACACTAATTGCGCCCCCTCACGGGATTTGCCCCTGGCTGAAGGGCTCACAGAGCCCTCCTGTTCGTTGCTCAGTGCCACTTCACTGAACTACAAATATTACTTTTTATTAATTTTTTGAAGGAAGCATGTGATTAGGCCATGCCCCAAAATATTACCAGGGCCCAGCAGAGCTTTCTACAGCACAGTGAGTAGGTATTATCTCCTCATGAGATGGAGATTTCAGAATAAATATATACACTGTACAAGTTTCACTCCTACAAAAGACGCAATCAGGCAAATGATTAATAAAATTTTATGTACAGGTACATACAGTGGCGTAACTAGAAATTTTGCTCCCCCAAGCCAAAAAAGTTTCTGGCGCCCCTCCCCCCCCCCATCCCCCCCCCCTTGCCCAATCAAGTCATTTTTTTCAGGGAGGAGGGGGGGAGAGGAAAAACAATGCTTATGATGAACCACATTTAATGTTTCGTAAAATGACACTTTACAATACAAAACACCAGGGTTCTATCATTCTCAAATGAGAGTACTGTAAAGCATTTGTAACAAAATTATATCCTAGCAAGTCAACTCATAAATACATATATACATCAGAAACACAATTATAAACAGTTTGATCAGACAATAGGCAGAATAATGCAGTGTGAGATGGCCGGAGCTCCAAGATTCCGCCTGGACTTGTAAGTTTTTTTAAAGAAGCAAACATTTACACGGCGAAACAAGGTTGGTTTTGCCTTGTAAATGATTGCAGCTTTAAAAAAAAGTATGAGTTTGGACTGAATTTCGCAGCTCCGGCCATCTCACAATGTATTACATCCAGCCCAATGAGTACCAATAAGTCCACCTGTACCCTTATACGCAATCAGCAGTTTTAAAGGGATCTGCATCAGAAAAACAACACAAACAATATGTCATGCACAATGTGGGTGCAAAAATAGCAAGGTAATACTGTAATGGGTTATCTGCAGACTTCAAATATCAACTCAGAGACCAAAACGGTCCAGCAATTAAACATATGTAAGAATGAGTATATTTGCTTATTAATTCTTCAAGCAGCAGATTGTACATACAAACAGTGTCAGCATCACACACAAAACTGACACAATACTGACAAACCTAAGGACAATGCAGTTGCAGCACAAGTAACGGCATAATTTTGATGATAAAAATGGGTCTGTAAGGGTCTGCACAATATCAATATTGCTCAGAAAACCTGTGATGCACATGTAATGGCTCCTGAATGATGCACTGCTGTTTGCCAGCACCTTTGAGGTGGTGTACAGTGACACAATACTGAGAAACCTAAGGACAATGCAGTTGCAGCATAAGTAACTCTGAATAATTTTAATGAGAAAAAAAAAGGTCTGTAAATATAATAGTAAGTTATTAAGTGTATGATAAACCTAGTAACTTACTATTATATTTATACTGCATCAGCCGGCCTTCACATAATTTTTGTACAAGTCTATGTACAGTTATTGTTATATGCACAGATTCCTCGCCCCTGCACCATCACAGTTATAGTCACCTAAAGCTGGCCTTCCCATGATAGTAACTTACCAAGTCAGGTAAGTTACTATCATGGGAAGGCCAGCTTTAGGTGACTATAACTGAGGTGGTGCAGGAGCAAGGAATCTGTGCATACAACAATAATTGTACATACAGTAGGCTTGTACAAAAATTGTGTGAAGGCCAGGTGACGCAGTATAAATATAATAGTAAAATGCTTCCACTCTTGGATTGTGACTAGGGCCAGACCAATGTAAGGTTTCTAGGTGCCCTTGGCAGAGCCTCACTCTGCTGCCCCTGCTCCTTTAAGACTCTACCTGGACCCTCATACACACACCTGACTATTTAAATATTAGTACATTGAGACTGAGCAGCTTCAGCGGCCCTACACAGGCTAGCCCAGCAGGCTGTTGGATTTGGCCACTCATTGAATACTGCATTGTCGGATCCTTTCCGTCGGAAAGGATCCGACAACCATTGAATACCCCTCTATAACAGGCAGCCAGAACTACTGTAGTTTGTTTCAGATTAAACAATGTTGGCGCACTCTGCAAAATAGGAAATTTACTGTATTTCACCTCTAGAGTGATTATTTTATTATAAAAAAAACTACTTTTTCAATTATGTTAAACAAACAAGCTTCAGCTCTGCCTTTACAGCTGGTTCCAGTTGGTGTAAAGGTCACCACCTGGAAACTTATTGCAGCTAACATTGTAAAATGTAACCTAATAATGCTTCAATAACAACGTTAAAGCCAATCTTAACAGTACATACTATTTTCCGGATACGTGACAAACATTTCAAGTTATCAGTCTTATTTCTACAGAGCACTAAAATCTGTGTTTATTATTATCTATCCCAAACACCCAGAATACTCATACTTGCCCCCCACATCTATGGATCCTGATGAACGACTTGTATAATAAAAACAATTGAACTGCTAATCCACAATGTATTCTTACTTGTAAAATTCAAATATATAGTCTAGATCTAGTACTTGCGTGCTATGGATATATACAGCTCATAGCATACAAGAGCTGAGGATGGAAACACTAATTGAGTACAATAAAACCCTGCTAAATAATTCACAGACACATAGGAAAATGGTTATGAAGCTTTTGCTTTTGCAGTATTGGCCTGATACTGTGTATCTGTTGTAATATGTTATTTACTGCACAATACTAATGTTGTGAAGATGTGTAACAGAATAATCTGATAGAATTCACTTAGATTTTTTATTATTTAGCATTTAGGAAGGATAGTATGCTAAAGCTGCCCATATATGACCAAGCTGATGTTAATACCCCGTTCACACTGCACAAATAACCCGGTATCGACACAGTATTTTGCTGGGTCAACATGGATCGCTGTGTGGTGTGAACGGGTCACTGCCAAATTCCCGGGTCGCCTGACCCAGTAATTCAACCCGGGAATTAAGAAGGGTTATTCCCGGGTTATTACCGGGCAGGCGCTGTGTGAATGGGTAACCTGGTCGAGGCGACCCGGTACCCATTCACTGCATTGGGAGAGGTGAGATCTCATGTGCAGCGCCGCTCCCGCCCCCGATGCCGCCGCGGTCCCCGTCCCTGGATGGCAACCAAACCCGGCATATTGCCGGATCAGGAAGCATGTTCTCAGGGTCCAATGCCGGGTCGCACCTGGGAAGTACCCATATACAATTCCTGGATGCAACCTGGCCATTGCAATCTGAACGGGGTATAAGTCTGAGTGCTGCTGAATCAAATCATCATCATTTTGGGCCTTCACAAAGCAGTTTGTGTCTAATAATTAAAATGAACAAATGCTACTAGACTATCATTGTGTGGATGGTCAGCTGTGTTTAAAAATGCAACATGCATATACAGTAAATAGCACTTATAGTGTTATAATGACACATGGAAATTATAACAAAATATGCAGCTATAATGTATGCTGGTAAATGGGACCGCTTTAACCCAGTGTCTACATTTTACTAATCAGCTAACGATCATTTTCTTTTCAGCTTTTAAATTGCAGGAGATAGCATGTGTTAATGATAAGTTAGAACGTGTCAGTTCATTATGAAGAGAAGCTAAATTTAAACCTGCCATCATAAGTCACACGTTCTTTGTGTCAAGGAAATGAAGCAAAGGTACGATAATCCGCTGAACCAATTATTTTCTTTCCATCTGTCTGAATGTCAACAAGCGCTAATCAATACTATCCTTTAAGTCTTGTAGACCCAAGTGTATACAATTTTTGACAATAATCTGCCACCTACTTTGCCAATCAGCATGAATATAAGAAGAATGTTGGGGCCAGATGTAATTAGGAGGCAGCAGAATTGAATTACTGATACACAACATTACAGGCACAACTGAATGGTATTTGATGGTGTATTTATTTCAATTCTTTTCAGATAAGTGTTTTGTCTGCGGGGTACTGTTTCCAGAAATCAATGCGTTGCTGCATGTGAGGAAGAAGCGATGATCCATTACTCATCACTACACCTCGACAGTGTGATCTCCAGTGCTATATTTTACTTTAACAGATGGTTCCTTGTACTGTTTAAAAATGTATATACTAGTTTCAGCTCTGAAAGGAAAAACACTAAACAAAAAGTCAACACAGAACTAAATTACCACATTAGAATGTACTGCAGGTTAGAAAGCCACAAACAAGCAAAAAAGGGAAAGAATGACAGTACGAATGCTAAAATTCTAAACTACTAGAACTGAAAATAAGCGTTAAGTAGAGTTTGTAAATAAAATATATAACATTCATTAGAAAACACTAAAACAGATGTCAGTCTGATATGCTAAGTGCAGGGTCGGGAAGTATTGAAATCTGAGTTTGGTGGTCATGTGGGATGCTGGCCGAACGCAGATGTTTTTTTAAAGGGGCAATCATTTTCAAGACATGGTTTAGCCTTGTGAGTGATTGCCCCTTTAAATAAACGCCTGCGTTCAGCCAGCATGCCACTGCTGCCAGTCTTGGACTTTATTACATCGTGGCACAAGTGTTTTATATAATTATTTTAAGATGATTTGCCAACAAGTTGAATAGGAGTATCTTAGAGCTATTAATATAGGAATATAAGTATTTTTTTTTATCATTTGAATAGCTTGCCTTCCTAATAGACTCTTCTAAATAAGTTATGAAGCAATAACAGTGTAACACTTCATCTTCAAAAGCTTGCTTTAGCATTTAATTCTATCCTTGAAATACAATATAAAAGAAAAGTATTTTTCCCTCATACATATTTTCCTTTTATTCTGCAAGGTGCTTAGTGCTTTTCAGAACCTTTGTGTGTTTCCAAATGATCTGCAGATGTTTTGTTTGAGCAGATTATCTTGGAAAATGCAGAGTTCTTTGTGGGAATAATTAGCAACTAGAAGTCGGAATGCATATCCCTTTCTGAAATAAGCTTTCACACTCCTCTGATGCTTAAAGACAATTAAGCTAATTACCTCTCCAATGTCATCTGCTCTTATTTGATTGTTTATTTTTATTATGTTTGAATGAGTATCTTACTCATCTGCTGCATGCAATAAAGTGGTTAGCTTACCTTAGCTGGCTGGGAGGTTGATAAAGAGAGTTTATCCATAGTGATGAGTACATGAAGGTCCTTGGCCATTGTATATTTAATGCTAAAGCACTTACAAAATATATAAAGTAACATCTAATGGAAGTTTCAGGCAAAGTTGATGAGCTGATTAGAATCTAGCTTTTAATGTCCCTTTCGTATGTATCTAATTTACACAGTGCAGTAGAGAGAGCGGACCGCAAATGGGGTTCATTAGATGTGTTATTGTTTTTATTCCCTATGACATTGTACACTGATACTCATATCAATTTAGCACAGAGCCTGTTTGAGCTGGACAAGCAATTTGCTTGATCTATCGCTATGGTTAATATTCCATTTATATGTGGTTATATGTAGAAATAGGCAGTACATGTAAAGGGAGAAGGACACAGAAAACTAATCTAATATTCGTACACAGGAAGCTACTGTAGAATGATATCTAGGACCTTTGTGACCGTTGTTATAGAGGAAAATATATCTTTACATTATTGCCCTTTTTTAAAAAAATGTATCAACTCCCAGCTGTATGGATTTTAAGCCATCATTGTGGAGTACATTCATTCTGCTGAAATACCATTGTAGTGCATACGTGACGGCAGATTGGTATAGTTCATGTAGTGTCAGGTGGTTAGTTCATTAAATGAAATATACAACACAGTACATCCATTATAGGCTTCCTTTCATATGATATAACACTCTCTCTGCTGCTATTAATTACCTCCTGTCACCCAGAAGTAATAAAAAAAAGAGTGTCAATGGTTATGGTGTGAATGTAGCAATTATAGGTCAGGTCGTGCAAATGCAGTCTTCTCAGGGCAATATTATTTTACACTTTCAACTCTTTACCTCATCTGCATTTATGTGCTGTAAAACGACAATTAGAATCCAGTAATAAAGAAGAGAAATCATTACCTCAGGGTTTGCTCTTCAGCTAGACCCTTCATCATATAAGAATATCATTAGGAGAGGTACACATCTCTCACTACTATAATCTCTTCTGGAACTTAAAGCAGTCTGAATTGCCGTTCTTTTTTTAGAAATAATTGTCACTTATGGCGCTACTAATCAGTTGAGAAGCACTATTCATTACTTCAAGATTTCTTGCGTTAGACTTAGAATTAAAAATTTTTTAACAAGGTAGTTTTTGAAAAACAAGAATCATATTAAAATGGTTATATGAATATACTGCAGTGATAAAGGGCATTAATGCATATTATACACAGTACAATGATCAGAAGCAATGCAGTAATTATAACATGGATAGCAGCAACTCAGATGATAGGACTATCCATATGCAGCATGATCTAGTGCCATTCATTTTACACTCCATTTACTGGAGTTGATAGTAATGTTATGGAGACAGAATTTAAAGAGTAAAAGTGCTATGTGTGTATAATAGACTGACAATACTTGCATGTTTCTTCCCGCTTGCCAGAAACTCTTTTTACCTTAATTAATCTCAGTACTGTTTTGTCCTTATGCAAAAATATATTGTATATCACAAGGCCATTTGTGCAACAATTCTCATAACTTTCAACTGTAATGCATAGTGTTGATTAAATTAAGAATAACAGAGCTGATATAAGATGCTTCACCCTCTTTCAAATATGAATTAGCTGAAAATGAGTAATGTGGATTATAGTATAATGCTGTTTTTTATTGCAGTGGTTATTTTTTTTTTTTTTATTATTGAAACGGGAATATGAAATACCAAAAGATCAGGGGGTATATTTACTAAATGTTGATTTGGATCAATTTTTGGTCGATTTTTGATCAATTTTGTGTTTTAGGGTCTAAGGGGGCATGTACTAAGCAGTGATAAAAGTAGAGAAGTGAGCCAGTTGAGCAGTTGCCCATGGCAACCAATCAGCTGCTCTGTATACTTTTATAATATGCAAATGATAAATGTTATGTCAGTGCTGATTGGTTGCCATGGTCAACTTCTCAACTGGCTCTCTTCTCCACTTTTATCACTCCTTAGTACATTGCCCCCTAAATCACACAGATGATTTTTGACATCCAAAATCAACCAAACAGTGCCCAAACATCGTCAAACATAGGCCCTCATTCCGAGTTGTTCGCTCGGTAAAAATCTTCGCATCACAGCGATTTTCCGCTTAATGTGCATGCGCAATGTTCGCACTGCGACTGCGCCAAGTAAATTTGCTATGCAGTTAGGAATTTTACTCACGGCTTTTTCATCGTTCTGGAGATCGTAATGTGATTGACAGGAAATGGGTGTTACTGGGCGGAAACAGGCCGTTTTATGGGCGTGTGGGAAAAAACGCTACCGTTTCCGGAAAAAACGCAGGAGTGGCCGGAGAAACGGAGGAGTGTCTGGGCGAACGCTGGGTGTGTTTGTGACGTCAAACCAGGAACGACAAGCAGTGAAATGATCGCAGATGCCGAGTAAGTCTGGAGCTACTCAGAAACTGCTACGAGGTGTGTAATCGCAATATTGCGAATACATCGTTCGCAATTTTAAGATGCTAAGATTCACTCCCAGTAGGCGGCGGCTTAGCATGAGCAAATCTGCTAAAATCCGCTTGCGAGCGAACAACTCGGAATGACCTCCATAGACCAAAATAAACCAAAATCAACTTTTAGTAAATATACCCTCATCTTTCTTTTCAAGTTTTAAGCATTTATGATATCTAGGGAAAGGCAGGCCAATTTGTAAATTATTTGAAGACCAATGTTACAATTTCAATGATATGTACAGTAACAGAAGAAATTGCAAGTTTCATTTATATATTGTCAGTAAAAAGCTAATATCAATTAACTGACTTTTCTAACCAGTCTATGTGTGCATCCCAGTCGTATTATTGGTGAGCAACTGCATGTTTATTAATATACTAACAACTGCAGACACACAGTAAATGCAAATCACTGAGTCTACAGCCTCTAATAAAATTGACTAACATCACTTACAAATAACTAACAAAACTAACCAGGAACTAAAGCATGCTGTACTAACCTCACTTTCTACTAACCATGCAGAGACACAGCAAACTGTTCAAGTTACTGACTCTGCCTGTCTTTTTTCTTCTGACTACTAACTTGTAAACAACAAACTCACTAACATTAACTGCCTGTCGTGTCTTCTCAATTGTCTGGTGGTGTGATTCTACGGAGTGTGACAACTCAGAGGAAATGATCTAGAGTCTGCAATGCTGGTTTACTAACATTTCTACTACTAACTGTACTAACAATATTAAACATACTAATGTATAATTACTAACTATCCCAATGCTATTCACAATGACAAATTAACATGGTTTCAGCTTTTACTGTGGTAAACCACCACACTCCTAATATTATAGTCTATAAGTATTTAATATGTTTACTACAAGTTTGAGGCTATGTATGAAACATGGCTTTTCTATGGCTCATTGACAATGCATTAGGCGAGATGTAATAGCATCTGAGATTGCAGGTGCAGGATGCTGGCCGATCTTGGACGTTTTTTTTTAAGCTGCGGTCATTTACAAGGCAGATCTATGTCTTGTAAATGATTGCCACTGTAAAAAAAACTTCCGGCAATCTCGGATGCTATTACATCTTGCTTTTTATGTTATCGTGTATGGTATTGTTATACTTTTATGTAAAATGTACTTTTATAGTTAGCTATTTTAGTACAACATAATGGTATAGACCATTATCCACTTACAGTACATCAATTTAGTAACCTTGTACAGAAATAAGTTAGTCTCTTTGCTCAGAAGATATTTTATTACTATTTATTACTATTTTTACACAGAACCTCTTACTGTTTTGATGGTCACTGTAATGCTAAGATGATTAAAGTTAGTGGTCTGTATAACCATATAAAAACAAAGCACTTGTAAAATAGAAGACCTGTTGGCTTTACCCTTAAATTATATAGAATCCTACGTTAACAAAATATATATTTTCTATAGTGGGAAACCTGGTACCTGGTTTACATTTACAGAAGATTAAACTGTATCTTAGTATATACTAAACCGAAGTTTACTAACTGCTGGCATGGAAGCTACTGTAGGTGTACCTCCCCCTCCCAATCCATTAACTTCCTTAGCCTATATTGAAAAATATTTGACCATAAAATATTTGGATGGAAATATTAGTACAGTACTGGTTAACATTAATTTACTCTGTTACATGGAGAATTGTATACTGTGAATACAAACTAATATCCACCATAAATATGTGTCTATTATTATAGGCAGAAATACACTTTTATATTCTCCTTACGTTATCTGTGACCCATTTCTAAGACTAATATTTATTTTGTACAGCAAACCAAAAACATTGACAATTTGAGGAGAATTAGCACTGTTCAATAGAAAGTTATCATTGCTTAGCTTCATACATAGCCTCTTACCTAAGGATACATTTATTAAAATGCAGTTTTTTTTAGAAGTGGAGATAGAAGTGTTGCCTATAGCAACACGATTCAAGCTACAGTACTATCTTCCAGAAGGTGCAAGATAAATGATACGTAGAATTTCATTGGTTGCTATGGCCAACATCTCCACTTCTAAAATCCTGCAGTTAAATACATACACCCCTTAGTAATTACCATGGGGTATTGTTATATAGGTGCTTTATTCTTTTACTTATTTAGCCCTGCAGGCTGTGCTCACATAATCTATCAGCATGATAGGTACTTGGGGGTCTATTTACTAAGCCTTGGAGAGAGATAAAGTGGAGAGAGAGATAAAGTACTAACCAGTAAGCCCCTAACTGTCATTTTTCAAAAACAGCCTGTAGCATGGCAGTTAGTAGCTGATTGGCTGGTACTTTATCTCTCTCCACTTTTGTCTCTCTCCAAGGCTTAGTAAGTTTACCCCTTGGTGCTCCTACATTGTGCTGGAAAATAGGGCTAAAAAAAAGATGTCTGCGTAAAGTGCTTATGTGACACTACCCTTAAAAATATGTTTGCAGTACAATTAAACATACCTAATTGAAAGTTCTAAGTATACACTGGTGAACTACAGTATTTAATATAACCGTACAATTTTTAATCGTCCTTTGTTGAAATCACAAATATTTGTGTCCAGCCAATATTAAATGAACTCCCAGATATCAAGTCTTTCCTCTGACTGTACAAACAAATATATAATACAGAATATAAATCAAATGTTTAATTATGAGATTAAGTTGCTATGATGTTTAACTGTCTTGTGAAAAAGTATTTTGCTTTAGTGCTTCTAAGAAGCTAAATTTCACGTTGTGCTTTCTAATTCCTTGTGGACAAAGTTTATTTTCCTCCCAATATAAAACATTGCATGTTTTTATTTATTTAATATCAATGCATGTAAAAGCCAAAATTTTCTGCTAATAATAAGGACCAACTCTTTGTGACAATAATACTAATGCAAAATGCACGCATAACGCTTCATAATGTAAAAGGCAATGCTTCAAATTCTCGTACAGGAATTGACTAATCCTTACTAACTCCCGATGCATGCTGAAGGCTCTACATAGAGCATCTGTGCAATTAACCTATCAATTGATCTTATACTAATCTAAAGCATGACACACTTGATATACCATCAGTGTATTACCCTGTCTGACTCTAACCATAAATTGCTTTGCTAATGATCAGTGTAAAATTTTATGCTGGAATAACAGGTTGTCTTTCTCAATGTGATTGGCTGCTGAAATCTCAAGATCACTTGGATTTTTTTTTAAGGTCAACTATCTAAGAGATTATGTGGTCTCTCTTATAACCCCTTGCTATTTTAGGTACTGTATGCTTTTAGATACCTTGTATATATCTGCTGCATATCCATGTAAATGTTCAGTCCCATCTAATATATATAGATAGGGCTTACCTAGATAAGTGAAAAACAATGTAAGAAAGATAGATCCATTGCTCTCTATGCTGTACAAAGCATTGGCCCTCATTCCGAGTTGATCGGTCGCAAGGCGATTTTAGCAGAGTTACACACGCTAAGCCGCCGCCTACTGGGAGTGAATCTTAGCTTCATAAAATTGCGACCGATGTATTCGCAATAATGCGATTACTAACTACTTAGCAGTTTCAGAGTAGCTCCAGACTTACTCTGCCTGTGCGATCATTTCAGTGCTTGTCGTTCCTGGTTGACGTCACAAACACACCCAGCGTTCGCCCAGGCACTCCCACCGTTTCCCCGGCCACTCCTGCGTTTTTTCCGGAAACGGTAGCGTTTTCAGCCACACGCCCCTGAAACGCCGTGTTTCCGCCCAGTAACACCCATTTCCTGTCAATCACATTACGTTCGCCGGAGCGAAGAAAAAGCCGTGAGTAAAAATACTTTCTTCATAGTAAAGTTACTTGGCGCAGTCGCAGTGCGAACATTGCGCATGCGTACTAAGCGGATTTTCACTGCGATGCGATGAAAAATACCGAGCGAACAACTCGGAATGAGGGCCATTGTTGGGGAAAACAATGTCATCAAAATGTTCTTATGGTTATAGTAAGAAACTTCATTAAATGATTGAAGATACTCACAGTGTTGCTTTCTGCTTGGAAGGCAGCTCAGTAAACTAATAGTGTAGTTGAGCCCTTACACTCTATTTACTGTCCTAATATAACTTTTTCTTAATAAACATTTGAGTTTCTTGCATGCCTATTTAACATGTTTTAACTGACCCACATTATAATTCCTTCAACATGCATGAACATTATATATAGTAGACATAATCCTGTCATATGGTGCAGTATCTGGATAAAAGGCATTGTCTACAAACTACAATGCATCTGCAAAGATTAATGGAAAGCATGTTAATAGCTTTTACATATACAATAATCTCCCCCTGCCATGAAGCATGCACTACGGAGAACTATTTAAGAATATGCTATTATTCTTGTTAGTCCGTAAATGGGACTGCTTTAATTTTTAGCAATACTTTGTGTAACTTCTACAAGGAAAGTGTTTATTTGCATTTACAACACCTAAAAAGGCATTTAGGTTCAGCCCTTCTTCTAGTAGTCTTTTTGAATTAATTTTAGTTGCGACCATTGTAAATTGTAAAATGAAAACTATATTTGTTACTGTAGCATGGATTCTTTTTCAAGAAAAGACCCACTTTTCAAAAAATAACTGATAAACTTTCTAATAATACTGTTACTTATATTTTTTTATATTTAACTCATAGTTACAGCTACTATTTCATATTTCTAAGAGGACATGGCATAAATGCTAACAAGTGCTCAGTCTATGAAAGCAACCACATGCTTCATTTTATATGCTTAATGCAGTAAAATGAGTCCATAGTATGTTCTCACTTACTATGTCATTAACTGTGTGGGAAAAGTATACTTTCTAGAAAAATAAGCAATTAAGTATACGGCACCCTATTCAAACTAACTGTGCCTTACACACAACTATTGTAAGCTCTAAGCGTGTCACTAAAATAGGTACAGTATAGTCATCAAGTACTAGTTCTAAAGTATACCAGTGTCATGTATTCAATGGAAACATTATTTTGTCCAGTTGCTATAAGGTACATTTGTATTTAATTATTATGATTTTATTCAGAATTAGTGACTCTTTAAAGTGCTTGAGCCAAAGTATTATTTATGTTATTGATCTTGGCATCACCTCACCATCTTTGCTGATACCCACCATCCTAAAAGATGTTGCTTAATCTGGGGTCTATTCATGAAGCAGTGAAAACAGTGGAGAAGTGAGACACTAGAGAAGTTGCCCATGGCAACCAATCAGCTGCTCTATATCATTTTATAGTATGCAAATTATAAATGTTACTTCAATGCTGATTGGTTGCCTTGGCCATCTTCTTCACTGGCTCACTTCTCCACACATTTCATTGCTTTATGAATAGACCACAGAGATCAATGGCACTGAAAGGTGAGTGGGGTTTGCAGTGGCATAGCATCAGCAGAGGGTGCCTGATGATCACACGTCCCCACATGCTTGACCATGCTCTAGTTCCGGTTCACTTTCACAGAGGCCCATTGAATGATGGTTTCAAACCTCATATGCCATTATGTTATTTAAGTAAATTTCCCCTTTGAGGGTAAATCAGCTTTATTAAACATAATGCATACAGCATGTCTTTTGTCCTGTGTGTCCACAATTAAATGTCTGATTTACATATACGCTGAGTTAGCCTTGGCCATGAAATCTGTTTTGTTTTTTTAATTACCACCAATGATATGATTCCTTGTTATTTGTTAACATAGATATAAAAGTGTGCAAGTGCAGTAATGCAAAATAACTAATTAGGCATTTGCTTTGATCAGTCTAGCTTGCATATTACTCTTCTTGCTTACATTAGGCTGATGAAACCTTGGTGCTGACTATTTGCTCTGGCTTACTGCAGTTTTTCACTTTTGCATCTTATTAATAAACAACCACCAATGTAATGGATGCATTTTCCATATTATCGCAGAAATGTTTACAATTTGTGAAACAAAAATAATCATCAGCATTGCAGCATTATATAATTCACTAATATTGCATGGAAATACCAGATTACATTTTGCAGGTGATCTCAAAGCCAGCCATGTGCACATTGTATTTCTCAGTAAGTCTGGCACTCAGCATACAAACATTAAAGCATAAGGACTGAGCTGTATTTTGGTAAAGGTAAAAAGAGTTCAACAGATGGGTAACTCAAAAACATGCAAAGCACTATAAGCTGTATGATCATGCTTGAGTATGTTAAACAAGCAGCAGGTAAACATAATGCAGTTTTCCATGTTATAATATAATAAGTATATATGACTGCACTAAGCAATAGAAGGCAGAATTTGGGATGTAGCATAATACTAAGAAATGATAGCTGATAGTACAATTTCAATTCTTTTGAAGAATGACATTTGTAACATAGGACACCTGCAGTTCATGATTTTGTAAGAATTATAGCTATAACTGGTAGTGTGTGTTATTCTTCATATTACTATCTTAAACTTTATCAAGATGTTGCTATCCAACATCCCAAATATCCACATAGTGCTTGAAAGAAATATAGAGTTAATACACAATGCCATACTCCTGCAAACTTGAAGATCTCCATAACACTGCTAGTAGTGTGTATACAGTATATATGTGCTCTTATATGACAGACTTTAGACATATGGTGCTGATAAGATTCCTGTAGATTTACTTACCATACAGGGTATTTGTTTTAACAATATGTTTTTACATAGCTTGTACATTGGATCCAGTATGCAGTAGCAGGTGCTTTAGAAAACAGCTAATCAATTGATAAAAGCATATTGTTGTACAATTTTTTTCTTTGTTTATTATTATTTTGCATGCACATTATGGGGTTGGATGTAATGAAGTCCAAATTGGCTGTAGGTGCAGGTTCCCAGCTGAACTCATGCCATGTATATGATTGCCGCTTTAAAAAAAAGGTCTGAGGTCTACCGGGAACCAGGACCTCTAGCCAACTCGGACTTCATTACATCCGGCCCTATATGTGCATGTAGTTATAAGATTAGTAATTTAAAGGACTGGAACTGAAATTAGTATATTTTCAAATCTTGGAAATGTATTTTACTAATATGTCAAGACTAACATGTATGTTTTAACTGCTGATATGCCTTCAGTACTAACATATTGGTAACAATTTACTGATAACTATACTGGTATCGGTATGGTTTTAAGATACAGCTCTGTCATGGAAGTCACTATTTTAAAGGTAAGAGACAAGTTTATTTTATTATAAATGCTTTTGTACATATGGATTCCACATTGCATGGTAAGGCTACCCATAGCCATCCACATGGTGAGGAGTTTTTGTTTATTCTGGCCTGTTTGGTAGAGCATGCGGCACAATATAAAAAACAATCAGAGCTGGAAGTCTACCAATGTTCTTACATATTCAGTTGGCTATATGGATTTCTTTTGCTAATGGAATTGGCTTATTCGACTCCAGATTCCATGACAGAATTGTGTCTGTAAGCATGACTAACAACCTAAACTTTGTACTGTCTTAACACAGTTATGAATGTATCTGATTAATATTGCTGACCAATAAAGAACTAATATAACTAAATTATAACAAATCTTTATTAACTTACTAAAATTCTAACAATTTTTATTAACATACTAACAGTGTGCTAGTCCAGTCTGATCTGTCATGGGTGCAACCAGTGAGATACTTTAGAGGTGAAAAGAAGGATTAGGCTACTTATTGAAATATCAGTTAAAGATTGTTTTTTGATCTGGTAATAAATAGACAGAAATTGCAACTTACAGGTGGATCATTTTTCTAGACATGCACCATGTTCTAGTAATTAATGACAAACATAAACTGTTGTGCACCATATTTGCCACCAATTCATAGGGGCAGATGTAATGAAGTCCAAGCTGGCCTTAGATGCGGGTTCCTGACCGAACTCAGACTTTTTTTTAAAGCGGCATTCATTTACAAGGTATGGTTTTGCTTTGTACATGATTGTTGCTTTAAAGAAACATCTGAGTTTGGCTGGGAACCCGCACCTCGAGCCAACTCGGACTTTATTAAATCCAGTCCATAGTCTCTTTTCTGGGAACAATGAGGATGAAAGCATGCAGCACAATTGGAGAACAGTAATCTTGCCATTTATCTTAAGGAACTATGCTCCATCTATAGCTAAAATTATACAGAATGCAACTTTTAAAGTGGAACTAAACCCAAACAAAATGACTCTCTGTAAGCAGTATCTATTTGTACACATGAGCTTGATGAATGGATATCATATACTGACTGAAAACTACAACTGTTCTTCTAAAAATCGGAGGCAGTTTACATATTTTTAATTCAGGAGCATTAAATTATAAATGTAGAGATTAACAAAGCCACTTAGTATGTTGTGAGATTTTTTATACACTGGCTAGTTTGATGGTCTCAATTCAGTTTATGAACCAAAACGCAAATACTTGTATCACAGGGGCATATTTGATAAATCATCACTGAATTGCATGTGGAAATTAATAAAATGAGAAATCTGACCAAAGGTCACATTCTGAACAACTTTCATACAATATTTTTTTTTATCAATTACTGTACATTTTCCTATGATTTATCAGTTGATTTTCTGACGAGCAATCTATTAGAGTAATATGGGCAATAATTGAACAAACCAAATTGAAACATTTTTTTTTTCATTATTACACAAGAGATCAACTGTTATTACAAAATATTATGGTCGCTAACAGTGAGCAAATTCTGAAAGCTTATCAGAAGAAAAAAGAACATTGTATAATTCATTATCCTTAAAAACATGTCACAACATATTTAGGAGTTAGTTCCTCTATAAAATAATCTATAGTGCCTTCTTGCTACAGTATGTGTCTGAGATAAAGAATTGCTGATTAACATGGCTGAAAGTGTGCAGAAGAAGTGTAACTACAGTATGTTGTGGATATTTGCTTCTTCGCTTATTTAATGATGACCTAATATTCCTACTGAAGCACCTTCTAAACTTCTGATACACGGTCGCCTTTTTTTTAGAAGGGAAAGTAAAATACACCCTTTGTTTCCCACACAATAATGCACCAATGACTCTCTCAATATCACCAATGGCCAAGATTAAAGACAGTCTTTAACTGCTACCCTAAAGCTATTTACTATGCAGAGATTTTGTTGAATTATTCACCTTGTGGTTGCTCCAATGACATGTGACCATTGTATCTGTGCAGCAAGCTCGGACACTGAAATTGTTTAAGTGTTAAAGGCCTACTAAACCTTCAATACAAGTTTATTTCATATAGGAAGAACATTGCATAATTCACATATATATATATATATATATATATGTAAGCCTAATATGAGCTGTAGAAATCTAAGACCATGCAATTATCTTAAGTGTTAAGAGATCCCAATTAGCTTTATGCAATTTACTTCAATAGCTTTTCCACAGAAAGCCTGCTGTTCATATAAAAATATATTCTATCAGCGTAAGTGCTACATTATACTGTATCTTATATATCCCCAGTTTAAGTGCTGCATTATATATTATATATCCCCAGTATACTATAAGTGCTGCATTGTATTTTATATGTCCCCAGTGTAAGTGCCACATTATATCTTATATATCCCCCAGTTTAAGTGCTACAGTATATCTTATACCTTTTCTATTAGGTTATACTATGTTTACATATATAGTTATGGCCTCTTCACATAAAATTCCTTGTATTTTAGGTTTACTTCCCCTTTAACCTTGCAACAAAACAGTTACTAAATCAAACATAGGGAAAAGAAGGCAATTGCATATCATTATACCTTGTGTTGCAGTGGGGCTGTATATAAAAGCACTAGTTAGCTTTGTAATGTACAGTAATCTTTAATAGTACAGTACATATGCATAGTACGTACATTAAACAAATGTAATAATACAGTATGCAGGGATTATTTTCAGGGTAAATTCCATTACTATGGAAAGTACTGGCTAGATGTACTAACTATTACAAGCGATGCTATTAAGACTGAAGAAATTATATTCTAAAGACCAATTAGCTCTGTTAGAAAAATACTCCTTGTGTGGATCTATACTTAAGCGCTTTATTAATTTTTTATTTATATTATGCATTGCACAAGGACTGTTGGCTCAAAAAATGACCTGCAAGTAAAATATACTGTAGTTTTTGGTATTTACTAAAATGCTGATAAAAGTAATTCATTGTCTGATTTTGTACGGTAGATCATCACATTGATTTCATTTTATTATTACTTAGAATCTACCATAGTTTAAAATGAGTTGCATATTACACACACACGGTAACCCCCGCAAAATGGCATAAGTGTGAACTTGCTTTGTCTTCTTTTCCCTTAACTAACAAAATACTTTGCACATGATTGTGCAATCTCTTGTCAGGACTTGGCATCCTTTGTAACTAAACAGCTGTTTTTAAGCCACAACTCCCAGCATGAACTCTCAGACTAACAGGGTATGTAGAGCTCCCAGTACGCTCTGTTTGCCAGCTGACTGCTGGGAGACTGTTCTTGGAGTTGTGGCTAACATAGCAGCTGGAGAGTCACATGTTGCTAACCTCTGGTCTAACAAGTTTTACTAACACTTTGGGAATATGATTCCTTTTCTAACAGAAGGCCAAGTACATTGCATGCTGGTCCTTGTTACATTAGATTTCTGCAATATCAGCATTAGATATCCCCTTATTGACACTATACCTGTCTTCCTCACTGTTTAATGTTGTTTATGATATGCACCATTTTAATCCTTAGCTGTGGAAATAGCTTGATGTTTTGTGGAATAACTGAACTGAGTGCTTATAAAGATGCACTTGTCTGCACAAAGGTGCAGGCTATGAGCGACAATTGTCTTCAGACTTTATGGTTCACAGCATGGGAAATCACTAACTTACTAACAAGTAACCTGGGATACGCATGTCTCTCAGCATCCAGGAGAACACTGCCTGGGTAACAATATCTAACTATGGCAATAACAAATGACTATTTATCCACTTGCATACAGTAGATACTGTACATCAATACATATAGGTTTTTATTTTTAGGAAAAGTATATCACAAAGACAGATTCACTAATAGTTCATCTTGTCCTTAGTAGTAGTGTAGATTTATGTTACTATTAGTCTACCAATTGTGCGGCACTGATAACTTAATAGTGACACTGCTGTAGATAAAAATGTAATTAAAATATTTTGACAGCTTTTTATTTAGGCCTCATAACTTTTAGATGTTACCTACTGTTAACATTATAGGAATGAAAGGGCCCCATACATTTGTGAAGTATCAGGGCAATTCCCTGTTTTCCCATTGGTTGGGTTTGGGATTTCAAGAAATCCAAAAAGCTGGAAATCCTCGATTTGCCAACTCTGACCATAGAATGATCAGAATTGGCTATTCAGGAGTTTTAACAAGCTGCTTTTTGCTGATTCCCCAATAGATTGCCGATCATTGATGTACGCTGTAGTGCAGATCAGATTGACAGAACTGGGGAAAAAATACAAACTCTTTCTGTTATACAGTAGTTAATGAGAAACAACATTGTCAACCCTTTTATACAGTAAATGTATTAACAATGAATAATGTCCTATATCATGTATGCATGTTATGTTTTTCATATGAAAGAGAATTGTAACTATTGAATCTCACAACTGATATGTACTGAAAAAAATCAATGGACAATTTATACATTTAATATTGTCTTTTTAATAAATATATTTATTTTTTCATCAGTAGAGTATGATGTCATTAATGTGTTCTGTATATATATATATATATATAATCTTCTGACTAGTGTATTGTTTCTGTGTTTTTAAAAATAACTTGTTGGTGAAATGTAATTCTTGATGGAAATTCATGGGACTGACTATGGGGGAAGATACTGTAAATAATTGAAGAAAATCGGCAGGTGCAAAATAAAATGGGTACAATTCAACATTTTCTGTATTTCTGCGTCTTATTCAATAGAACCATTCATATCTGTATGGAAAATGATGTGTTATTTTGTTGTTAGGTTCTGAATGGAGATAACCAACCAACACTGTTTACATTCATTTGTAATAAAATACTAAGCCCAACCTCATTTTTCAAGTATCACCCTTAGTAGAAACTGGAAATGTACATTTGTCAGTGACAATGCTGCTGTTAATATCAGCATTCACCTTTTTTGTGTTTTAAATTAAATTTTTATTCTGTACAATTGAGTGCAATAAACAGTGCTATAATACCTTATATACGTTTAAATGTGGTTTATTCAATTTTTTAAAATGTTTTTATTTTGTATGTTTACAACTAAAATAATAAAATTTGTGATTAAACATCACTGTCTTTTGTTTTGATTTGTAACTTTTAAAATGTTTATACATCTAAGAAAAAAATGTATGAAGTACATATACACTAATATATTAAGTATATATTGAAGAATATATTATTCGTATAATCATGGGCTATTGAACAGTGAAAGCTACCATAGGTTTGTCAGGGTCATATATATTCATATCAACATTATGCATGAAAAAAGACAATGACTGTATTGTAGAACAATAATTACATTTGACATAATCATTTCTGTTTTTTAAATCAAATAATATTACAACTGACATTGTAGTGCAGACTATTTTTCCTTTCCTAAGGGTATAAGGATCGCATTAACAAGAGTTCATTTTTAGTTTAATGCCATTTATTCATTATATTATTACGTTACATACAATGTTATAAATGAAATGTAAAACCACTTAAATGTAATTGAATCTAAATGGCAGAACAGAACTTCATTTATTTTCCTTTGAGCTTTCAGAGTAGATGTCCATCCAAACACAGCAGCTGAAGTCACTTTTTAAAAATAAAAATAAGTAAATACAGTACTTTCTACAGCTGCATTGCTGTAGCTTATCACCACATCTGTTATAGAAGTATCATGTTGCTATTTAGATATTTTCAAAAGAACATTAAAGAACAGACCAGAAAAAGCAATGCTTGCAGAGATAAACACTACATTCCGAATAACAATTTTTCCTGTGAGAGTGCCATATGCGATAAGCATATCTTAACAGACACATAAATGAGCTGGGAGCAGATATTTTTACGCTTTTGATCTTGCCTGATCATCTGTTATCTTAAAATATGTCACACTGATTTTTGGGTACATATTCTGAATGCATCACTGTTATATTTGGGCAGTATTCTGTTTAGAGACAGTGGGATGCCTATGACAGGTGAGATGAAGGCATTATTAGAAAAGGGAGAAACAACTCAGTAAAGGAAACTATTTTTAAAACAATTTACTATAGTCCATAGGAATTACAGTGTATTTCAAAAGTTCATTTATTTGCTGCTATAATTGCTATATTTACTAAAGTGCAGATTTATAGAAGTGGAGATGTTGCCCAGAGCAACCAACTTTTCTTATTATTGATCTAGCGCTTTCTAGAAAATAATAGCCAAACTCTGGTTGCTGTGGGCAACATCTCCATATCTATAAACCCACATTTTAGTAAATATACCCCTTAGATTTGTTCACCCTGTATATTTTGTCACATTTCCAGCTAATTACAATGGGGCAGACTAGATGGGTCAAGTGGTTCTTATCTGCCGTCACATTCTATGTTTCTATGTTATATTCCAACATCAGTACAAGTAACATTTTTGTGCTGAACCAAAACAAATTATTATTATTATTAATATTTATTAACATAGCTCCAGCATAATCACTTGTGCTCTACAATTGGGAACACAGAAATAAAACTAGACTCGGGAAAAATGTAATAGTTGACAATCTGCTGCCATTGTTCCCATTCTAGTGAGACAGCCATTAGAGTTAAAGTAACAATTCAGGTGAAAGCAACTTGGGCTTTGATACGTTTTGATATAGTTATTAATATACAGAGAGTTAAGAGGGCCCCGCTCACAGCTCACAATCTATAGGTAAATAGGAATTTGATCCCACCAGATTGTCAGGGAAGAATGTGATTACATTATATCTGATAGTTTCAGACTTTTCAAAAAATACCTTTGGTTTATTTTTAACTCCTCACACAGCAAAGAAAGTCTATCCAATATACGGATGTAGCCGGGCTCAGCTTACCTGTGATGTGTATGCACGGGCACATGCATTGTGTGTAAGAATAAATGGTTCAGGTTATCTGCGCTAAAATATACCATTTATAGTGTATTGTTACCACTTCTATGAGACAGATATATATATATTACCTCTATTAGTGATAATGAATGTTTATAAGGAATAAAAAAAGGAAAAATGCAACCCTTCTTTTTGATATAGTGTAGTCCCCAATTTCTAGAGACACCATTCAATGCAGTAACACACTCCCGTTATAACACAGTAGCAATTATGTGACCACGCAGGTGTTACAATGTTTCTCCTTTCTATCTAGAGTTGGCTGCTAATGTTGAAAGATATTCTCCTTTAGCTTGGCTGATGGGCCGACACTTACTTTAGTGTTCTCACCCGCAGTCATCAAAAGGTATCTTTATCGTACATCCAAATATCTCTGCAATCTGTGCTGAATAATGATTATGACTTACATTAGAATTCAGTCTCGCGTGTTCCAAAAGGTATCTTTATGGTCCCTCACTTCGTATCAGAGAAAGACGTATGGTATAAGTCCAAAAAGAAATGGTTTATTCAACCCAACATCAGTTAAAATACGGGTATGCTGAGAAAGTCACTTATGAGGAGATGCAATGCAAAGCATCCTTCCCGGTCTCTGTTCGTGCTGCAGCTCACGATCGGTGCCGGGCGGAAAGATGTCAAACAGCGGCTTTGCCTTCCCACGGGTGATACTCTCAGCTCCAGGTACGTAGACGGCCTCAACGCGTTTCGGATAGTTCTCTATCCTTCCTCAAGAGATGCCGCCATGTCCAATTCTCAGGGTATTTATCCCCTGAAGATTCCAGTCACGTGATTCAACTGATCCAATTAGCATCACCTGTACCCGGCTTCCCTCATTCAGAATTAAAAACGGCCTATCATAACCTCCCTATTAGAGTTATTTCCATGTACATTCAATATATTAAAATCATTCTTTTACATATGTTAAAACAATACAATTCATCTATTCAGCGTTATACATAAAAGATTTAAAACAGAATGGTAATCCTATCTAGCGTTCCTACATAGTAATTACTACAGTCGTGACAGGCTAGTTATACATTCACATGTTTATTCGAAGCCGGGTATGTGAGTGAGTGTCCGTGTAAATAAAAAAGAACAGAGAAGAGACATATATTAGTTGTTATGCAGTAGTCAATCACACCATTCTTTCTAACATTTTTCATATACTATAAGAACCATTTGGATTCAAATTCAATGTTTAATCCATTTGGTGTCAGAGTTTTCATCTCATATATAGTGCGCATTTCCAGTCTAGCTAGTGCAGATTCCATATCTTTAGTACGCCAATTACTTTTACCTAATTTGATCCCACAGAATGATTTTAGTTCTTTAATTTCACATTTATGGCTATCTTTAAAGTGCATAGATACACTGTGGTTCTCAAATCCTTTTTTAATATTTCGTACATGTTCTGATAGACGCTCTTTTAGCATTCTGCTTGTTCTACCGATATACTGGATCCCGCACACACATTCCAGCAGATATATAACATTTTTACTGTTACAAGTGATGAAATCCCTGACTGAATATTCCACCTTAGTTACGTTAGATTCATATTTTTCTACCTTATTTGGAGTTTTACAATTTTTGCACATACTGCACTGGCCACATCTATAGAAGCCTTTTGAGGTGATCCTAGTGGTCTTTTTCTGTACAGGCAGAGCACTTCTAACCAATTTGGAGCCTAGGTTTTCTGCTTTTTTGTATACAAATCTAGGATGATCTGTGATAGCATTTCTAAGAAGAGGGTCTCTTTTGAGAATGGGCCAGTGTTTTTTGATGATTTTTTTCTACCTGTCGATACTGTGAAGTATAGGAGGTGATGAATAAAACCTCCTTATTGAAGCCCTGGGTATTATTTTTCTTATTTATGCCCTGTAGCATTATATGCCTATCCATCTTTCTACATTTCTGTCTTGCACCTTGAATTATCCCTGGCTTAAACCCTTTATCTAAAAATTGCTTTTCCATAACATCTGCTTGTTCTTCATATGTTTCTAACAAAGAGCAGTTCCTCCTAAGTCTTTGGAACTGACTGTTAGGTATGCTTTTAATCCAATTTTCATGGTGATTACTATTGAAATCAACATACGAGTTGCAGTCTGTTGGTTTGCTGTAATTTTTAGTAATTAATTTAGTGCCCTCCGGACATATTGTCAAGTCCAAAAAATTACTCTCCAATTTACTTATCTCAAAGGTTAATTGTATATGTTTATCATTTGAGTTCAGGAAAGAGCAAAACTCTTGTAAAGCCACCTCCGTTCCTCCCCATATGAACATGATATCGTCCACATAGCGGAACCAGGACACTAGGCTGGCACTCCATGGATGTTCTGCCCATACCTGTTGGTCCTCCCAATGGGCCATGAATAAATTGGTGAAACTGGGTGCCAGCCTAGTGCCCATCGCTGTCCCGGACGTCTGCATGTAGAAGTCTCCTTCATACCAAAAAAAGTTGTTATTAAGAATCAAAGCAATACCCTCTAATATGAATTCTTGTTCCTTATCTTTAACTTGGTATTTATCTAAGTGATACTTGATTGCTTCCAGGCCCAAAGGATGTTGGATAATGGTATATAACGAGGTGACGTCAGCCATCACCAATACATAGTGCGGTAACCATTCAATTGCTTCCAACCTATTAATAACCGCAATGGTATCCTTGATATATGATTTTGTTCCATATGCCATGGGTTGAATTTTATGATCTAAAAAGGAGGATAGGTTGGAAGTAATGGAGTCCACCCCTGCTACTATTGGACATCCAGGTGACTGGAATCTTCAGGGGATAAATACCCTGAGAATTGGACATGGCGGCATCTCTTGAGGAAGGATAGAGAACTATCCGAAACGCGTTGAGGCTGTCTACGTACCTGGAGCTGAGAGTATCACCCGTGGGAAGGCAAAGCCGCTGTTTGACATCTTTCCGCCCGGCACCGATCGTGAGCTGCAGCACGAACAGAGACCTGGAAGGATGCTTTGCATTGCATCTCCTCATAAGTGACTTTCTCAGCATACCCGTATTTTAACTGATGTTGGGTTGAATAAACCGTTTCTTTTTGGACTTATACCATACGTCTTTCTCTGATACGAAGTGAGGGACCATAAAGATACCTTTTGGAACACGCGAGACTGAATTCTAATGTAAGTCATAATCATTATTCAGCACAGATTGCAGAGATATTTGGATGTACGATAAAGATACCTTTTGATGACTGCGGGTGAGAACACTAAAGTAAGTGTCGGCCCATCAGCCAAGCTAAAGGAGAATATCTTTCAACATTAGCAGCCAACTCTAGATAGAAAGGAGAAACATTGTAACACCTGCGTGGTCACATAATTGCTACTGTGTTATAACGGGAGTGTGTTACTGCATTGAATGGTGTCTCTAGAAATTGGGGACTACACTATATCAAAAAGAAGGGTTGCATTTTTCCTTTTTTTATTCCTTATAAACATTCATTATCACTAATAGAGGTAATATATATATCTGTCTCATAGAAGTGGTAACAATACACTATAAATGGTATATTTTAGCGCAGATAACCTGAACCATTTATTCTTTCATGCTGCTTTGATTGCGGGTAGAGGTGTAACCCGATCAGGTTATCAGCTGCATTAATCAGAAGCGCAGGTAGGAAACACTTTATCTTTTCACATGCATTGTGTGTGTTACTAGCTGCGCCCGGCTGCAACTATTCGCACCTGCAATCACACAATGTAAAGGCTATGAACCACAGATGCAAATATATGCAAATCTGCATCTGCATTGTGGCAAATGAGTCACAGGCGCGCCTAGTAGCTATGCTGCTGCTATGCTTGGCAATGCTATGCTTGGCTAGATATGTAGGCAAATTAAAATGAAAGAAGAGTGTTTATATTTTCTTCTACAAACCACCAAGAAATTTTGGGTGGTTCTTGCTTTGCCATTGATTCACCTTTACAAATCAGCAAAAAGCTTAGACCTAGGTTCTCAATTTTCACTTGAGAATGATAATGCATTATGTTTACTAGTTTAAATGATCAACATGCTAGTCCAACAAGATTAAACATCCCTGGTCTTATTAAACAAGGATTTGGAGCTATGGTCTGGTGAACACCAGCCAACAAGAAAAAGGGAGCTACATACTGCCAACACATAGTTATATAAATACAAACAGTCACACACATACATATAGTCACACAGTTATCCACATATACATATAAATATTGTCAACCCTTTTCATTCTTATCTTACATAACCACTGTGTACACTGTCTGCAGCTGTTCCTGCCTCCTCCCCTCCTCTCTCCCATGCAGCTGACACTGACTGCACAGTGCCATGTAGCTTCGTCCCCCTGCTTGGACTACACCTTCCTCCCTCTCCTTTTCAAGTTTGTATAGCTTGCAGTGTACTTTTGCACTGCAGTTGTAGTCAAAACTAGGGCCCCCCTGAGAGAGGGGAGCACAGGGAACTGGCCCCCTGCATCCACCCCTTAACCTGGCTCTGGGTACAATTATAACTATGAAAAAGAAAAAGTATACCAGCAAATATATGAATATATAAAATCAATTTAAACAGGAAAGTTGTAGTCAGTACTGGCACAATGCCAGCCTATATGACACAAATAACTTTCCAAACAGCAGTGCCTCCAGCAGCTATTAGGCAAATTTGGAACCATTTTATTAAGATGGGTTTGGAAATTTTGAATCTCCTCCCATTCATCACATCATCATCTAGTGCATCCCCAAGGCTGCCTCATATGCAGATTCATGATAGTCCCTATGTCCAGAAGAGAAATATGATGCTTTCAGTATAATATGGAAATTATACCCTTGGTAGTAGTGTGTTGTAAGATCAGGGATTCACAGGTGTTGAATGGTCTGTGTGTTAATCTTGCTTGATAACACTAGGAAAATGTCTCAATTGAAGAAATTGCTAAAAAAAGTTATGAAAGTTATTATACATTATTTCCTTGGAGGTTTGAGAACAGAAGGAAGGAGTATCGGCTAATAATATTCAAAAACCCTATTCCACATCTTAAACAACAACAAAAAAGAATTTCAGAGGGAAGTCTGCATTGTTGTAGCATGATATGAGGGGACTCGCATAAAGAGCTACAATTTACCGAAACTGCGATTGTAAAAGTTCCATATTCCTAGAGAATAGTGAATGGGTGAATTTTTAAGCATTGATTTCAGATGCTGGCATTAAGAGATGTACAAAAGTGACAAGGGAGAGCAGAGCCCTAGCACCTCAGTCTCAATTGCAGACCAGATCCTTTCTGTGGTAGGACAGTTCTATAAGACACACTTGGCGAGTAGGGTGACTAAATAAAGTCAGAAATGCTCTATTCCCCACCATGGGATGGTCTCTGTAAAACCTGCATCCTGAATCCAGGCATTTTTATTACCATATGAACTATAGCAAGTGATGTTTTAGCATTTTTAATAAAAGGTGGTGGTGGTGGTGGTGGTGGTGGGGAGGGGGGGGGAGTGTAGGGGGATGAATTGTTAGGGTCTTAAAAAGATAGAGTATCCTGGGGAGACCATTCATTTTGACAACATTGATCAGGCTTAACGAGGAAATATATTGATAGGACCAACTTTACTAGTCAGATTTCATTAGAGAAGATGAGGGTAATGTACCTGTCATAGCTGGTGATAATGGTTAGTGATTTGATTACCTAGTTGCTAAATCTTAGATTGGTATTACAGGAAATAATATTTTTGTGTATGAAGGGTCTGAGTAAAATTAGAACGATAACAATTTAGAAGTCTTGTTTTCTGGGAGTTTATTTTGTAACCAGACTGAAATCCATATGCATACTGTGTATTTATAAGAGAAGAAGGGAGAGAATTGGCTCAAATCTGTGATAGTCAAAAGAACGTTGTCCAAAGACAGGGCAATGTTATGGTCATGAGCACCAACAGAGACTGTGTGGATGTTTGGGTTTGTAGGAATATTGGCCACCAGAGACTGAATTATTAATGTGAAGATGAGGGGAGAGTTGGGACACCCCTGCTGAGTTACATTGAAAACACAAAATGGGGAGTAACATATTCCATTGGCCAGGAACTTGAACTCAAAGACCATTTGTCCAAGGACATAAATGGTCAAGAAATATGGTTATATGCCTTTTCAGTATAGAGTGCAAGCAACAAGGCAGGGGCTTTCTGGGTGTAAATGGCATTTATCGTACAACTGGTATTGTACAGAGTCCCGCAGAAAATAGGAGTATAACTTGCACCAGAAAAATTACATTTCATCAATCTACTTTAATAGAGAAAAAAATATATTTTGAAATGTTAAAGAGTACACATTAATGGTGGCACACCTACCCTTAAGTTCATCCAATTTCAAAGAATAACAGAAAGGTTATAATGGTAATTCTCTATAAAATATATATTTAATTTACTTGATTAAAATTATGTAATCAGCAAGTATTTAAAAGCAAAAAGTAAAGAATGAAAAAAAAAAAGAAAGTATGTAGATAAAATATTCATTCTCAGTTGAATTAAGCTCAAACTATTCAGTGATTGCTGTATTGATCTCATTAAAAATGGCTTTGTTTAAGAAAATAGAGTTACTAAGCCTCGATCTATAGGAACAATCTTATAAATATCAAGGTGTAGATAGATCTCTGTGTGGCCTGTTCAAGATAAAAATAAAAAAACCTCCCTCTAAAACCATGTGTGCAATTAATTGACAAACAATAAGCACACAGTATCTGTTCTAGAGTATAATTGATAAGGTCTAGAGAGGTGGGTATAGCCCATTGCATTGGAGTGTTGAGCATGCCAAGAGTCATGCATTGCCAAATTCTTTAGACAGTCATCCAGTACAATTTAATCTCAGCAGGGGGAGGACTGTGGTGTGGAAGTTTGGATATAACAGTATTAAAGTTGCCCCCTAGAATAAGATGACATTGATCACTCACTTAATGTGTCTGAAGAACTTGGAAAAAATTGTCCTTTTTTAGCGCATATAATGTAGCCATGGTAAGCATTTAGAGTGAGGATTCCAATGACAATAAGGCAGTGGCCTTTATGGGCATTGAACAGCTGTGGAAGGAGTAAAGGGAACTCTTCTGTTGATGAGTATAGCCACACTCTGCTTTTTGCTGTCCACAGAAGAAGGTTTGAGAAAATTGCTTACCAATTTGGGAGAGTTTCCCAGTAAAATGAGTCTCCTGAAGGAAGACTTTATTCACTCTCTAACAAATTATTCAACTTGTGAATTAAGGGAAGCAACAACAGTCTGTTATAACTGGATGGTATACATTTATTGTTAATGGTTAAAATACAATTTTAAAATCAGTATAACTAACAAATTATTTATTGCAGTTATGGAGACATTGTATTTGATTACTGATTTTAAAATTGTATTTTAACCATTGTTAATAAATGTATACCATCCAGTTTTAACAGACTGTTGTTGCACTCCCTTAATTCACAAGTTGAATAATTTGTTGCAGTTTTGTTATGAGCCATGGCTGTGGCTCATTCCTGTTTTGCATTTTGGTTATGTATTTTATGTTATACTTCTGTTTATGTTCCCCGTGGGTGTCATGGGGTGTTCGGAGCTCACCCTTAAGGAGAGGGTACTGTTATGAACCACAGGTAGTGGTTCATTCCTATTTTATGTTTATAGTTGTCTTGCAGGCCAGGATTTCCCGTTGCTCTGGTTTAAGAATACTCTTGTTTGCTGCCGGTGGTGAGTCTGTGTAATTGCAGCTTGTTCCCATGTGTTCAGCCTCACCTGTCTGTTGATTGCACCTCTCAGTTGTGCAGTAGGGCAGCAGCACAACATAATTAATTAAGACTCTCTGTTATATTCTGGCTCAGTGCAATTCACAGACGCTGGTGATATTTCCTGAGTTCCAGAGTTCTTGAGTTCTGAGCTAGTCTCTGCCAGTTCCTGAGCTCCTGTCTAGCAGTATCTGTCTAGCTGCTTCCAGTGTCGGTTCCAGAGTGTCGGTTCCTGAGTGTCGGTTCCTGAGTGTCGATTCCTGTGTCAATTCCAGTTTCTGATCCTGTGTCCTGCCGTGAAGCGTTCCTGTCCAGGAGTCCTGTGGCTTTGTCTGTGCCTGGGCGAGTGTCTGGCTTCTTGGTGTCCACCGGTCTGTCGTTTGGGATTCTGCCTGTCCTCCGGTTCTGAGAGTCTGTGTCGGTTGCATTGGGGGTTCCTGTCCATTTGCCAGTGTTTGTACCGGTTCCGTGAGTAGCGGCTTTGCCACGTCCGTCAGCCTAGGCCGCAGTATTCTTTGGTTATATTTGGTTACTGGTGTTTTGCAGAGGGTTCTGCTTATGCTGTCACCGCCGGTACACAACAGTATTGTGTCGGCGAGTGGACAGCATTTCCTTGGTTGTTCTTTTCCTTTGGCGGCGTGCCGCACATATATTTAGTTTTAGGGTTGTTAGTAGCCCCTAGCCTTCTGTTTGTTTTAGTTAGAGGTCCCCTTGTTATTATCCTGTCTCGGTTCACGCTTTGTCTCACTTTAAGACCTGGGGGCATCGGAGTTGGGCAGACCTAATCCGCCCTTCAAACGCGGCTGCCGTGGGCCCAAGAAACCATAGTCACTCAGGCGTGAATTGACCACACGGGTAAGACAACGGAGGTAGGGTGCTAGGGGCTATTTCCACACCACACCTTATTTCAGCCTCACGTTCTGGTGCTCAGGACTCACTACGCAACATCTCCCTTGTTCTGAGCACCAGGAACCTAACAAGTTTTGGAAATATATATTACACATGGGAGCTGCACATTTCCATTTATAACTGACCAATAGTTTAACACTGCTTACTAGAGTGCCTGATTTTATTATATCTAGTTTATAATTCAATTAACAGTTTATTCACTCTCTACCTGCTGTAGTGTGCAAGAAAGAGGTGAGTTAAGTCCATTTACATTAAGCAATAAGACTTAAAAGACAATTTCTGCAATAAATTAAAATGAGTACAAAAGAACTTATCAAAGAACTGTCAGAGGTATTATAAATAAAAGAAAAGTAGGCCCAGGCCTAGGTGAGGAGGAGTAGGATGGGGAAGACAGTGTTACTAGGAAAGGGAGGAGAGAGGAAAGCCTGATGAGGCAAAAACCTTTAAAGAAGAGAACCTTTATATGGTTCATCAATAACACTAACAAATAGTGGAGTATTCCCAGAGGAATTAGAGGGTACTTGGGGGTCATCAGAGCCTAAAGCCAAAGCATGTTGAGCCCTGGAGGAAAATTAGATGGTATATAAGTAGGTGCATCTCTATTAGCTTGAATATGTTTTGTTTTTGTCTTTGCAGCAGATGTAGTTGAGGTGTATTATGACATCCCTGGGGGTTTTCATAGGGATGCTGTTTAGCTTTAAGAGTTCTATGTGCCCTGTCCAGTATACAGTCCTCATCCGAGACATCTGGGACCAGGTGGGGAAAGGGTCCTTCAAGAAAGCTGCAGGGGAATCAGTAGAGATGGATGCATAAATGTTATAGAGACCAAGTTTTTCTTTTATATCTACACCTTTTCCAAAGGTCCTCATGCTTATCTCTCAAGTTGTTGATCTGTTACCTCAAGATACTTCATCACCACTTGTGAATGGTCAAGTTCAATAGTTTTAGATTCCAGAGAGTCTCTGCAAGCTTCCAGTGAAGTGATGTCATATTTCAAATTCTCTGCTGCCTCTTTCAAGTCTTGCTGGAAAGTAATCATAATGACATCTCATACATTGTCCAGAACTGGTTTGATCACTGGATCCATCTCTGGAACAGGAGAGCAGCATTGGCCTTTCTATAATAGGTATAATGTGTGCGGTGCACACAGCCTCTGGGTCCAGGGGAGCTCACACCACACATAGTGCACCCATGTTTACTTACATTTCCGGAGTCCCGCGTCAGAGCTGCAGCCATGGCAAATATCACTGGCAAAATTTCTGCCATGCATGCGTAGTAGGGATTTAGAGTCTACTGCGCATTTTCAGTAGACTCTGGCACAATGCCAGAGTCTACTGCACCATGAAGAGAAGGAACCCACCCAGAGTTTGCACATGGGCCTCCTCCTCAATTAAAATGCCCATGGATAGTGGGATTAGGTAGGATAGTCAGCTTGATTTAGGGGGATGTGTAGTGGATTTGGTTTTTCATAAAAATGGTGAATGCAGAGCTGTTTACCACCTTTTTAAACTTGTGAGACATGCCATTTGAGATAATCTGGACAGCTGGAAGAGAATTAAAGTGGACAGGTATGTGACATCAGATCTAGAGAAACTGTTCCCCTTCAAGAGCCCATGAGTTCTTGGGCAGGTTTAGTGCATTCACATCATGAAGTAAACCAGAGTCACGGGGTAAGTACAAGGGGCTATTCAAATGGAGTGTGCTGGATTGAGAGTAAAAGAAATTGCATGATGAAAGAATAAAAATTACACACAAAAGGAAAAAACCTGAGACAAGCATGGGTGCAGTAATTATGAGTCAATGAGCTGTTGAAACTGGTTTATTAGATTACCTAAGATAGGAGAATAACTTGCAGACTGGGTTCTCTAGAGCAATTATCAATATTCAAACATATGATGTGTGAGGACCCCAAAACTCTGCAATGAGAGGGTGTTGGTGGGCATCTAGGAGAGGGGGTAGTGAATGAGGAGAGGACAATACCAGCCATGCCCAGCCAGACAGTGGACCTGAACACAGCAGGTAAGGAAGGTGACAGTAAGGTATGTAGTCATCATAATAGAAAGTCTGTCTGAAAGTTGGGTTAGTCAGGGAAACCAAACATTGAAAGTGGTCAGTAGTTTCTGATGTGTCAGGGAGTCTCAGCATGGAGACCTGGTAGGCAGGAGGCCAATCCCGGGGGAAGGACTGGTGTTTGGAGCAGGGTGGAGAACTCAATGGGCAGCCTATGGTCACAGAAACAAGATAGAAATGGGACCGTATATTAATATATAGTTGAAGATTTTTCAAAGCTCGGAAATAAATAATCTGCCCCATAACATTAATTGCAAAAGACCACATTATGCATCCAGCAGAGACTGATCTGTAGAAGAATATTCCCTGATGAGTAAGTGGACATAAGATCAATGAGAGCAAATATCTTTAGCAATGGGTCAACACAAATGTTTACATTCAATAGGTGGTATTCAATTATTTCTGCCCTCTTCCACACCCGTTCTGTTTCTGCTGATGGGAGTAGTATCATTATATTTAGCTCAATACCCCTGGGGTAGTGAGGCGCCCTAACCCTTTCACGCAGTTAAACCAGATTACTATGGACGCGATAGGCATGATAATGGAGATCACTTTAGTAAGGAAATTGGGCGTGAGATATCATTTGAAAACTGCCCAATATTTGCTCTCCTTCGCTCCTCTTTAATTTTTATTTCAGAATGAATGCAGTACTTGGAAATTTTTACTGTTGTGAGCAATTTATTTCAATGTTTTTGTATTATTGTATAGCCTGTGACCTTAATAAGAACATACTTGTTCACTTGCATTGAATATGAAATGTATTATCAACTAGTTCTAATAGCTACTGTGCAATGTCATTGTTTATTGCAGGGATTTTATAATGCTATGAAAATTGTTGTTCTAAGCTATATAACTTTACAATTCAGCGCTCAAAGTTAGCCAAAGACAAATAAAAATGATCAACAGTGACCAGATGGTAGTTGTAAAGACAAGTAGATGTATAAAGAAAGCTGTTATAATGTTAACTAAAGCTAAATATAGAATTTATATAGTTTCTGATAAAGACAATGACCTGCTTCTTCCACTGATGTAGCAACATTCATCCAGTTTGCAGCTTGGCATATTCACGGCAAGTGGCAAGTGTGCTCGCAACTAGAACGTGTGCATGCATCTAAGTACACCCGGTCATAGGAATACATGGGCGGCATGCTAAGACACAGCTTGGCGTACTAAGTTGCACCGCATCTAGGCATGCAAAATATGCTTGTGCGGCCAAATTGCAGGATGGATGAGTGTAGCTACATTTGTTGTTTGAAACCATTGATTGGCAAATGTTAATTATGTAAAACACTGTGTAGTCCAGATGTTCGCAAACAACAGGCCCCTTTATTACAGATATAGGGGTGAATTAATTTGGCTTCCATTATTTACCACAGATTAATCCAATTAGCCCCAAATGCAGATTTATGCTGGCACTTATTGGAGATTTTTTTTCCGTGGCCTGCTGAGGTGCCCTGTTTTTGCAATCCCGCATGAAAAACACATACTGTAGGTCTGTGAAGTTATCATGGATCTTATGTATTTTTGCCCCAAAACAGGTAAATTTCAGGTGGTAAAAAAGGATTCTAATTGGATTGGCTGATTTTTTTTTTTTTTTTTTGGGGGGGGGGGGGGGGGGGGTAAAGTCACATTTTTACTGGCCAAAAAGTTACTGTGGGCAATTGAATTCCCCCTATAATGGTTACATCTAAATTACTATTTAATGAAAAGATTTATTAGTTGACATGCTAAAAGGTGTTTATTTAGAAAAATTAGTTTTGGTCTAACAGCTCATTATTAATAGGCTTGCCATAATATCCCTTTAATCTGGTTTGCCTAATATACCTTTAATCTTGAACACCTACAGTATGATTTTCAGCAGATGGCTAAATTCAAGCTTGCATTTTGCCTGCATTTAATTAGGCACATATCCTGTGTAAATCATAGGGGTCCGGAACTGAAGGGTTATTATGACAAGCTTAATTATTGAGAGATCCACTATAATCAGGCCATGTAAAACTTTTGCATAATCAGGCTGTCTCTGGGTGACTTTCTCACTTTTCCGGGTGGCCACATTCGGGAGCCTCCTGTCCATTCCGCTATAGTGAGCAAATATAGTGTGTGTCAGGTCCTGGTCTAGGGTGACTCACCCGCAGCCTCCTTGCTGCATTGCTTTGTCCTGGTGGGGGTCCCAGATGGCAGGTGCTCGGGCAAGTGCATCACTGATGGGGGTTCAGCAGGGTAGGGATATCAGGAACTTGGGGTTCCAGCAGCCTTCCCACCATCTTCAGTCACTGAGTGCCACCATGCTGGATTCAGTCAGCTGATCGCTAAACCATTAATGGGAACTGTTACACTGATCACCTGACCACACCGGCCAATCACTGCACAGCCCAGGGTATAAATATGATTGACAGAAACAGTTCTGTGTCTGAGCTTCGTTGTTGTGACTCTAATTTCCATACTCCCCGCTTGCCAGTCCACAGTCTTCAGCTGTGCAATACTGGTTCCACCCCGGTTCCAGTCTGCGCAAATACCGGTTCCAGCCTGGCTCCTGTATTGCAATACCATTCCAGCCCGGTCCCAGTCTCTGCAAATACCGCTTCCAGCCTGGTCCAAGTTTCTACAAATACCAGTTCCAGTCCCTGTGGTGCAAGTACTTGTTCCAAGCCAGTCCCAGTTTCTGCAAACAACATCTCCAGTCCAATTCCCACGGTCCAAGTAACAGTTCCAGCCCATTCTCAAGTCCCGCAAATGTCAGTTCAGGCCCAGTACCCTTGGTGCAAATACCGACTCCAGCCCGGTCCCTGAGGTGCAAGTACCAGTTCCAGCCTGGCCCCAGCCTCTGCAAACACCAATTCCAACCAGTCCCAGTCTGTGTACATACAGGCTCCAGTCCGGTCCCTATTGAATACAAGTTATCCAAGTTTCGCAAGCTCTTGTTCTCATCTGGCTCTAGTAAAGAACCTAAATAAGCTCAAGATTCCTAATCTTATCTCACTGAGGCTGTTGCTCACTCTTGTTTAAATCCTATTCCTCAGTCCTATGAAGAAGTACTAGGAGCCTAATTCAGGTCTGATTGCAGCAGCAGATTTGTTAGCTAATGGGCAAAACCATGTGCACTGCAGGGGGGGGGGGGCAGATATAACATGCACAGAGAGAGATACATTTGGATGGGGTGTGTTCAAACTGAAATCTAAATTGCAGTGTAAAAATAAAGCAGCCAGTATTTACCCTGCATAGAAACAAACAAACAAATAACCCACCAACATCTTACTCTCTCTACACATGTTATATCTGCCCCCCCCCACCTGCAGTGCACATGGTTTTGCCCATTAGCTAACAAATTTGCTGCTGCAATCAGATCTTAATTACACCCCAGATTCAGCCATCTTTACTTCAATTACCACATATCCCAGAAGAGCAGGCATCTAGACCTCCTCCAGAGATCCCAGTATCTCCAGTCCTGAAAGTGTGATTTTGTCTGTTTATGTGTTGGGAACATAGAATGTACACGCCATTTAAGTATTGACTGAATAAAGATTTTTGTAAAGCACAGCATAATTTTTAGCACAATATAAATAGTTTGTAATATATTATAATATAGAAATGTATCACCATCTACATGTTTAGGATCTGTTATTTGAAATAAGAAGTAAAATTTGTAAACAAGAATTTTTTCAATAATCGGGTTAAGTATGACTAAATCATATTATATTACATTTACAATGACATTACCAATGTGTAAATAATGCCCTGTCAATAACTGTATCAGGGCTCCTGTCAGTAACTGTATCAGGTTATCTCCTGTATGTATGAAATTTTCATTGAGCAGCAGAAATTATTGATGTTTTCTCTTAATGGGTCTCTGGATAAAATATCCTATACCTGTACTACTACTTGTTTGTAGTATAATGTGACTAGGGGCCAAAGTGAAGTGGGTATGGGTCGTTGGATAGACACAACTTATGTCGACAGTCATTAGGTCGACCATGGAAGGTTGATATGCATTAGGTTGACAGGGACAATAGGTAGACATGGGCATCATGTCGACATATAGTAGGTTGACAGGTCAAAAGGTTTACATGAGGTTTTTGACTGTTTTTGGTGTTGTTTTCTCCGTAAAGTGACGGGGAACCCAAATTAGTGCACCATGTCCCCTCATATGGCTTGCTTCGCTCACCATGCTTCTGGCAGATTACCATTCCAATCGTAGTCCACGTGGATCATTAAGTATGAAAAAATACAAAAAAATGATTATTTTTTTTTAAAACTCAGGTCGACCTAGTACATGTTGACCTAACGTCCATGTCAACCTAATCTATGTTGACCTAATGGCATTGTCGACCTTCAGTTGTTGACCTAATGAGTGTCGACCTAAGTTGTGTCGACCTAACGACCGTAACCCAATGAAGCTGTTCCTAACTTATACTGGTTTTCTACTGTGCTTCTAAATAACTTTAATTATATTTTGTGACTTTTGCATACAAGAGGCAAATGTTTTGAGGCAAAACAATGGCCCTATTCCTCAGTGCCTCATGTTACACTGAGAAAGGGGACATTGTTTTGCTCCAAAACATTTACCTTGTTATGATGTATTTTGTTTCATTACTAAAAAGCTCATACTGTATGAGCTATATTTTTGAGACATTTTAATTGTTTTGTGTTACCTTGTACTTTACTTATTTTGGTCTCTATTTAGGTTTGAGGAAACCTGGATTTACAAAGCACTGCACCTCCACAAAGGAGTCTCAAGCAAGATATCTAATTACACCATACTTTCTTTGGTTTGCACAGATATGGGCACCCACATGGCTAGACATTCCAAGCTCGGGAGCCAAATCTGTCATCTTGAAGACCTCAGGCAAAATTGTCATATTGGAGATTGCAAGCAATACCTTGGAATCACCTAAGCCAAGACATTTATTTTAGAGGCAGTAAGTTAAACTTCAGGTAAAACAGTTGTATGGGAATCAAGCTATCACCTTGAAGACCTCAGAAAGGTAGCCATTTGAAATTAGTTTGCTTCAGGGATCTTGAGGGCTCATCGGGTCACTTATGTTTGATTTGTTGTTTGACCAACATTGATTCTATGGTGGTGATAGTTAGGCATATCATTTTCCAAATACCTTGCTGGAAATGTCCATCTTACCATTTTTCTTTATACTAAGCTATTTAAGGTAAGCCACAGTACGCTAGGCAACAGACAGAGCTGTACAAAGAGGCACAAAGTGTTGCAATTAGGTAGCTGGATGGCCAAGATAGCTGACACAAGTGTGCGGCACAAACACCTGGCCCATCTAGGAGTGGCACTGCAGTTACACACAGGATGGCAGATTTAAAAAATAGGCCCCAAACAGCACATGATGCAAAGAAGAAAAAGAGGCATAATGAGGTTATTATTATTATACTGCAGCAGTGGACATGGGTGTGGTATTGAAAGTCGACAGTAACTAGGTCGACAATGTCTAGGTCGACCACTATTGGTCGACAGTAATTAGGTCGACAGGGTCAAAAGGTCGACATGGTCAAAAGGTCGACATGTTCTAGGTCGACAGGTCAAAAGGTCGACATGAATTTTTAATGTTATTTTGGTGTCATTTTCTTCGTAGAGTGACCGGGAACCCCAATTAGTGCACCGCGTCCCCTCGCATGGCTCGCTTCGCTCGCCATGCTTCAGGCATGGTGCCTTCGCTCCGCTACCGCTTCGCTCGGCACAGATTACCGTTCCAATCGTAGTCCATGTGGATCGTTAAGTATAAAAAGGTTAAAAAAACGAAAAAAATTGTGAAAAACTCATGTCGACCTTTTGACCTGTCGACCTAGAACATGTCGACCTTTTGACCCTGTCGACCTTTTGACCCTGTCGACCTAGTTATTGTCGACCAATAGTGGTCGACCTAGACATTGTCGACCTAGTTACTGTCGACTTTCAGTCCGGATCCCGTGGACATATAGCAACAGCGTATATCATCACTGGAATTACTGATGACACAGGACACACACTACCACTGGTCTGATGCAGCCCAACAGGTTGTTAATAGAGATGAGCGCCTGAAATTTTTCGGGTTTTGTGTTTTGGTTTTGGGTTCGGTTCCGCGGCCGTGTTTTGGGTTCGAACGCGTTTTGGCAAAACCTCACCGAATTTTTTTTGTCGGATTCGGGTGTGTTTTGGATTCGGGTGTTTTTTTCAAAAAACACTAAAAAACAGCTTAAATCATAGAATTTGGGGGTCATTTTGATCCCAAAGTATTATTAACCTCAAAAACCATAATTTACACTCATTTTCAGTCTATTCTGAATACCTCACACCTCACAATATTATTTTTAGTCCTAAAATTTGCACCGAGGTCGCTGTGTGAGTAAGATAAGCGACCCTAGTGGCCGACACAAACACCGGGCCCATCTAGGAGTGGCACTGCAGTGTCACGCAGGATGTCCCTTCCAAAAAACCCTCCCCAAACAGCACATGACGCAAAGAAAAAAAGAGGCGCAATGAGGTAGCTGTGTGAGTAAGATTAGCGACCCTAGTGGCCGACACAAACACCGGGCCCATCTAGGAGAGGCACTGCAGTGTCACGCAGGATGGCCCTTCCAAAAAACCCTCCCCAAACAGCACATGACGCAAAGAAAAAAAGAGGCGCAATGAGGTAGCTGGGTGAGTAAGATTAGCGACCCTAGTGGCCGACACAAACACCGGGCCCATCTAGGAGTGGCACTGCAGTGTCACGCAGGATGTCCCTTCCAAAAAACCCTCCCCAAACAGCACATGACGCAAAGAAAAAAAGAGGCGCAATGAGGTAGCTGTGTGAGTAAGATTAGCGACCCTAGTGGCCGACACAAACACCGGGCCCATCTAGGAGTGGCACTGCAGTGTCACGCAGGATGTCCCTTCCAAAAAACCCTCCCCAAACAGCACATGACGCAAAGAAAAAAAGAGGCGCAATGAGGTAGCTGACTGTGTGAGTAAGATTAGCGACCCTAGTGGCCGACACAAACACCGGGCCCATCTAGGAGTGGCACTGCAGTGTCACGCAGGATGTCCCTTCCAAAAAACCCTCCCCAATCAGCACATGATGCAAAGAAAAAGAAAAGAAAAAAGAGGTGCAAGATGGAATTGTCCTTGGGCCCTCCCACCCACCCTTATGTTGTATAAACAAAACAGGACATGCACACTTTAACCAACCCATCATTTCAGTGACAGGGTCTGCCACACGACTGTGACTGATATGACGGGTTGGTTTGGACCCCCCCCCAAAAAAGAAGCAATTAATCTCTCCTTGCACAAACTGGCTCTACAGAGGCAAGATGTCCACCTCATCTTCACCCTCCGATATATCACCGTGTACATCCCCCTCCTCACAGATTATCAATTCGTCCCCACTGGAATCCACCATCTCAGCTCCCTGTGTACTTTGTGGAGGCAATTGCTGCTGGTCAATGTCTCCGCGGAGGAATTGATTATAATTCATTTTAATGAACATCATCTTCTCCACATTTTCTGGATGTAACCTCGTACGCCGATTGCTGACAAGGTGAGCGGCGGCACTAAACACTCTTTCGGAGTACACACTTGTGGGAGGGCAACTTAGGTAGAATAAAGCCAGTTTGTGCAAGGGCCTCCAAATTGCCTCTTTTTCCTGCCAGTATAAGTACGGACTGTGTGACGTGCCTACTTGGATGCGGTCACTCATATAATCCTCCACCATTCTATCAATGTTGAGAGAATCATATGCAGTGACAGTAGACGACATGTCCGTAATCGTTGTCAGGTCCTTCAGTCCGGACCAGATGTCAGCATCAGCAGTCGCTCCAGACTGCCCTGCATCACCGCCAGCGGGTGGGCTCGGAATTCTGAGCCTTTTCCTCGCACCCCCAGTTGCGGGAGAATGTGAAGGAGGAGATGTTGACAGGTCGCGTTCCGCTTGACTTGACAATTTTGTCACCAGCAGGTCTTTCAACCCCAGCAGACTTGTGTCTGCCGGAAAGAGAGATCCAAGGTAGGCTTTAAATCTAGGATCGAGCACGGTGGCCAAAATGTAGTGCTCTGATTTCAACAGATTGACCACCCGTGAATCCTTGTTAAGCGAATTAAGGGCTCCATCCACAAGTCCCACATGCCTAGCGGAATCGCTCCGTGTTAGCTCCTCCTTCAATGTCTCCAGCTTCTTCTGCAAAAGCCTGATGAGGGGAATGACCTGACTCAGGCTGGCAGTGTCTGAACTGACTTCACGTGTGGCAAGTTCAAAGGGCATCAGAACCTTGCACAACGTTGAAATCATTCTCCACTGCGCTTGAGACAGGTGCATTCCACCTACTATATCGTGCTCAATTGTATAGGCTTGAATGGCCTTTTGCTGCTCCTCCAACCTCTGAAGCATATAGAGGGTTGAATTCCACCTCGTTACCACTTCTTGCTTCAGATGATGGCAGGGCAGGTTCAGTAGTTTTTGGTGGTGCTCCAGTCTTCTGTACGTGGTGCCTGTACGCCGAAAGTGTCCCGCAATTCTTCTGGCCACCGACAGCATCTCTTGCACGCCCCTGTCGTTTTTTAAAAAATTCTGCACCACCAAATTCAAGGTATGTGCAAAACATGGGACGTGCTGGAATTTGCCCATATTTAATGCACACACAATATTGCTGGCGTTGTCCGATGCCACAAATCCACAGGAGAGTCCAATTGGGGTAAGCCATTCCGCGATGATCTTCCTCAGTTGCCGTAAGAGGTTTTCAGCTGTGTGCGTATTCTGGAAAGCGGTGATACAAAGCGTAGCCTGCCTAGGAAAGAGTTGGCGTTTGCGAGATGCTGCTACTGGTGCCGCCGCTGCTGTTCTTGCGGCGGGAGTCCATACATCTACCCAGTGGGCTGTCACAGTCATATAGTCCTGACCCTGCCCTGCTCCACTTGTCCACATGTCCGTGGTTAAGTGGACATTGGGTACAACTGCATTTTTTAGGACACTGGTGAGTCTTTTTCTGACGTCCGTGTACATTCTCGGTATCGCCTGCCTAGAGAAGTGGAACCTAGATGGTATTTGGTAACGGGGGCACACTGCCTCAATAAATTGTCTAGTTCCCTGTGAACTAACGGCGGATACCGGACGCACGTCTAACACCAACATAGTTGTCAAGGCCTCAGTTATCCGCTTTGCAGTAGGATGACTGCTGTGATATTTCATCTTCCTCGCAAAGGACTGTTGAACAGTCAATTGCTTACTGGAAGTAGTACAAGTGGGCTTACGACTTCCCCTCTGGGATGACCATCGACTCCCAGCGGCAACAACAGCAGCGCCAGCAGCAGTAGGCGTTACACGCAAGGATGCATCGGAGGAATCCCAGGCAGGAGAGGACTCGTCAGAATTGCCAGTGACATGGCCTGCAGGACTATTGGCATTCCTGGGGAAGGAGGAAATTGACACTGAGGGAGTTGGTGGGGTGGTTTGCGTGAGCTTGGTTACAAGAGGAAGGGATTTACTGGTCAGTGGACTGCTTCCGCTGTCACCCAAAGTTTTTGAACTTGTCACTGACTTATTATGAATGCGCTGCAGGTGACGTATAAGGGAGGATGTTCCGAGGTGGTTAACGTCCTTACCCCTACTTATTACAGCTTGACAAAGGGAACACACGGCTTGACACCTGTTGTCCGCATTTCTGGTGAAATACCTCCACACCGAAGAGCTGATTTTTTTGGTATTTTCACCTGGCATGTCAACGGCCATATTCCTCCCACGGACAACAGGTGTCTCCCCGGGTGACTGACTTAAACAAACCACCTCACCATCAGAATCCTCCTGGTCAATTTCCTCCCCAGCGCCAGCAACACCCATATCCTCCTCATCCTGGTGTACTTCAACACTGACATCTTCAATCTGACTATCAGGAACTGGACTGCGGGTGCTCCTTCCAGCACTTGCAGGGGGCGTGCAAATGGTGGAAGGCGCATGCTCTTCACGTCCAGTGTTGGGAAGGTCAGGCATCGCAACCGACACAATTGGACTCTCCTTGTGGATTTGGGATTTCGAAGAATGCACAGTTCTTTGCTGTGCTGCTTTTGCCAGCTTGAGTCTTTTCATTTTTCTAGCGAGAGGCTGAGTGCTTCCATCCTCATGTGAAGCTGAACCACTAGCCATGAACATAGGCCAGGGCCTCAGCCGTTCCTTGCCACTCCGTGTGGTAAATGGCATATTGGCAAGTTTACGCTTCTCCTCCGACAATTTTATTTTAGGTTTTGGAGTCCTTTTTTTTCTGATATTTGGTGTTTTGGATTTGACATGCTCTGTACTATGACATTGGGCATCGGCCTTGGCAGACGACGTTGCTGGCATTTCATCGTCTCGGCCATGACTAGTGGCAGCAGCTTCAGCACGAGGTGGAAGTGGATCTTGATCTTTCCCTAATTTTGGAACCTCAACATTTTTGTTCTCCATATTTTAATAGGCACAACTAAAAGGCACCTCAGGTAAACAATGGAGATGGATACTAGTATACAATTATGGACTGCCTGCCGACTGCAGACACAGAGGTAGCCACAGCCGTGAACTACCGTACTGTACTGTGTCTGCAGCTAATATAGACTGGTTGATAAAGAGAAGATGTCTATGTAACTATGTATGTATAAAGAAGACTGAAAAAAATCCACGGTTAGGTGGTATACAATTATGGACGGACTGCCTGCCGAGTGCAGACACAGAGGTAGCCACAGCCGTGAACTACCGTACTGTACTGTGTCTGCAGCTAATATAGACTGGTTGATAAAGAGAAGATGTCTATGTAACTATGTATGTATAAAGAAATAAAGAAGAATGAAAAAAATCCACGGTTAGGTGGTATTACAATTATGGACGGACTGCCTGCCGAGTGCAGAGACACAGAGGTAGCCACAGCCGTGAACTACCGTACTGTGTCTGCTGCGACTGGATGATAAATGATATAAAAAATATATATATATCACTACTGCAGCCGGACAGGTATATATTATATATTATATAATGACGGACCTGCTGGACACTGTCTGTCAGCAGAATGAGTTTTATTTTTATAGAATAAAAAAAAAAAAACACACAAGTGAAGTCACACGACGAGTGTTTAACTTTTTCAGGCAATCACAATATAAGTATACTACTAACTATACTGGTGGTCAGTGTGGTCAGGTCACTGGTCAGTCACACTGGCAGTGGCACTCCTGCAGCAAAAGTGTGCACTGTTTAATTTTAATATAATATGTACTCCTGGCTCCTGCTATAACCTATAACTGGCACTGCAGTAGTGCTCCCCAGTCTCCCCCACAATTATAAGCTGTGTGAGCTGAGCAGTCAGACAGATATATAATATATATAGATGATGCAGCACACTGGCCTGAGCCTGAGCAGTGCACACAGATATGGTATGTGACTGACTGAGTCACTGTGTGTATCGCTTTTTTCAGGCAGAGAACGGATATATTAAATAAACTGCACTGTGTGTCTGGTGGTCACTCACTATATAATATATTATGTACTCCTGGCTCCTGCTATAACCTATAACTGGCACTGCAGTAGTGCTCCCCAGTCTCCCCCACAATTATAAGCTGTGTGAGCTGAGCAGTCAGACAGATATATATAATATTATATATAGATAATAGATGATGCAGCACACTGGCCTGAGCCTGAGCAGTGCACACAGATATGGTATGTGACTGACTGAGTCACTGTGTGTATCGCTTTTTTCAGGCAGAGAACGGATATATTAAATAAACTGCACTGTGTGTCTGGTGGTCACTCACTATATAATATATTATGTACTCCTGGCTCCTGCTATAACCTATAACTGGCACTGCAGTAGTGCTCCCCAGTCTCCCCCACAATTATAAGCTGTGTGAGCTGAGCAGTCAGACAGATATATATAATATTATATATAGATAATAGATGATGCAGCACACTGGCCTGAGCCTGAGCAGTGCACACAGATATGGTATGTGACTGACTGAGTCACTGTGTGTATCGCTTTTTTCAGGCAGAGAACGGATATATTAAATAAACTGCACTGTGTGTCTGGTGGTCACTCACTATATAATATGTTATGTACTCCTGGCTCCTGCTATAACCTATAACTGGCACTGCAGTAGTGCTCCCCAGTCTCCCCCACAATTATAAGCTGTGTGAGCTGAGCAGTCAGACAGATATATATAATATTATATATAGATAATAGATGATGCAGCACACTGGCCTGAGCCTGAGCAGTGCACACAGATATGGTATGTGACTGAGTCACTGTGTGCTGTGTATCGCTTTTTTCAGGCAGAGAACGGATTATAAAGTAAACTGCACTGTCCTCACTAGTAAACTCTCTCCACTCAGTCTCTACACTTCTACAGTAACAGTACTCCTCCTAGTCAGCTCCAGTAAATCTCTCTCAGTCTCTTATAATCTAAATGGAGAGGACGCCAGCCACGTCCTCTCCCTATCAATCTCAATGCACGTGTGAAAATGGCGGCGACGCGCGGCTCCTTATATAGAATCCGAGTCTCGCGATAGAATCCGAGCCTCGCGAGAATCCGACAGCGTCATGATGACGTTCGGGCGCGCTCGGGTTAACCGAGCAAGGCGGGAAGATCCGAGTCGCTCGGACCCGTGAAAAAAAACATGAAGTTCGTGCGGGTTCGGATTCAGAGAAACCGAACCCGCTCATCTCTAGTTGTTAATAATAATATAATTGTAATTTGTTATACTGCAGCAGTGGATATATGTAGCAGAAGCGTATATCGTCACTGGAATTACTGATGACACAGGACACACACTACCACTGGTCTAATGCAGCCCAAAAAGGATGTTAATAATAATATAATTGTAATTTGTTATACTGCAGCAGTGGACATATAGCAGCAGCGTATATCGTCACTGGAATTACTGATGACACAGGACACACACTACCATTGGTCTGATGCAGCCCAACAGGTTGTTAATAATAATATAATTGTAATTTGTTATACTGCAGCAGTGGATATATATAATTATAGCAGAAGCGTATATCGTCACTGGAATTACTGATGACACAGGACACACACTACCATTGGTCTGATGCAGCCCAACAGGTTGTTAATAATATAATTGTAATTTGTTATACTGCAGCAGTGGATATATATAGCAGCAGCATATATCGTCACTGGAATTACTGATGACACAGGACACTGGATATATGGCAGCAGAGAACACTAACACTGTGACTGCTTGGACTGATACAGCACAATAAACTGACTAACCTGGACTGGTCTGCACAACACAGCCCCACTTTACAGCTACACTGGATATATGGCAGCAAAGAACACCAACACTGTGACTGCTTGGACTGATGCAGCACAATACACAGAGTGACTACACTGGACGGGTCTGCACAACACAGCCCCACTTTACAGCTACACTGGATATATGGCAGCAGAGAACACCAACACTGTGACTGCTTGGACTGATGCAGCACAATACACTGAGTGACTACACTGGACTGGTCTGCACAACACAGCACCACTTTACAGCTACACTGGACATATGGACTGGACTAAGCAGCACAACACTACTCACCCACTTTCCTGCCCCAATAAACAGAGACTGAGCACACTGAATACACATCCTCTCACTCTCCGAGACTGGAGTGAAAATGCCAGCGACGCGCGGCTCCTTATATGGAATCCAAATCCCGCAAGAATCCAACAGTGGGATTATGACGTTTTGCCGAGTTTGGGTTTCCAAGTCAAGAGGGTAAATCCGAGCTTGGCTCGGATCCGGACTCGGAAGGCAAAGTTCGGGGGGGTTCAGTTCTCTGAGAACCAAACCCGCTCATCTCTAGTTAGTATCAATGCTATTACAGAGCTAAATTTGCTGTAGTATTATATAAAGTTTTCTAGATTTCCTTTAATAAAGAATTGTGTGTTCGTGTACTAAAGTATGTACACAGTATGTGTATTCCCTAGTGCTACCATATAAGAAATTAGCTGGGGGCTCATTCTACTTCTGTTTACTCAAAAAAGCTAATTCTACTGTGGTGTAATGCATGGTTTTGTAAAATTAATACATTCTGTGTACTGTATGTGTGGTTGCTAGTGTTATTGTATAAGAAAACTGGTGGATTTGATATTTTCTCCACAATACAATTGCTTAAATTAAAGCTACAGTAAATCTACTGTGCCAGAAGGCTTGATTTTAAAAATCTCCTAAATTGTAGAAATGGGTGTACAGTAGGTGTTGCAACTTCCTCTTCATTCTACAGATTCTGAAACACAACTTCTACCATGACAATTCAACACATTTTTTATGCAAGCAAATACTGTAGCTGCGTATTAATTGCCTAGGTTCCAGATATTTCAGATGGCTTATATAATCAAACATGCCCATTTATCACCATTAGCATCTTCATACTTGACATTTTCAAATTGAAAACTCATTAGTCCTTTTTACAGCCTCATTCACCTGGTGTGGTCATGCATCAGGAAAGGGCAGATATCCAAAAAAAGGCCCCAAACAGCACCTCATGCAAAGATATAGAAGAGGTGCAATGAGGTACCTGTATGACTAAGCCAAGCGACACAAACAATTGGCCCATCTAGGAGAGGCACTGCAGTGGCAGACAGGAGTGCAGATCTAAACAAAAACCCAAACAGCACATGATGCAAAGAAGAAAAAAAGGTGCACCGAGGTTGCTGTATATCTAAGCTATCGACACAATCACCTGGCCCATCTAGTCGTGTCATGCAGTGGATGAATGTCGAGAGTGAGCCACAATTGTTCTGTCCACTGACAGCATCTTCAGCATGACCCTGTCATTTTTAAAAAATTCTGCAATTGGTGGACTTATATGGCAGTACCCCAGGACTAATATGGCAGTACAGAACACAAGTTGTTATCCTCCGTATGGAGCGCTTTACAAATAAACTGCAACTGTTTCCCTTTATTTATGGCAGATCAGCTCACACTGGCCAAATATCAAATATGGGAAAAAGGGATTAGATCAAAGAGAGTCACAGCGCTGTTTCTAATTTACTAAATCCCACAGGAGAATGTACTGTCCAAATTCTTCACATATAGGAAGGACACTATACCACATCCGTATAGGTAAAAACAATCCTTACTTTATTTTCAACATCCATTAAAAAAAGAGATTTAGAGGATTTTAAAGAAATGGAATGTGGTATAATTAATAAATTGAAAAAGAATGAAGCAGATTTGATGAAGAAAAAACAAAAGAAATTCTTTAGGGATAGGAATGACCTCATAAATGGTACCTATTATTTAAATGGAAGTGAAAAACTTGGTGATGAAAAAGGAGTAAATAAAGGTTTAGGAAATGAAGAGGTCAATTTTGAATCCAATATAGAGGTATATAAAGGAAACATGAAAGATAGAAAAAATTCATATATGGAAAGGCAAAGAGAGTACCCGAATAGAGAAAGGGATCAGGGATGGAGATATGAAAGGAAGCCCTATAGGAATTTGAAATCCGATCATGAGAGACCTAATAGATATTTGCAGAGGGATGGGAATAGAGGGGAATTAAGAACCCCGAAATTTAACATCCCAATAAGGAACAGGTTCGAACCCTTTAGAGATAATAGACAAGGAAGGGAGAATCGGAGGAGGGAAGATGATTTCCAATCGGTAGAACAGTGGGATAATGGGTACTCCAGAGAGAATCCCGGTTTTCTGCCCACAATGAGAAGGGGTTGGAGATAGAAAATAACTCCAAGAGAAAAAGAGGAAAATGAGGGGGACTTAAAAAGAAAAAGAAAATAGGAAAGTGAGGAAAAAAGAGAATAGAAAGAAAAGAGGAAGTAATGCTGAATCTCTGCCTAAAGAAATAAGAGAGGGTAACGAATGTTTGAAAGACACCAAGGTTTATAACCAAAGTACATATGTAATGACTGAAGTTGAGGAAGGTGTGTTAAGGAAGGGGTTACATTTCGCACCCACTAGCACAGCAAAAGAATTTGATTTGTTTGTGGATATACAAAAATTTTTAAGAAAGCTTTCTTTGAAAAAGTTCTTTTCTAAGGAAAGAAATGACTCCTGAATATGTAGAATAAGGTACAATATTTCAAAAGAAATCTACCTTTAACCCCACACAATGTAGAGGACCAGCAGTAGATACCTTTGGAAAAATGGTTATGGCCGATTTAGAGGGTTTATGTGATAGAAAGAAAGAAAAGGGAAAGAAGGGGTTAAGAAAAAAGAACAATATGACTAGGAAGGAAAAAGAAGCGTTAAAAAGCTACAAAGTAATGAGCACATTACAATCAAGCCCACTGACAAGGAAGGCGTGGTGGTTGTAATGGACACAGGGGCTTATGAAGATAAAATGAAAGAAATGCTTTCTGATCAAACAACATACATGGTGGCTAAAAAGAACCCGATGGAGAGGGTGAAGAATGACCTGTATGCCTTGGTGGACATATACTTCAACTTGGGGGTGCTTACTGAAAAAGAAAGAGATTTTCTTAAAATAGAGGATCCAGCACTCCCGGTGATCTACGGTCTACCTAAGGTTCATAAGGACATTACTAATCCCCCACTATGCCCGATTGTGGCAGGTGTGGAGTCAGTGACTTCAAACTTGTCACAAATGATAGACTCTCATTTACAGCCCATGGCCTGTAGAGGTAAAGCATACCTAAAAGACACCACCGATATAATAAATAAATTGAAAAATATACAATGGCAGTCAGGGGATATATTAGTGACTGCCGACGTGGGATCTTTGTATTCAATAATAGAACATACCCAAGGTTTGCAGGCAGTAAAGATTACTTTATCGAAAGAAAGTATTAAGGAAGAACTTAAAGAATTTAGAATGGACAGTATTAATTTCATTTTGAAAAACAATCACTTCTTTTTCAAAGATACGCATTACATACAGCGTCTCGGGACCGCGATGGGTACGAGATTCGCTCCCAGCTTCGCGAACATATTTATGAATATGTGGGAGGAGCAATGTGTGTGGGGCGAGCTGGGGGCGGGTCTCGTACAGTACCACCGGTACATAGATGATGTTATTTTTGTGAGGAGAGGTGGGGAGGAATCCCTGAAGCATTTCCAGGATTAATTAAATAGAAATGACTTTGGTGTATTTTTAACATTTTCGAGTAGTGAACAGGAAATAAACTATTTAGATTTGACCATTTATATAGAAAATCAAATCATTTCCACAAAGAATTATAACAAACCGACAGACAGCAATTTGTTTATTAATAGGGAGAGTAACCATCATCCAAGTTGGTTACGGGGGGTCCCGGGGAGCCAATTCTGATGCCTGAAAAGGAATTGTTCCAATAACATGGTGTATAAGGAACAATCCTTGCGGATGAGGGAACAGTTTTTAAACAAAGGGTATAGTCAGGAAAGCTTGGATAATGTCCTAAATGATATAGAAGAAATAGAGAGAGACACTTTATTATGTAAATCTTTGGAGAAGAAAAGAGAAGACTTTAATGTGCCGTTTATAACCACGTATAATAGTGATTATTAGAACATTGAAATTATTTTGAAGAGACATTGTGATATTTTAAAAACAGATTCCACTCTAGAAAAAATACTCCCCAATGAACCTCGAGTCATATATAAACGGGCCCCGAATTTAAAATCATGTCTTGTGAAAAGTGCAATTGCACCTAAACCCACCATGATCACTAGGATTAAGTCCAAAGGTTTTTATAGATGCAGTTTTTGTGTAGGATGCAGGCATTTTAAGAGTAAGGAAGGGAGCAAAATAGAAACATTTGTATCTAACATCACAAAGAAAGAGTACAAAATCGAACACTTTGTAACATGTGGAAGTAGTAACGTGGTCTACCTAATACCGTGTAAATGTATGAAACAATATGTGGGAAGAACTAGCCGCCCTTTTAAATTAAGGATGGGTGAACATGTTAAAAATATTAGAAAAGGATTGGAGAATCACTGTTTATCAGCACATTGTAGGGAAGTGCATGAATGCTCTGTTGATAGCATAATAAGCTGCAAAATAATTGATCATGTGAAAGGGAATTGGAGGAGAAACGATACAGCTGCAACTCTAGCTAGAAAAGAGATGTGGTGGATACAAGAACTTAAGACACTACAGCCGAGGGGCCTGAACGGGAATTTCGGGATAAAATGGTTCTTATAAAAAATCTCCTTGTTTCATATTTATTTATTATGATTATCTTTGTGTTTTTAGAAAAGGACGTTATAGAGAGATATGGTTGTGACTTTAAAAGTAAAACCCTGTAATCTGTATTTAAGTACCCAGGAACAAGCACACCAGACTCTTGGGGGATGGTATAAATCTTGTAATTTGACCAGTTTCACTTGTGCCTCGACAAAGACCTGCTGAGGGTAGAAACGCGTCGGAGCCGTAGGTGAACCTGGTCATTATCTGTGTGCAGCAGGGAGCAACGAACGGGGGAGAGCGGAGGAGTGTGGTGGTGTCTGCAGCGCCTGAAGGGTCCGTGATCTAAGGACGGCTAGCGGTGCATGGATAACATCTACGGGAGAGCAAATCCCGTAATAGGAAGCACCGCGATTAACAACGGCATCCTAAGGGTCTGGTGAGCTCCACTGAGTATATTTAAAATCAAACACTTGTACCGCTTCTCTTGCCGGAATTGCCCTGTACCTGTTTAAAGAGACGTTTTAATGGATGTTGAAAATAAAGTAAGGATAGTTTTTACCTATATGGATGTGGTATAGTGTCCTTCCTATATGTGAAGAATTTGGACAGTACATTCTCCTGTGAGATTTAGTAAATTAGAAACAGCACTGTGACTCTCTTTGATCTAATCCCTTTTCCCATAATATAACAGTACCCCTGGACTCATACGGCAGTGTCAGACAGGATGGCACTTTTTAAAAACTAGGTCCCAAACAGCACCTCATGCAAAGATGTCAAAGAGGTGCAATGAGGTAGCTGTATGACTAAGGCAAGCAACACAAACAATGCCAACTGTAATTATACATCCAAATCACTGGAATTATACGTCCACATCACTGGAATTAAATGGCAAAATCACTGGAATTATACATCCAAATCACTTGAATTAAATGGCAAAATCACTGGAATTATATGTCCAAATCACTGGAATTATACTGCAAAATCACTGGAATTATATGTCCAAATCACTGGAATTATACATCCAAATAACTGTAATTATAAATCCAAATCACTGGAATTATACATCCAAATCACTGGTATTGAATGGCAAAATCACTGGATTTATACGTCCAAACCACTTGAATTAAATGGCAAAATCACTGGAATTATACGTCCAAATCACTGGGATTGTACTGCAAAATCACTGGAATTATACGTCCAAATCACTGGAATTAAATGGCAAAATCACTGGAATTATACGTCCAAATCACTTTAATTATACGTCCAAATCACTGGAATTATACGTCCAAATCACTGGAATTAAATTGCAAAATCACTGGATTATATGTCCAAATCACTGGAATTAAATGGCAAAATCACTGGAATTATATATCAAAATCACTGTAATTATAATTCCAAATCACTGGAATTATACATCTAAATCACTGGAATTAAATGTCAAAATCACTGGAATTATACGTCCAAATCACTGGAATTAAATGGCAAAATCACTGGAATTATACGTCCAAATCACTTGAATTAAATGGCAAAATCACTGGATTATACTGCAAAATCACTGGAATTATACTGCAAAATCACTGGAATTATACGTCCAAATCACTGTAATAAAATGGCAAAATGGAGGTTGAGGGCTTCCATCATCATGTGAAGCTGAACCACTAGTCATGAACATAGGCCAGGGCCTTAGCTGTTCCTTGCCACTCTGTGTCTTAAATGGCATATTGGCAAGTTTACCACTAGGAGGAAGTGGTTCTTGATATTTCCCTATTTTCTTCTCCAAATTTTTGATCTCCATTATTTTTCTGGAGTTCTATAACACAATATGCGGCACAGGAATGACTGATGGCTGATGCACAGGATACTACCACTGGTCTGATGCAGGACAACACAGCAACACTGTAAGGGACTTATTATTATTATTATTATTATTATTATTATTGTACTGTAGCAGTGGACATATAGCAGCAGCATATACCACTGTGACTGTCTGGTCACTGGAATGACTGATGGCTGATACACAGGACACTACCACTGGTCTGATGCAGCACAACACAGCATCACTGTAAGGGACTTGTTGTTGTTGTTGTTGTTGTTATTATTATTATTATACTGTAGCAGTGGACATGTAGCAGCAGCGTATACCACTGTGACTAACTGGTCACTGGAATGATTAATGGCTGATGAACAGGACACTACCACTGGTCTGATGCAGGACAACACAACATCACTGTAAGGTACTTGTTATTATTATTATTATTATTATTATTATTATTATACTGTAGCAGTGGACATATAGCAGCAGCGTATACCACTGTGACTGCCTGGTCACTGGAATGACTGATGGCTGATGCACAGGACACTGCCACTGGACTGATGCAGCACAACACAGCAGCAATGGACATTTGACAGCAAGAGGGCACAACCACTGTGACTGCCTGGTCACTGGAATGACTGATGGCTGATGCACAGGACACTACCACTGGACTAATGCAGCTCAATACACCACCACTGAACTGATGCATCACAACATAGCAGCAATGGACATATGGCAGCAAGAGGACACAACCACTGTGACTGGACAAATACAGCATAAGGCACGGACACTGAGATAACGGAGACACGTCCTCTCTCTACACTTTCCAATGCGTGGCTCCTTATATGGAATCCAAACCCCACAAGAGTCCGACAGCGGGATGATGACTTTTTTCCTCGTTCTGGTTTCCGAGTCAGGAGGGAAAACCCGAGCCTGACTCAGATCCAGACTCGAATGGTGAGAACCAAACCCGCTCATCAATAACAAGAAACCATATATATTTTGGCTGGCACTCCATGGCCCAAATTGAGCAAATCTGAGAGAGGACAATAATAAGACTATAGATACTTGTCATATATTTACAAGTGCGGGATATGTTCTCTGTGTATATTAAATATCTGTAAACATGGTAGAGGAAAGCACATGACATGATCTAATATGGGCCTTTAATAAATCAGCTACTGTACCTGCAGGCACGAGAGCTATGAAATCCATGCCTGAGGGCCCCCTTAGGAAATAGAATATTCTAAAAGAAGTTGTAAATGTCTATAGGCCACATAAATAGCCTTTCTACTGTCCAGTGATTGCTGGAGAAACGTCTACAGAATTAGACGTAATGTTGAGCTAAAAGAAACTTCTCGCTCAGTTGTCTCCTGGAATGTGAAAGGCAATTTAGTTGATGTGTTGACCCAACAGCTGATATTAATTACCCCTCCAACTCTCCAGATATTAAAAGGGTACCTAGCCTGCCCCTTTTGAAAATCAGGGTTTGACATGAAAGGGAGTGTGATTTTGTAGTAAATAGAGGAGGGGATCATTAGCTATGTTGAAGAGGAGTGGGGAAAGGGGACATACTTGGCAGGTGCCACAGGACATAAGTAGGGGATCACTGCTGTATCCATTAAATAAAAAAAGAGGTGGCTGGGGATGTGTAAAGATATAGAGAAACCAGATTATTTAAGATTACTAATAATGCGTTATCTGAAAAGAATAATTTTTACAAAGTGGGGTTTTACCACCAGCTGTGGGTTTCATCACAAAACATTGAAAGGGGACTTTTTGAAAATACTGGCAGATACTTTTTAAAGACCCTATTGTTAAAATCCAAATATTGGAGAATCCTAAATGTACATATAGAATAGTACCTAACTTGAATGTAACAGATATGTGTGCTACAGTCAGAAGCCACACCAGCAAATTTACAGATTTCACTGTAAAAATACCAAATTCATCATTTAATCATGTAGCTTTTTCATGTAGGGCAGATCCCCAGAGTGATCAAAATTTAGATGGGAGAACATAGATATGATATCAAAAAGGTAATACATATTCCTTCTCCATCTGCACATTCAAAAATTCTCATCAATACAAAGAAAACTATATCAAATTTTTTTGGAAATCCAGCATGTAAAACAAGAATGGGGAAACAGGATCTGGAAACTCGACATGCACATGCAGAATTTAAATAGGTATTGAATTACAAACATAATTCCCAGGAGGTCAGAATTTAGATTTTGAAATGAAATTTTTTTTTGTAGTTCTTTAAATGTCTATTACTAAATTATATCTATCTATCTATCTATCTATCTATCTATCTATCTATCTATCTATCTATCTATCTATCTATCATCTATCTATCTATCTATCTATCTATCTATCTATATATATATATATATATAGAGAGAGAGAGAGAGAGAGAGAGAGAGAGAGAGAGAGTAACATGTTCTATTTATTCATTCATTCCATTAAAATATTTTGAATTAACATTTGGTATATGTTTAATGTGATAACATAGAGTGAAATGCATTTGTAGTGCCTGATAAAGAGCTTTTGCGTTCTGGTCACACTGTATTAGAAATATTGTGGAAAGTCACAGGTGTTCCTTGGTGGTGACCGAGAAGTGGCTAGTAGTGCAAACAAAAATGATCCATTCAGTGGGCATATTATGAGAGTGTCGTGGGCATGTCAATGCAAACAGCTGCATTCCCAGATGAACAGCCATAGAGCATAGGAGACCACGGCAACTGCCATTGGGCTGGTGCAAATTTTGATGGTAAATCAAAACAGGGTACTGTCCCAAGTTGAGTTTGGGAGAGATACCAGAAGAATATCCTCTTTTGGGGGCACACTTTATACAATATGTAATATATATAGAAAATGTTAAAATATAACTTTTATTCAAACTTAGGTATAATATATAAGACCTTCCTCACAATATAACAACAAAGAGAAAAATTTTTAGGAAAAATATTTTTTTACTAAAGGGTATGTAATGAAGCTCCTCTTTCAAAGAAAAATAATAATCAGTATGGGTGATTCACCTTGCCGCAATTGAAAGCTTGTGAATATATTTACTTTCAATATTAGTCAACCATTAAATGTATCACAGTATTGTGTCAATCATGTGTGGATCACATTCACAGAAACTAAAATTTCGTCTCCTCATAAATTGGTGTCTGATTAAGACAGAGACACTAATGTCTAATAGTAACTTTTAAAGTAGTTGAGAAGCAGTTCCCAGTGCTCACCAATGATGCATTTCATAATATATACACCTTAGTATAAATGTTCAGAGAGAAAAGATGTATTACTATATCAGCATACTGTATTCATAACACAGAACAGCATATAGGGAGCGTGGAAGTACAGTAGGTGGACACATCTGTATATCCTGTACACACTAAGGGGGCATTCAAAGTTGTTAGCAAACAAAAAATAGTTAGCAATTGGGCAAAACCATGCTGCACTGCAGGTAGAACAGATGTAACATGTGCAGTGAGAGTTAGATTTGGGTGGGTTGTGTCAAACTGAAATCTAAATTGCAGTGTTAAAGTAAAGCAGCCAGTATTTACCATGCACAGAAACAATATAACCCATCCAAATCTAACTCTCTCTGCACATGTTACATCTGCCCCCCCTGCAGTGCACATGGTTTTGCCCAATTACTAACTTTTTTGGTTTGCTAACAACTCTGAATAACCCCCTAAGACCCTTTTTTGGAGCCATATTATATTTAATAGATGTCACATGACCTGTTATTTATCAGTTGAGCACATAAAGTGATAGTATTCATGATAACTCAAATAAATTCACCTTGGGGCTTTTGAGAATCAATATAATGCAGTAAGTATTCCAAGTGATCTGCATATTGTGTGTTAAAGATACTGTATAATTACTGTTTTAATTAAAAAATAAAATGGCAGTTGAATTAATGACAGGCTGCTCCTGACTGGCTGCCCCTATAGGATATGTAGGCTGGTCAATAGTTATCTGATTTGTGTTAAATATTAAAAACTTGGATTGAAAACTTTGCTTTTACTATGTTGTCAACCCAATAGACTGCACCAGATCAAGATAAGCATGTTATAAGCTATGTAATAACCACTACACTACAGGAAATATGGGAAGAAATATCTATAAAATAATCTGCTAAGGTATTTTCTATCTCTTTTCTATGCGCAATGGGAGTTGGGGTGTGTGCCTCAGGATCCATTAATGGAAGAGGACCACTTTGCCTCTGTGATCTTCTCAAGCAGGGTAAGTACAGTATTAAGCACAGAGAGGGGAGGGGCTAGGGAGGAGTGGGGGTGGGATGGAGTGAAGTGAGTGTGTTTGTATGTATGGGGATGGGGGGTAAAGCAGAGTCGGAGGCTTTTTAATAGTTATTTATTATTTAATAACAACATTTAAAAAAAAATGGAAGCAGAGACATTATGTATCTACAGTATGATGTAAGCACTGAAATAAATTTATATAGAAAATGGGTCCAGAAAGTATATTCTTTTATATAGTAAAGGTGTATATTTTAATTATTAAAAGAAGGGAACACACAGTATTTATTTTATAAGAAAGGGAGTGCATATATTGATAAAATAAAAAAGTGTGCACATTATTTATTAGAAAAAAGGTGGCATACTGTATAATGAATTATAGCTTTGGAGCACATATTTTAAATATTATAATAAAGGGAGCACACATCACAATTATTAATATACCACTGTAGAAATGTTGTGCAGATTAGTCTTGCAACACTACAGGGGGGTGGGGGGTTAATTTTTTTTTAAACCTGGTACCCACCAGCCAAGGGTAGCAGAAGGGGACCAATGCTGCCTATCAAAGGCCCAGGCCATGACTAGGTGAAGGGGCACGCTATTTGATAAATTTCCTCCAGAACACATACGTCATATTCTTTGTATGTACAAATGCAGTAAGTACTCTGCAATAGTACACGTTGATCACTTGATTGTGTAATTAATATGATTATCAAATTTGTCCCATTGAAATCAAAGGTTGCTTCATCTGTATGTTGGTATGTAGTTTATGTGTTCTCATCACTTTATATTTAGATTATATAAATATTTAATCTTTTAATGATTTTCATTTTAATTATATAATGATGTATTATATACTATGCTGACTCAATTCCACTTTTGGAGCTAACATGTTATTTGTGATCATTAATACGCAGCACCAAAACATTGTATGAGCAGATGTAATCTTTGCTAACTAAAGGATGCTCTGTGATGTTATCAATAACCTTTTTTATTGTATGTGAAATCAGAACAGACATTCTGAAATTATTCATAATTACTTACTGAGTGATAACGTCAGCATTTTGAGGGGGATAAAGTGTTACCATGTTAAAAACATTTCCTGTTGCTTTCATTTTTTCTTTCATGAAACCTTAATGTTGTTTGAACCAAGGAATGCCTGTGTCTAGGAATGCATTATAACTGAAAGCCATTAGGTGGTAGTGTTGAATAGACTTTTCTCTTCCTGATGTAATTTCTTCATAATTTTACAGAATACAGTTTAAAAGTAGGCTATGCTACAAATAGAATAGAACACATAAAGTAATACTAATTAGATTAAAACAATTGTATATTAAAAGCAGTTAGTCATTGCATTATATCCTGTTACTAGTAATTAGAGCTATATTTAAAATGACTGTTAAAGAAGCAATGTATTTGGATGGAATTTATATTTAATATTATATTGGCTGCTGCACAGTTGGAAATAAATTATCTTAAATTACTTTAAAGAAAAGTGCATAGAAAAATAGGGTGTTTCCAGAAATATGCCAAGCTATATGCATGTTGAGGTGAATACACCTCTGTATAAGCCTTCGGCAGATGCAGACAGGGGCAAAAAGGGTGATCGCCCCCCCCTACACATACCACACCGGGATAAATGGCCGGGTACGGTTACCAGTACTGCACTTCCGCCCGGCGCCCACGACGATTACTTGCAGGCTGTGGCAGCACTAACACAGCCCGCCGTGGCCACCAACGCTGAGAGTCTGAGTGAGAGTAAGTGCAGGGGGCCAGAGCAAGCAGTGTGTTATTCACTGTCTTCTCTGTGCCTGGCTCCCCTCACCTGTTCCAGCCACTCCTCCTCCTCCTCAATGAAATGATGCTTCTGCGCAATGACAAACACTGTCATGCGCAGTAGGCATTTGTGGATGCCAAGAAAACCTGAACGTTTCATTCAGGGGCAGGCCATTTTTACAGCAGCTGTGCTGTCCGGTCTGTGTTTCCACAAAGATAGGAATACGAGTGCACATGCGCACACACACACACACACACACACACGCACGCACGCACGCACGCACGCACGCACACACACACTCCTTGTCTTTCCTTTTCTTTGGGGTTTCTGTTTAGTTGTTGACCTTTAACCATTTTTGTTTTATTGTAGGAGGCCACCTTAATACTTGCCTCATTTGTTTTGTGAGTCAGTCTTTAATGGAGTTACTTAAAAACCAAATGAGGAAAAAGGACAAATAGCTGTGCAACTTTGTTGTGACATCTAATAGCATAAGACGTGTTTTCACTGAGTAACTGATCATTATTTATTTATTTTGATGGTGTTTATATTTTATTTTATGGTGTTTATATTTTTTTATCAGTTTGAAAGTTTGGGAATTTGCTGTGTGTGATCCAGAACCTACAGTATGCAGAGGAAGATACTTTTTATGAGAATTGCACAGAAAGTTATTGTGGCAAATTTGATTATTGTAGTACCACGCCTTCTCAGTTAACGAAAGTGTTTGCTGTATAAAGTTCTTGATTTAAATGAAGCTAAAGTTTGCTATTTTTCAAATACCATAGCTATAGCTGACAACAAATTGAAAATTAATGTTTGTAAAAAAGAAAGATTGCATACAGGTGTGTTAAGATCATTATGGAGAGTTACAAAACCAGGACTGGAGTGTGGAACCAGGACAAAAAGCTATGTTTTAAGAAGGAGCTTTAAAATTTATGGAACCCCTCTGTGCTAAAATAAAGTATAACCATTAACAGTTTGCTGAACTAAAAGATGTTTTGAAAAGGAAATAACTGATTGCACAAAAGGTGATTGTTTGAAGTAATTACAAGTTTACTTAATGTTCCAAGAATACATATTACAGTATTTTCAGTTCATTGCAAAGTTAATTTATTCACAGTCAGTTTTCAATCCAAAAAGCTTGCTGCACATACAGGTCTTTAATCTGTTACAATTTAAACATGTTCATTAATATTTAATATTACAGTGTGCACAACATGTCTACCAAATTCCAATAAATAAGCAGATAACAACTCTTAAACTAAAATGTCCAAATCATCATTTGTTGAACAAGTTCATGACATGGGTTCATCCAAATTCTATTGGTCATTGGGCTTCAGGCAAAACTCAAAAAGGGGTTCCACGATCAATAACCTCCATGTCAGGATTGTCCAAACTGCGGCCCTCCAGCTGTTGAGAAACTACACATCCCAGCATGCCATGACACAGCTTTAGCATTCTCTAACAGAAAAACTGTGTCAGGGCATGCTGGGATATGTAGTTTCACAACAGTTGGAGGGCCGCAGTTTGGACATGCCTGCTCTAGGTTGTACCATGTAGTAAATTGGAAGCATTTACGCAATGCCTCCTTTATCACAGGGTAACATTTCTGAATATATGGCAACCAGATCCCAAAATACCTACCCGATAATTTTTCCTTTTGAGTTGATGTTTCCACCCAATCCATAAAGAGGTGATGGACTCTGGTATGCACAAACATTAGGGATGGGGACATCTGAGCTATCCAATGCGAAAAAATAGCTTTTTTAGTAGCTGCGGCGAATTTGGAAAGTAAGAGTATTTGGCCTTTAGACAGAGAAGATTTTTCTTTTGCGAATAGGATATTCCAGAAGACCCAATTTTTAGATATCTGAAAGGGAATATTTAGGGACTTAGTAATATAATATTGCACATCATTCCACAGCATCACTACTTTCGGACATGACCAGAGGCAATGTAACAGATCAGCGCCTGATATATTACACTTGTAACAGTTATCATTCTTTGCTTCTCCTATTCAACATTTCAATCTAGGTGTAAAATAAGCCCTGTGTAAGATTTTTAAATGCATTTCTGCATAGGAAATAGATACCAGAGACTTTTTTCAATTCTGGAAGGAGGCTACTTTATCTTGCAATGGGATATCAGGGAAGTCACTTTGCCATTTCACTAGGCCTGTTGAGGCCGTAGTTAAATTCAATGTGGGACGAGTAAGTGAGTAGATTAGAGAGGTTTTAAAATGAAATATGGCACCCTTCCACGCTAAACCATCTAAGGTGCAGTCAAAACTCGAATGTGGTAAGCTTTGAAGCACTTGTTGGACATTGTAAAGGAGAGAATATACAGCGCTAAAAACTGGATATAAACAATATACCTTTTTATTATTACAAATTCTAGTTGCAACTATTAAGTACTTATATAAAAATACTGAATCAAAAATATGTAGACAAATAGGGCAAACACAGTATAGCAATTTGTTTGGTGTATTACCACATATAGAAGCCAAACACAGCCTCCTGTTTAGAATCCTTGGAAGAAATGCCACAGTCCAGGGGTTATGTATAACACTTGTCAGGTGTTTTTAGTCCATGTGGAGTAAGATGGATTGACCTTTAAATGCTTAGTTCTGGACAATTGCAGTCCTGTTGAAAGCTTGGTCCTGTACTCCTTTCTCGGACAGCAACAAGTTCCCCGTTTGAGATCGTTGGCGGACTTCTAGGCGTATTCCAGGATAGGTGTAATGTCTGTGGTGATAGGCTTCTTAAAACCAACGCGTTTCGCTGTATCAACAGCTTTGTCAAGACACCTTGACAAAGCTGTTGACACAGCAAAACGCGTTTGTTTTAAGAAGCCTATCACCACAGACATTGCACCTATCCTGGAATACGCCTAGAAGTCCGCCAACGATCTCAAACGGGGAACTTGTTGCTGTCCGAGAAAGGAGTACAGGACCAAGCTTTCAACAGGACTGCAATTGTCCAGAACTAAGCATTTAAAGGTCAATCCATCTTACTCCACATGGACTAAAAACACCTGACAAGTGTTATATATATCCCCTGGACTGTGGCATTTCTTCCAAGGATTCTAAACAGGAGACTGTGTTTGGCTTCTATATGTGGTAATACACCAAACAAATTGCTGTGCTGTGTTTGCCCTATTTGTCTACATATTTTTAATTCAGTATTTTTATATAAGTACTTATTAGTTGCAACTAGAATTTTTAATAATAAAAAGGTATATTGTTTATATCCAGTTTTTAGCGCTGTATATTCTCTCCTTTACAATAATTTTATAGGGGTTAACTATCCCTTGAACAGCTGCTCCAGGTTAAACATCTTATTTTGAAGCGCCGGGCCTTTTACCTTGGTAAAACTCCCTTTGCACTTGTTGGACATAGCTAATAACCTGTAAGAATGGAAATAATTAAATATCCAACCTAGGAAATCGCACTCTTAAATCAGAGTGGGTAAGAGGTTGGCGGGTTTGAGGATTGAGGAATTGGTATATATATTTAAGGCTATTATTGTGCCAGTCCTGGAAAAATATGGAAGCCCTACCCGGGGGAAAGGAGTGGTTACCCCAAACCGGCAAAACAATGATGAAGTGCTAGGAGGATTCATTAGTCTGCGGGTCTTTTGCTGTGCTACCCAATTTGTTTATAGCAACAGATTATCCTTAATACCCAGGGTTAAAGAGCTCCGAGAGGAGTGTAAAAGGACTCCAAGTGTTGCCCATCCAGAAATGACTGATCAATCTCTGAGTACACATCGAAACCACCCACCCAGTCCATTGCAATTCTATAATTTGCCGCCAACATATATCTTTGTATACATGGTGGATTAACCTCACCTAGCTTCGTCCTTTGACATAAATTAAAAAGAGAGATTCTGGGGCATTTTACCCCACCGATATGAATTTTTTAAGTGCTCTATTTTTTTTTAAATTCAATAATTTTTTATTTGAATTTTCAGGTTTTCATGAACATTTCACACAAAAACAAACTTAACATTACATACACACCCAATATGCACAAAACAACTGCACATATATAGGGCACATGGTACATCATTTGAATATAATATCTCCTATATCACATATTCTCAAATGGACTATTTTTGAGAGTGTCACATCCCAAACATAACATTTCCAAAACAGACACGAGCATACTAGAACAAGCACAGTAGAGCTCACTATACCTCTGCAAGGCCGGCCGCGGGGCAACTACCCCCAAAATATACCAGGACAAAGTAAGGAGAAAGGCACAAGGCTGGATTTTATGTATCCTTGAAATATTTAGACTCTATCCACCTGCCCCAAATTGTACACCATTTCCTCTCCACCTTCCTCGCCAGGAACACAAATTTTTCGTGTGCGACAGTTTCGTTGACCAAGGCTATCCAGGCCTTAACTGTCGGGGCCTCACCCGCCAGCCACAGCCGGGCTATATAAACTCTGGCTAAAGCGCATAGGTTGATAACGTATCGTCTGCTAGGTGGGTCTAAAGCTTCCTCGTCCACTATCAACAGGGTACAAAGAGCAGGTGTGCATATGGAGGAGGGGACCCCCGTATCACATATAGTGCGTATGACAGCCATCCAGAATCGAGACACGCCAGGGCACACCCAGAGTAGATGCCAGAAATCAGCACCCGTGGTTCCACACTTAGGGCACTGGGAGCTGTGAGACCCCCCAATATGTGCTAACCTCACCGGGGTCATATATACTCTATGCAAGATATATAGTTGTATTTGCTGGTACCTGACAGAGGAAGTGGAGATCCGATGGGCTCCCATAGCGGTACTCCATGCATCATCTGACAATATACCCACATCCGATTCCCACTTTCCCCGGAGAGCAGTTAGAGGATCCGCATGATGTAGCTGCAGAATACGACCATATATCTTAGAGACCAAGTGACCCGAGTCCAGCGTCTGCAACATTAATTTGACAGGGGAGTCAACGAGGATCGGAGGGCCACCTGGGAATTGGGTAGCCAAAGCGTGTCTCAGCTGAAGGAATCGATAAAAGAACCCAGAGGGGATATTATGTGCCTGCTGAAGTTGTTGAAATGAGGTAAGGGTTCCGTCACTATATACATGTCCTAAGGAGTGTATTCCCCAACTACCCCACACTTCCCTAACCTGAAGGTGACATAGTTCCGGTAACCCGTACGCGTTATCCAGTGGGGTATCAGGATCAATACCTTGGCCTCGCCTCACAGAGTGCACCAATTTGCATATCAGGATGGATTGTTTAATCAGTGGCAATGTGGACATTTTGACGCTACCACACAGGAGCAGCTGCAATGGGGAGCCCCCAGGGTAGTCATGGTGCAACATCAGTGAGTGCAAAGCCAGGGCATCATGGTCGGTAATCCACTCCCAGATATGCGCTAGCTGCGCCGCATAATAATAAAAGCGGAAGTTGGGGATGGCCAAACCCCCCATGTCCCGTGACCTGGACAAAGCATCCAGTCACAAACGTGCCCGCTTACTAGCCCACACCAGGGAGGAAAGCAACCCATTTAGTTGTTTAAAAATCTTCAGCGGGATATAAACGGGAGATTGTTGGAGAACATACAGAAGTTTGGGCTAGAAGACCATTTTTACCATATTTACCCTCCCTGTGACTGTTAAGGGTAGTTTCCCACATACCTTCACCCGACTACGGAGATACGTTATTTGTGGAGTGATATTTAGGGAGGAGAACTTTTGAGGATCATTAGACACCCAGATGCCCAAGTATTTGAATGAGTCCACCCACCGCAACGGAAGAGCCACCAGTGGGGAAGCAGGAACCTCCCCCCGAAGTGGGATAATAAAGGATTTCTCCCAATTAATCAGGAGCCCAGAGTATCGCCCGAACTCAACAATAATTCCCAAGTTCCTAGGCATAGACTCAGCATAGCGATCCACGAATAGCAAAACGTCATCGGCATACAATGCCACCCTGTCCTCGCGGGCACCCACCCTGAAGCCAGTGATCCCCGCGTCCGCCCTCAAGAGGCACGCAAGGGGCTTAATGGCCATAGCAAATAGAGCAGGGGACAGTGGGCAACCGTGTCGCGTACCCCTAGATAA